>NC_139537.1:84011143-84720131 GCF_965153285.1 Podarcis tiliguerta | reverse complement strand
GAAACAGGGACATCTGGTAACCTTAGTTTAGGCTAGTCCCACTAGTCCGCACACCACTAATATTTTTATTTATTTATTTTGGACAGTAGGCCAGTTCCTACATACACTTACTCCTAACAACCAATAGGCAATACAGTGCTACCTTAGTTCTCGAACTTAATCTCTTCTGGAAGGTGTTCGACTCCCGAAACTGTTCGAAAACCAAAGCGCGGCTTCCGACTGGCTGCAAGAGCTTCCTGCACTCAAGCGGAAGCCGCGTCGGATGTTCGGCTTCCAAAAAATGTTTGCAAACCAGAACATTCACTTCAGGGATTGTGGCATCTGGGAGCAGATTTGTTCAGCAACTAAGCCGTTCGGGAACCAAGGTATCACTGTATCAGAGTTCAAGGACAGATTCTGTCCAGACAAAACACTTGGGGTACAAGGGTAGTGATTGGTGTGGCCTGGGAAAAGTTCTGAGGGTCAGATGGAGAATCTTGGACCTGAGACTCCCTTGTCCCCCTGATGTTCATGGACTTAAGCTCCTTGAAGCCCCAGGCTCCTTTGGGAAGAAAGTGGGTTATACAATTAATAAACCAGCAATTAAATAAAAAATGGGATACATTATAATTCATGGCCATTTTTGTGCTTCCACAACCACCATCACACCTGTTACGTTTCAGCTCCCAATCTGCCAATTCAATCCTGTTTAATTTATCAGTAAGGTTATCACAGGGAAGTTTTCCTCCCAATCAACAAGATACTGTTTGCACAGAGAGTGCAAACAACTCTATGAGATAATTCGCTCATGCATATTCATCACTTGATGACTGCAGCATCAAAGGTTTGTGACTTGCATGTGTGAATGAGCCAACACAGATCGATCTTCGGAGTCAGTTCGCACCTTTAGCTGCATGACATCAAGCATTAAATAAATTAGGTAATGAGAAATCAAGTGGTATACATGCATGTCAAAACTCCCTTATAATGCAATAATTGGAAACAACATGTGATATACACGTGTGATGTTTTATGTGGGGTGGATGGAATAACAGATGCTGGAATGCTATGCACACCCACCTGGAAGTGAGCCCCATTGAATTCAGCAAATATTACTTCTGTGTAGATATGCATGTCAAAAAGCAGTTTGGCTGCTATTCTGACTAACTGTTTCCATTGAAATCGATGCAATTTTATTTTGCAAAAAGTAATGAGCCATACCTAAAATTGATTAATTTCAGTGTGAGAAATGTGCAGCCTAACTCCTGTGTATATTTCCTCACCAGCGAAGCTGTGTACACACTCTGCATTTGGAAAGCGGTGTGCACAGGACATTAGTCACAATCTGTATCGTTCCTTTAACTATCCTTAATTTCTTGTGAAACGCTGCATTTCGATGTGGTTTCCCCAGTCTCGACCTGAATTGAGAAAAAGAATGACCTAACTGCATTTTAAGCCAATAATATGTATAAAGCCTATGTCTGACAGTTTGGCTTGCCACCAACTAGGTGTGCATAGGTTTGCAGCCTCCTGCAAATTCAGGCTCTCTCCCTGAAATCAATGACATTTAAATATGTTTCTCTCTCGATTGGCTCATGCCCAGAATTCTGAAATCTGTAAAGGCTCCTACGAATGAGAATGAATAGCAAAAAAAGGAGCTTGTGATTTCCTCCATCGCTACCTGTAGGTGACCTAGAAATGTAGCAATTTTCTTCTAGTTTGTTGCAGATGATGGTTCGAATGTAGGCATATCTTCTCCCTTCTCGTCATTATCTATAAGAAACAGCTATTTCTATATGAAATAAAAACAGACAGCTCCCTGTCCTGGAGGCTCGCAGTCTAAAATGGGAAAAGTGAATGGAAAGACGAAGGGACACGGAAACAAAAACAAGATGCCATAAACATGAATATAAGTCCCTAATCAAATCCCCTCATTTATTCTCAGTCTGCCTTCTCTATCCAGGTGCCCTCCAGATGTTCCAGCTGCAGCTCCCATCAATCCAAAGCCCACACGGTACAAAACATCTGGAGAACACCTGGCTGGGGTCAGCTGACCTAGGCCTTTCTCTGTATAAAAATTCACAATTCATATCCTCAGATGTCTTACAAAGATGCAGCCAGAAGGGCTTAGCTGAAGTTAGCAAAGGAGAGCTTGTATCTCCCTACACAAAAGGTATGGGGGAAAGTTTAGGAGCATAAGAAGAACCTACTGGATCAGGGCAATGGCCAACTAGTCCAGCATCCTGTTCTCACAGTGGTCTGTGGGAAATCCAGAAGTTGTTGTTGTTGTTTAGTCGTTCAGTCATGTCCGACTCTTCGTGACCCCATGGACCAGAGCACGCCAGGCACTCCTGTCTTCCACTGCCACCCGCAGTTTGGTCAGGTTCATGTTTGTAGCTTCAAGAACACTGTCTAACCATCTCGTCAATCCAGAAGTAGTCCCATATTTATCTAACAAAATGTCTCCACAGAACTAAATAAAGAAGCCGAGAGCCGTCAAAAGGTGAATTTTAATAGACCAACCTGATTATGTTACACAACTCCACCACTAAATCATTTGTGGCAAGTATGCAAAACATAGGAATGATAATTTGCCAGGTGCTGAAGAGAAACACAAAGCTGTAGATTTGTCAGGGTTTGAACACATAAAAATTATTCAGGAAAAAGATTCAAGGACATCATTCCTAAAGGATTATTTTTCTCCATCGCTATTATTCTTTTATAATAACATTGTTTTCCTGCCTTCAGTTTTCTCGCAGTCAGCCAATTCTTACAGCTCCATGAAGGTGGAACAAGTTTGTTTCAGAAGTGGAGGAGGTATCACAGACCAATGTTTCTTTGATAAGCTCCAATTGCCTGGTTGTGATGGACCCCTTCAACTAGGCCCAGATTAAAATGGTCTTCTTAATGCAGCAAAAAGGTGCATCTGTTATACAGATTGATAGGATGTTCCATGCCAATAGATCAATAGGTGTCTGCCATTGTTGTTGATTTTGTATTGTTTTTAAATTCCTCTTCTGCTATTTTTAACCATTTCCCAACAGTTTTGTGTTATATTTCGCACATTGCCATTGGGACATAAGTGGAAGATGATTCACCACCATCATCGTCAACAACAACACCCAATCAAGGGGAAAGCAGCCAGCCAATGCAATCTCTACTCACTTTTAAAAGAGGTGATATTGGGGACCTTCAAATGGGCAAGAACTCACATGGAACACCTAGTTTATGAATTAGATAATCTACACAATGGAAAAGATGAGCATCTACACCCATGGAAATATTGGCACCGCTCCCGGTTCATCAGAAGCGACACCTAGCTCTTTATTTTCAGCCTCTAGTGAAAAAAAGGACAGGAAAGATTGGTTTTCATTAAGATAATATTATCTGTCTGACTCTACCCATTGTTGGATAAAACTAGGGAAGAGCTAGTTTTGCTTGACAAGCTGTTTTGCTTGACAACTTTTAACAACAAACAACAACGTATAAAAAAGTAAGAATAGTATGGCAACATAGGATGCTTCAAGACTACTGCTTCTTTGCTCAGCTCCAAAAAGGTGTCTAGGTAGGAGCACATTTCTGGTAGGGGCTGGAAGCCTAGCTAGGAACCACTTCCGGTGTACCACTAAGCAGCCACCAGCTCTGAGGAGTGTGTGTGTGTGTGTGTGTGTGTGAGTGAGAGAGAGAGAGAGAGGATACATAAGGCCTTCCTGTCCAACTCTTCCTTCTCTGTAGACATCACTCACACACACTCTCCTGGTATACAGTGTGATATTAGCTGCACATCATAGTTAGGGCCAAGTAGAATTCTTTTGTCCTCTTCTGCAATTGGCTATCAGAGAAGAAAAAATTCACCCACCTCATACTATAGAGTTGGGTAGCAGCAATTACTGGTGGGAGACAAATAATTAGTGATTACACAGACTTGCTCACAGAACTGGTAGGCCCGTGGTGCAAGGTATGGGTCACTTTTGAGGTTAACCCATGACCCTCATTCAATCAATCAATGTTTATTACAGCAAACAGTTAGCATATTAAACCAGATTTTCTGCATAATTCTCTACGTAAGCTATAAAAAAAGATAGATACAGCATTTAACAATCAATATACTAACTGAATGTTCTTACAACACGTTTACAGGGGAATAAAACACCATGAAAGTTTAAAATAACAAGAGATTTAACTAAGAACAGTATCATCAAATATCTGGGAAGTGATGACACACATTTGGATTTGTGAAGCTCCAAGGTGGCGTGAGTCAGGAAAACCTATCTCCTTACCTGAAGGGGTGTGGCAGAGGGAAAGAGGTGGAATTCATGTTACCTTTTACCATTGCAGAATAGGCTCACCCATTCACATCAGGTTTAAGGGCCTGTTAGAGGATTTAGTGTTCCCCACACATGGTCTCCTTTCCCTTATGCAGTTCATAATTTCTCAAGCTGCAGTTAATAAAGTGGCCCTAGTTAAATCAAAAAGTTATGTGTTGCCTCTTTACTTCCAGTCTCGCAATGAAATGTCACTATTTTCAGGTGGGATTCGATCACACATATTGGCAGATTCAGGCTGTGTAATAAAAACTGATTTGACAGTCTCATATGTGTTTGCCCCCCAAACGAGAAAATGATAAGAGAAAGCAGTTGAAAGTCTGGGGCAGTGTTTGCTTGCTGCAAGGCAAACTAGCCTGGCTCTAAATGGAACAGAATGAATGCTCAAGAAGCAGCTGACATTGTCTAACCTCCCCATGAACTTTGTGGAAACAAATCAGGATGAGTGCTCAATAAACAGGTCATCTGGAATTGATTTTAGTTAATCTAATCTAGTCTTGTCTAAAATGTGTTATATTATTATTACCATCAGCAGCAGCAGCAGCATTTATTGCACTGCACCCATCCAAGAAAGTATAGAATCATAGAGTTTAAAGGGACCCCAATGGTCATTTAGGTCAACCTCCTGCACTGCAGGAATCTTTTGCCCAACATGGGGCTTGAACCATGATCCTGAGACTAAGAGCCTTATGCTCTACTGACTGAGTTATGCCAACTCCTGGGATCACAGGAGAAGCTAATAAAGGAACACACCAACACATCAAACATTAAAACATCTAATACACAAACATTCTAGTGTTGTGTAGTGTATATCCTACTTCTTCCAATGAAAAAAGATTCAAGGTACAAATGTGTTCGATCAGAGGCAAATTGTTAAAATACTTCTAAATTCTCTTGCTCTTTCTCTGTAAATAAGGTAAAGTTAGCATTGAACTGTGTAGGAAATATATACCGTAAATCCCGGTAACAATGAAGTTTGGATAACTAGAGAGTTTTATTGCAGATAATCTGGAATTTATAATTTATTGTCAGACTCTTGATACTTTGACATCTGCCCTTATCTGCTAGCTCCTTTAGCATTTGTCATGCTCCTCTGTAAATGTATGCATATTAGACTGATGTCAAAATGGGTGACCTATTTCACAGTTAATCGTGAGCTGACATCCTACAAACTGACACTCCAGGTGGCATTTAGGTATACACCTACCAGTTTGCAATAATTGACTTCTGATGTGAGAATCCTCATTAGTCATATGCATGTGTTTGTACAGTATATGGCACATACAGAAAGGTATTGCTGGACACTGCAAATGATAAACTGGCTTGCCTAGGCACACAGACAATGGTCCATTTTGATGTTGAATTGGTTGGCAATAACCAGTGCTATTTTTCTAGAAAAAAAAGAGGTGCCAGAACTTACCATGAACACCTCCCTCAATCTCTTTGAATGGCAATGGCACCCACCTGAGAGGAGCCGGAACTGAGTTCCAGTGAGTTCCAGCTGGGAAAAAAAGCTCTGACAACAACATCAGAATAAAGACCGAAGACACTGTAGATATATTGAACTAAGCAGGGCCTGCTCCATAATATCCCCTGGGCCCTTTCCTTGACTGGTGGGCTTACATGATCATGGTGAGAACACTCGAAGTAGAGGAGGGTGGTTGGGTCTAGCCACCCTTTTCATTCTTCTCAATGCTCCAGAGAGAAGCTATATCAGATACATGGCCTTCACAGGCCATAATGAAGACACCTGACTCACCAATTCCTCAACTGTGTCACCACTTTTATTTATCTATCATCAAGGATCTGCAATGGAACAGCTCATAACCTAACCCTATACCTGTGGGAATAATAAGGAGGATGAAAACAGTGGCTGCGGCTTCCAATGGTTGCTCACCTTGGCTTAAAGGCTTCATATGCATCTATGTCTTTGATCGCTGGGCCACACATAATTGGAACCAAGGGGATCCCTGGCCACCCCATCCTATGCCAAAGAAGTCTCCCAGCCCCAAAGGATCCACCCCTTGCTTCTTGGTAGGCTGGATCCATGTACATGATAGGGACCAGCCAAAGATGCTCCCAAGGAGATGGAGTCTAGCTAAGTGGCAGCAGGGCAGGGAGATACTGGTCCCAGAGGAACAGCTGGAGGAACAATACTATGGGGAATTTAATGTGTGGCTAGATCCAGAGGGAAAGAAGCAGCTGCTTCATATGCAAAGTGATGATGCCATTACAGGAGCTAAAAGTTGATCATTGTTGTTTTCTGATAATCACAAGCATTCTGGGAGGTAACTGGGAGTTATTTTGAAGCTAATGTAGGGATAGGGGTGTCTTGGGTTTTTAATCCATTTATGCCTCCTTCACTGTTTTGTTGGATGCTTTCCACCCACCCAAAATGCTTTCATCCCCACTGTGGTTTTTTGAACTCATTCCTAAGCAACGAAGCAGCATTGGGTAGTTAGTTCTAGTTAACTTTAATAAGAATTGGGTGCTCAAGTGCCTCAGGCAGCATTACAAGCCTCCCACTTTCTATCTACGTCTGACATCTGACGAACCGTAATACGAGAGCACACACACAAATCTGCCTCACTGCTGGTAACAATTTCCTTGGCATTTATCACTTTAATATTCAAGTTCAACAACCTGGCAAGTCTAGGGTTGCGCTGTTAGGAAGATGCATTCATCTGGCAAAGTACTGCACAGCCCCGATTGAATACAATACAATGTTTTCAGTCATCTCTTTGGAGGGAACAAGGGGAGGGGAGCAGAAAAGGGTGAATTTAGATCTCCCTTCCAAACAGATGATTAATAGTGCCGGATACAATGTGTCCAGGATCAGGAATTTTAGCACCAAAACATGTACAATCAGTACCGCAGACCCTCCAAGTGCCCCTATTTTCCAGGGACAGTCCTGGATTTACAGAAGCCGTTCTGGTTTCTGACATTCCAGAATGTCCCCCTTTTCCTTAGGCGGTCCCTATTTTCATCAGGAAAATATTGGAGGAGGTCCCAATTTTCATCGGAGGGTATGGAGTTATGCAACCCCCGAATCAAGGAGATAAGTAACTATAGCACCTTTAGAAGAAGTCTGAAGGCCTGTATAGGGAAGTCTTTAAATGTTTAATGTTTTATATATGTTGGAAGCTGCCTAGAGTAGCAGGGGCAACTGATTATTATGGAATAGGACGCCCCTATTTTCATCTGAGAAATGTTGGAGGGTTTGGTACCATTCTGTCTGTCTGTTTCTTAGGCCACATTCATACCATATTTGAAACACTGTGATATCACTTTAAACAGTTGTGGCTTCCCCCAAATAATTCTGGGAGCTGTAGTTTGATAAGGGTGCAGAGAGCTGTTAGAAGACCTTTATTCCCTTCAGAAACCTAGCATTGCCAGAGTTCCCTGTGAAGAGGGGATGACTGTTAAACCACTTTGAGAATTGTACCTCTGTCAGGTCTCCTAACAACTCTCACCACCCTTAACGAACCACAGCTGCCAGAATACTTGGGGGGAAGCCACAACTGTTTAAAGTGATATCACAGTGCTTCAAATATATGGTGTGATTTTGGTTTGAATTATTTTGCTTTCAGAGTTTCCATTGTGCCAGTGTACTAAGATCAAAATCAGTTTTGCAAGGAAAGAAAACAACCATTTTGAATCTGAGTGGTTGACATTTTCTAGAATATTCAGCTATGTACTCTTTGGTTGGTATTTATCATTAGAAACTCATTTTTTAAAAAAAGTTCATTGATATCATTCAACACAAATGAATTCATGCCAAGATCCTCTGCCTGGGAAAGATATTGGGGTCACTGATCCATGTTCTGCTCTTCATATACTGTAGAGCAATCAGAGCTACGTGCATAGAGTCCTATTCCAGGTGCAGCAATGCACCTAAGGGAAGAGTTGAGAGAGCGAAGTCATCTTCCTATTCTTATCCCTGCCAAACAAACAAACAGGCACGGCTATTGCTTTTTGAGAAAAGCTGTCATGTGGATCGCTCCATTCGCACACATCATTCCTAATCTGGTTAAGAATACATGTGCAAAAGATTTCTGCAAAGCTAGACTTAGGGTGGCGCTGTGGTCAAAACCACTGAGCCCCTTGGGCTTGCCAATCAGAAGGTTGGCAGTTTGAATTCCCACGCTGGGGTGAGCTCTTGTTTCTCTGTCCCAGCTCCTGCCAACCTAGCAGAGTGAAACCATGCCTGTGCAAGTAGATAAATAGACACCACTGCGGTGGGAAGCTAAACGGCATTTCAGTGCACTCTGGCTTCTATCATGGTGTTCCGTTGCACCAGAGGCGGTTTAGCCATGCTGACCACATGACCCAGAAAGCTGTCTGTGGACAAATGCTGGATCCTTCAGGCTGAAAGTGAGATGAGCGCCACAACCCAATAGTTGCCTTTGACTGGACTTAACCATCCAGGGTTCCTTTACCTTTTTAGGGTGGCTAAAGGTAAAGGGAGCCCTGACCATTAGGTCCAGTCGTGGCCGACTCTGGGGTTGTGGCGCTCATCTCGCTTTATTGGCTGAGTGAGCCAGCGTACAGCTTCCAGGTCATGTGGCCATCATGACTAAGTGCTTCTGGCGAACCAGAGCAGCGCAAGGAAATGCCATTTACCTGCCCGCCAGAGTGGTACCAATTTATCTACTTGCACTTTGATGTGCTTTCGAACTGCTAGGTTGGCAGGAGCAGGGACTGAGCAACGGGAGCTCACCCCATCGCAGGGATTTGAACCGCCGACCTTCTGATCAGCAAGTCCTAGGCTCTGTGGTTTAACCCACAGAGCCACCTGTGTCCTTTTCGGGTGGCTAATACCCTTCTAAATGACTCCCCCAAAGCAGCAGGCAACGTGGGCCCAGCTTAACCTCAATACAACAATGTATGTCTCTAGATGGCACTGGTGCCAACTACAGGGAGCCCTGAGGGGTTGTGGGTAATTGTGGGTACTTGGCACCCGCACCTCAGGGCCTCCAACACAACTTCCGGGTTCTTCCAGACTTCCACAAGTCATGTCTGAGGTCTCGTGGGGCCTTGGAGGTGTGTCCAAGCCTTCACGAGGCCTCAGACAGGACTTAGAATCATAGAATCATAGAATCATAGAATCATAGAGTTGGAAGAGACCACAAGGGCCATCAAGTCCAACCCCCTGCCAAGCAGGAAACACCATCAGAGCACTCCTGACATATGGTTGTCAAGCCTCTGCTTAAAGACCTCCAAAGAAGGAGACTCCACCACACTCCTTGGCAGCAAATTCCACTGTCGAACAGCTCTTACTGTCAGGAAGTTCTTCCTAATGTTTAGGTGGAATCTTCTTTCTTGTAGTTTGGATCCATTGCTCCGTGTCCACTTCTCTGGAGCAGCAGAAAACAACCTTTCTCCCTCCTCTATGTGACATCCTTTTATATATTTGAACATGGCTATCATATCACCCCTTAACCTCCTCTTCTCCAGGCTAAACATGCCCAGCTCCCTTAGCCGTTCCTCATAAGGCATCGTTTCCAGGCCTTTGACCATTTTGGTTGCCCTCCTCTGGACACGTTCCAGTTTGTCAGTGTCCTTCTTGAACTGTGGTGCCCAGAACTGGACACAGTACTCCAGGTGAGGTCTGACCAGAGCAGAATACAGTGGCACTATAACTTCCCTTGATCTAGATGCTATACTCCTATTGATGCAGCCCAGAATTGCATTGGCTTTTTTAGCTGCCGCGTCACACTGTTGGCTCATGTCAAGTTTGTGGTCAACCAAGACTCCTAGATCCTTTTCACATGTACTGCTCTCAAGCCAGGTGTCACCCATCTTGTATTTGTGCCTCTCATTTTTTTTGCCCAAGTGCAATACTTTACATTTCTCCCTGTTAAAATTCATCTTGTTTGTTTTGGCCCAGTTCTCTAATCTGTCAAGGTCATTTTGAAGTGTGATCCTGTCCTCTGGGGTGTTAGCCACCCCTCCCAGTTTGGTGTCATCTGCAAATTTGATCAGGATGCCCTTGAGTCCATCATCCAAGTCGTTGATAAAGATGTTGAATAAGACCGGGCCCAAGACAGAACCCTGTGGCACCCCACTAGTCACTCTTCTCCAGGATGAAGAGGAACCATTGATGAGCACCCTTTGGGTCCGGTCAGTCAGCCAGTTAAAAATCCATTGAGTGGTAGCAGAGTCAAGACCGCATTTTACCAGCTTCTTTACAAGAATATCATGGGGCACCTTGTCAAATGCCTTGCTGAAATCAAGGTAGACTACATCCACTGCGTTCCCTTCATCTACCAGGCTTGTAATTCTGTCAAAAAATGAGATCAGGTTCGTCTGACGTGACTTATTTTTCAGAAATCCATGCTGACTATTGGTGATCACAGCATTCCTTTCTAGGTGCTCACAGACTGTTCGCTTAATGATCTGCTCCAGAATCTTCCCTGGTATTGATGTCAGACTGACTGGGCGGTAATTATTTGGGTCCTCTCTTTTCCCCTTTTTGAAAATAGGAACAACATTTGCCCTCCTCCAGTCTGCTGGGACTTCGCCTGTTCTCCAGGAATTCTCAAAGATGATTGCCAGTGGTTCTGAGATCACATCTGCCAGTTCTTTTAATACTCTTGGATGCAGTTCATCTGGCCCTGGAGACTTGAATACATCTAAACTAGCCAAGTATTCTTGTACTATCTCCTTAGTTATTCTGGGCTGTGTTTTCTCTGCTGAATCATTTGCTCCAAATTCTTCAGGTCGGGCATTGTTTTCTTTATCGGAGAAGACTGAGGCAAAGAAGGCATTGAGGAGTTCAGCCCTTTCTGTGTCCCCTGTTTGCATTTCACCATCTTCTCCTCTGAGTGACCCCACTGTTTCTTTGTTCTTCCTTTTGCTACGAACATACCCATAAAAGCCTTTTTTGTTGCTTTTAACCTCTCTAGCAAGCCTGAGTTCATTTTGTGCTTTAGCTTTTCTGACTTTGTGTCTACACGTGCTGGCTATTTGTTTGAATTCCTCTTTGGTGGTTTCTTTGGTGGTGACTTCTGGGACTCCCAGGTGCCACTGGACACCCATAGTCTGGGACCAAGTCAGCATCCCTGCTAGATGGTGATATGTACCTGATATATGTACCTGCAGCTGATTAAATGGGGCTTGAGTCTGCCTGTTCAATGGGCCAATTGTGTTGACATCCACTGAATTAGTGGAAGCTTGTCTCCTCACGCACATCTCTAGTTAAGGTGTGCCATCTTCCACTGCTCTTTTTTGGACAGGGAAACTTCTACTTAATATGCTCATGTTCCAGGAGTGTTTTTTGTTGTTGTTTAGCTAGAGCTTCATTATTTCTGACTTGCATCCGTGCATCTGTGAATACTTGTCTGCCTCATTTATTTTCAGAGAGTTCAGCATTTTGAAAGTAATCAATATTGCCATTATTAGCAAGTCCCTGTGAAATCCACACAGATCTGAATGGAAATTCACAACACCGCCTGAGAAACCTCAGAAAGGAGAAGAGCTCCTGGGCCTTCCTTGTAGCCGTGATGAAGAAGGAATCCCCAAAATGCATGAAACGATCATGATCTATGTAAGCCAAATCTGAGCATGTCCATGCCAATTCTTCAAATTCATCCAATATAAAATATCAGGCAATTAATATTGTAGGTTAAGAAACTAGATTTGGCCTCTAGCCAGCAAGCCAACACTCCAGCTCTTGAATGAGCTGTTGTGATGTCTTGTGATTTCACAGAATATTCACAGTGCATTCAGGAATGGTTAGCTACTACTACTATTAACATTTGCATACCACCCTATACCCACAGGTCTCAGGGTGATGCATAACATAAAATCACAATAAAAAAAAAAAAAATACAGTGGTACCTTGGGTTAAGTACTTAATTTGTTCCAGAGGTCTGTACTTAACCTGAAGCACCACTTTAGCTAATGGGGCCTCATGCTGCTGCCGTACTGCTGGAGCACAATTTCTGTTCTTTTCCTGAAGCAAAAGTCTTAACCTGAAGCACTATTTCTGGGTTAGCGGAGTGTGTAACCTGAAGCGTATGCAACCTGAAGCGTATGCAACCCGAGGTACCACTGTAGTAAAAACAAGAACAACCCAATAATTTTCCCCCTCCCCAACACATTTTAAAAGGGCAATGGATGTCAATTCGCCCAAGGTCTGGTTAAAGAGGAACATTTTTGCCTGGTACCTAAAGGTGCCAGCCAAACCAGCCTGGGGGTAAGCTACATAAACTTACAGATAGTGCAGCTTCCACATACCAGTGGTGGTTGAATCAGGGACAAAAGTGAGCAGGACAATGCAGGCATGCCAAAGTCAGGGGTTTGTAGACAGACACCCCAACTCTCCATCTGGCAAGCGAGGGGCATGGTCACAGTTTAACCACACTTTCAATGTGGTCAGTAGCATTTGAGCAGGGCAACTGAGGGACGTGTTTCTGGCGAATGGGCGTGGCATGAGAAGAGACACAAGGGCCAGTTAGAAATAATAATAATAGTAGTAGTAGTAGTAGTAGTAGCAGTACTCCATCCATCTAGCTGGGTTACCCCAGCCACTCTAGGCAGCTTCCAACGTATATAAAAACATAGGGCTGCCTTCAGATGTCTTTTAAAGGTTATACAGTGGTACCTCGGGTTAAGTACTTAATTCGTTCCGGAGGTCCGCAGTTAACCTGAAACTGTTCTTAACCCGAAGCACCACTTTAGCTAATGGGGTCTCCTGCTGCTGCCACGCCGCCGGAGCATGATTTCTGTTCTCATCCTGAAGCAAAGTTCTTAACCTGAAGCACTATTTCTGGGTTAGCGAAGTCTGTAACCTGAAGTGTATGTAACCTGAAGCGTATGTAACCTGAGGTACCACTGTATAGTTAACTTCTGACGGGAGGGCATTCCACAGGGTGGGCATCACAACCAAGAAGGCCCTCTCTGCTTGGTTCCCTGTGTCTTCACTTCTCACAGTGAGGGAATTTTCAGAAGGGTCCCAGTGCTGGATCTTGGTGTCTGGGCTGAACGATGGGGATGGAGGTATATAGAAATGCCTGGAGGGTAGGGTTGCTGGGAAAATCACTAAAATGTCTGGGGAAATCTGGATGTATGGCAGCTCATCTCAGAAGTGTAGATTTTTGTGAATTTCCTTTAAAATAGCTAAAGAAACACAACCCTTTTTAAATTTTTTTGCATATAAAGCTCAACAACTAAAAACCCACATTTGCGTCTGGATTTTAACTTTTTGAAATATGGCAACCCTACCAGAGGGCCACATTTGGTCCACTGGGCCTGGGGATTCTCACCCTTGGTGTATGAAAAGGCCAATGAGGAAGTTGTCAATACACTGAGGTGATGCTATCACAACCTGCCTTGGGTGTTTGATATTGGGAAGAGTTAAGTAAGTGAGGTCAGGAAGGCCAAGGAAATATTGTGTGGGTGGGTCTGGATTCCACACGTGGCTGTCAAGTAATAGAAGTTAGTAACAGAAGGGAATTGCTAATAAATAAATAAAAGAAATGTAAGTATGTAGTAGCTCTAGCATTATTGTGCCCAAAGAGCCAATGAGGAGTGCACTCTCACCCTTCCTCCCAGAATAAAGTCTTCCTCCTGAGGGAAGGGAAGATGAAAACTGGCCAGAGGCAGGCTCTAGCTGTCAGACAGGAGCTGAGAGCGATTTCATGCATCTGTGCAATCCATGGAAATTTGAATTTTACAGTGCAGTACTCTGCAGAAGAGATAACAGGGAAAGGTTTTGGATTGGGAAAAGGGAGAGAGAGAGAAATCCATTAGAAAATGTAGCTGTCCCTTTCTGTATTATCATCTTCTCTCTCTCACAGACACACACTCCAGCGTTGTAGCTCTTTGCACGGAAATGCCCTGAGCCAACATCAAGCATGTTTTGTGGCCTGCAAGCAATGTATCCAGATGGAGGATTCACATCTCCATAAGAAACAGCCAATATCTGGAGAGCCACTGGTTAGCCAACCCTTCTTCTAGTAGGTGCAGGAGGGGGTAAAATGGACAAACTGATTTCAGGCCAGGGGCATGTGACAATCTGTGTCCTTTACTGTTGCCACGCAACCCTCTCACATGCCTAGTTTACCACAAACAGGGACAGACGAGGATGAGAGTTTGTCAGAAGGGAATCCTGCACATGGAAATAGCATGTGCTGGAGAAGAGGATACAGTGGAGCACTAGAGGGCATCTTAAAACCCTATTCAGACATCCAATTTGGGTGTAAACTCTAAATAATAATAATAATAATAATAATAATAATAATAATAATAATAATAATAATAAATGTGATAAAACATCAAACATTAAAAACTTCCCTGAACTTCAGATGTCTTTTATAAGTCAGGTAGATGTTTATTTCCTTGACATCTGATGGGAGGGCTTTCCACAGGGCGGGTGCCACTACTGAGAAGGCCCTCTGCCTGGTTCCCGGCAGCTTCCCTTCTCGCAGTGAGGGAACCACCAGAAGACCCTCGGAGCTGGACCTTGGTGTCTGGGCTGAGCGATGGGGGTGGAGACGCTCCTTCAGGTATACTGGGCCGAGGCCATTTAGGGCTTTAAAGGTCAGCACCAACACTTTGAATTTTGCTCAAAAACGCAGTGGGAGCCAATGTAGGCCTTTCAGGACGAGTGTTATATGGTCTCGGCGGCCATCCCAGTCACCAGTCTAGCTGCCACATTCTGGATTAGTTGGAGTTTCTAGGTCACCTTCAAAGGTAGTCCCACGTAGAGTGCATTGCAGTAGTCCAAGCGAGAGTGGTGCGGTCCTCTGCACGATTTGGAATCCAGTTTATGTGGGGTTCTATATTTCCCAGAGAGCCACTATGCCAGACCACCCAGATCATTTTATCCCCACCAAGTATCTCATGTTCCAGAGCAGCTCAGTGTCTTGCAATGTACCTACTGGTGGAAATCTTGACAGAGTAGTGAATAAATATTTTTTTCTCTTATTCTCCAAGTTTAATTCCAAATCCTGTCATTCAATATTACTGTAGCAATCACAAAACCTCCTCTGTAGCAAACATAAGAACAATGAAGGGTCCATTCTCTCTTTGTAACCCGTCCTGCCAATTACTGGTGTAAGCTACACCCAGGTATGGGTCAGCTCATAAGAGGATTCCCCCTGAGTAAGGCTCAGATCCATCATAAGACAACACAGGACAATGAAAACACGTGGCCACTTTGCTGTTCCAAGACACTCCATCTTCCTCATCTGAATTTGGGACTAAAAGGGGAAAGGACAGTATGGGTGTATCAACAGTAAGTTATATCCACAGTTTGTGTCATTGCACATGATTGCTGATCAAGCGGCACGCAAATTAGTGTTGAGATTTCCATTGCACCTTAAGGAGCAGACGTGTGGAACTGTTACGTGTCACGTGTCTGTTTACATTCCAGCACAGCTTGCTGGGAACTTCCATTGTGTGTATAGCTTTTGTTTTTCCCGTTCTCTCTGAGAAAGCGATGAGAGAGAGACAACATGTTTCTTTGTCCTGATTTATGATTAATAAATCTGTAATTGTAGCATGCTTTCTGTGTGCGCAGTTCACTCTGCTGATAGTGTGCCCTGGCTCTGAAGTCTGGGTCACTGATTGATGTCGGAGCAGAGGCCGATGGGTCTTCACCATGGAACAGCTGGAAGCAGACGGCCAAAGCTGGGGCTAGCCAGCTGGCCTCCTGGCCCTCTGCATGTCGACAGTTAGGGCATCAAGCATACGTGGAATCGAGACACATATTAAAAAAACCTCTGTGAAAATGCTTTAAAAAAAACAAAAAACGTTTAATATATATATATTGAATTTGCCGTTAGCTCACCATCACCATCTAGTGTCACATTTGTATAGTGTACTTAAAACCCACTTAAAATGCTATATTTGCAGATCTATAGCTGAGGCCTTAGCTTCCTGTTCCCCAGGTTTCTGTAGCTTGGGTCAACATGAGGTAACTTTGTAACATTTACCTTCAATCAGGACATTTATTTGATCATTGAGTTATTAGTTGTTTTACTCAGCTAGTTTGCTAGCCTATAGCCCAGGCTTCCTCAACCTTGGCCCCCCAGATGTTTCGAGACTACAATTCCTATCATCCCTGACCACTGGTCCTGTTAGCTAGGGATCATGGGAGTTGTAGGCCAAAAACATCTGGAGGGCCAAGGTTGAGGAAGCCTGCTGTAACTCATCTTCAGGAAAGCTAGAAATATTGTGGGAGAAAATCTCCTTGGGGGTTCAGTACCAAATTCCCCATTAGTCCCACTTTATTCAGTAATACATTACTGGGCCGAGTCCAAAAGAGTCTGTGAGAGACTATCATTAGCACACACCTCATGAAGACAATACAAAGCATCTTGGCTGTTTATTCTCCAACCATCCCCCTTCTGCCATCTTCTTCCACCGCCTCTTCATACAACCACAGTCCTTGAAAACACTTATTTTCCCCAAGTTTTTTTGCTGTAGGTGCAGAGCCTTCCCTGCACCTTATCTAGTATTCGGCATTAAAGGTAAAGGGATCCCTGACCATTAGGTCCAGTTGTGACCGACTTTGAGGTTGCGGCGCTCATCTCGCATTACTGGCCAAGGGAGCCGGCCTACAGCTTCTGGATCATGTGGACAACATGACTAAGCTGCTTCTGGCGAACCAGAGCAGGGCACGGAATCACCGTTTATCTTCCTGATGGAGCATACCTATTTATCTACTTGTACTTTGACATGGTTTCGAACTTCTAGGTTGGCAGGAGCAGGGACCGAGCAACGGGAGCTCACCCCGTCATGGGGATTCGAACCGCCAACCTTCTGATCAACAAGTCCTAGGCTCTGTGGTTTAACCCACAGTGCCACCCATGTCCCTACATATCCGGCATTAGGTTCCTCCTAAACTGCTTCTTATCAGTTTTGCGGTCAGGCCACACTCCTCTGTAATGACACTGCCCTTACTGATAATGGGTTTTGCTCAATTTCTACCTCATCTCCAAAGGGTATGTAGTCCAAGGGCTGAGTCAGGGGGCAGATCTTCCAAAGGTTATGTCATTTGAAACATTATGGGTAAACAACACACACTTTATGAACTGGCTTACCTTCATGATTATTTCTGCCTCCTATCTGTTCATGAAATACAATGATTTGAACAAGTCAGGTTGCTAGAGAAATTTTCAGCAGCAGCACCATTTAGAGGACGGGGGAGATGAAGCATAGCTTGGGGAAATTCAGCTCCCTCTCCCATCGACACCACCCTCCTGTGTGAACTGTGTGGGTGTCATGGCACAATTCTATAAAATCCCCAGGAAAATTCAATATTTGCTCTCTTAAAGCAGTTTTTATTGCATGGTCTGTGCCCACGAAAGGTGATTACTAGACCAGGAAAATGCAGAGCTTTCACCCTTAATATGGCAATATCATTTCTCAAGAGTAAAAAGGCAGTTCATTCTCCTTCTCTTGCTTTTTAGTCCTGCCCCCCACCGCACAGACCCCTAACCCCCCAAGCTCATTCTAATTGCAAATTAGGTATGCCAGAGAGCAGTAGGTTTGTGTGTGCTTGTGGGGGGGGGGGGAGGGGAATAACTTAAACCATTTATTTTTCCTGGCACTTTCCTGCCTCTCATTTATAGCCCACCTTATCACAAAGGCAGGCTGCAATGCAATTCAGTATACACATAGAGCACCCAATTACACTTCAGTTAAAAATGCCAGTGAAAAGCATCTTTTCTTCTGGTATTCCTTGAAGCAACCGAATGACAGTTTTAAGCCACACATATTCTGATAGAATGCTTCTCTGACGTTATAGCTATTGTTTGCTTGAAAGCAATTAAGTACATAGAACCCTGGACATATGCCACATTTATTTGTGGGAATGGCTAACTTGAAACACCACCTTTCTGGCAAGCAACCATAATGGCCATTTCTATGTTTCTGTGAAAACCTACCATTATGAAGACACACAATGCATTAATTGAGATGTAAACAAGGTGAGTCCCATATTAAATGCACCAGGGACATTAATTGGCTTGTGATGCTAATAAAGGTTTGAGGAAGAAGATGATGATGATTAATTGGCTTGTTTGATCGGATGCCTATCCACTGGTACCCAAGTCAGCTTGCAAAGTGTTTGAGAGAAGGAATACCACAAACACAAAGCAACTCACTGAAAATGTTATAGTTTTTAGAAATGACAGGCACAGGTACTTTGGCTCCACGCTATGTGCCTGACGTCATAGCATTCAGTATATGGTAGAACGGGCACATTCTACTTATATCCAGGATCCATTATCAGTAGAATTGGGTGGTGCAGCCAAGTGGAATTCATCTCTTAACACTATTTGTGGAAGACATATATCTCAAAACTGCACAATATAAAAGGGAAAAAAGAAGGCTACTATTTCAGATAAAACAATTCTATTCCAGTCCCTACCCCCCACCCCTTATGTGCAACTTTTCATGAGTTGCATGTTTAGTTTGGGAGGAGTATTAAAATATATGTTTTTCCCACTTCAGCTAGAATGGACAATTTTTTTTACAGGGGCTGGATTATATGATTTTACATTTCATTCTTTATTTGTCTTACTTCTCAAAATGTATTTTTTTTGTTAAATCATTTTTATTAATTTTCCAATAAAAACATTCAATTAACATATCAAATCATAATCCAATAAAAATAAAAAACTAAAATAAAAAAGGTCAAATTGTCTTCCAAATTGTAATTATTAATTTTTGGGACTTCCCATAGTCTGGACCTTGAAGCATATCTCCAAATCTCAACCCTGTCTCTCATCATTGTTTCCATATTTCCACATCTCGATTTTAACACTCTGAACTTCACTTTTTGAAATGTATTAACTTGTTTACTCGTAATGAATTTTATTCATATGTATCTTACTCATCCTGTGACACTTATGCCAATGGCACTTAACCTGTTTTACTTTTACCTGCCTTTTACATATTGTTTCATGTTGGGAATATCCTGTAAGATGACAGGATGACATTTGGGAGTGGGTGACGCTGTGGTCTAAACCACTGAGCCCCTTGGGGTTGCCAATCAGAAGGTCGGCACTTTGAGTTCGTCTGACAGGGTGAGCTCCCATTGCTCTGCCCGAGCTCCTGCCAATCTAGCAGTTTGAAAGCATACCATTGCAAGTAGAAAAATAGGTACCGCTTTGGAGGAAAGGTAAACAGTGTTACCATCTGCTCTGGCACTCGTCACGGTGTTCTGCTGCACCAGAAGTGGTTTAGACATGCTGGCCACTTAACCTGGAAAGCAGTCTGTGGACAAAAGCTGGCTCCCTTGGCCTGAAGCAAGATGAGAGCCACGCCCCATAGTCAAGTTCGACTGGACTTAAAACTCCAAGGGTCTTTTACCTTTACCTTATGGTGACACTGAAGCACAGGAGAGGGAAATCTCTGCAGGGTAACTACTTGAGAACAGTCCTTAAATTACTAGGACATGTTTAAAGCAAAGACAAAGTAGTATGGCAAAGGCCTGGGACCCTGAACAACAACCTTTCACACCACAGTATTTTCTTGCACATTCTTAATTTGTTATTATGAGTGCAACCATGTTGTGATGTAACTTGAAGGCTGGAATGGACGAGCAAGGGCTTGAGTCTCATCCTTCACAACAGAATATTGCTTGCCCATCCTCTTACCCGGGGTGTTCCTATGCAGAACAAGGAGTGTGCATTTCTAAAGGACCAAAGAACACAGGACCTTGTGCTCTCACAGAACTGTGCCCTTCTGACAGAAAATCCCCACCCCTCAAACAAAATACACACACAATTAAAAAAAAGGAAAAAACTTGGGGGAAACAGAAATTGAATTTCCATGCCCAGCGAAAAACAGAATGCATATGCTTTGTTGATAAAGAAAAGCAAAGGAACAAAAGAGACATGCATGGCTGACATTGAAATGAAATACAGATCCATTTTATACATAATACATTGATGACATTTTCAAAGAGCTGTTCATCCTCTACTCATCCCAGTGCAGATATAGTCAATGTGACCTTGAGTGCTGCATATATTTCATACACATTAGCAAAGAAGACTGCCCAGGTGCAATTTGTTCTCAGTGTTATCGTGTGTGTGTGTGTGTCCCTCTGAATTTTCCAGGGTTATCATTTCTGCATGCGTTGGGAACTCCTTCTCCCCAAATGCCACTCTTTGAATTGCTCTCCAAGCGCACTTGCACAAGGAACGAATGACCCCTTTGTACTTGGCAAATGATTATAAATGCAAACAAGGAATGTGCTTTGTTAAGTTTCAACAAAGGCTACAATACTAAGTAGTGCTCTAGTTATCTCCCGTTTGGACTACTGCAAAACACTTTACGTGGGTCTACCTTTGAGGGTGACCTGGAAACTGCAATTAATCCAGAATGCAGCAGCTAGACTGGTGACTGGGAGTGGCCTCCGGGACCACATAACACCGGTCCTGAGAGATCTGCATTGGCTTCCAGTACATTTCCGAGCACAATCCAAAGTGTTGGTGCTGACCTTTAAAGCCCTAAACGGCCTCGGTCCTGTATACCTGAAGGAGCGTCTCCACCCTCATCGTTCAGCCCGGACACTGAGATCCAGCGCCGAGGGCCTTCTGGCTGTTCCCTCATTGCGAGAAGTGAGGTTACAGGGAACCAGACAGAGGGCCTTCTCGGTAGTGGCACCCGCCTGTGGAATGCCCTCCCTTCAGATGCGAAGGAAATAAGCCTTTAAAAGACATCTGAAGGCAGCCCTGTTTAGGGAAGTTTTTAAATATTTAATGCTGTATTGTTTTTAACACTTGATTGGGAGCTGCCCAGAGTGGCTGGGGAAACTCAGCCAGATGGGCGGGGTATAAATAAATTATTATTATTATTATTATTATTATTATTATTATTATTATTATTATTACATTTCATTGGGACTAAGTATCATTGAACCCAGGGAAGGTTACTCCTGAGTATCCATGCAAGGATTAATCTGTATTGTCTAAATATGTTGCGCAACCAGCCTGTAAATTTACCCATTAGCTTACTTTACCTTTTCATTCCAAATAGGTTCTACTGACAATTTTTAAATATGCTACATGCTATCTATATATATACTCCATTCTTGTTTAAATGGATTAAGGTTGAAATCCAAGGCACACTTCCTTGATTTCACTGGGATTTATTTCTAAGGAAACCTACATAGGATGAGGTTGCACAGTAGAAATTGATGTAATTTCCCTTTACAAGCATATTAGCCTTGAATGATGCACAAAGGGAAAAAAATAGTTGTGATTAACTTGTGTCTTGATGCTTTCAGTGGCGTTTAGTAATCTAGAACTCCATAAATATGTAGCAGTAAAAATAGCATTATCAACACTGATTGGTGTTGGCTCTCAAGGGTTTCAGACAGAAGTCTTTCTCAGACCTTTTTTGGATATGCTGGCAATTGAATCAAGGACCTTCTGCATGCAAGAAACATGGTCTATTCCTGTGAACTATGGTCCTTTCCTTTTGAAGCCTTTGGCATTAAAATCCTGCCATTCTTCATACACTCCAACATTTCTCCAATGAAAACTGTGATGTCCTATTCTAGTATTATTAGTAGTAGTAGTATATCTATATTGATACTCCAGCCACTGTGGGTGGCTTCCAACATATATAAAAACATAATAACACATTAAAGTTTTAAAAACGTCCCTATATAGAGCTGCCTTCAAAAGGCTCAAGGGTCAGATAACTCCATACCCTACAACATTTTTCCAATGAAAATAGGGATGTCCTATGGAAAAGTGTGATATTCAAGGATCAAATCAGAAACCGGGATGGCTTCTATACATCCAGGGCTGTCCCTGGAAAACAGGGACACTTGGAAGGTCTGCATTTTTATTGGCAAAGCAACTGCTAGAATAAGAGGTGATATTCACATTTTACCTCTTAGTAGACCTATTAAAATTAGTGATACTAATTTGGGGCTAATCTAAACTTCCCTTTGTTTTGTGATTTCTAATGGATCTGAGATGTTTTTCTTTTGACCTGTCACTTTTCCCGGAAAAAAACTGATGGTTTCCTGCTGAATTGGAACAAACATCACGAGGGTTTTCTACAGATTGACATTTATTCTGATTCAGCAGTAAGCCACAGGTTTTCCTGGGGAAAGAGGCAGGGCAAAGAAAGATGTGTTCCTAGAAATCAAGGGACTATATATATATATATATATATATATATATATATGGGACAAAGGGAAGTGTGGTTGAGTCTTTAGTTGTATTTATCAATTTCAGGGGCTCTAATCTGAGTAAAACTTAGCTGAATACTACTCAATGCTTCTTTCTCTGTTTTATATATATACCGTATTTTTTGCTCTATAAGACTCACTTTTTCCCTCCTAAAAAGTAAGGGGAATTCTGTGTGCGTCTTGTGGAGCGAATGCAGGCTGCACAGCTATCACAGAAGCCAGAACAGCAAGAGGGATTGCTGCTTTCACTGCGCAGCGATCCCTCTTGCTATTCTGGCTTCTGAGATTCAGAATTTTTTTTTTCTTATTTTCCTCCTCCAAAAACTAGGTGTGTCTTGTGGTCTGGTGCGTCTTATAGAGCAAAAAATACGGTGTGTATATATATATGAGGGAAATCTCCTTAGCATTATTTGAACAAATTTCCTTTTAATTGCTGTATATTTGGTGATAAAATCATGCTCTTTGATTGACAAGGCACTTGTTAGGGAGGACATTATCTACCTGTCTGCCTTTGTGTATCAAAATAGAGAAGTGGGGAGCATCACCTTCACATTATTTGACTCAGTTCCCTTTGTATTGCAATGCACTTTCTCTTTCTTCTTCTCGCATCTCCACCAAAAGGCTAGATTGTTCCAGACAGATCCTGGCACTCCTACTGGCAGAGGCCTGCTGAGCACATGCATTTGTTTTGCATTTATTAGAGTCACTAAGGACATTTGTTTGTTTGGAGTTATTTAAGGGAGACTCATTCCCCCTCTCTGCCTGTTGTTTTCCATGGATTCCAATCCGCATTTGCCTAATCCGGTAACAATCAGGCAATCATCCTCACATGCAGCCCATCAGCATCATCCCCTTAGCAAAATACACACACACACACACACCAGAGGCTGAATTGGAATAGGCTTGATAACAAGGAACAGTTCATTGATCCTGGCTAGAATTTGAATATTCTGTCTCCTTGCCCCTGTGAAGTATGTGCAGGAGTGGGGTGGTGGCGGGGTGTGTGGATAGGCTGAAATTGCTTCATTCCTTTGCGGTATAATTGCTAAAAAGCCTGACGTCCACTTTACAGCATTAAACAGTTTTGTTTTATGGTGCATAATGGCTTTTTTTAAAAAGCAAAGGGTTATTTAGGAGTTTCTTCTATAGCGGAGTTGAGTAGTCACAAAACATTTCTCAGCATTCTGGCACCTGCACGAGGCCGTGACTTATGAATATGCTAATGAGACTGCAACCAGAACTGGCACCGATTCAGCCCCTGCACACAATTAGTGTGTGAGCTACCAGCAGCGCTATAAGACCTAATACATGAAGTCATATTTAGAGTGTTTTGTTTAATTCCAGGACTATTCTCCTTTTCGAAAAGAAAAGAAAAGGCCCCTGGATATGATATGCATACAGAAATGCTTGCCCAAATGTAAACTAATAAGATATATAAGCACAACCTCATATTTAAGGCTTATTCATCAACATTATTCATCAACATCATCTGACTCTTTAAGAAGAAATCCTTAGTGATAAATAAATTTACTTGACATTAACAGATGTTAATTCGATAAATAACTACCTGACATTTAGAAGACATCTTAAGGCAGCCCTGTTCAGGGAAGTTTTTAATCTGTGATATTTTACTGTATTTTTTGTTTCTATGGAAGCCGCCCAGAGTGGCTGGGGAAACCCAGCCAGATGGGCAGGGTACAAATAATAAATAATATTAAATAAATAAATATTATTATTATTATTATCTTCATCACTAGATGACCACAACAGTATCATGTGGTGCCTTCCATGAAGACATGATTTCCATATATAAATGTGTCATCATTGATATAAGCCTACGAATTAAAATGTTCAGAATACCCTGGATCATTCATACATTTGTGTCCCTCAAAGCACACACAAAGAAATGGGCATTCACCATGCTGTGCTGGTGTGAGTATATGAAGTGGGCCCTATTACATCATTTCATCTGATTTTTACAGGAAAGGGGTGGAAATTTTCAGGGAAGGCTGCCCCTTCTGAAGTCATGAACACTACCAAATTTGAGCAGGAGAGCTGCAATGGTTCTCCTACAAGCACAGCCATTACAGTTTTGTGGTGTGTGAAAAATGAATCACTTAATCTCCCTAGTGCTTTGTGGGCAATTGGTCTGAAAAATTGTGGACACAAGGACGTTTCCCTTGGTAAGAAAGCAGAGAAATTGCAGACAAATCGATCACAAGGCTTTAAAGTTGTTTTGGGGAGGGGAAGAACTAAAAGGAATTTATTTATCACATAAAATAATCCCCTCTGCTTACAAGCTAGGTAAAGGACCCTGGAGGGTTAGGTCCAATCAAAGGTGACTATGGGGTGCAGCACTCATCTCGCTTCAGGCCGAGGGAGCCGGCGTTTGTCCATTGACAGCTTTCTGGGTCATGTGGCCTGACTAAACAGCTTCTGGCACAATGGAACACCGTGACAGAAACCAGAGTGCACGGAAACACCATTTACCTTCCCGCCGCAGTGGTACCTATTTATCTACTTGCACTAGTGAGTTTTCAAACTGCTAGGTTGGCAGAAGCTGGGACAGAGCAACAGGAGCTCACCCATTGTGCAGATTCAAACTGTTGACCTTCTGATCGGCAAGCCCAAGAGGCTCAGTGGTTTAGACCACAGCGCCACCCTGCCAACCAGAAAGGGGCTCTCTCTTTCTCCTCTCCATCTGGATGCCTTTCTTAAGTACAGAACAGTTTTGTTCTCCCAAGCTGCTTTCTCCCCATAAGCACTAGAATTGGCAAGCAATACCAAATTTGCCCCGCTGATTGCACGATTCCCTTCTCAATCACAACACAGTTCTTTCTCCACACCCTCTCAATGTTTTGCTATTTGCTCTCCCTTCCCGCATTCTACCCTAGTGTTATAGAATTACGATGTCCTTAAAAGCATTATTTTTAAAAACACCAGGTGTTTGTCCACAGGATTATTTCTTTAAAGAATGTTTGGATCACCAAGGCACCACAATGTCCTGAAGGGTTTGTGCTTTGACTTGGGTGACCTCACAGCAATCCTGTTTTGTCAAGCTCAATATATCTCTTTACTGCAATCAGGAGACAGGGAGTCATTTTACAACCAGAGCAGGGTCTGACACAATATCCATACGCAGAGTGAACTCCCATTACCCCAGATAACACATGTAGGTTCTAATGCTGAAAATTAAACCAACCCAATAAAGAAAGAGATCAAAGCAAAAGAATCAGTAAAAGCCAGAAGAGCAATGGGTATAGGTATCAACAGATGCCTTGCTGGAAGACCTGGGCAAATAAAATGGTCTCATCCTGGTGCAAAAAGGATGTTCTATATGGTTCCAGGTAACCCTCCCTTAGGAAGGAATTTCACATACAGGATGCCCTCTCTATCGTCTCAAGGAATCAGAATATTAGGAGGGCTGGGCATCTATAATTAATTGTAGCATTTGTATTTTTGCTAGTTTTCTGTACAGCATCTATGTGCAGGGATTTTGCTCTAGTTTAGAGGAGCATACATCATTTGAATTGTCAGCTGCAGCCTGAAGTGGTACAGCTCAGACACAATTTTATTGACCCACTTAGGGCTTAGGTCTCATGGGAATATTAACAATTGGGGGATGGGAGACAGGGCCAGCTCCTTAAAATCCGCATATTGGATCTAAGGATTGGGGTGATGAAGCAGCCTAGCAACTAGAACAGACAAATTAAAGGGTTTATCATTTTCCAAATTATATCCAACATCCCGTCATATCTAGCCAGATTTTCAGTTTCTGAATGCTTTGCAAGGTGTTTCTGCTCTATTTGGAGTCCCATTCATTTGGCTTCGTTTAATTAATTTCATCTGACGTTTAAATTTCCTAAGTTTAATGGGGCACGGCTTAATTGAAATTTAATTTGGCTGTGCTTAATAATAGCAGCACTCAACCCATAAGTGGGGCACTATCAAGAATGAGCACATGGGAGGTGGAGAGGAGAAGGGCATATGAACAAGGTGAGACGGAATGACATACTTCAAAGCACAAAACACAATCGGATATGGTTGTGTAAGCAGAACAACAGAATGCAGGTGTTAACAATAATGCTGACATCTTAAGGTCCAGTAGTGTATATTTAAGCTACTGTAGGTCATGAAATAAAGAGGCACTGCAGACAGACAGAAATAACCCTTCTCTGTGCAGTTGTAAGGAAGTGGGCAGGACTTGTTGATTTTTAGGTACGCTTGGGTTCTCAGGAACATAATGCTCGTGGCATGTCTTTTTTTATGTATTTCAGGGATGGAGAGCAGTTGCACTCTGCATGTTGTTGAATTACAAGTCCCGTAATCATCCCTGACACTTTGAATAAGCTGGAAAGCATTCCAGTTTTGCTTGTATTCCATTAATTAAAGGTTCAGAAATAACCACAAGATGCCCATTACATATCCTGTTTTAATCCACACATATGCTTCGTAGATTGTATTTACAGACCATGGTAATAACAATACTTATAGACAACAGCAGTGAGTGCGCTGAGAATTCGGGGCATTTTGCAGCTTGACTTCTAAAATGTCTGTAGCTCTGGGGTGCATGATTTTCTTATGAATGGTCCCAGCTTGAATTCCTGATTTCTCCACTTAATAGGAATTTGAATAGCAGGTCATAGGAAAGACCTCTGCAGGAGACTTTGGAAAGTTTCTACCACTCAAAGTAGACAATGCCCATTAGACTTACCAGATTACCAAAACATAATAAATACTGTCTTATATATTCTGGTTAGGTTGATCAGCTTTTATTAAAGGGCGGTGGTGGGGTAGTGGTTACCTTTTATTTATTTATTTTTTAAAAAATGTAACTCATTTCTAGAAGCAACCCACAATCAATAGAAGACAGCTGCATGGTGTCTAATGGGCAATTTTAAATTATCAGCTGCAAGATTAATGGAATAAAATCCACTCCTCATCCAATATAGCAAACCTTATCTGTCTTTCCAAAATGATGGAACTAATAGAAGGTGTTTCTAAAATGTCAATTAGGTCAACATATTTTTAGCTATTGTGGAATCATTTTTTAATATGTATTACTTGACAGGTTTTCAATAGCTCACTTCTTTCAAGGCTGGGGAAATATGTGATCACATGGAATTAGATTAAATTGGAACTTGTGCATGAAGCGCTCGTGAGATCATTGAACAAATTTTCATATGTTGCTGTTTGTTATCATTACCATTATTGTTCTTTTAGGTATCTTAGGTATGCAACAATAAATCGGCGAAAGTGGAGTAAAGCAAGAAACTCACTATTAAATTATTCTAAAGTGCAACCAATAATATCAATTAACAAATAAGAATAAAATGGCTGCAGTAATCCTAGTTTTCACCAAAGAGAAATAAAGAAATGTTTTAGCTGCTTACTGAAAGACTCTAGAAATGGGGCCAAGAGGACCTCTTTTGAAAGAGTACTCCAGACATGGTAGGACCCTCTTTTCATTAAATTTCACTCTTAAATGGTGCAACTGAAAAATTCAGCCAAGTGTTATAGTGTACCTAGCCAGTCATTTTCCTTTCCCAGGATACTGTTCCATTACCCCTCTCACTGGTTTTTCATTCCATGCCCATCCAATTAGCCCTACTTGGGTGTTCACTCTAATGAGATTACAATTACTGTTGCATTGCCCAGACCACTCTCCACACGTTGGAGGTGGAAGATATGAAGCAAAGAGCTGTCTCTAGTTTTGTAGGCTCCCCATGTGACGTTGAACCTTGATTTCAATCACATCAGTGTGAACTCCCAGAGAGGGTATAATCATCCAGAATTATGGGATGACCCAGCATACTCAGCCCCCATTGTGTAGATTTTGATGGATTCCACCCTCATTATAGCTCCTCCCTCTGGTTTTTGTTTTCCCCTTCTGCAGAACTTAGGAGTTCCTCAAACTTGCTGATTGCGCCACCCCCCCCCAGCAGCATAAGGATCCATACTTAGAAAATGAGTTCACTATTAGTATCTGACAATGCTTTGGGAACTCAGATGAAAAAGAACACACTCATTAGAAGGAACCTACAAAGTAGGTTAAGAGAAAGTGACTGGTCAAATGTAAGCCAGGGAGATTCATGACTGATCAGGGAATCAAATCCATATCCCCCTTATTTACCATATTTTTTGCTCTATAAGACTCACTTTTTCCCTTCTAAAAAGTAAGGGTAAATGTGTGTGCATCTTATGGAGCAAATGCAGGCTGCTCAGCTATCACAGAAGCAAGAACAGCAAGAGGGATTGCTGCTTTCACTGCACAGCGATCCCTCTTGCTGTTCTGGCTTCTGAGATTCAGAATAATTTTTTTCTTGTTTTCCTCCTCCAAAAACTAGGTGCGTCTTGTGGTCTGGTGCATCTTATAGAGCAAAAAATACGGTAATTGTGGAATCTTTTCAAAATGATTTTGGGTGGCTGAAGTCTTCTTCATGTGTTCAAAGTGCTCAGATGTGAACATACCCTCCAAGTATATAAACTGAAAGTGTATTTATATTGTTTGTGTGTTAAAATCCTTTGTACAAAAGAAGAAGAAGGGTCTCTTCTTATGTGGAGAGAGGATATGCACATGCAGTTTTACACTGAGTGAATTTTCATCCCATATTGAATGTGCATTGGTTGGGGTTAGGGTTTGCCCCCAAGTCTCCCTGTCCCACATGTGTATTTAGCCTACGCTCTTGGAAGATGTGGATTGGGACTGGGTGCTTAGAAAAAGTATGGTGTGTGTGTGTGTGTGTGTGTGTGTGTAATCCCTCCCTCTCACATCAGACCCTCAATGTCATTTTATCATGTGGACACTAAACATCAAATGCATAGGCTCCCAAGGCTTTCTATGAGAATGCAGTTGCCAGAGAGAAATATGTGATTGCCAGATCCATGCTGTTTATTATCACAATTGTCCTAATCCTCTTGGGCTGTCACAATTCAGCAGCTAGCAGAATTTTCATGTGTGGAGACATAAAGGTATGATGTAATATATGTAGATATAAAAAACTGCATCTTCAGGTTTCAACTGCCATAGAAGAAGAGAATGATTCATCTCACATCAGCTCCATATATTTACATTTTCATTTCAGCATTTGCTTTTGGCATTATTTGGTCTGCTTCCAAGGTTGCTGGATGACTTGTGGAGCTATAAATGAAGGAACACAGGATGCAAGTAAAAGGCAGCTACACAGATCCTTCCAGTCCTAAGTACCTGCACATAAAATGAACATCATGTTTTATTGTTATAGGTTATTCAAAAGATCAAAAGCTGGAGAACTCAATACATTGCACGACAAAAAGGTCTACCTTTTTAGTAAATCAAAGGTTCACTGCTTATTTGAATAACATTTGCATAGTCACAATAGAGGACAACTAATTACAACAGTTTGGTACAGTATATAAATTATGTGAAACCATCGCATTGCAATTGACAGCAACAAACCTCAATTCAGGGATCCAGAAAACATGGTGAGCTCTATTCTGCATAGGGAAAAGAAACAACCTCTTGTAGAATCATAGAATAGAATCATAGAATCATAGAGTTGGAAGAGACCACAAGGGCCAGCGAGTCCAACCCCCTGCCAAGCAGGAAACACCATCAGAGCACTCCTGACATATGGTTGTCAAGCCTCTGCTTAAAGACCTCCAAAGAAGGAGACTCCACCACACTCCTTGGCAGCAAATTCCACTGTCGAACAGCTCTTACTGTCAGGAAGTTCTTCCTAATGTTTAGGTGGAATCTTCTTTCTTGTAGTTTGGATCCATTGCTCCGTGTCCGCTTCTCTGGAGCAGCAGAAAACAACCTTTCTCCCTCCTCTATGTGACATTGTAATCCTAGGAATTCGAACAAAAGGAAATCGGGTCTGATTCTCACCAGTACTTTGGCCTGCATCACTGAAGACAGTAGGTAAGGGCTCGTATGGCTGGATGCTCTTTGAATGATTGATTTGTGTCAAATCCAGAGGAAGCTGTATCCATGGATGGGCAAGAAGGAAGTAAACCAGTAACTGACTGAGAGTAAGAAGCAGATGGGAAGAAAGAATCCAATCCACAATCAAGATTCAAGAGTGAGGGTGTAGGGCAAGAAGCAAACAGGCAGAAAGAATGAAGACAAAATCCTGTTTCTGGAGACCACAGGCAGGCAGGTTCAGGTATTTCAGGACCATAGACAGGTCACTGAGAGCTCGGTACTTGTTCCAATGGAGTTTGATTTCTTTTCACCCTCCTGGCCCTGAGACTGCCGGTTTTCAGGATAAGCAATGAAGAGGAACTTGAATAGCCTCCACAACTCCCAACCCTGCATGCAATGTATCTAGCTTCTTTCCAGCCACAAATAGATAAGATGCAATATATGGGCTCATCCCATATATATGGGCTCATCCATGCTTCCTTTTGTGCCACGTTTCTTGGCGCAGGGCTACACTTTGAACCACCATGTGCAAGCAGCGTTGCTGTTGTTGTTCCAGCAGGAAAAGAGCCTATGTTTTACTGCTGAATGTGAACAAACAGCAATTTGGGGTGCATTGACCGAAGGCAGCATTCCCATGCATTAAACAAACAAACATGCAGAGCAAACTGCATCTACCTCCAGTGTATGTTTGAAGGAGAAGAAGAGCTTGCTGGATCTGCCCATCTTGTGTCATCTTTTGCCCACACTTTTCAGACCAATTATGCACCATACATTGTGAAGATTAGGTGATTCATTTATCACACACCACAAAGCTGTAACGGTTGTTCTTTTCTTCCTGATGTTTAGTTGGAATCTCCTTTCTTGTAACTTGAAGCTATTGGTTTGTTTCCTACCTTCCAGAGCAGGGAAAAAACAATCTTGCTCCATCTTCCACGTGGCAGCCCTTGGGATATTTGAAGATGGCTATCATATTTCCTTTCAGTCTTCTCTTATCCATGCTAAACATACCCAGCTCCTTCAACTGTTCCTCACAAGGCCTGGTTTCCTGACCCATGATCATCTTGTTGCACTCCTCTACACACGTACCACCTTGTTAATATTCTTCTTAAATTGTGGTTCCAGAACTGGAAACAGTATTTGAGATGTGGTCTGACCAATGTAGAATAGAGTGGTACTATGACGTCCCTTGATTGGAACACTATACTTCTGTAGATGCAGCATAGAATAGCATTCACTTTTTTGCAGCTGTATCACACTGTTCACTCATGTTAAGCTTGAATTCAGAAGTATACTGCGTCCAAATGTGCAGGCAGAGCATAGCTCTCAAGGTGGGTTTTAAATAATTTCAGTAGTAGTATTAATTGATTCATAGGCATATCATATTAAGTCATATTTAATCTTCATTTCCACACTGGATCTTGCAACCATAGTAGTAATGTTTTGCACTAATAGCTCCACATTTCCAACAACATGGTTCTTCCCCCAGATGTGATATTTCATCTTTATGAGACTGAAAACTATTTTAAAATAACTCCATATCAATTCAGTTTCACTCTGCACAGAGTAGCATATTTAGTTCCATTACTGGAACTAAATTCCTACTGATTGTATATAATTGTTGACTGCAGATCTCTCTCCCATTTTTCTTTTCTGTATCCCAGAGGATCTGTCATTTGTGGAGACAATCAAATATTACAAATCGAACTCAGCAACCATTTTGTTCCATTATAGTTTTCCCTTATTAACTCTTTTTTTTCCTTAATAGGATATCTCTCTGGAGTAACATAGTAAATGCTTTATTTGTAGGTACTGGGAGAAAGGAGGTGAGCATTGCAACCTTACCTCTTATAACTGCATATGACACAACACGTACATCTCTATTAGGGATGGACCAATCTGTCAATTTTGGTTTCTCTCACTTTATCATTTTGTTCAATATTTTCCAGGTCAGTTCTCCACTTTACCACAAAGTCCTCATAAAAAACCCTATCGGTATTTTACTGAAAATATTTCCCAATAGACACTCAATTTCCCCTCCCTGAATATTCATATTTAAAATAGCATTCTATTCTGGGTTCCCAGGTCATGTGACTGAGCTGATCTAGGATTCAGGCTAACCCCATGCTTCCCCACTTTGGTCATGCCTCTACCGCACCCCCAGAATGCCCCTTTTTTGAACTTACACTAGTCTCAGCTCAGGTGGCTCAGCCCTGGTTCAGATGGGGTAAGCAAGTTTTGATGGTGTATATTTGGTTGTGCTGAGTTGCTTGTCCTGTGGATCTTTCCATAGCATTGCTTGTATATGTCTGTCTATGCATCTTGATATATTCAGAGTCATCCAAGGAGGTGGGTGGCTGATTGAAAGGTTGGCAGTTTGAATCCATGTGACGGGGTGAGCTCCTGTTGCTCTGTCCCAGCTTCTGCCAACCTAGCAGTTCAAAAGCACACTAGTGCAAGTAGATAAACAGGTACCACTGCTGTGGGAAGGTAAACAGTGTTTCTGTGCGCTGTGGCTTCTGTCATGGTATTCTGTTGTGCCAGAAGCATTTTAGTCATGCTGGCCATATGACTTGGAAAGCTTTCTGTGGACAAATGCCAGCTCTTTCGGCCTGAAAGCAAGATGAGTTCCGCACCCCATAGTCGCTTTTGACTAGACTCAGCTGTTCAGGGGTCATTTACTTACTATTTAACTGCAGAGTCATCCATTCTGATTTCAGAGCATTAATTTTATATTCTGACATTTCACTGTATTTTTCAGTCAGACGAAATCTCTGTTGATGCTATTTCCGGAAATAGTCATAAAAAATAACCACATTGCTGGCATGTTCCCCTATGCACAGTCCCAGATATTATCCTAGATCTTACAGAAGCATTTCTAATTGCTACTGTCAGGGACTCAATACACAAGGAAAAAATAATTAATGGAAGAGGATATTCTTGATGGATTAATACTAATAATATTAATAATAATAATACTTTATGAGTATTCCACATTTATTGTGATATTAGCCTTGGGTTGATTGTAAATTAAAGAGGGTCAGTGCTTAAATTGTTAACCAAATATTATGAACTAGATACACAGACTAATCTCTAGCATGTATATATATATTATATGTCTTTTCAGTTGTGGAGGTTTGGTTTGCAATCTACAGGTAAATTACTTGTTCCTGGAGGCATAATCCAAGATGTGGATTTTTGCTTTCTTCTTTTCCTTTGTGTTCTCTATGTTTCACAAGGTCTCCCCCCCCTTCTTTTTATAAGAAAAGCATCAAAATGCAGGAATCAATTTGTACTTCAGTAAACTAAATGTAGCTCAAACACTCTGTGATTCAAAAAGAAACACTTTGCTTGAAACCACTGGTTCTTTTAAAATGCAGAAAAAACTCGGAAACAAAGTGCTTTTTTGAGGCATTGGGGGGAGTTAAAAGACGACTTCCAAAATCAAAACAAAACACTCAGGTTTTATTTCTTAGCAGAGGGCATATTTATTTCCAAATCTACATATTCAGCCTCCTAGGCCTGAAGTTCTCCTCCCCTGTCCTACATGAACCTGCCCATATGTTTAGTTAATATCTGGAGGGCCATCTGAAGTCTGGATGATGGCTTTGAGCAATAAAGGCTTCTCTACAGAGGCCTATCATGCTTGATTTTTTAAGCCAGAGTCTCCCAAACTTGGAGTATAATTCCCATCATCCCTGACCACTGTTTCTTCTAGCTAGGGATGATGGGAGTTGTAGTCCAAAACAGCTGGAGATCCAAGTTTGGAAAACTGTGTTTTAAGCTTTGGCCATTTTGATGAGCAACTTTATTGCTCTTGGCAACCACATTTCCTTGAAGGTAAACGTATCAGGCACTACATGCCAGATGTAGGTGTGACTGAAGCCAGTGACGGGGAGGGCCAGAGGCAAAAGTAGGTCCCCATCACTCTCTTTCTGCCACCCAAGTTTCTTACTTTTTGTCTCTCCCTCCCTCTTTATCCCTAACTGGGTGATGGGAAAGGCACAGAGTACTCCTGCCAGAGGTCTGAACTGATCACTAGCCAGTACATGGGCTGCATAACATTCAGCTGAGCGCTGCATTAAGCCCTGGGGCTGTTGGTTGAGCACCCCTCAAAATGGACTCTTTACTAGATTAATAGGCTTGCTATAATCTGCTTTTTCATTGTGTTTTCCCTCGTTTAGGTCATTTTGTTTTGTTTTATTGCTGCTTTATTTTGATTTAAATATGTTTTTTTTAAAGAGGATATAAATTAAAATAAAATCATATGACAACAATGATTGTTGGCTCCTGGTTATACTCACTGAATACTGCAGAAGTCTGCCTCTGAGTAGCCCTTGCTGAGCAATGACAGCGGAAGAGTGTTATTGCACACACACCCTGTGTGGATACTTCCCATAAACATCAGATTGGCCAATGAGAAATAGGATGGAGTCCTAGATAGGTTTTTGGGTTGATCCATCAGTGTTATTCTTATCTTTAATTAGGGAAGCGTAGCACCTCAAAGTTGCTGCCTAAATTATATGGTTAAGAGATGCTATTTTAACATACTTGGGTCAGACTGTGTCATCAGTGGGGCACCTGAAGTTGGATCAGGGACATTAAAGACTTGGGTTTGGGCTCATCCACACTTCCATTTGTGCTCCAATTTGTGTTCCATTTCTAGACATAGGTCTGTGATTTATAGGCATGGGTCCGAATGGTTTATGCCCCATCCCTTCCCCTGGGAAAACTCTGAAATGGAACAAACATCAATCCAGTGAAAACCTGACTGACATCTGTTCCAATTCAATGGAAAACAGTGGGTTTTCCTGGGGAAAGCAGCAGGGCAAAAGCAAACAAAAAAAATGTGCCTATAAATCATGGACATTTGCCTAGAAATTGCAGCACAAAATGGGAAAGTGGATGAGCCCTCTTTCTGTGCACTCAGGTGCATTTTGCCATTAAAACAGAGTGATTGCATATATATATATATATATATATATATATATATATATATATGAGAAATCAAGCTGTTTAGGGTAATGTCCTGAGCTCAAGTGGAGGGGGGGTGAAGGGAGGGGCTGGAGAGGTAGAAGGAATCTTTCATTTCTGATCAACAGATCTATATCTTAATCACAGTGAATTATTTTCTCAGGGCACTCCAATCACAGTGATTAGGAGAAGGGCTACTGAAATAAATAAAAAGGTGTTATTTTTATTGCATTCTGTAAGTTAATTACAGCTTCTATAAAGAAGCACTTTTTCATAACACTGTTCAGTCATTTAACAAAATTAATTGGCCACAGGTTCAGAAGAAGCAAAAATAGAGTCAAATAACATTATTCCTCCACTCTCTGCATGTTACCCATCATTTTATAAGTCTGATTCATGTCTCCTAGCAGTCATTTTTCTTCCCAAACTGCAAAGGCCCCAAATACTTCACCTGAGGATGGGGAACCTGTGCCCCCCTAGATTTTGCTGAACTGTATCTTCCATCAATCCCAATTAGTATAGCCAGTGGTCAAGGATGATGGGAGTTGTAGTTCAGAAAATTATGGAGGGCCACATACCCTACCCTCCTACTTTAGCTTAACTTCATATAGATTATGCTCCTACCCCTTTATCATATTATGTTACTTTTTCAGTTCTAAACATGGAGAAATCTGGTGATATACAGTGCTGTTGGAACTAGTATTGACAGAAGGTTGACCTGGGTGACAATTATTGTTTTCTGCTGACGGAGCTATGTGTAAGCCTTTGGAAAGATGACTGTGCATGTCCTCATGTCCTTAGAGAAGTGAGTGGTAATTGAATTCCTGGCAGCAAGTCTATCCTAAAGGAGAGAAGTGGAGGGTGAGGACTACTAATTTAAGGAATTTATAGTACAGTGCCAACTAGCAAAAACATGCATATGCTTTAAGCCAAATGTTGCTTGACCACAACTGCCATAATCCTTTACCATTGGTCACACTGCTGGGAGTTGGAGTCTAAGAACAACTTGAAGTCCACAGCTTTCCCACCCCAACATTAAGCAGCTCTGTCTAATTTTGCATCACAATGCTAAGATTGTCAAGTGTTTAAGTAAAACATATAGTATGAGTATTAAGCAACTTGGAGGAAGGATACTTAGTTACAAGTCACTGCTCCACAGAGGGTAAACACGTACCTATTCTGTAGCTTGGTTGAGAAGCTCAAGGAAAGGTTGTAGTTAGTTCTCTACTTTGAGGAACGTGCCTGTGAAATTGACATAAGAGCCTGTGAAAGAAAAAGTGTTTGACTGTAATATTGACACAGGATATTATGTGGAAGGAAGCAAAGGTCAACATGTTCAGTTCACACTCAAGGTGGGAGACAAAAAGGCCGGAGTGGAACTGAGGTCTCAATGTAGCAAAAGGTCAGATCTACACATGCGTATGGTTATTTATTATTTAACCTCTAATTTCTCAATATAGTATTACATAATACTTTCCAATATAGTAAAGGTAAAAGGTAAAGGAACCCTGGACAGTTAAGTCCAGCCAAAGGCAACCATGGGGTTGTGGCACTCATCTTTCTTTCAGGCCAAGGGAGCCGGTGTTTGTCCACAGACAGCTTTCCAGTACATGTGGCCAGCATGAATAAACCACTTCTGGTGCAACAGGACACTAGGACAAAATCCAGAGTGCACAGAAACACTGTTAACCTCCTGCCACCTATTTATCTACTTGCACTGGAATGCTTTCAAACTGCTAGGTTGCACTGGAATGCTTGCACTGGAATGCTTTCAAACTGCTAGGTTGGCAGGAGCTGGGACCATGCAATGGGAGCTCACCCCATCACGGGGAGCCTTCACCACCAGCCTTCTGATCAGTAAGCCCAAGAGGCTCAGTGGTTTAGACCACAGCGCCACCCATGTCCCTATTTTCCAATATAGTATCTAGTATTATATAATACTCTCCTTTGGACAACATCAGTGAGGACAAGCCTTGTCATCTGGGAAGCCCAGGACCTCCATACACATAGCCCAGGCTTGTACCCCAGAGGGCTTGCACCCCAGAGAGGTCACTTTGGTGCTGCTAACACAGTAGCTTGACTTCACCCCTCGAGGAGCACTCCATTGTCTCTTGATTGGTGTGGCTCTATTGTGGTTGGTGAGACTCTATAAGAAAAATAATGGCACATGGCAATAAGGTATTGTATATTAAATGTTTACCTCTCCACCAAATGGTTTCAAGGTGGCTAACAGCAAACTGCAACGTGAAATACAAAATACCAATAATCAATAAAGCAAGAAGAAGTGAAGCTATGGGTGGTATTCAACTAAGTTTTACTCACACTAAACCTATTGAAATTAAGGCTCTAACTTAGTCATGGTTATTAATCTACTCTGACTAAAACATGGTTAATATGACCATACATTTTGGGCAACCTTGCCCTTATAATCCAGTGGATTTACCCTCCAGCCCTCATGGGTTCCCCATATGCAGCCACATTCAATGTCATCAACTTAGTTGTGTGGAGGGAAATCTGCTGGCCTGGAAAGCCCTGTTCTGAGAGCCAACACCTCTGTGTAAGAACATAATAACTGCTTTGCTGAATCAGCCCAAGGTGCATCTAACTGAGCATTTTGTTTCCAACAGCAGCTAGTAAGACACCACTGGAAACTCATAACTGAAAATAATACCCCTTCTCCATTTGTAGTTCCCAGCACCTACATAGTATTCAGAGGTATACTGAAAATAGACGGCAATCATTAGATTGAGACGATGCACTTCCCAAAAGTCTATCTTTCTAAATAAGTCCCTGCATTTTAGATTTTCAAAGTACTTGGAGTTGTTCCAGTCCAGAACCATGCAGAATTCAGGCTGACGGAATATACCATATTTTTTGCTCTATAAGACGCACCAGACCAGAAAATGCACCTAGTTATTGGAGGAGGAAAACAAGAAAAAAAAATATTCTGAATCTCAGAAGCCAGAACAGCAAGAGGCATCGCTGTGCATTGAAAGCAGCAATCCCTCTTGCTTTTCTGGCTTCTGGGATAGCTGTGCAGCCTGCATTCGCTCCATAAGATGCACACACATTTCCCCTTACTTTTTAGGAGGGAAAAAGTGAGTCTTATAGAGCAAAAAATACGGTACTTTGTTTCGGGGGGTTTGTTTTCTTTGTTTGTTTGCAACAGGTTAGAGCTCCAGCAACCAGAGCTGGCTGCAAAACAACTGATCATGAGAATTAGAATTAAGGGAGGGTGGCTTTGAGCATGCAATCAAGCCAGGGATTTGTTTCCAGTACCAGAACAGAACTCACAGTTCCAGCACACAAAAACTCAGTTCAACCCCCCCACTAAAGCTTAGTTTCGGTAACTTAATTTAGACCCCCTTCCCATGCAAAAAAAGAAGAAGTACCTGTTAGTTGTTGCTTACTTTTAAACTGCCAGTAAAGCAACCAACAACAACAACAAAACAACAACAACAACAACAACAACAACAACAACAACAACAACAACAACTCTTGCTAATCTCATTCAAATCAACCTTGGAATCTTTCATTTGTGCAATACATCACATTCCCTTTTCCCTTTTTGTCAATTCTATTTCAGCCCATTTCTGTATATTTGAATTCCAGCAAACATGACCAATGTTCTAAAATCAATCAATCAATCAATCACATATTTCATACTGTTCCTGAAATCAAAGTATCTCACAGAGAAGTGGTCCATGATATAAAGAAACTGAAATCTGTAGTTATTCATAAAGACTACTAAAAAAAACCCCTGGGAGATTGGAGTTCGAATCCCTACTCAGCCATGAAGCTTACTGGATGACCTTACCTTACTCAGTTTTTTAAAGGATAAAATGAAGATGTGGAGAATCATGCACACCACCTTGAGTTCTTTGGAAGAAAGATGGGATATAAGTGTAATACTAAATAAAAGAAATAAAGGGTTTATGAAATATAGCTGAACCCAGCTTGAAAACCTATTTGCATTAATACTTTAAACATTTTACCTGAGAATTTGCTGGATAGATAAATGATAGAGATGATAGATGATAGATAGATAGATGATAGATAGATAGATAGATAGATAGATACAGTAGATAGATAGATGGATACTAGGAACAGGAAGAATGAAATCAGTGATTTCATTCACTGAAATAAATCACATGTTTGAGACATCAGCTGATCGAAGATTTCAGCCATGGGGATCAGAAATTATGAGTAAGATGTTCTTTATGTCTAGGCAGTTTCCTGACAACACCCTCGCTTTTCAGAAATTCTCCGCAGCAGGAATTGTATTCCATTTCCTTTGGAGGCTTTGATTTTTAATGGAAATGATGTTTACTGTCAAACAAAGGGCAGCTGGGTTATTCTAACCATTCATCTTCCCTGCTCTTGTTTCAATGTTCTTTGGCTGTCAAAGACTGTGGACAAATGCTTTGGTGGTAGATTCATTTAAAGCCTAGTACTATACACTGCCTTTGTGTGGTAGTACAGGACTTAAACAAAGAAGACACCATCTCATTGTTATTTTGTTTCTGTTTTACGCTACTTTTTTTGAAAACTGCTTTAGGATTTCAGTCCAGTATCTAGTTTTTCATAGGGATTACTACTCTCATACTTAGAGTAGACCCACTGAAACCAATGAACTTAAGTCAAGTCCATTGATTTCCACGTGTTTCCTTTGAGTGTCAGTTAATTAGAATCAATAATAATAATAATAATAATAATAATAATAATAATAATTTATTTATATCCCACCCTCCCCAGCCAAAGCCAGGCTCAGAGCAGCTAACAACAGTAAAAATAGCACAGTTTACATAAAATCACAGTTAATTAATTGAAAAAATTCTAAAATCAGTTCAGAATCGAATTAATGGCAACCATTGGGCTAGAGTTCTATGAAGATTACAGAAGGAGAGAGGGGGTCAGACTGTGCCTTGGCCAAAGGCCTGGTGGAACAGCTCTGTCTTGCAGGCCCTGCGGAAAGATGTCAAGTCCCGCAGGGCCCTAGTCTCTTGTTACAGGGTGTTCCACCAGATCGGGACCACAGCCAAAAAAGCTCTGGCTCTGGTTGAGGCCAGCCTAACCTCCCTGTGGCCCGGGATCTCCAAGATGTTTTTATTTGAAGACCGTAAGGTCCACTGTGGGACATACGAGGAGAGGCAGTCCCGTAGGTACAAGGGTCCTAGGCTGCATAGGGCTTTAAAGGTTCAAACCAGCACCTTCAACCTGATCCTGTACTCCACTGGGAGCCAATGCAGCTGGTATAGCACCGGGTGAAAGTGATCTCACAGCGAGGACCCCGTAAGGAGTCTCGCCATGGCATTCTGCACCTGCTGGAGTTTCTGGGTCAGTTTCAGGGGCAGCCCCGCATCAAGTGAGTTACAATAATCAAGCCTGGAGGTGACCGTCACGTGGATCAATCCTTAAAGATCATTGTAGAAACCAACCACGTTTACATTTAAATTGTTTTATACTTTTTCTGAACTGCCTTGAGAATATGTTTGAAGAAAGGAGCACAGAAAGAAGAAATAGAGTGGTATATCTGCATCAGCACAACCAGACCCCTTCATCTGCCCCAGCTGCAACAAAACATACCTCTTCCATTTCAGTCTCCAAAGACACAGAAGGCCCTCTCCAGCAGTTTGACTTCACTCCAGAAGGTGCACTCTCCCATTGTCTCTCAAGATGCCAAGAAGTATAAAAATCTATCTATGGTTCACTCCACAAATCTGAGTCATGAGCAAAAGGCTCTTTAACCCCATATTTGCAGTGGCGTAGCGTGGGGGGTGCAGGGGGGGGGCCGGCCGCACCGGCCGCAACATCTGGGGGTTAGGGTTAGGGGCGCAAATCCACGGGTTAGGGGGTGCAAATTACTTGCCTTGCCCCGGGTGCTGACAACCCACGCTATGCCACTGCCTATTTGTAACAATACCAAAGACTCTGACAAAGTTCTCCCTTTTTTATATTGGAGCTCTATTGTGTATCCTGGTTTGCAGAAGGCATAAGCCAAACAGAAGAGAATGTGGGTGGATATTGGAAAGTTGTGGTTGATAAGGAAGAGGGTCAAAGATTGGGTTATTATCCATTTCATATTAAAATCTGAGTCAGAGAAGAACATCAAATGTTTGCCTAATAATCAATGCTTAAATCCTGAGCAAATATTTCTGGATTTGGAGCAGATGAGAGATGGAAATGGAGGCCAACTTGATCACATAACAAATCTAGCTATTTGCTTCGTTGGTAATATTTTTAGGCATACCAGTGAAATACGGTGCAATGAAAGAGGTGTGGTTCCAGAATCTTCTTTTATTTTGTAAGCTTTTCTATAAACCTGAAAAGAACTTCTTATTCTTCACCTTCCCATCTTCCAATTGTCTTCCTCTTCCTTGCTGTCTTCATTATTTGACTTTCTACTCCCTCTGCATAATTTGCTTCTGCCAAGCTCAGCTTTTTGGCAAACAGAAAGGGAGGATTTGGCTTACTGCCTTTAAAAAATAAAATAAAAATGAATGTGTCGAAACGATGTAGAATGGCAGCTTTTCTTTTCCCCACTCCCTATTAAAGCCGAGAGAGAGACAGACAGACAGAGAGAGAGAGAGAGAGAGAGAGAGAGAGAGAGATGGACGGGCCTCTGTGGTTCTTCTCTGTGATTGAGTCCCATTGGTGTTGTGGTCATCTATGTCTCTAAGGTGAGAGGATTCCATAATTGTTGTGCCACTACAGATAAGGATCTACTCCGGATCACCACTCAGCAACCTAAGCCCATTGGTGGTACTGGAAGCCCCCAGAAACCTCAGTATGTGGGCTGGTTGGTATGGGGAGAGGCATTCCAAGAAATACCTATGGTACTCCCTTATCTCAGACTCTGCAGTTTGATGGGTTTGCCTGTAATTTTTGTCTAAAACCAATTCACATTATTGGTGGGGTGAGCAATTTGCCTAACCGAGGGACTTAAATATTAGAATTTAAGTTAATTGTTTAAAATACTTGGCCATGTTCATCAAACAGAACTGGGGGGAACACTTTGTTCTTCCTCCTGGAATATAACCATGGCAACCAACTTAAATCTAAACAAATGAATAACTCTGAGGCAATATAAAACTATCACACAACATTAGTTGGATAAGAACTAAGATTATTTGAAGTCAATCTGCTCTGATCACTTACTGCAACTGAAGAAGCCAGCCATTAAAATAAATTAGACTTCAGTGAGTATATTAATTATGTTTTGAACTGGAGGAAAAATAGAGGTAAGTCAATACTTCCTATTGGGTCATATTTTATTCCTTTGTAAAAATGTTTGAGCTTTGCAATATGACATGCAATTTGATATGCAGAGCACCAAAGGGCTTTTCATGAAGAGTTCTCCAACCATTCGAGGGCAATAAATCCTTTAGAAATGTCTTTATGTGTGTATTTTATGTCTGCATGGATGAGTGTGTCTGCATTGCTCCTAGTATGAGAGAGAGGTGTGGTCACACAGGGCAAATACAAACAACCATGGACATCAGGGAACCATTTTCAGTCCAAGGGACGAATTCCTTTTGAGCAACTTTCTGGGGTGCTCCTGAAGGGGACCCTTCTATGTCAGTACTGTCTACACTGACTAGTATTTCCTCTCTAGGGTTTCAGGCAGGAATCTTTCTAAGTTCTACATGGAGATGGCAGGGATTGAACTTTGGACCTTCTGCATGGTCAAAAGGTAAAAGGTAAAGGAGCCCTGGACGGATAAGTCCAGTCAAAGGTGACTATGGGGTTGTGGCGCTCATCTTGCTTTTCAGAAAGCCGGCGTTTGTCCACAGACAGCTTTCCAGGACTTGTTGATTGCTGGTGGCACTGTGGTCTAAACCACTGAGCCTTTTGGGCTTGCCCATCAGAAGGTCGGTGGTTCAAATCCCCACAACAGGGTGAGCTCCTGTTGCTCTGTCCCAGCTTCTGCCAACCTTGCAGTTTGAAAGCATATCAGTGCAAGTAGATTATAGGTACCACTGTAGTAGGGAGGTAAACGGCATTTCCGTGTGCTCTGGTTTTTGTCATGGTGTCCCGTTGCACCACAAGCAGTTTAGTCATGCTGGCCACATGACTCGGAAAGCTGTCTGTCAACAAACGCTGGCTCCCTTGGCCTGAAAGCGAGATGAGCACTGCAACCCCATAGTCACCTTTGACTGGACGTAACCATCCAGGATCCTTTACCTGTACCTTTACCTTTGTGTGTGTGTGTCTATGTGTGTGCCAATATTTTTATGAAAAGTTTTCAACATAGCATACACTAAAAGCCAAACTAATCTAAAGAAAAATAACATAGAAGCACCTATAAAAAATAGTTATGTAAATTATGTAACAAGAAACTCTGGTTAGTTTAAAAATAGTAGTGAAATCTTCCAATCTACTCATAACTACACCATGTCTCATGCTGGTTTGCATACACAAAACTAAACCTTATTTTAATGTTACATCTAAAATTGCCCAAAATGATTACTTGCACCTGCTTAAAAAAGCAATTGCAGATCAAACAGCATAGCCTGAGGTTACACATCAGTTTGACATAATTTCCATTGGAGACAGTTTTAATAATCCATTATTAGTCATCAAACAAGCCAGTTGTCAAACAAGCCAGATGTTGTAGAAAGCATGTTAGAAGTAAATCAGAGATCAAATGTTCACTCACCCATGAAGCTTGCTAGGTGACATGGGGTTCCTTCTCAGACTAACCTGTTGCACAAGATTATTCTGAACATAAAATAAAGATAGTGAGAATGAAACATACTCAGAGTCCTGTAGTGATTTCGTGCTCTTTATTGCAGCTTGTAAAACAGTGGTTGAATTGCCCCCCCAAACCTCAGGCTTTTATATACATTATTTACACAATGAGTCTCATCTGATTGGCTGATTCTGCTTCCCTCCTGGAGCCTGATTGGTCTTTTCCTGCAGGCCAATCAGTTGTGGCATTCGATGATCCTACTTGCCTATTGTTCTAGGATCCAAGCTTAGTACATAACAGAGAACCATGTTTACTACCCTCAGCTAAAAGAAGAAAAAAGAAGAAGAGTTTGGATTTGATATTCCGCTTTATCACTACCCGAAGGAGTCTCAAAGCGGCTAACATTCTCCTTTCCCTTCCTCCCCCACAACAAACACTCTGTGAGGTGAGTGGGGCTGAGAGACTTCAGAGTGTGTGACTAGCCCAAGGTCACCCAGCAGCTGCATGTGGAGGAGCGGGGACGCGAACCCAGTTCACCAGATTACGAGTCTACCACTCTTAACCACTACACCACACTGGTGGCGTAGGAATAACAATGAAAGAAATGTAATCAAATGGTTAGGCATCAAGTGATGTACATGTATCTTATTTATTTAGAGTTCTAAATATTTCTAGACTCAGAAGCCCTCAAAATTCCCCTCTTCAGGCATGATAAATAAAAGGAGGAAGAGAGGGAACATGTTTCCTGGCCTTGCCTCCTCCATCACAGTAACTCATGGGTAGGCAAACTAAGGCCCAGGGCAAGATCCGGCCCAATTGCCTTCTAAATCCGGTCCGTGGATGGTCTGGGAATCAGCATGTTTTTACATGAGTAGAATGAGTCCTTTTATTTAAAATGCATCTCTGGGTTATTTGTGGGGCCTGCCTAGTGTTTTTACATGAGTAGAATGTGTGCTTTTCTTTAAAATGCATCTTTGGGCTATTTGTGGGGCATAGGAATTTGTTCATTATTATTTTTCCCAAAATATAGTGCGGCCCCCCACAATAACTAAGGGACAGTGGACCGGCCCCCTGCTGAAAAAGTTTGCTGACCCCTGCAGTAACTTTTGCCACTTTCCATAGCCTCCCACATGTTGCTGACTAAATTTTTGCAATGGGGAATCATTTCAACTCCATGTGCAATTTCAAATACAGATTTTCCCATGGCTCTCAAACATACAAAGGTCAGTCCCTAACATGTGGAGTGATGGGGGAGCAGTAACAATTATGGAAGGAAGGGAGCTTGCCTCCTGTTTCCCCTATCCACAATGGCAATTGTGTGTGTATGGGGGCAAGAGGAAGACTCCAATGGAATGTATTGTAGACTAGAAATCAAGATTTAAATCATCTTCTAGATGATTAACTCCACCTGCTGTTTTTCCCCACTTCCTTCCTGGGGCTCCAAGGTCACACTTACGTTCTACTGTGTTGTGCAATCAGGCTAGACAATGCGAATGGCAATCACCTGGAGTGGAGTCATCATACTTATCATGTATGTAATGCTATTTCCCCCTTCCTTCAATTCCTGATTGTGTTTATCTCCTACCACTATCACAGGAAGATGGGACCAGAACATGAAATGAGTTACAGTAGCTGGTAAAAAATAAAAAAGGACAAGAAAACATATAGCTGTCACATTTCTAATTTCTTCATCTCATAAGAACATAGGAAGATCCTGTTGAATCAGACGAGTGACACTTCCAGCCAGCATCCTGCTCTAACCAGCCCCAGTGAACTGCATATGCGAAGCCCAAGCACAGGAGCTGAGCACAGCAACACACTCTCAACTTCTGATTCTCAGTCAATCTATTGAAATTGAAATACTTTATTGTCACTTGTACAACTTGTAGATAGTGAGATTACACGAGCTCTCTTAGTCTTAATTCCCCTTGTTTACTGATGCACACCCACCAAACCCGAAAGTCAGTTGCCCTGTTGTTATCTTTTCATTCAGCAGCCTGACAGCCCACGGATAGAAGCTGTTCTTTACCCTGTTGGTGCGACTAATCATGCTTCTATATCTTCTGCCCAAGGGCAGGATATCAAGAAAGTGCCGGCCAGGGTGTGAATCATCCCTGAGAATTTTCCTTACTCTCCTGAGGCAACGTTCTTCCGTGATGTCAACCAGCAGATTCACGGGACAGCCCATAATATCTTGTGTTGTATTCACCACCCTCTGTAGGATGTCAAACCAGCGTACCACACAGTGATACTGTATGAAAGGACATTTTCTATTGTTGACCGGTAGAAGGAGATCATCAAATGTTGATTGACATCGTTCTTCTGCAATACTAAAAACTAGAACAGCATTTCAACAGAAGGTGTGTTTTCTTTCAAAAAATAATTAAAAAAACCATTCATAAATTCAACCATAACCATAAATTACTTTCAGCCAGATACTCATGACCTCTTCGGGACAAGTCCAGGGGTGTATCCAACAGAATCAGCAGGGGCACGCCCAAACAGAACAGGGATGGATTACAGCCAAACCTGGGTCGTCAAACATAATCTGTTCCAGAAAACCATTCTACTTCTGAAACGTTCGATAACTGAAAACTGAAAGTGGAAGCCTCAATACAATAGGGAAATTCAAAATGAAGGCCATGTAGCACATTTGGCTTCCAAAAATCCTTCAAAAACCAGAACAGTTACTTCTGGGTTTTCAGTGTTTGGGAGCTGAAGCGTTCCAAAATGGAGGCTTTTGGGAACTGATGTGTGACTTTACTACATTTTGGAATAAGTGAACCAGGGCACAGAACCATAAAAATATTCTGCCCCCTGCCCCCCAGTAAGGCCATCATCTGGAGTCTAAAGGAACCTAACTAGTGACACTATGAACACCTCTGTTTTTCTTTAAACATATTGCCTTACCGCAAATACCAGAAACACCTCTCTGTGCAGGCTGCCTCTGGTTCATGTGAGGCATTTAGGAAAGTTGATGCTGAAGCTTTATGACTTGAATGGAGTCAACAGTCTTCACCACCCACCTTTTAACATGTGTCACGTCTATCACTTTCCCTTACTTCACTTGTTGACGATGATGAGCCAGGATGCCTTAGATCCAAACATAGCTGAGGCTCTGTCTGTTGTTATAGAAACAACTTTCATCATTGTTGCTTCTTATTTAGAGAACATATTTGTTGAAGTTATCATAAAAAGCTTCTTTCCTGCTTGATATCCCTGTCATTGGAGCTGCCATTAAAATACCACCATTTGTCATGAACGTTTCAAACTTCCACTATGTGAAGGTCCCCCGCTGAGTCACGCCAATGATGTATTCAGATTCACATTCTCAGTGGATGACAAATGGCTTCTGACGATGACTTTCTTAAACGTGACACCGTGTCTATGTTTTCGCTCTTGTCCTTTGTTCTTAACATCATTTCCTCCTTCTCTTGGAAGGTTTATCCTTTGGGTAAGAACCCTTTCAGTCATTGCTTGGTTTTATGCTGCTCCATAAGCACAAGTTTTTCAAATAAACAAACAAATCACAGAATCCTGGATTCATCAAATAAAAGCACTGGGGGAAACCCGAAAACCTGGTTCAGCTCCTAAATTTCCACTTTAAAGATTAGGTGCTTCATGTGCCAGTACACATCTATGCCACTATATATTAAGCACTGCACATTATTTTACAGCATTGTATTAATTAAGTTTGAGATAGTTGCCATGGCAATGCTATATGACAGCTTTGCTTCATTGTGATATGTTGGGGGTGGTGGTTTGCACTGGATTCAAGAGAAGTCCCACATTCAGAAGTGACATGCGGTACCTCAGAGGGATTTTGGTCTCATCCAAGGTGAAAGGGACGCGGGTGGCGCTGTGGGTAAAAGCCTCAGCGCCTAGGGCTTGCCAATTGAAAGGTTGGCGGTTCGAATCCCCGCAGCGGGGTGCGCTCCTGTTGCTCGGTCCCAGCGCCTGCCAACCTAGCAGTTTGAAAGCACCCCCGGGGGCAAGTAGATAAATAGGGACCGCTTACTAGCGGGAAGGTAAACGGCGTTTCCGTGTGCGGCTCTGGCTCGCCAGAGCAGCGATGTCACGTTGGCCACGTGACCCGGAAGTGTCTCCGGACAGCGGTGGCCCCCGGATGCTTGAGTGAGATGGGCGCACAACCCTAGAGTCTGTCAAGACTGGCCCATACGGGCAGGGGTACCTTTACCTTTACCTAAGGTGAAAGGGGGATCTGTGTGAGGCTACATGAAACAAAGCAGAGACTCCTGAACCATCTCATTGTGTCTTTGCAATGTGGGGAGATTAGGGAGAGGAAGCAGCCTTGCAAAATACAAATTTAGCTCATTGGCTTAAGGAAAATGCCAGGAACGGGAGAGAAGGGGGAGCTCCTTTGTGACTGGCAGGTCTAGCTTTTAATCAGGCGAAATGCGTTACCAGTGTTTTTCAGTTCCAGTGTTTTGTGGGAGGAAGCAGTTTTGCAAGAATGAGACACTTGCCTCTACTACACTTAAAGGGGATGCTAGAATAGGGAGGGGAGAGTTATGTTTGGACTATGTTAAACTGTTTTTAGCAAGGTATTTTAATTGTTACAACCAGCTTAGGATGATTAATAAATTAAAACAACAAATTTAAGCTTGTAAGTGCCTAGTTAAAAAAAGGAGAGTCATACAGATCTATTTGTCTGTACAGTGGTACCTCGCGTTACATACGCTTCAGGTTACAGACTCCGCTAACCCAGAAATAGTGCTTCAGGTTAAGAACTTTGCTTCAGGATGAGAACAGAAATTGTGCTCCAGCGGCATGGCGGCAGCAGGAGGCCCCATTAGCTAAAGTGGTGCTTCAGGTTAAGAACAGTTTCAGGTTAAGAACGGACCTCCAGAACGAATTAAGTACTTAACCAGAGGTACCACTGTAAAAGCTCCTTTAAAAATAAAAATAAAATTTCAGAAATGACTAGCCAAATTGCTATACTGCATGATAGGTCAGTGACTTATATGCCTGTAATTTGACAGGTTTTATCCACCCTGAAGGCTCTACTATGCATGCAAATTTCATCCACTTCTGTCAAAAGGGGGGAAGTCATTGTTGATTTCCCAATAGTGAATGAGCTTGGGGGAATGAGGTGGATTTCAACCCATGAGCCAAATCAAGCAATTTCTGACACAACACCCCAGCTGATTTGGGCTGTTTTATAAAACATCACATTCAGGTCTAAACTGAACCTGACCCCTAGCATCAATGTATATATTTGCAACTAATTGTGTCCCCCCCCCCCAATAAATATTTTTACCAAGTGTTTATGCATAAGGAAACAAAACAAAAATAAATATACTACAGAAAAACCACAAAAAATTGAGTGGGGCATAAACCAAATATATGTATACAATTCCATCCCATGGATGCATAATCAGAAGTAATCTATATTACATTTTAGTTATGGATTTCAAATTTCCAAGGATACTGCAAGCAACTGTTGAAGAAGGTTTGCCTGGCGGAATATATAAGAAAATTCAAAAAACACCCAAAGTATCAATTCCCTGTAGAGATTGCAAATTCTGAGTGTGTTCTCTCATAAAATGTCAATATTCCACCAAGTTACAAATTTCAGCCTATGCAATTTTTCCCATTTTGGGCAATAGTCTTTCTCACAGCAACCAGTAAAAATATTGCAAGGTCCTTAGATTTAACTGATGTGTTTTCTGTTCAAATAGAGATTTGATTTTTCCCCCTCTTTTTTTTAAGGTATGGAGTACACTGTAGAGGTTCTTGAGTAATATTACTGATTTCCTTCAACATCTTCTCCTGGAATAGCTTTACTGGAAGGCACTTCCACCAGAGCTGATTATAAGTGCCTCTACCACAGCATCTACTCATGTATACAGTGGTACCTCAGGTTAAGTACTTAATTCATTCTGGAGGTCTGTACTTAACCTGAAACTGTTCTTAACCTGAAGCACCACTTTAGCTAATGGGGCCTCCTGCTGCCGCTGTGCTGCCGGAGCACGATTTCTGTTCTCATCCTGAAGCAAAGTTCTTAACCTGAAGCACTATTTCTGGGTTAGCGGAGTCTTTAACCTGAAGCGTATGTAACCTGAAGTGTATGTAACCTGAGGTACCACTGTATGTTAGCTGAACTCCTTGGTGCAATGGCACCTCTCCCATTTAACTTGCTTAAGAAAATGACTGAAATTAAGCCCTTCTAGAATAATGTTACAGTGGTGCCCCACAAGACAAATGCCTCGCAAGACGGAAAACCTGCAAGACGAAAGGGTTTTCCGTTTTCAGAGGTGCTTCGCAGGACGAATTTCTCTATGGGCTTGCTTCGCAAGACGAAAATGTCTTGCGATTTTTGAGGGGTTTTTTCGCTCCCCAACCCCTTTTTCTAAAGCGCTAAGCTGCTAATAGCCTTTCAGCAGCTAATCCACTAATCCCTTAAGCCTTTAATAGCCGTTAATAGCCCTTAAACTGCTAATAGCGCTAATAGCGCTAATCCGCTAATGAGCTTGCTTCGCAAGACGAAAAAAACCGCAAGACGAAGAGACTCGTGGAATGGATTCTTTTCGTCTTGCGAGGCACCACTGTACTTTCATTCCCTCTTCTCCCTCCTGTGCCCCACAAATTGGCTTTGTGGAGGTCAAGAGAACCCCCACAGCATCACATGACAAGAGGAGAGGGGATATAATTTAGTTTGGTAAACAGAAATGTTTGCACTAACAGAATGGCCATGATAGTGCTACACTGAATTCCGCCCAATGTTCCCAATTTGTTTTTCATTTTCTTGATTAATTCAGAATAGGCCCTATTAGATCCAGTCAATTTGTGTTTAGCCTCCAGTTTTTCAATATCTTGTACTAATCGCTGTTAATTGGGGAGACCATTTTTTTATTTAAGTCTTTTGGTCATAAATATCTCTCAGATTGTTATTTTCATTGCATCTCATAATAAGATCAGTGGAAATTTGCCTAAGTAATAAAACAGGGCCCAGTCTCCAAATCAGAGTGCTGATGTCATGGCCCTGCACCTTTTAAGAATTTTCTACCATTGAATGATCGGCTACTGTGTGTTGATGAATGGGTGTCAATATCAGCTCTGGGACCAGGGAGTCAGATATCAGCACATTATCAAACTTAGTACATAGCTGTGTGTGTTTTTAATTACCCCCTCCCAGGTATGATCTCTGGTTCTCTGTTTCAATTCCCTCCATGCATCAAGCAAATTATATATATTTAATCAGGAAGCAACACTTTTATTACCATAGCTTCTATGAGAACAAATTGATTTCCCCCCCAAACTAGTCCCCCCCACACAAATTGAGTTAAAATCTCCTGCAGTTGTGTCAATCTAAATAACCATCTAAATGTTTTAGCTATGAAAAAAAATAGGCGCCAGTGTAATTGGCCGATTACCCAACATTCCCGTTAAAAATACATAGCTAACCTCTAGGTCGTATTTAATTTTCTGTATCTGAAGATTCAAAGATTTACCCAATATAATGGCAGCCTCTCTTGAGTTCTTGCTGCCCATTATCATATATGGATGCTTTAGCAATTTGTCCTATTTGAAGTCAAGATGCATTTCTTGAAAGAAAGAAAAAACATCTTACTGATATTTCTCATTTCTGATGTAACAACTTCACAATTTCCAGGCTTGTAACATCATGCACAGTGACCTATAATGTTCACCTTTGATACAAGGCAATTGCTGAAGCCATTGAGTTCATTTCAACTTAAGGTTAGTTTCGATGATGAAAGACTGCTCATGCCTCTTCATGTACCTGCGCTGGTTATGGAGGTGTAAGGACATGAGGCATGAGTAGAGGAGACTCAAATGAAGCCTCCATCTCTTAAACTCAGAAAATTTCTACAGAAGTGTCCCAGGCACTAGGAAGTTTGGGAAATGTAGTTTCCCAAGGCTGTCCATGTTCATGTTTTTGCATCGATGCCATGTTAAACCTTAAGGTCCATAACTAACCATAGTTTAGAGGTCCTGGGCCCTAAGGAAGTCAGACTATCCTCCACCAGGGCCAGGGCCTTTTCAGTGATGGCTCCGACATGGTGGAATGTTCTGTCCCATGAGACTAGGGCCCTTCAGGATTTAACCTCCTTCTGCCTGGCCTTTAATTTGAATTCAGCCTGATCTTTTATTTCCCTTCCCTTCTCTTCTCTTCCCTCCCCCTCCCCTTTTATGAAGATTACCCGCTCTGAGACCCCAAAGCTTATTCTCCCCTGGCCTCCTCGCTGGACCAAGTAGGACCAATTCAGCCAGCTAGTCCTGGAGATTATCTAATGCTTATTGGATGTATTTCCCCAAAATTGATTTTTGAACTTTGAATTTTATTGTTATTCATGTTTTTATACTGTATTTTATGCTGCTTCTATGTTGTATTACAATTAAAGTGTTTTAAATTTGTTGTTAGCCTGGTCTTCTGAACCGGGATGGGCAGGGTATAAATAAAATTATTATTATTATTATTATTATTATTATTATTATTATTATTAAATAGAATAATTTCTTTCTTTGTTTGTTTTGGTGGGTGTGAGTGGGCACTGGATGCTTGTAAAATTGATATGCCAATCTATTTCCAAACTGAGATCAGGTGGGTGGGGTTTGCCCCTAATAAACAACTTATCTGTGATTATATTTGGAGACCACACCATTAAGCAGAGTTTGGACGGTGCAGCTTTGGTCTGATTTCATAACCCCATGACACCAAGATCATTCGTATCCATAATGGTTTTGAAAACTCTGGCTACACCCTAATATCCTAGATATGGTGTGTGGATGGGAGGGGGGATGTTTTGAAAATTCTTATGGACAGAAGGACATTTAAACAAAAGAAGCAGTGAGATGTAATGTGGGAGATTCATGATTAGGATCTTCTCCCGACCCGTTTTTAAAACATAGCTGCCACATGTGCACATGAGTGGGTGTGTAAATTGGAGTAATTCCACAACACTGAGGGATATAACAGCTTACCAGGGGTCTCAAATCAGAGTAGGACCACAGCACTGAGGGAGCTCCCCTGCACAATTTCTTTTCCAAACAAAATCACTCTCCCGGCCCAAAATGTGATATATCCCACAAAGAGGAAAGTTCTTCAGCAAAAAATGAGGGCTTGGTTCTTCTTCAGCCTTAGTCATCAAATGCTTCCTGAGCTGCCTGCCCTGCCATCCCTCACACATACCATCAACTGATCACAAAATAATAAAAATAAATAAATAAATTTATACCCCGCCCTCCCAGAGCCTGGCTCAGGGCCGCTAACACCAATAAAATACAGTAAAAACATAATTGGGGGGATTAAAATAGAGGTTAAAATGCAATTTAAAATGCAGCCTCATTTTAAAAGTAGCTGATAAATCAAGACCATAAGGGGAGGGAAACATAAGGGTCAGACTGAGTCCAAACCAAAGGCCAGGCGGAACAGATGTCAAGTCCCGCAGGGCCCTAGTCTCTTGTGACAGAGCGTTCCACCAAATCGGGACCAGTACCGAAAAGGCCCTGGCCCTAGTTGAGACCAATCTAACCACTTTGTGACCTGGGACCTCCAAAATGTTGTAATTTGTGGACCTTAAGGTCCTCTGGGGAGCATACCAGGAGAGGCGGTCCCGTAGGTACATGGGTCCTAGGCTGCATAGGGCTTTAAAGGTCAAAATCAGCATCTTAAACCTGACCCTGTGTGAAACCTGAATGTGATCCTGCAGCAAGGACCCCGTAAGGAGCCTCGCCGGGGCATTCTGCACCCACTGGAGTTTCTGGATCAGCTTCAAGGGCAGCCCCGGGTAGAGCGAGTTACAATAATCAAGCCTGGAGGTGACCATCACATGGATCACTGTGGACAGATCAGGGCAAGAAAGGTATGGCATGACACACTTCACTGTCTTCTTAAGTAGCTACCGTCCACTTTTGTACATTTCAACACTATTGATCACAGTGCACATGGAGCTGTGTGTGACAGTGCTGGTAATCCTCACCATGCCCAAGCAGAACTTTGGGAGATAAGAAGGAAAGCATCTTAAAACATATGTTGTTTGCAAATCACATGTTGCCAGTTTATCAGATCAGTCGTGTTTACCAAACCCCAAAAGTGTGCCTACCAAATCTGAATGGAAATGAAATCATACAGCATTTCCTAACAAACCATTTCATCCCATTGCCCTTTGTCCACAACACACAAGGTCAAGGTGTGGCATGACATCTATAGCTCTTTGAATGCTACGAATTTCTTAAATGTGAAATGTAATGCTATGAAAATGGAGAGAGAGAGAGAGAGAGAGAGAGAGAGAGAGAGAGAAAGAGAGCCCTCAGATCAGATAAGCAGATTAGCATTCCCCAAAAGCCAGCCACTAAATGCATGTTTGTGTCCACAAAAAGAAAGAAAAAATTGCCACAATATGTATTGGGCTTTCAACCAAATCAGCAAAAACTGTGGCTCATTAGCAGGGGGGAAAAAAAGAGCCAGTGTAGTATACACAGATTTGCATAAATAGTTTTTTTTTTTTTTTTTTTTTTTACCCAGTTTTATGTTTTGTTAAATATAACAAACTGTATGATTAGAACCTTTGGGCTTTTCTCAAAAGACTTAAAAAAGAGAGAGAGCTTAGACTTGGTTTATTTTTTGTTACGCTGATATGTACCATGCTGATAAGAACGACAGCTTCTACATCTTCCTGAGCCTCAGCTATGATGTAGCTCATTACATTAGCACAAAGAAAGCAGGAAATAAATTACCAAAGTGTATTCAGGCATGGCTACAGATTTGACAGCACCTACCCTGTAGAAGATCCATCATTCTAGAAAGGTCCTGCATTCTGAAGGGACAAGCTTCAATGAAATTGAATTCCTAAAATAGAGGCACTCTGTTTGCAGACTGTTAATATCAGATGCAAGGAGGTCTGTCATAAACACAAAACGTTATTGGATGGAGCCATTTTCTTTTCTTGGCAATCAGCACCCTTAATTTGTGCCTCATAAATGAAGCAAGTTAGCAAGCATAAGGAAGTGGTATTTCACACTTTAGGGCCTATTGAGGTAGCTTCTACAGAGCACTAAATCTGTTTACTTGCCGATCTGGGTAATTCTGAGCGGACAATGTGAACTGAAATTCACCATTGATCAAAGTCAGTTTCACAAATTTGCTGCGCAGATTATTAACTAACTTTTCAATAAATGTTCATGGTGCAGATTAATACACTGCCTATTACTGTCCTCCAACCTGGCACGCTTGCCAAAATAACAGGCATGCAACAGGATATGTATCATTCTAAAATACCAATACAAATTAATATTTTTCCTCGCAATGAAGTAATATTTTCCAGTGGAGCAGTTGCATTACACGAAACGATGAAAAGGGGTAATGGTCCAGTTGCAAACAGAAAATAACACTGCAAAAAGTGTAAATTAGATAGGCATTCTTCATTCTTTTGCAGTGTACTGTTGTTCAGAAAGCAGATGGAAAACGGAATGTGACTACATATGATGCCCTTTCGGTATATTGATTAATGACTGGCAAAATATTCCATTGTGCAGAAGTTCATTTGGAGGGAGATGAAGTGAATGCTGCTTAATCAAGCTGCTGCTCTCTTTTTTAAAAAAATGTTTGGACTATGTGGAGGATACAAAAAGAGCTACAGAAAACCATAAAATATCTAGTTTCAGCTAAATAGTTTCGGTTCCATAAAACTGGGTCCAGTAGATCACATCTGAGTAAAATGTAGTTGAATACCATCCACAATGTATTGCTACTGCCTAACAATATACAAAATTCGAAGCAAGCCCATAAATGTTACTCCATCCTTCCCTTTCTCGTAAAACGTTGTGAAAAGATTGCTAGTATCCCCGGTATAGAAACATAGCCCACAAGCAGGGACAGACATTTGTGTGATAGGCATGTACAAAGGGAGATAAGCTCTTGTACAACAATGTCTACAGAAGTTCCTGCTGTATGGACAAGACCTGGGCTTCAACACCAACATCCTCAAACTATGACCTGACATGTGGTGAACAGCTCATCAGAACAGCTGAAATGAGGCTGTAAAAAGCCTACATTGTTACCAGATTTTTTTCAATTAATCCGTGGACCTTTTTTTTTTTTTTGAAGCTGAGGAACAGGGAGTCAGTAGTGGGGATGGTGAGGCAAAAGGCCCAAGCATACATGCATATTGTATACAGGTGCAAAGCCCTTCTTTCACACCCTGTGAAACATAAATGCGCAGAGATTTTTAAAAACTGGGCAACAGTGTGCCATGTGCCCATGACTCCTGAGCCTTCCCCGATATCCTGCCCCCTTCCCCCTTTGTTTTGACAGATTGGGGGAGGCTCAGGAGTTGTGGGCGGGTGGCCATTGCCCAGGAAGGGCTCAAGGCATGCGGTTTCTCTGCCAGGGAAGGTGCCAAGCCCTTCTTTCGCACCTTGTGGAACATAAATGCAAAGAGTTTTGTTTTTTAAAAAACTGGGCAATGGCTGGCTGCCCGCGACCCCCGAGCCTCCCCGAATCAGTCAAAACAAAAGGGGAAGGGGATGTCCCCGGTTCCCCTTCGGCAGTAGTGGTGGCAGTGGCCACATCAAATGGGGACTTCTGCCAAGGAAAAATGGCGGGCTCCACGTCAGCAAGTAGCTCCTCAAGCCAGCCATAGCCAACTGTGCTACCAGGCTGGCTCCGGCCTACTGAGGAGGCCACTGCCACGTTTCCCGGGAACAGATTTGCAAATTTGGGGACTGTCCCTGGGAACCGGGGACGTCTGGTAACCCTAGATTATGGCATGTAGAATAATCTGGAAACAAAGCAGAATAACCTAGAAAAGAATAATGAAAGAACATCATATTTACGGTCCATTGTTATGTGTGGTTAAACTCGGTTTTCCTATCATTTTCAGCATGGGTTGGTTATTATCAGACAAAATGAAGGACGCTTGATAACAGCAGCTGTCAGCTGCTTTAAGAACTGGTAGCTGCTCACCATCTGTCTTTGAACCATCTGACTGGAATGCAATTGATTAAATTTAAATATATTTGCACGTTATAAAATCCTCAGTGTGTGTGTGTGTGTGTGTGTAGTGGAAGAAATGTACTTTCTAAATTAATAAACACATGGTATCATCAACAGTTTTGAAAGAAAGACATCACCAGTATTATCATTTCCATTCCTTGCTAAAGTGCTAACAGAACCAAAATACACTAAACAAACATAAGCAATGTTTCTCAATTAAACTTGGCCCCACTGACAAACCAACAGAAATGTTGGTAATTAAAAAAATATGATTAATCACTTAATTGATTAAGGGTGTGATCCCATGGCCCCTGGGACAGCTCCAACACTAACGAGAGAGATCAGATGCAGGGTTGCTCTTTCCTTTTGTTGCTGAAGGCTCCAATGCCCTGGCCCAATGAACAACGTTGGGGATGCTTCTGGCTTCTGAAGGGCCGAAAGCCATCCCAATACGCTGACATGCTCTGAACCTTTTCACTCTTTCTGGAGGCTTGTGAGGAGGAAAGAGGCACTTTGGATTCAGCAGATGCAGCCCCCATTTATGGCTTTACTACCATTGAAGTACTATCACCACAGGTGGCACTGCGGTCTAAACCACTGAGCCTCTTGGTTTTGCCAATTGGAAGGTCAGCAGCTCAGATCTGTGTGACAGGGTGAGGTCCCGTTGCTCTGTCCCAGCTTCTGCCAACCTAGCAGTTTGAAAGTGTACCAGTGTGAGTAGATCAACAGGTACCCCTATGGTGGGAAGGTAAACGACATTCCTGTGTGCTTTGGCACACATCACAGTCCTCCATGCACCAGAAGAGGTTTAGTCATGCTGGCCACATGAATCGGAAAGCTGTCTATGGAAAAACGCCAACTCCCTCAGGCTGAAAGTGAGATGAGCGCCACAACCCCATGGTCGCCTTTGACTGGACTTAACTGTCCAGGGGTCCTTTACCTTTCTACCAGTAGTGGAGCTTCAGTGGCAGAGCTTTCCACCACTACATCAGGGAGTCCTTTTCATGCAGACCTCATTTTTCACCTGTGGAGATGAATGTTCATGACATACCATCATTCACCTCCTTGGAGGAGCATAATTACTTCCTGAAGCTCATAGCCCTTATATTAAAGCACATTATGAAAATGCTATTAGGTTGTTTGTATAAGAACTTTTTCAATCAATATTGAAGTATGGAAATATACACTTTTTAAAATGTGTCAGGAAAAGCACAGCAGGAGAAAGGCTTCAAAGGATGTGAATAAAATTTGTCTGGAAATTATTTTTTTCGGGGGAGGGAGGTGACAAAACAAAAAAAGCACAGAAAGTGAAGCTGTGACTAAAAATATAAATATATATCTTATATTTTTTAGAAGAGTTTCTAGGGAGCTGAAGGGAGCTAAGAAAAGACAGTTGTAATTTAAAGGAGTTATGGTAGTTCAGAGAAAATCTCTCTTGAAATAAGTAACTACTAGAAGTTGTAGTGATGGGGCAGACAGAGATCAGGGAATGAATTATCAGGAAAAAACAGAAGCAAAGAAGAGGTGTGTGAAACTCTCCGCTTTGTAAATTTTTCATGAGCATGCACAGAACCTTCCTATGAATTCAACCATTCACCAGCTTTTAAATAATTACATCATCACCATCACCACATAAATTTCTGTCCCAGTCTTCCTCTAAATGGAGCCCAGGCCAACAAACACCAAAATGTTAAAACAATAATATTAGTTTTTTTCTTTTTAAAAAACAACAACATAGAAAAACATTTTTTTAAAATATATATATATAAAAGAACGCCTAAAAACATTTAAAACAGAGATATACAGTACAATCGGGTCTTACATTTAACTTGCATAATTTCAACCATAAGCGATTGAAGGCAGGCTGGTTGGAATGCCGCAAGTTAAATACAAGGGAAGTAGAGAGCTTAAATCTCGTTTTGCGGGACAGCTGCTTGGGGTTACACAGTACATAACAAGCTTTTAAGTTCTCTGCCTTGCTTGGGAGGCAAGATCTGCTCAACATTACTGTAGGTAAATGGAGATGTTTATACGAAATTTTGCAGGTCACCTTGCAAGATCTTGCATCCCAGAACCAATGTGCTGAGCAGGCCTGGACAGGTGAAGAAGAAAATAATATGGCTGGTTATGAAACCATGGAGATGGCACCCAATCTCAAAAAAGATGGAATGTTAAATGTGGCAGAGTGGCTGAGGAAAGCCAGTCAGATGTGTGTGTGGAGGGGTGCCTATGCAGGTTTCAGATTGTACCCAACGCTGCTGAGGACATCTAATGGTTGACGCCACATGCATGTGAGAGTGCTCACTTGGACAGCCTTATTGTTTATTACTCTTGCTTGAAACTTTTGGACAAGTTGGCCATGATTACTGAACACACTGGAGAAGGAAAAAAGAATATGCTGGTAACCCATAATGTGGATTCCACATGCTATGGCTTGCCAAACTGCAGAATAAATATCTCAGGTCACTTCTAGACAACCTGTTTATTGAGCATTTATCCAGATTTGTTTGTAGGGAGGTAAAACCAGTCAGCTGTTTATTGAGGAGTCATTATCTCACACTTTCCAGTGCGTTTCCCCATCTCTTTCCTTATTGCAAAAATAAAAAGAATCCAATTTGGTTTTGACAGGGTAGGTTTTTATGCAAGACCACCAAATCAACTCTAATTGCACAACTTGAAGTGGCTGAAATGAAACCGGATACCACCTGAAAATGGTGATAGTCTGGAAATATCCTTAGTCTCAATACAGATTTGGTGTATGCTTGTTCAAATAAATGCTGCACACGGTAAAATAGGGAAATTAAATTTGGGACAAGGGAAAAGAAGATAACATACCGGTACATATAAAATTCTATGCAGTATACTCTTCCAGGAACCAAATGCATTGAGGAGTTGTTTTCAAAAATTATTGAAACCATTAATCCAGTATATTGCTGTAGTTAAGAAACAGCAAAGAGGCTCATAGGCTGTATAGACAGAGTGAGATAATACAAATTAAAAGAAATACTATACTTAAAAAGAAATTGCCTGTGTTTTACCTCTAATTTGGAATAGGAATTCTTTGTTCCTTTCAGTCACTCACTATTCTTTCTTTTCTTTATTTTTCATTTAATAAACAAAAAAAGAGCTGTATTCCACTAAGGCAGCAGACACAGTAGAGAGAATATATTTCAGGAATGTTATGAGGCAAACAAGTTAAGTTTATTCATTGTGGGTGACCTAAATGAAGGTTTTTTTCTGAATTGTGAAGTGTTGAGAAAGTGAGATAAGGCTGAAGAAAATCCAAAGTATAGAGGATAATCCCAAGAAAGAAAGAGGGAAAGAGGAAGGGAGGAAATTTAGACAGAAAGTAATTACTGTGTTTGAGGTAAACACCAACTGAAATGCCAAATACAGGAAGTAATGCAAATAATATAAATGTATAGTAAAGTAACAGCCAGAACAACCACCACCACCACAGCCAGAGACATGGAGCTTCTTGCCTGGAAGACAAGATGAATCCTGTGTGGTATCATTCCCACCTTCCCAAGGCATTATAGTTCTGCAAACAGGAGGAGGGAATATTTTAGAGATTTTTGGTAGAGAATTTGCAGTCCTTTACCAAATTACATTTCTCAATGTAGACGTTAAGGGACATGCTGTAAAACATTTTACAATTAAAGTGTTATAAAAGTAGTATAGATATTCAATTAACAACAGCAGCAACAGCAACTTTGTTTAACGTTGCTTTCCATGTTAAAACTCAAAAATGTTGAGATATGCTACACCCACAACAGACATTATATTTAGGAAATATGGATAAGGTATTCAATGCTGGCTTTGTTCATGGGCTTCATGGTTGCATTCAATTTGAATGTCAATTAGGAGTAGATGGGTGGACCTAAATTCCAGATTTAGTCTGTTCAAATTCAGGCACCAGCTCTTAAATTTATGGACTTCTTAGAACAATCAGCTGGATCAAAATCCTAGTGCCGGAGAGCATGTAAGCCTTTCCCTGCTGCTGAACTCCCAATGTAGACCCTTGTCCTCTATGAAGCTTTGATTTGCCTAATAAGTAAAATAGGTTGAGGGATTTACATCAGGAAAAGAGCACAGGGGACAGGTTTAGCCCCCATAACAATGGTACAGTTCAAGAGGACCCCTTATTGATTCCTTTAAAAGAATTTTGAAGAGGCAATATTTCTAATCACAAATCTTAAACACATTACCCATATGGGCCTTCAATGATGCATTTAAAAGTAAGAATTTTTAAATGGGATGAGGGTGTTCATTATAAAAGTTATTTCTTTGAAATACATTATTGCAGGCAAATTGAGATAAGATGTAGAAGATACTTCAAAGAAAGACACTTCAAAGAATTGGCCAGACCAATCCATGAACTGCCTATTTAAGGATCGTAGGAGACTTGGTGCTGGAGAATTCTGCAGTTGCTCAGGTTCCAAAAATGCAGTACAATGTATGTTGCTTGCTATAATTTCCTTTGGTGGCAACAATGATGCCTCCATGGCCGAACATAATCTCTGCCACTGGAGTGAAGACAGCAATATGCTACAACCTCTCAGATACCAAGGTCAATAGGATGTAGAGGTTTGACCTAGGTCAATCCCACCCCCTGCCCTGGTGACTATTTCCATATCTGCAACTTCTGCGATCTGTGCACCTGACCCAATGGCATTTCACAACTTTATCTAGTTTCAATGTGCCATTACAAGCACAGAAAGCCAGTGATTCACAATATTCCCGCTTAAAGAAGGAATCTGTATGACTATCTTACTAAGTTGTGTTAGTCTGATGTCTAACTGACATTGGACCGATGACTCAACATTAAATCATGATTAGGCAAAACAGCCTTTATTTTGTTTTTAAAAAGAAAGCACTGGGAATCTTTTCAAAGGAGACCAGGACCGCTTCCCAAACGATAATTGCTGAACGTTCCTTCAATACTGCTGCCCTCAGTGCCAAAGCAAAAGCTGTCCATCTTTCTGCTTCAATTACGGATGGGGCTTTGATGTCCTCACTAAAGTCACAAACATCATGTTGCAGCCTGAGGAAGGAAAAGAGATTTTGGAACCCAGTGGAAGGAATTACTAAAAAAAAACCCCGATTGATTTGTTAATCTAGGATGCAAGTTGCCAATGACTTTTCCATTGCAAGCCCACATGCTGCATGCTTGGAAGTGACAAGGGCTGTCATTTTAGTTGGTTAAAAATCAGACTAAAGAACTCTGTACAGGGATTGTTAAGAAATCCAGTCTTTGCAAACACTGATATGAACCATGTACTCTTATGTACTCTTAGGCAACTGTGCAGAATGGAACTTAGCTACCCATTGGCTTTCACACTTAACAATAAGCTCTCAGCAATGTAAATATATCAAAACAGGCATTTCAATATGCATTTTTAGGGGAACATACACATTAATGTGCATTTGGAGAGAAAATGCAACCAGCCGCTGCAGTTGTTTCAGGGCCAGTTTACTAGAAGTGTATCACATCCTAGGAAAATTCAGGGCAAGGCTAGAGGTTTGAGGGGTAAAAATTATCTCAATTCTCATGTACCTTAGTTGGCTCTTTACACCTGTAGATTTGACACAATGATCTGAACCACTACATTCTTCTTGCAGTGATGCCGCTCAGGACCAGAAGATAGTGAGCAGTTCTGGGATGAAGTTTTAGCCAAGACTTTTCATTGCTTTTTGGGGGGTAGAATAACAAGAACTATCCAGAGTGTTTTAAGGAAAACCCACCCAGTTTGCACATCCCCAAACAGGTAAAGGTAAAGGTACCCCTGCCCCTATGGGCCAGTCGTGTCCGACTCTGGGGTTGCGTGCTCATCTCGCTTAAGAGGCCGGGAGCCAGCACTGTCCGCAGACACTTCCGGGTCACGTGGCCAGCATGATGAAGCTGCTCTGGCAAGCCAGCACCAGCGCAATGCACGGAAATGCCGTTTACCTTCCCACTATAAAGTGGTACCTATTTATCTACTTGCACTTAGGGGTGCTTTCGAACTGCTAGGTTGGCAGGAGCTGGGACCAAACGACGGGAGCTCACCCCGCCGCGGGGATTCGAACCGCCAACCATACGATCGGCAAGTCCTAGGCACTGAGGTTTTACCCACAGCGCCACCCGCGTCCCCAAATAAAGAGCACTAAAATGCAATTTATCTTGAAATGCTGCTGAATTTTCATGAAAACTTTTTTTTAAAAAATCACACATCAAAATGTGGAAAACTGAACTTCAGATTGAAAAAAGAGAGAAATGCACACTAAAAGTGAAATAGATAAAATCTGTCCATTTCCATGTACCACATGATATCTAACTTGTAGTGGCCTTTTGAAGTAGGAAATCCGTGATTATTTGGCAAATCTCTGAACTCAGCAGTCTTCGATTTGATATGCTTAACAAGGGACTCTGATTTGAAAGCTTGTACACCACTTCATTAAAAGAAACTGGCACCACTTTGACAACTTTCATAACAATCTGTGAAGTGGAGCTGCAGAAAGGCAGGCCTTGTTGTCCTAGTAACAGTTCCTGGAAGCTAGGGAGAGATATCAAGAATCAAGTTGCTCAATTCCAAACTCCCTCCATATCCAAAAAAAGGGGGGGTCTGTGTCCTCCTTTTGCTTTGAACCATCATAAACATAATGATGCAATCAACTAAAGGATATTAGCTACCTAATCATTTATTGTGCGAGCTGCTTGGAGAATATCCTGCTAATCAGTAATATTATTACAGGTTCCAAGGCATTCTACCTACTGTATCCTTGCTTGCTTGCTCATCACATGCTTCTCCAACAATAAAATCTGGAGGATATTTCTTAAAGGGCCTGTTAACTCGGAAGCTATTTACTAGTCAAGGTGAAATTGAAGCAAGTGCTCAGAAATGTGTGAAGGGTGTGGAAAGGCAGATAGATACCATTCCTTCAGCACCAGAAATAGAGATGGACCTGACTGCGTCAGAGGGCAAGGTCAGTCAGCAAGGACCCTGGTATTGGGCTTCCTGGGACCCAGGGATTTTTTTCAGCTGGACACAGTTCCAGCACCTCTCAGGTGGGTACCATTGCCATGATAAGAGAACAAGGGAGGTGTTCATGGTGAGTTCCGGCACCTCTTTTTCTAGACTGTAGACCAACTGTAGGGTTGCCATAATTCAAGAAGTAAAAACCAGAACACCCCCCAAAAAAATTAGTTTTGTTTTTTACAATATTTTTTACAAGATTCCAATTATGATGCTATCAATGAGATTGGTTTTTTTCTCCCAGTGATAAAACAAGGCCTGGGAAAGTATTTGCACAGTGAGCAGTCCACTGCTCCTCCACCAGTCATTGCATGCAAGCATGTCCTCTCTCTCTCTCTCTCTCTCTCTCTCTCTCTCTCTCTCTCCTACACAATAGCGGCTGATGCCCCCAGTGGCAGAGCAAGACAATTGGGTGCCAGGGGCGGCGCACCTGCCCTGTGCCCAGGGGCGTGGCCAGCTGCCCAAGGGGGTGGTGCGAGCCGGGGCAGGATGCTGTGTGGGGCCTCCAAGGAGTCTGCCTGCCTCCTCCAATTCAGTCGCCCTACAGCTGAGGGAGAGGCGGAGAGAGGACCATTTGGGGCAGTGGGGAGCCTGTGGGTGCCCACGCCACTGCATCACTCCCAGGAGTGGCTCGGGCATGCTGCAGGCCCTGTGGTGAGTGCCGCCCAGCATTTTGTCATCCCCCTCGGTGGTGACACCCAGGGTGACCCACCCCCACCGCACCCCTAGATGCCCCTACTCACTTTTCTAGCCAACCTTGCCTACCTGCAAACCACTTTGCGAAGACCTTCCTCCACACATTATCAGCGCCTCCTCCCTTTACATCTGACCAGCCTCTCTCCCTCTAACTTCACCTATCCCCTCACAACTCACAAGGGGGGCAGGGACCTTGCAGTGTTGCTTGCCAAGCTGCTCTGAGAAGTACCCACCCCTCCTTTAAACAGCTTACTTGGGTTGGCTGCCACCCACCTGCTGCTGTATTTCTGTCATCCTGCTGGACTTGGTGCGGCCACCTATTGGTAGCCATGCAAACTGCAACATGATTTTTTTTATATAAGAAGATACACACACACAACCCACCGACAAGCAAGCAAACACTGTAGAGTGTATTCCGGATCTGTGTGACTAAGAATGTGCTTCTTCCTGTCCTTCCTGTGTGTGTTCCTATTGCATATCTCAGAGGCGCTGCGTAGGTGAAAGTTCTCCTTTGTGCCTTCTGTATGACTCTGGTACGGTACCCTGGTACGGAAAGCTCTCTCTCTAAGCTGATGTCATGACCCTGTAATCTAACTATAAACTTCCCCTGTTTATTACCACAGACTAGAAGAATGTTAAGTGCACTCATATAATCCCTGCATAACATCCCCTATCTATCATAGATAGCATGTCCCTGTACTGTTTCTAGGTAGTAAGATGTGTAATGCCTGCGTGTAACTCTATCATATGTATATGTAATATGTGTGATGCTTGTACGTATCCCACGTGTATCCAATCAGCACCAAGCGCATATGGTGCAATGGGGGTAATATACAATAAAAGGGACACTCTTAGCCTCGAGCTATGAGATGCCTCCCACATGGACACCTTCAACCCGTCTGCCAGTTATTTCCAACCCAACATCTGGTGACCCCAACGTGATCCAGCCACCCCCATATCTTCACTCGACTGGAAAAGTCTCAGCGCGCTAAATTCGTGAGTATGGGGAAGAATTTGTCAAAGTTGCAGAGAGAGCATGCCAAAGAACTGCACATTCTTAGTCACACAGATCCGGAATACACTCTACAAGCCCTTTAACTTGTTGAATGTCTCCAGTTTTGCTACAAATTTGACTCAGAATGTGGGGAATTGGTCCATTGGTGGGAAAACAGAGGGAACATTTGCAGTAGAAAGATTGCAGGTTAGAAAACAGCTAAGCACTCTTCTTGCCCACCAAATTCATCCCCTCCTGCTCCTTCTGCATTAATGCCCACCCCAAAGAAAACAGAAGCCTTGAGATGCTCCTTGAATTTCTTCCAACTTGAGGAAGTCAGGAACACACAGCATTACATCACTACTTTTTCTTGGATTTTTGCTATACTATATGTCATAGTTTGGGTGTTTTGTTAGTCGCTGAACAAGTTAACAATGTACAGATTTGTATTTCAAGAGATTTTCATTGTGTGTACTTTCTACAACCGCCAATGGAGTGAGACCTGCTGTTGTGGAGCAGCAAAAGAAATATAGCCCCCCCCCCCCCCTTCTTTTTCTTATTATTATTCAACTTTAACAGCCAATTTGGCTCAGGTTATAGAGGAAGCCGTTTTGCATATATATATATATATTTGTGTTCTGGATCCAAGCCAGACCGAGATATTTCACAGCAAAAGACTTATTAGCTAACCTGCGTGCGCAATTTAATCAGAAAGAGTACCAACATAAACATGGATCTTTGAACAGCTGGCAACACCCCAGACTTTGCCAGCATAAGTGATGATCTATATCCAGCGTCTTCCTTCTTACTAACTTAGGGATATTAGCGGGAGATTAAGCATTACTGTGGCACTTATACAATTTGGAGCTCTCACTGGAACAGTGGCAAATGAAGCTGGTTTTATGCATTTTGGCATTGGGAAGAAGCTCAGCTCAGAAAAGTAGGAACTATACTTCAGTGATAGATGCATGGAATCTATAGGAGCCATTCTCACATGTTTTTCTCTACTCTTTCCCCCTTATTTCTTCTGGGTCCCTTCTCAATCTAAACTAATCTTTACAAAAGTTTGCATTTGAACTGTGAGTCTTAAAGAATCCAGGTTTTATTTAATGCCCTTTTGACTTGAGGCACACTAAATCCTCAGAATGTGGTGGGCTCTCCTTCATTTGAGGTCTTTAAAGAGAAGATGGATGGGCTAGGTGTCCCTTGGCATCCCTTCCAACTACAGTGGTACCCCGGGTTAAGTACTTAATTCATTCTGGAGGTCCGTTCTTAACCTGAAACTGTTCTTAACCTGAAGCACCACTTTAGCTAATGGGGCCTCCCGCTGCCGCCGTGCCACTGGAGCACGATTTCTGTTCTCATCCTGAAGCAAAGTTCTTAACCCGAGGTACTATTGCTGGGTTAGCGGAGTCTGTAACCTGAAGCATATGTAACCTGAAGTGTATGTAACCCGAGGTACCACTGTATACATTTCTATGATCCTAGGAAATCCTAGTAGTCCATCAAGATCTTCACCGCACACAATTTTCCCCATTTTGCCATGATGTTGTGGTTTTGTTCTCCTTGTGTCAAAAGCTGGTTAGCATGTGGGGTATTGTTGTTCTAAATGTTTTAGGGTGATTGCTTTTATGAAATTTGAACACTGCCTTGAGAGGGCAATTGACCCAAAAGGTGGTCTATAAATTAGGTATTACCATTAGCAGCAGTAGCAATCTGCAATAAAATGCTTGCATCCAATATACTGGTAGGTAACCATTCCAACAGTGTAAGGATTAATGTTTGCACAAAGAGACTTCTGTTCCAGAGGCTTAGGGGGAATTTGAGAATAGTTTTGGGGGCACATGGCTGAGAAGGGGGAGGGAATCCCATTGTACGAGCATAAATCCTTGTGGTAGTGGGAAAGCACTGCATTGGATACAAGCCAACAAGAAGAACCCAACTGTTAAGTTGTGGGTAAACATATCAGATGACACAGCGATTCTTCCAAGCAGCTCTTTATTTGTAAGCTGAAACAGAACTGAACTGAAGAGCTCAGTCAGCCTGCTTATATAGAGCTCCAGAACAATGTAACTGTAACAACTTTCTAAAACTATCCAATCACTGAACGTCACTTTCGATCCTTCATTTGCATAACTATCTACAGTATTCCCCTGCTGGCCCAGGGTGAGAACTTCAGTACATAACACCAACATGCACAAGTTTCATTATTGTTCTGCAGCATTTTTTGTAAGGACAGAAGAGCTTTGCCCCTCCAGCATTGGACTGCAACGCTCATCATCCCAGGTCATTGTCCATGCTGGTTGGGGCTGTTGGGAGCTAGAGTGCAACATCTGGAAGGCCATCACTACATCATCCTTCAGCTAAATAACATACAATTACCATTTAAAATGTCAAACAAGGCTCAAATCACCGGACCCATTGCACATATAAAATGCCAACATGCATAGGCCAACACTTCAGATTACTTTAGATTATGTAAACTTTCTATGAAAACCAAGAACATCGGGTAGGAGCATGGAAAACTGTGCTGAAATAAAATGATTGGTTTTCCATTCCTAACCCAAAAGGAAACAAAGGCTTTGATTCACTGGTTCTATATTCCATTTGTCTCAGAACAGCAAGAAAGCCTTTTATGGGGGGGCCACTAGGGGCGCATTGGAAGATGGCTGACAATAACATCTCTCCGACCCACACGAGGTAATTAGGAGGCTGTGATGGGAGTAAATAGCCTCCCTGCCCCCCCAAAGGTGGGGGGGGGGACTGCCCTTGCCTGCTGTGCCCGATACCACCCCCCGAATTTGTGGGGATGGGGGCACTAGGCAGAAAGCCCTCCTGTGGATTTCGGCGCTCCTGGGTGCTGTCTCTGATCCGTGCCTCTAGTCTGCAGCAACTTCAAAAGAAACAATTAGGAGGAAGCGAATGCACATATTTCAAGGAGAAGGGGGAGTAAAGACTGCTAACTGAAGAGATCTCTGATAAACAAGATGGGTCAGAGGAACAAGAATACATCACGAGAAGACCTACCAAGGCTCGGTATGGCAAAGGGACTGGATGGGGGAGGGGAAAAAACTTTCCTTTCTTTTTTCTATGTGATTAACCAAGAATCCCCCCCCCCCAAGTCATAAGTTAGAAATGCCGTTTAAATGACTTAAGATGTGGATTTATGACTGTGTGGAGATAATTTACTAACCAAAGCATGTTTCAAGAAGATCGTGGAAACTATAAGAGCTTTGGAATGACGCAGTAGAAAATACCGTCGCCATGTTGGCAAGTTCTGTCGGAGGACTTAAGTCTGGGAGGAGGAACAGAGCTGTTTTTATATTGTGGGTGAGACTCCTCAGAAGGACTTAAGAGCGACAGATTTGTGAGATTAATGATGGAAAGAGTGATGTTATCTATGAAAGAGATGATATATGGAAACCATCATGATATGAGGACTAGACGAACGGAAAAATTCACACAGGATTATAATTGGTGTTTATCTGCTTAAGGAGATTATCAGAAGAGATCATAAAGAAAAAAAATAAAAAAATATATGAATAAGATGAGATGTGGAAACAGCAAGATAAGACTGGATAGAATTATGAACATTATTTGGACTGATTTGTGGATATTAACGCAGTAATAATAATAATAATAATAATAATAATAATAATAAATTTTATTTATATCCCTCCCTCCCCAGCCGAAGCCGGGCTCAGGGCAGCTAACAACAATAAAACAGTACAAACAACACTTTAAAATCATTCATTATAAAATTAATTAATTCAAGCCACTGGCAACCATTGGGCCAGAGCTCTGCGAAGATTGCCAATGGAGGGAGTCAGGCTGTGCCCTGGCCAAAGGCCTGGTGGAACAGTTCTGTCTTGCAGGCCCTGCGGAAAGATGTTAAGTCCCGCAGGGCCCTGGTCTCTTGTGACAGAGTGTTCCACCAGATCGGAGCCACGGCCGAAAAAGCCCTGGCTCTAGTTGAGGCCAGCCTAACTTCTCTGTGGCCTGGGACCTTCAAGATGTTTTTATTTGAAGACCGTAAGTTTCTCTGTGGGGCATACCAGGAGAGGCGGTCCCGTAGGTACGAGGGTCCTAGGCCGTATAGGGCTTTAAAGGTTAAAACCAGCACCTTAAACCTGATCCTGTACTCCACCGGGAGCCAGTGCAGCTGGTATAGCACCGGGTGAATGTGATCTCGCAGCGAAGACCCCGTAAGGAGTCTCGCTGCAGCATTCTGCACCCGCTGGAGTTTCTGGGTCAGTCTCAAGGGCAGCCCCACGTAGAGCGAGTTACAATAATCCAGTCTGGAGGTGACCGTCGCGTGGATCACAGTGGCTAGGTCAGGGCGAGAGAGGTAAGGAAGAAGATGATCGGAATCCCCATTTGGAACTTGAAATATGGGTCCCCTCAACAAAAATTTAAAATTTGGCTTTGTAATTCGGAATTTATGTGATGTGATTTGATTTGATTTGATTGGTCGGTTAATAAAAATTATTATTTTTTTTTTTTTTAAAAAAAGAAAGCCTTTTATAGGTGTCAGCAGACTCTAATCTACTGGCATGGTCACTGTGGCCGTTCTTCATGTGGTTCAGTCCTGGAACCAAATCTAACTTGTTCTGCACAGGTTGGATGCCCACCTGACCTTGGTTAGATCACAACCTGCTTCAGTCATGGCACAGAAATCACTGCATATGATAAAGTGCTTCAATTTTTAGGAGGAGGAGTGTTTTGGCTCTGACATATTTCACATGACCTGGAAATTGTTGTTCCTAATCCCAGAAATATCGCGCTGGTTGCTGCAGCCAGCCACTCAGCAATGAAAGATTGGTGCTGTTCCTTTCAATTGAGTGGTGTATATTTAAAATGTTGGTGGAATCTCCAGGCTGCAACCGTATTTCTCACTTACCATCATCAACTTCTATCTTTTAAACCAAGAGTGTCTCATGAAGGCGCCTATAAATAAATGCACATTTCTTCTAATCCAACCAGGTTTCAATCAATTAGATAAAGCACTGACAAAATGCAATCTTGCTTCCAAACAGTTCACTCCATAAATAGATAAATTGTGTTGGCAAATAACTCCTAATTTTTGATCTGTTCTCTTCTAAGGAATCTCTCTAGATAAATGATCTTCACACTAAAGTAAAGATTACTCTTCAGAGAAGAGAGGCGTGGGATAAGACATGAAATATTTCTCCCAAGAGAAACATTCATTTTTCTCCATAAAAACAATGAAGGCAGCCCTCCTCCTATTCTAATTGTTTAATAGAAATAGAACTAGCCCTTTAAATTTCCCATGTGCTTTGTATATTTCCAGTACAATTATCTACATTATTAAATATTGTATTTCTAGAGAAGTTTGTACTATATTTATTTGACAAAGAAGCCCATTGATACACCTTTGAGGGACTAGTAAGGGAGTGATTTTCTACAACAAAGAAAACTTCTTTCTCCCTTGTACAACAATATAAAACATATACTGAAGAACAGAAGACCCAAGCTGATCATTGCTTATTCTCATACCTGTCCCATCTTATCCTCACAATTCAGAGTGAGTCACAACCATCTGATTTCAATACAGAATGGCAGATTTAACAGACCTACATTTTGCCACTTTGCAAACTTTGAGGCAGCTTAAAACAAACAATAACAATCACACATTCTAGTCATCAAGGGGAGAACGCCAGTCTTAATGTAGCCAACACAGAACTACCCACTCACAAGATGGAGTTATCAACAGGCATGGGAAGGAAAATGATCTCTAGGGGAAATCACGGGATAACCAGCCACATATGACCAACATGTCTAAGTCTAATTAAAGCACAGAGGTGTAAATATAATAGAGGAAGCTGTCCTGTCAGGCTTAGCTATGTCCACTTACCTTAACTTGGGAGGAAATGGGTAACTAAGCCTAGTGTTTTCCCCCAGTCTTCAGCATGTGAAGAGGTTAAGCTGGTTGCTCCAGTTTAGCTGCATGGTTCTCACAAGCCATTCTTGAGTTCCTATACCAATAATTTAAGAACTTTCACCACTGTAACTAAGCAAAGTTTTACTGCCTGTGCAACTTTTTCAAAATGCTGTATGGAAAAGCACATGAATCTGACCTTTGGAATGTTTGTAAGTAAACAATTTTTAACTTACTAAATGTGTGGTCTTTTTATGCTAGGGGAATTGGGTAACTTTAGAGGGAACTTAGAAGGGCAGGTTTTAAATTTACAGCAGTCTATATTTTCATGCTTTTACTTTGCTGCATATTTTGTGATTTGAAATCTCTGCTGGGGTTCTCACACCAAATAGTTCTTGCCCCAAACTTGGATCTTGTTTCCATATACCCATTTTTTCTTTGAACCAACAGAAATGACCTTCAATAAATGGTGAGGGAGGCTAGTACAATGGAGATTGAGTCTGCTCAGTAGCTACAGAAGGCCGGCTGATTGGTGGAGATGGGGAAGGGAAACTAGAGGGAGGGAATGGAATGGAGTGGCACAGGGCAATATTAATCTACCATGTCGCATCAATGCAAGTCTTTCTGCTTGTGCAATGGGACTTTCCTCTCATCCTCCTCTATACCATACCCTCCTCACAATTTTCTCTGGAGGGTGGGGACTTCTAGAACAGATCTAGAGGGTGCACAGGGGGAGAAGAGGAGGAGCACATTTTGTTGCAAAAGCAGAAATCCTTATGTAAGTAGATTGCTTGCATAGTACTACATTAGATACAAGCCTGAAATTTTAAAAGCAGATCCTGCTTTTAAAATATAACACTCTGAACATTCAGAACTGAGAGTCCATTGAACCTATTAAAGAATCAGTAGCAGAAACTACTATAAAATGTGCCACAGTTCAGTAACAGCCACATAGCAGAATGTAACAGGATCCAAAAACAGTCATCACTGTTCAAAAGCCTGATAAATATTATAGGCCACTTTAGTTATAGCTCTGGTCCATGGGGTCACGAAGAGTCAGACATGACTAAACAACTAAACAACAACAAGGCCAATTCAAACCACTGGATTTAAGTCCATTGATTACAGTGGGTATACTCAAACACTAGTGTTTTTCCCTCTTAAACAATCAGTAATGATGTGAAAGTCCACCATGTGGATTTGCAAAGTCACAGATAGGTTTTTATTCCAAAATGGACTCACAATCTAAGGCTATGATCTCATGCCTGCCTGCTTGAGAATGAAATGTGCATTGCATTGTGCTATAACTAATATAAGGGAAAGGGCAAAAATCAAGAGAAAGCAATTTCTCCCATCTCTTGGGAATCATGTCAGCGACTGCCAAATTAAACTACTATTAAACACAAAATGTTTAATAGTAAATAAGGGTAGTGAACCTGATTCACTGCCTATAAACCAATGATGACCAAATAGAGTCAAGCCACTGTTATCTATAAATAGTGGGTATAACTTGCATTGCCACACTACTGTTTGTTTCTAAGCTTTATGGCATTATTCTTCAATAATCTCTTGAATTTCGTGAGATTGTTACAGTAATGAAACTACCAGGAATGCTGTCCAAAGAATATGCTCTACTTCTTTGCATTGTATCTTAGGTTTGGGGAATGACTACAGGAGAAAGAGAGGAGATCTAATACAAGTTTTAACTCTGAAAAAATAGGAACTATTTTAAATCAGCAAACCCACCAGGAATCCCATGAGCCAAGTATGATACAGGCAAAAGCTCTTTCCTGCTATTTGCCCTCATATTCTGGCATTCGGGAGTAGGCTACCTTTGGAAATGGAAGTTTCATTTCAGTGTCATGGGTAATAACTATCAATAGACATATCATCCATTAATTAGTCTAAAATATAAAATAACTATACAGGCTGATAGGCATCATTACATCTGGTAGTAAAAAGAAGTACAGTGGTGCCTCGCAAGACGAAAAGAATCCGTTCCGTGAGTCTCTTCGTCTAGCGGGTTTTTCGTCTTGCGAAGCAAGCCCAATAGCGGATTAGCGGATTAGCGCTATTAGCGGTTTAGCGGCTATTAGCGGCTATTAAAGGTTTAAGGAATTAGTGGATTAGCTGCTAAAAGGCTATTAGCAGCTTAGTGCCTTAGAAAAAGGGGGTGGGGAGCGAAACCCCCCCCCCCCAGGAATCGCAAGACATTTTCATCTTGCGAAGCAAGCCCATAGAGAAATTTGTCCTGCGAAGCACCTCCAAAACGGAAAACCCTTTCGTCTAGCGGGTTTTCCGTCTTGCGAGGCATTCGTCTTGCGGGGCACCACTGTAGTTGACTACCACTACAGATCAGTCCTAAAGACTATACAAAGCATGGAGGTCTTTCCCTTATTCAGTGCAATAATAAGATGTGTAAAATGTCATCCTCTCTTCATAATAATATGAATAATTCTCTTCATAATAATATGGTGCAAGATGACCACTCAGAACCACCAAAGTATATATGCAGCATCAGCAGAGGTGCTCAGAAAATTGTGCAGCCTGAAAAGCCTGGCCTTGTTCCAGCAATGCTTTCTCACCAACAAGTAGCTCATTTTAGCATGCTGGACAAAACACTTCTTTCACCGAGAAGCAGCCTGTTACTCCCTTCCTGGCTTTCCCTTTAACATTCCCCAAGACATCATTTTCACTTACCGCTTCAACTTTCTGATGCACCATGACGGCTGCTGGGAAGCCACTGCAGCCTCACCAACCCTTTTGAATTCAAGTCGGCTGTTTGTCAGCACAGCAGGCTGCCAAGACTTATCTTGCCTTTTTGATTATTGTGACAAATGGAAGGGACAAAGGGCTAATTAGAGAATCGTAGCTTCTTGAATTGGTAAGTCCTGGACAAATGCCAAGCAATTCCTGCTTGATGTTTCTGTGTGTGTGTGTGTGTGTGTGTGTGTGTGTGTGTATCCCATTCATAAATTGCTTCCTATCAAGTACCTTGAAGCGATTTCACTGTGAAAAAACATCCATGATAAAAAAATACAACAAAGTACAATTTCATGCACCAAACATGAGAAAGCAATTCCACATATAAACACAATTAAAAATAATCTCATATCTAAAAAAACAATTTTGAATCTGAGCCAGATATAGATACAGGCTAAACTAATGATCTCCGCTTAAAAGGCTTTTTGGAAAAAGAAGTTCTTCAACAATGCTGAAAAGACAATGGGAGTGGCATTTGCCTGGTATATAGTGCTATATTTCTGAGTTCCTGCGAGGTCCCCTTGGAAAAAAGCCCTGCTGTTATGTAATATGAAGGAGTTTTGTAGCAAAAGTGCTCCCACACTCAAGGTCTGGGGTTGCATTCAAGTGCAGAATCATAGATTTACAGAGTTGGAAGGGACCAAAAGGGTCATCTAATCCAACCCCCTGCAATTCAGGAAATGTTTGCCCTACGTGGGGCTCGAACCTACGACCTCTCCCAACATAGCTATCCCAGCAGATACATTGAAATTCATGACCATAGCTGTGGGCTGTCCACATGTCCTCCTGCTGAATCAGAATAAATGTAAATTTCTGCAGATTGACATTTGATCTGATTTAGTGGTAAACAGTGAGTTTTCCCTGGGGAAAGTGGTGGAACAAATGGAAATTGCCCTGACCTTTGCCTACAAACCACAGGACAAGCGGAAAACCTCTGGGGTCAGTGCTTTCTAGGCACATGACAAGGGGAAGTGTGGGTGAGCAGTCCTGTGGGAGCAATCTTAGGCACAAGAAGCTGGCATGAAGCAATCAGTGTAAGTTAAGCCAGTGCAAAGTTGTGCCAGATTCAAACCTTGTTCAGCAGAGGGGCAGCTGCTGCTGTTCTGACAAAGCCTGGCAGAGGGAAAACAAGTCTGTATTATGTTGGCTTGCTAGGTCACATGACCAAGCTGAATGGGCTTTGAATCCAACCTAAGTCCCACCCCACCCTGACACTGGTCTCACTATGCTTCCAGAATGCCCCAATCTTGACTCAGCACACTGACCCTCAGCTAAGAAGGGATGAACAAGTTACAATGACATATACAGTGGTACCTCGGGTTACAGACGCTTCAGGTTACAGATGCTTCAGGTTACAGACTCCGCTAACCCAGAAATAGTACCTCGGGTTAAGAACTTTGCTTCAGAATGAGAACAGAAATCGAGTGGCTGCAGCGCAGCAGTAGCAGGAGGCCTCATTGGCTGAAGTGGTGCTTCAGGTTAAGAACAGTTTCAGGTTAAGAACGGACCTCCAGAACAAATTAAGTTCTTAACTCAAGGTACCACTGTATTTGGTTGAGCTGAGGCTGGGGATTTAACAACAGCTGATCCAGAGATCTGGTCCATCCTTAGCAGATGGCTACCTTGAGCTTGACTGGGACCTCTGACTATAGAACCATAGAACTGTACAACTGGAAGGGACCCCAAGGTCAGAATCCTAAATCTAAATGCCATGTAAAGCAAGTATACATTTCCAGGGAAACTTTTAGCAACCCAATTAAGTGATTCCAATTCTAATTTCTTCTCCGTTTCAAATGGAATTAGATTCTTATGGACATTCTCCTCATTAAACATTACTATAAGTGCTATGATTAATCCAGAAGCACCAAAGTATATGATTATTTTTTAAAAATATATATGCTGAGACATAAAATATAGACCTTTGCACATAGGTGTATCTGGGCAAAACTTGCTATTAAGAAAAACACATTTTCAAAAAATAGAAAAAAAATGCAGGGGGCGGGGATTTATACCAAGAGATTGAATAAATAACCAACGAATAAAATATGGAGAACAGAGAATTAACATTAAAAAGAAATATAGGATGTGATCTTTTCCTTCCAAATGTTAGAAGAGTAAGTGAAAGTTTCATTGTTTTTCACATAAATCATGCTCATAAAAATGGACTGTAACAATATTGCATCACAGGATAACTTATCACACAGATCAATGCATTAAATTACCCTGATGCTGTTTCATGAGGGTCATCAACAGAGAGATAAATGCTTCTGTCTGCTCACACTTCAGGTATTCCCTTCACACAGTAAATCCTCTTTACCTTTTCATTAAAAAATAGTAAACTGGGGGCATATTGATATGCATATTTTTTGGCCAGATTCCATTCTCATCCGGCAATTTTTGAAATTAAATAGTCATACCATAAGATCCCACACTAACAGAACAATCTAACGCATGTTCAGAGAGTTCAGCTAGCATAGGCTGGCTGCAGTGGGAGTCTCCTAGCTCATATGGAGATCTGCTGGATCCTCACCTTCTCATCCGAGCAAATATTGCTATGGGATTACTCTCCAAGTCATGCCACACTAGGAAATAAGTAGGTAGGCATGGATGCAGTGTATGAACAGATATGCCAGGGTGATATTCAACTAAGTTGCACTCAGAGTAGGCCATTGATTCCCACGTTGACTATAGTACACAACATACATTACATCAAAATTGCAGCAGCGTTATAGCAGGGCTGACCCACCCCAAAGGTTACACCACTTGGACGTGCCCAAGGATTAAGACCTTCTGGGAGATGATCTATAATGAAATGAAAAAAGTGTTTAAATACACCTTTCCGAAGAAACCAGAGGCCCTTCTCCTGGGCATGGTCGGCCAACAGGTGCAAAAGAAGGACAGGACTTTTTTCATGTATGCTACAACAGCAGCAAGAATACTTATCGCACAGCATTGGAAGACACAAGAGCTACCCACGCTGGAAGAATGGCAGATGAAAGTGATGGACTATATGGAACTGGCCGAGATGACTGGTAGAATCAGAGACCAAGGAGAAGAGACGGTGGAAGAAGACTGGAAGAAATTTAAAGATTATTTACAGAAATATTATAAGATTAATGAATGTTAAAATGAAATCAGATTGAATTTAAAAGGTTATTAATATAAAAGTCGTAAAATTTAAAGATTTAACGATTTAAGATTTTAAGGAGACTAAGTTATATAAAGATGTTAAAATTAAGACAAGGATTAATTAAGACAAAGGATAGGGATTTGCTGATCAAATAGGTGTTTTGGAATACAGTGAAGGGAGGTTTGGGGAAGTCGGGAAATAAGTAAATGAAAGAAATATCATAAAGATGAAATTGTTTTTATTAATGTTTTTTTCTTTTTGATTATTCTGTTGTTTTTGTGTTTTTGTATTGTGTATTTTTTGCTTTCTTCGTTTTTAGTCTTGTTCCGTTTTATTTTTTTGGTGTAAAAAACCCAATAAAAAGATTATTTTAAAAAAAACAAAGGTTACACCACTAAGCAGAACAACCAAACATTCTCTCTCTCACCTGCTCTTAAGTTGTGGAATTTGCCCTACAAAACTGAATCCAAATCTATGATACTTTCCATATGACAAGTGCAAAGAAGTAATTTGCACTTTTTGCCAGAGCATTATCAGAGCTTGGAAATTAGGTTAGATGATAAAAGACAACCAAGGGAGACAAATCAAGATGTTAAATAGGGAAATAAACAAGTAATAGAAACATAGAGTTTAGAGGACCCTGAGCGTCATCTAGTCCAAATACTTGCAATGCAGGAATCCTGTCCACAGCCATTCCTGGGTGGGCTTGAACCAACAACCTTCTGGTTAACAGCCAGACAAACTGACCCGTTACACCAAGGAGGGTATCCCCAGATTGCAATAGTGCAGGGCTATTCTCTTTATTACTTTTGTATACCTCTTATGCTTTTTGACATTCACATATAATATGCTTAATGATTCACTCCAAAACTCCTAGAAGTATTCTAAAAGAGGCTGGTAAGTTTTACTGTTATTGGAAGGAAGGAAAAGCAATCAATATGCTAAGTGCCTTTGTCCTCTGTAAGTGCCTGATTGTAGTCTGGAGCAAGATGCAAAAAATTAAAATACTTACCTGCCGAGTTGATTCCAGAGAATGTCCTCTGGAGTAAGTCATTTGAGGTTTTGAGGCGATGTCATTATCAAATTTAAAGTGTTTTTGCATAAATACTTGCAATCTGTTTGGGGAAGAATTATGTAATTACGTAAATATGATACAAACATGCCAACTAGAATGCTACTGTGAGAATAATGAAGCTCCTTTCTTCCTATTTCTACATACCATCCTGTCTTGGCCCCCATCTGCACTTTAATGCAGTATCAAACCACTTTGAACAGTGATTAATCCTGGGAATAATCCTGGGATTTGTGGTTTGATAACGGTACTGAGAGTTGTTTAGAGGCCCCAATCCCCTTAAAGAGCTACACTTGCCAGAATGGTTTAAAGCAGGCATGGCCAAACTTGGCCCTCCAGATGTTTTGGGACTACAATTCCCATCATCCCTTACCACTGGTCCTGTTAGCTAGGGATGATGGGAGTTGTAGTCCCAAGACATCTGGAGGGCCAAGTTTGGCCATGCCTGGTTTAAAGTCATTCCCTCTTCCCAGGGAACTCTGAGAATTGCAGCTGTGTCAGGGGAATAGGAGACTCCTAACAACTCTTAGCACCCTTAACAAACTACAGCTCCCAGGATTCTTTGAGGGAAACCATAACTGTTTAAAGTAGTAGTACAGATGGGGTCCCAACCTTTCAAGAGTGCTGCCATCCAGGGAGGTGATGATTCAGAGAAGTGGGCAAGAAGTATGGCAGTTAGCAGAAGCAGGAGAGGTTCAGGACCCTGGACAGTACTGTAGGTACTGGTCAAGAAATCATTGGCACATGTTCAGGACTATGGCTAGGAATCCTGGTAAAGGTAAATGGACCCCTGACAGTTAAGTCCAGTCACAAAGGACTCTGGGGTTGTGGTGCTCATCTCACTTTACAGGCCGAGGGAGCCAGCATTTGTCCACTCCTCAGACAGTATTTCCAGGTCATGTGGTCAGCATGACTAAGCCACTCCTGGCGCAACGGAAGACTGACACCAGAGCAGCGCACGGAAACGCCGTTTACCTTCCCGCCAGAGCGGTACCTATTAATCTACTTGCACTTTTGGCATGCTTTCAAACTGCTAGGTTGGCAGGAGCTGGGACCGAGCAATGGGAGCTCACCCTGCCATGGAGATTCGATTTTGATTGGCAAGCCCAAGGCTCAGTGTTTTAGACCACAGCACCACCCGCGTCCCTTTTTAGCAATCCCGGAACTAAGTTAAGATACCAGTTGCCTTTGCACCAACTCACAATTGGTAAGGTTTGATAGCCCAGCCAGAAGAGTCCTTCTGGAAGCTCCATCCCTCCGTACTGAATCTAGCTATATTGAAGGACTTGCAACTTGTTTGGCAGTTGTCTCTCAGAGGTAAAGGCTGTTGCAGTGATCTGGTCGAGAAACATGCCCCGGGAGATTTCCTGATCACTCTGTCAAATGTCAGTGTTATTTCCCTGGATTTTAATGGATGGATTGCAGGATCAAAGGTGGAGAAACCTATCTGGGAAGGACTGGTGAGTGTGCTTGACTCCTCCTCTTAGCTGCTGCAGCTGCAGAGCTCGGTCTTAAATGTTTTTGGCTCAGGGTCATGAAACACCTGTAGGCAAATATCTGAGTGCTGATAAAGCCAAGTATTTCTGTTTTTCTGTCTGATTCTTACTATTTTGGTTGCCCCAATGGATATTACTTTCAAGTAAATGTGAGTGATTTTATAGTATTTGGCCGTGTAGCTATGGTTGATTGATGCAATCCATTACTTCAAGGATGGAGTGTTATTTAACAGATATCATTATTATAGAATACAATACAGTACAGTACAACAACGTATAATTGTATATGTAGGGCAGGAAAAAAGGACTGCAATCGAAGGATACACTGCTATTATTTTACCTTGTGCACCTGTATGATTGCTGAACTCCTCCGTTCCAAAGAAATAATAATAAGATATCACCAAGAAGAATGATTTTGTACTCTTTAGGAAATACAAAGAATATAATATGTCTCAGCCAACTGCTCTGAAGTCCCATTGATTCAGTAGGAAAGTCAAGCACTTGGTTAAATTTCTTCCATCGAAATCAATAACACTTTCAAGTGTTCAAATTTGACTAGCTCCTGCCCAAATTATTATAATTTTTATTTTATTTTCAAAGCTCAGAATCAGTCTTATTTATTCTGTATAATGACACTGTCGAACAACTGTGTTTCATCCTTGCATTTTTTTATTCTCTTTTAAAAATAAATCTATTTGAAATTATAAATACTTCAAAGTCACAAGTTTAGATAAAGATTTAAAACAACAACAACAACTGCAGGAGGAAAAAAATGGTAGATGTATTGAAGAAACACACCCTGAATGCTTTTGGCCTAAATCCTCGGTTTACATGGCCCAAAACATATCCTCCCAGAAAGAAAGAAAGAAAGAAAGAAAGAAAGAAAGAAAGAAAGAAAGAAGGTATGGGGGCATATTAAGTTATTGAACATTAACTAATATATTAAATTAAATTTATATCCTTCACTTCTTTTAAATGAACCCCCTTTTTGCAGTTCAGTTCCCTTTTAACCACTCTCAACTGTTCCAGTCAGCTGAGCAGCACAAAGGAGACTTAAGAGAGAGGGACAGTTTACACCTTCCAACCCCTTGCCACAATGCTGATGGAACCCACCCTCTTGCCTCTATTAAGCTTAGGAGAAAGCCTAATAGCCCAATGAGCATATGAGTAGCAGAGGAGGGAAGGGCCTGGGAGAGACAGTGTGTGAAGTGCCCCTAATCTTACTCAGTGCCTTTTCTGGCCTCACCCATGGCAGGGAGGCAAAGTTAGTATGGGCTTGCAAGCCTGGCTTCCCAGTGCTGAGTATCACTGCTGAGAGCAGGGCAATATGGCACAGGGAGATCAGCAGGGTGAATGCATGGCAGCAGGAACTTTAGATTTGCTCTGTCACGCTGTCTGCAGCACACTGAGATCCCCACACCTTGCTCTTTCAGCCCTCCATTCTTGGTAACTGCAGGTAGCCCGACCGCTCTGTTAAGCCCAGAAGCTCCTCAGCCGAGGGTTTGGATTGCAGTGTCCAGAAATGGCACAGGCCATATGGATAGTCTCTGAAATTATGTCAGTCAACATGAGAATCTATCTAACCCCACAAAGCGTGTTCTCCCTAAAACGAGAGCATGTGTTGTGGTGGGGTCTCCTGAGCCACCCCTCTGTTGCCAGGTCAGGGTTGCTAAGTGATTGGTTGACTGGGTTGCTGGGGGAATTTCATGTTGCAGTTTTGTGGGTGGGATCTAACATGTTTAAATTCTGGGCATGCAGCTTGGGTGCACCGGATCACCTGCCCACCCGCCCTCAGTTTAATGGTTTAATGGTTTCGTGTTGACCTTGCTATGCCTGTCATGGAGTTGTCTGCCTTTGGGGCAGGGGCTCAGTAGGAATTTTGTCCAACTGGCCGGGCCTTTTGGTTTTTGCCTACTGCGAAAAGAGATCCCCCCCCCCAAATGTTACCATAACTGAGGACATTTCATGCTCACTGGGGTGAAAGGCAGGGTTAAAAAATTGCCAGCGGTGGCTGAGCCTCAGTTAATCTGGGTTGAGGAAATTAAACCAGCATATCCTTGGCCGAACTGAGGTTGGGAGCTTAATGCTATCTGAGGCCGGCTGTGCTGGAAATCAGGCAGATGAGCTAGGAAAATGCTGCATCCTAAACTGCTCGCCCTGATGAATCTTTTCATAGGATTGCCCTCTAAAAATATGAAGTGAATATGTAGTATGAGATGTATTGCTTTAGAGTCTTTGTCCAATGAGGGCTTGAATATTTCAAGCGTACTTTCGAGTAGCTTCATTTGGGAACCACTGCTATATAGCAGTGTATCACGTTGCCATGGTAAATAAAATGACTACAACTTTGTGTGGGCGTCTGCATAAGTGTATTGAAAAGATTTGGTAGGAAAAGAGTTATTATGTATGTGGGAATATTTTCATTAGCTTTATATTTTTAGATATGACACACCTCATTAACACCTTCATGAGGCAGCATTCTTTATCACAAGCAAAGTGATGTGTTGAATTCACCAGTGCAAAGAATAACCTCCTGGGCAGGAGGAGAGATGGATCTCATCAATCACTGAGAAACAAAATTAAGGGAGAAATCCTATACACAAGTAGTTGGCATTAATAATAATAATAATAATAAATTATTATTATTATTATTATTATTATTATTATTATTATTATTATTATTATTATTATTTATACCCCGCCCATCTGGCTGAGTTTCTCCAGCCACTCTGGACGGCTCCCAATCAAGTGTTAAAAACAGTACAGCATTAAATATTAAAAACTTCCCTGAACAGGGCTGCCTTCAGATGTCTTTTAAAGATAGGATAGCTGCTTATTTCCTTCACATCTGAAGGGAGAGTGTTCCACAGGGTTGGCGCCACTACCGAGAAGGCCCTCTGTCTGGTTCCCTGTAACCTCACTTCTCGCAATGAGGGAACCACCAGAAGAAGCAAGCTGGTGTAAATTAAGCTGGCATAAAGTTAACCCAGATCCAAACCTTGTTTGTAAGAGACACTGCTGCTCTGGCTAAGCATGGCAGAGGGAAAACAAACATTTCCAACAGCTCTCTCCCAGATTGCTGGGTCAAGTGACCAAAATGAATGGAATTAACATACAGCCTAAGTCTTCCCTCTTTAGTCTTGACATGCCACACCCCGGAAGTCCCCATTTTGACTGAGTGCTAAGCCCCAGATACTAAGCTCCAGATGACCAAATTATGCCAGCATGATGATGATGATGATGATGATTTCATTATTTGTACTCTGCCCATCTGACTGGGTTGCCCCAGCCACTCTGGGTGGCTTCCTGCATATACAAAAACACAATAAAACATTAATCATTAAAAACTTCTCAATACAAGGATGCCTTCATATGTCCTCTAAAGAGGAGGGTGTTCCACAGGGTGGGTGCCACTACCGAGAAGGCTCTCTGCCAGGTTCCCTGTAACCTCACTTCTTGCAGTGAGGGAACCACCAGAAGGCCCTTGGAGCTGGATCTCAGTGTCCAGGCTGAATGATGTATCTTCACCTGAGCTAGCGTTGAAAACTTAACACTGGCTGAATCTGGCTAAACCAGGAATCATGTGCACTAAATCTCTCAATGGAATACGTATTGTGACTCAAAATAATACAAATTCCAGGCATATACATATAGTCTCAAGGATCTTAAAAAAGATCTATACAGTCTTACACTGCTGTGCAATGCACCGAGTTCAAGAGTTCAAAAGTTCCATTGTGGTGTAATGAAGACCAGAGTGCCAATCCTCTTTGCTGAATCTTATAGTAAATCATGTAGACAGGACTGATGATGAGACAACGGGATAAGTCTCAATTTTGTGTCCCTTCTTCAGGTCAATCCAGGTATAGTAATACAATGGTAAACAGGTGATTTAGTGCTCATAATAGGATCATTACCTGTCTCCCATAGGCTCTGAGCTCCTAGTAAACTGTGCACAACATACTTCTATCTTGCATACAGAGCTGTGTTTGAGGAGGTTCTATTCTCTGTATTCTTTTGTTGTGTGCTAAACCAGGAATCAGCCAGCTGAGCTGGAAATCCACAGTATCCCAATGCATCGTCCTGTAGGATTGCTACCTAAATTGTTTCCTCCCCTGTTTCCAATATAATTCAACATTGTGAGTATTCTTCCCAGGGCAGTTTAGGTGTGGCAAATTCACCTCCACTTCAGGGTGAAAGCAACATGCTCATAAGCCAATTATAGCTAACCAAGTTTGATTGCAAAAGATCACAGCAAAGGCTTCAGCAGTGTCGCTGTAGGCATTTTCATGTAAACCAACATTTCACCTCTAAACCTTTTTCTCCAGTGAACAAAGAGAGAACTTGCAGCCCATTGTTAGCTATTTTACTTGCATCATTAAAAAAGGGCATTAAACCAAATCGTAAAGAATAATTTCTTTAAAGTTAGGGATACGTTTTCCTTAAATGTAGACACCTTTTAATTTTATGATCATTCCATCACTAATGGAGTGATCTGAAGGTCATTTGATTTGCAAAGCTGCACAAGATTAGTCAATGCCGTTTTCCTTTCAAGGTCTTTATTCTTTCTTGCAATGGTATGTTTTGGTGCAAGTTGCATCTAATCATACTGACACACAATAACAGAGGTTGGAAAGGGGAAGTGCAAAGGGAAGAAAGACCTAGCTATATGCATACATCATGAATCCATCAGAATTCCCCCATCGCTAAGACTACTTGCTGCCAAAGTAGATGAGCATGTACCATGTATACTTAAGATCAATGCCTGAATAACAAAGATTAATAATTCATCATTTAATAATGACTTAAGGGAGACTACTTCCTTTTTATGAAATGGCTAACTGCAGTGTTTCAGAGCCTGAGGCAATCATGGAGCTTGAAAATGATCTGGCCTATTGATCATTGTTACTGTTAGCTACCATTACCACATAATTTGTGAAGAAGAAGGATAGCCATGAGAAGGGAGCATAAATTCAGAGCTTAACCGAGCACAGAACCAGACGCAGCGTACTGCTTCTCAGACTAGTGGCATCTCCTCAACAGTTAAAAAGCCAAAATTATAATCAGCAATGAGAACAAAGCAATATTTAGTCTTCCACCTTCCAGATAGTTCACATCCCAGCTGTATCTGTGGCACAAGAAGGCCTGAGAAGTGTGGTTTCCAGGTCACCTGATATGGTCACATGATGTCCACAGTAGGGGTTCAGGTGTCCCGGAGAACTACATTTCCCTGGCTCCGTGCTGCCAGGGATGTTGCCTTTGCATCATTTTAGGGTCCAGGGAGGGAAAAAGAAATGGAGGACTCACACAAAGTCCTTTCTATTGCTGTCAATCCTGGTTAAGTTTTGGCAGAGCAAAGGGGCAGGTTTGGAGCATGTGTTTTATACTCTCTTGCCCTCCCAATGACATAAACAGGAGTCTCACAGCAAGAGTTCAGAAAAGAAGCATTGTTTTCTGATTGATTGATTGATTGATTGATTAGAAAAAATGTCATATGCAATGTCGAAGAAAGCCAATGAGAGTTCATCTATCACTAGAAGCAATACCATCTTTGTGCTACTTGTACATCTTTGTTTGTTTGTTTAATGTTTCATTACTGTAAAACACCCTGATATTGCAGCATATAAATGATGGTATATCTGTACATGTACAGATAGAATAGATAATCAAATCTTCTGGGCTGCTATTCAAATCACCTGCATAGAAGCAGTTCCTAGAGAAACCTGATCATCGCTACCAGCACTGCCATTGCTTCCAACTCAAAGATCTCCTGAAGTGCTAGCTTTTCATGATACTTGGAATGAGAGGATGAAATGGCAGGCTACCTTCTTTTCTTTGCAGTCAAAGCCCAGGAAACGTTTTAAGACTCTGCAGTTCATACTTTTGCTGTTTCCCTTTCTCTCACCTAAATGATGCCTCCGGTGCATTAGAAACATGTTTAGCTACAAGCTGCTTAGCTGGGAAGGGTTAGGGAATGGTTGGACTTGATGCCTCAATAGATTTCTGAAAGGCTGAAAGATAAAAAGATTATCAGTAGTACAGATGGACAAATCAGTCTCTTTCTGGTCTGTGCCAATTTCCAGTATGCTCGTTCTGTCCCACCTGTTTTAGAGAGAAATCCTATAGGAAGAACTCCCAGGGTGAGCAAAGTTAGGATCCAGCAGAACTCCAGTTGACCTGGACTATGCTGGCTTAATTCCTCATCCTTAGCTTATCTGAAGATATGCTGGTGTATCTCCCCCATCTCCCCCATGACTGAGCATAGCTTGGCAGATATTAAGTCAGTGTAAGCTCTGAAAGAAGGTTGTGGTGGGGGCCAGGCCACAGAGGAGGAACTTAGATGGGTTCCTAAGCCTCTTCAGCTCTATCACATGACCTGGCAGCCTAGTGTACGGTAAGCTGGCAAAAAGGTTGATATAACTCAAACATTATTTTAACAGCTTATTTTATCTCTGCCAAGCTTAGGACTTTCTCAGCAGCAGTAGCTCCACTGCTGAACAGAGTTTGGCTCTGGTGTAACTTTACACCGGCTTAATTTATATCAGTTTGCTTTATGCCAGCTATTTGTATATATGATTGCTCCCTATTGGTCTACTGATATCAACCTATCTTCTATAAAATCTTGAAAAATAGTATTTAGGAATCTACTTATTTTCTCAAAAAATACCTATTTCCTTGAAAAGTTGCATTTATAAGGTATTCTAAAATACACATTTGGATACATTTTTTGAGCCAAGAACTGCACCACAAAATTCAGAGAAGTGTGAAATCCAAAGAAAAACCGTGTTCCAAATTGACAACATTGTTTATCAGGTTTATGTTTTCAAACTTACACAGCTGCCACTGGAAAATACATGGTGTGTTTGTTTGTTTGTTTGTTTGTTTGTTTGACAGTTTACCGTAGCTCTAATGGTTGCCAAGAAGCATAATTTTTCATGGCATCAATGTTTGCCTTGTGAAACACAAAACTTGGGCTGCAATCCCTTGGTTGCCTAGGAGGTCACCCCAGGATCCAAAGGATGTTTCATGTCCACCTTTCAGACAGAGCAGAGAGAGAGGTCCTCTGAGCAGGATATCCAACCCTACAAGGCCACTCTCTGCTGCTTTAGCAAAGGCTTACCCAATGCCTAACCTTACAAAGTTGTGATGATTGCTACAAAACAGGTGAAAACCAAAGGACTGGTGCCAATTTGCCAAGTGGAAAAAATTCCTACCCGACCCCAACAACATGGCGGCCGACAGTTGTCTATAGCAAGGTCATAAACGAACAACGCATAAAAAGAGGGTGGGTGGGTAGGGAGATGCGGCAAAGGAGGAAGAGAGGAAGGCACCTGTCAGTGAAGCTCAGATGCTGACAGGAGGAGGAGAAGCAGGCATAGGGAGAGGACAGTTAACAGCAGAAAGCAGAGAGGAGGGGAGAGCAGCTGTAATGTGAGCTCTGACCAAAGGGACAGACAGATGTGTGAGAACTCCGATAGTGGGCAAGACGTTGGAATGCAGGAAACACTCTCTGCCAAATCTCGTATGATTTCAAAAGTGGCAGAGATGCAGAAAAGATACCGGAAGAGAAGGTGGGGGCTTCCGTGCTGGGGAAGGGGGAGCAGCTCAGTCTGGGCAACTCCATCTTCTGGGGAGGACGATGAGTAGAATCATAGAATCATAGAATCATAGAGTTGGAAGAGACCACAAGGGCCATCGAGTCCAACCCCCTGCCAAGCAGGAAACACCATCAGAGCACTCCTGACATATGGTTGTCAAGCCTCTGCTTAAAGACCTCCAAAGAAGGAGACTCCACCACACTCCTTGGGAGCAAATTCCACGGTCAAACAGCTCTTACTGTCAGGAAGCTCTTCCTAATATTTAGGTGGAATCTTCTTTCTTGTAGTTTGGATCCATTGCTCCGTGTCCGCTTCTCTGGAGCAGCAGAAAACAACCTTTCTCCCTCCTCTATGTGACATCCTTTTATATATTTGAACATGGCTATCATATCACCCCTTAACCTCCTCTTCTCCAGGCTAAACATGCCCAGCTCCCTTAGCCGTTCCTCATAAGGCATCATTTCCAAGCCTTTGACCATTTTGGTTGCCCTCCTCTGGATACGTTCCAGTTTGTCAGTGTCCTTCTTGAACTGTGGTGCCCAGAACTGGACACAGTACTCCAGGTGAGGCCTGACCAGTGCAGAATACAGTGGCACTATTACTTCCCTTGAGCTAGATGCTATACTCCTATTGATAGGAGTAGAGGAGCTCCGTCCTACTTTGTTGTTTTAGCAATAAATCTGAAATAATTAACAGCCAGAGTCGTCTCAAGTTTGTGATAGACACCAAGCCGTAACAGCGCCCTGGCTGTGCCACGGTTAAATCTCCTGCAGCCATGCCCATTACCAGTGCTGATTGGCCGACAGGACCATGCAGGGCGTGGCCCCACCCAGTGCTGGTGACACGGCCGGGGATACATGCTAAGGAGGCATAGATCTCTGCCCCTGCACTGGAGCACTATTGGGTCCCAGATGCCCAGATGCAATGCCACCCACTGGAAAAGGTGAGCAGTCCTCTCTGCTTCTTTAGCAATGTTGGAGCTCTGATGTTGGTAGAGCCAAAACAGGGACATGCCTATTTCCTGAGATTGCCCCCCAAACAGGTGGAAACATACAGCAGTCGTGAGCCGGCATACACATAAGAGTCTGACATTCACGCCCTTAACCCAAAATAAAACAGTCTGGAAAGAACAGTGCTGGTCTGCCCTCACATATACCCTGGCAGTACAACTACCTCTCCCCACCCCCTGCCCCCGCTTGGATTGCTGTGTTAACTATACTCAATCAAGAATTACAGAAGATTCATTGTGTTTGAATGACCTACTCAAAAGGCTTCTTCATTTCTGAGAGTATTACACATCTGTTATCCCTGGAATACCTTCAGGGCTTTGTTATTACTTTTTAAAGAAACTAATTATGACTTCATTTAGAATCATGTTTCTAACACATTAGCTATTGTTAGTTGAAAGCAATTTATTATTATAAAATAGGACGCAGGGTAAGCCTGCATTTTCCACACACACAACCGCCTAGCATAATGCCTCTGTCTCTTAGTCTTATCAGTACATATCGGCCCTCATCTAAAAGCAGATGGGTGTTTTCTTTCTTCTTTTTTGGCACAGGAAACAGCAGCCCGCTAAATGAAGTAGTCATTGCCCTAAGTAGCATACCGAAATGCTCTCACAGGCTGTTAAAATAGTAGTGTAAGGAATTGTGATATGAATATAGCAAGGAACAGCCCCACAACTGTGGCTGAAATTCAACAAGATTTTTATGCATCTTACTAACTGCAAATTGAAACAGAAATTCGATGAAAGAAACCTCAGACCATCCACTAAATAAACCTCAAACCATCCACTAAATAATAGATTCCTATTATATAAAGAAGATATATAATGAAGGCACCAGGCAAACCTCTCTGGGAAGAGCATTTCACAAAGGGGGGGCCACTACAGAGAAGGCCCGTTCTCATGTTGCCACCCACGAGATTTCATGTGGAGTAGGGCACACGAAGAAGGGCCTCAGATGATGAGTCCGGGACAGTTTATATATTCCCGTGATGAAGCAGACTCTAGCCCACAAAAGTCCATGTCACAATAAGTTGACTAGTCTATAAGGTACCACAAGAGTCTTTTCTTTTCCTTTCTTTTGCCACAGACTTGTTTTTGCTTCAATCGACTAACACACTTCAGAGGTAGTTGGGGTGGACTATCTCATATTAGGGGGGAAATGGTGGGTAAAAATTACTTTCAAAAATTCAGCCATATGGGTAAAACATGTATGACATTAAAAAAAAAAAATCTATTGTTGTTGCTGGCCTGAATCAAGAACTAGTGAAAAGAAAAGGGAGTGATTCTTGTAGCACATGTGGTGATGTAATCCATTTCTTCCTTCAAAAACCAAGCACCTTCAATGTCAAGCTCAATGTATTTCCAGTGGATCCAACACCTCATCAAGCACTGCATAACCATTCGATTAAAAATTGAGTAACCCACAGGTATATGAGAAATAAGAGTGGATTACTTTTTTGTGCTTCTCATAGGTATCCATTCAATTTTTTTTTGTCGTAATTCTGCATTCACTTTTTTATTTTTAAAGCCTGTATAAGCTTTTGTATCTAATAGCATAAATGCAATTGTATATGTATTTATGTATTTTATCATAATGTACACATTCCAAAATGTATTCCATTTTATAAGCCCTGTTCCATGCCCAATAAGCATGGGATGCCTTTGCCCGGCAGTGCTGTATCCCATAGATTGCAGCAAAATACTGGGCAAGGTTTTGCCCACTATCTTCTCTGTGTGATGGGCTCATGGAAAAAGCTGTCCCATGAGCCCTTGTTGTAGAAAGGAGTGGAACTCACAGCCATTTTGCTTTGAGAGCTTCCTGCCCACCCACCCTTGGGTTAGAGCCTACACTAAGCAATTTTGGGTCATTGGTTGACAGGGCCAGAAATGAATTCCCCCCCCCCAACCTTGTAGATGCCCCTTGTTGCGACCGTTGCCCCGGGATGCGAGCGGAAGCCGCACTCTGGCAGTGCAGCAGCAGCGGGAGGCGCCATTAGAGAAAGTGTGCCTTGTGTTACGAGTGGTTTCCTGTTACGAATGGACCTCTGGAACAGATTAAGTATGTAACACGAGGTACTACTGTAATTTTAGACTCAAACAATAAAGGCAGAAATTATTAATAGGGTAAAGGGCCTAGTAGTGCAACTGTCATTGAGCCAAATAATAGTCCATATTTTAGCCGGAACTCACCAGAACTCAGTTCTGGCACATCTCGGGTGTGTTCTGATACCTCTCAGATGGGCACCATTGCCATTCTAAGAGAATGAGGGAGGCATTCATTGTGAGTTCTGGCACCTCTTTTTCTAGAAAAATAGAACTGCACAGAATTTTCATTTTTCTCCTACTTTGCAGGCTCAGCAAGAAAGCCTCAGTTTGTTTACCATCTTCTTGATTAGCTCCTGAACTCTCTTCTCAGATCTATTCCTAAAATGCAGTCTGGAGTTCTCAGGCTCAGATAGGAGCAGTGCAATCCAGTATCTGTGTCTATTTGGAAATAAGTCTCATTGGTTTTAGCGGCTCCTACTCTCTAGTAAATGTGGATATCATAGTGGCAGGTTCATACTTTTCATACAAAGTACCAGAAATACTGCATAGCTTCAGAGCCTTTTGTATAAATTTTCCTCCAAAAACATTCCTCTCCCATGACTAGGATTTCAATTAACTACATCTTCTGTATAGTGCTTCAATAGTTCCCCAAATGCTTTGTTTTCGTATTTGTAACCTAAGTTGAAGCACAATGGTGCAAAGAGCATTCAGCCATTGTCTTCACATGTCCTCAAACTTCATGTATACTCCAGTGCTGTGGTTGCTATGGAAACCATGACAGTTTGCTCTCCATTATTATTATTATTATTATTATTATTAAAAGATATCATAACGGTACATGACCGAAATGTAAGAAGCAAATTGTTCCTGGGTGTTTGATGCGTAGTTCTTATCACATTACGGAAGACTCATTGTGATTGGTGGGATGGCGTTCAATGAGACTTTGGATCAGCAGCTCAGGAACTCCACAAACGTGTCAAACATTTAATATGATTTAAAATGTCTGTTGTTGGGTTTTTTTTCGTAACTGTACGAAAAGCATGAGGCTTTTATTTTTTCTGAAGTGGCCTTTTGGTTCCATCATCATAACAGGAGGAATATAAAAACTACAATATTTATATTACTTTTCTAAGCACCCAAAGCACTTGACACATATTACGGAGTAATAACACATAAGCTGGGTATCCTCCCTTCAAGGTAAACTAGTATTATAATTCATAGAATCATAGAATCATAGAGTTGGAAGAGACCACAAGGGCCATCGAGTCCAACCCCCTGCCAAGCAGGAAACACCATCAGAGCACTCCTGACATATGGTTGTCAAGCCTCTGCTTAAAGACCTCCAAAGAAGAAGACTCCACCCCACTCCTTGGCAGCAAATTCCACTGTCGAACAGCTCTTACTGTCAGGAAGTTCTTCCTAATGTTTAGATTGAATCTTTTTTCTTGTAGTTTGGATCCACTGCTCCGTGTCCGCTTCTCTGGAGCAGCAGAAAACAACCTTTCTCCCTCCTCTAGGTGACATCCTTTTATATATTTGAACATGGCTATCATATCACCCCTTAACCTCCTCTTCTCCAGGCTAAACATGCCCAGCTCCCTTAGCCGTTCCTCATAAGGCATCGTTTCCAGGCCTTTGACCATTTTGGTTGCCCTCCTCTGGACACGTTCCACTTTGTCAGTGTCCTTGAACTGTGGTGCCCAGAACTGGACACAGTACTCCAGGTGAGGTCTGACCAGAGCAGAATACAGTGGCACTATTACTTCCCTTGATCTAGATGCTATACAAAGTACTCCGTAAACATTTAAATAGTTGCTAAGAGATATGATGCACAAAGGTACCAGCGGGAAGAGCATTAAGGTTGCATTGTTGAACATCAATGGCAATAACACACTAACTTTCCATAGATATGATATTTAAATGTCCTAATAATAGGCATTAAAACTACATTTGTAGCAATATACAGTTAGCTTCCAGTATTTAAAATTACCCCATCAGACTCTTTCAGTGAAGAGTGGATTCAATTGCTTATAAACAGCTTGCACTGAATTGCTGCAAAGCTCACAGGGCCATATACAGTATTACACCAAAATCCTATCAATTCAGAATATATTCCCAGTTGCAATATAAACACTCCACCTACCATACAAATACAAAGCATTGTAGGGTTCCTAACACACACACCAGACCTGGAAAAATCCCTTTGTGTATTATGAATATTCAGCCGTGAACATGGGAAAACAAAGGTACATAAGAAAAAAGCTAAAATGTAAATCATCGAACAAGAAAAATGTGTGCAGTGCAGAATTGGACACATAGCTACATGCGATAATATTTAACACAGGAGAATGGATAGGATGGAGCTATATTGCAATAGGGGCTGGTTTGTGGTTTGTTTTCAACCTTTTTGGAAGGAGAAGGCTTTTCCTGTTCATTATGTAGTTTAGATGGCTTGTTTAATCAATGTGTTTTTGATTCAGATCTATTTGTAACAACAACAAATTTGTTTGTTGCTGCTGCTTCTGAAAGGGATGGAAATGCTTATAGAGTTTATTTAACATCGCTTGTAGGGTTACCAGAAGTTTTGTAAGAAGGATTTTATAAATCATTGTGAAAAGGAACGAGATTAGTTGATGAAGGATTGGACTTATAACAATAAGCATAGTAATAAAAAGCAAAACTAGAAAGAAATTTGGTAAACCATTAGAAGGGGTTGAAGGAAGTCGTAGGCTGTGATAGCCAAAGATTTGTCATGTTGTTTTGGAGTTGATATGTTGGAAAATTTGTTCAAAAATTATATATATATATATATATATATATATATATATATATATAGTTAAAGGAAATGCTTATAGAGCTATTGTGAATGAATGACTACAGCTATAGGAACTATGGCATTGAGGAAAGGTTCTCAGCTGAAACATCCACAAGCAGAACCAATGATATCCCTCCAATCTGCACATTCCTGGACCCTCAGACCAGGAACAGCCTTGACAGCGAGGAGAGATTATGATGTGAGTGCTCATTTATCTTGCTCTCGAGCAAGCGGTGCATAAAGAGCAATACCACGAGTTGACACTACGGCTTATGACCTCCATGCGCCACAAATTCCTATTAGCAGAGTGCAGGCAGGCATGACGGTCTACCATAAGTCAATTGAAGAGAGCAACTTCGGTGCTGCAGCGACTAGGTTTCAGGAAGATCACAGGACACTGCGTGTCAGTGGTACAATCTTTTCAATTAAAAATGCTAATTATATTGTCATTACTGGTGGTCTACTAACAATGCTGAAGCGCCCTGCTAGGAATAGAAGTGACTAAACTGAATGAAAGAAAGAGAGTCATGTGTAGAGAAAAGTCATGTGTAGAGGAAAAGTCCAGCAGCCCCGGGTATCATGGCTCCCACCAGAACTTCAGCATCACCTTAATACATCTGATACTTATCTAAGACACATCACTGCAGTTCAATGAGAGTAGGTGTTCTTTTGTGGACTTCTGTACCATATGTTTAATTGTGCTTCATATTAGAAGTATGCAAATGTCAAGTGCTGCATTGCAATTTTGCTTTGAGGGCATATATGTAGAATTTTGCCTTGAGTTTCATGAGCCCTCCATTTTAATTGCCTTAATTTCAGTTTTCACTCCAAATACATCATGACTTCTGCTGCTTGGACCATTGCTGCTTCCTGTCAGGCATAGTGATCCAAACTACAGGGAGCTGGTTTAGATTATTTCAATGTAACTTACCTTTATTCCAAGCTCTGTTCAGGATTAGGGCCGCTGCTTGCTGAGCTGGACAGAGCCCAGCAGATGGGGAACTAGCTAAGATAAGGTTTGACTTAAACCACTCTCTTAGCCAGTGCAAGTTCCTCTTAGTTGCTAGGTTGCATGATGAAGTTGCATGGAGCTTTGAGTAGGATATGCCTCCTACTGCCATGTCTCCACCCTTTCCACTTGGTTTTTTTTTTTGGGGGGGGGGGACTTAGGCTGGCCTTGGCTCAGCTGGCTTAGGTCTGGCTGAGCTGCAGTGGAGGGCTTATGCCAGAACATCTCTGGCTGAGCCAGGATGAGGTATTAGCTCCACAAATCCAGGCTCAGCTGACTCAACTAGAGATCTGCCCATTCCATAGTCTGTTCATCTCAGCAGCTTTTGGGTTTGGATTGCATCCAGGCCTACCAAAATGTGTGGTTTTTAGAAGCGATTCAGACTGAAGAGATGTGAGTTCTCCATACTTCAATGAAGTCTTACAGAACAAAATATAAACTCTCTGCTGCCACTGCTGCAGTAGCAGCAAAGGAACGGGATGCAGGCTTGGGGAAGCCTCAGGGTGTCTGCTGCGGGTGCCAAAACTGGACAGTCTGGTTGTGCAAGTGAGAATTTTGCACTGATAGGAGGTGCTTTTTGGATACCACCCACCAAAAGTAATAGGCCCAACTTGCTTAAATTTAATTATTTCAATGGGTCTGTTCTGAGTATGACTAACATTGGATTTCACCCTATTATATTCTAAAATACAGTGCAATGAAACAGAGGAGAGTCCAGCAGATATAGTGTGATACTCTATCCAGATCTGTGATGTGAGATTACATGCAGGAAAGGACATGCCAAGCTTTGGTGGAAGCTTGTGTGCAAATGGGGCTTTGTTTAATGTAGTGGAATTCATAGGAAGCTAAGTTATTTGAAGCAGTACAATTTTTGCGCTACCATATATTTTGTGGTTTCATAATCCTGCTTTTGGTGTGATTGGGTCAGAGTCCATCACACAACATATCAGGACACATTGTTCTCTGTGTGTCTTATAACAAAGTGGCTGGAAAATCGCACATAAGAAAAGTGGTTTTCTGAGTGTGCCAATAACGTAAGAGTAGAGGAGGTTGCAATGCATAGCGACATCTCAATGTTAGAGAAACTATATTTTCAATGGCCATATTAGCAATGGGGAAACGAAGGAACAGAAACAGAACAGGATCAGAAAATATAACAGAGAATAGGAGCAGAGGATAGAACAAGAGCAGAAAGTCTATCTTAATGTTTAATTTAGCTTTGGAAGGTAAATGAAAGAGTGGCTTTGCCTTTTAGCCATATACATCCACTGTTTCATTCATCACATAAACTCTTTAATTAATTTGCTCTTCTACAACAGATTTCTAAACCTGTCAGAGCAGCTCTATGCAATGATATTTACAGAGCTTAACATCTTAGAGATGTATGACGTTCAAAACATATATATGACTCAAAAGAGATAATCCGAATTATTATGTGTGGTAAGGAAATGTGCCACCATCGCTTCAAATTGCCTGAGTACATGTAGGGCTTGGGTCAAGGTGTAAGGAGTAGTTATTCCTTGAATGTAGAAGGGCAAAGTACAGCAGGTAAAATAAATCATGCATATGTCTGAGGATTTGGGTAAGGGCCTGAGGTATTTGAAAAGACAGACAAATAAGCAGGCACTTCCTTTCCCCCGGGCTCCAATATATAGTGTCTTTTCTCTGGAAAAAGAAGTGCCGGAACTCACCATGAAGACCTCCCTTGTTCTCTTCTAATGGCAATGGTGCCTACCTAAGAGGTGCCGGAACTGGCTTCCAGCTGAAAAAAGGGCCCTGGTGTCTCCTAAAATGGTAAGTGTGATGTCTAGCTTTGCCATTGCCTTTCTCCCAAGGAGCAGGCGTCTTTCAATTTCGTGACTGCTGTCACCATCTGCAGTGATCATGGAGCCCAAGAAAGTAAAATCTCTCACTGCCACCATTTCTTCCCCTTCTATTTGCCAGGAGGTGATGGGCCCAGTGGCCATGATCTTCATTTTTTTGATGTTGAGCTTCAGACCATATTTTGCGCTCTCCTCTTTCACCCTCAATAAAAGGTTCTTTAATTCCTCCTCACTTTCTGCCATCAAGGTTGTGTCATCTGCATATCTGAGGTTGTTGATATTTCTTCCGGCAATCTTAATTCCGGCTTGGGATTCATCCAGCCCAGCCTTTCGCATGATTAATTCTGCATATAAGTTAAATAAGCAGGGAGACAATATACAGCCTTGCCGTACTCCTTTCCCAATTTTGAACCAATCAGTCATTCCATATCCAGTTCTAACTGTAGCTTCTTGTCCCATGTAGAGATTTCTCAGGAGACAGATGAGGTGATCAGGCACTCCCATTTCTTTAAGAACTTGCCATAGTTTGCTGTGGTCGACACAGTCAAAGGCTTTTGCATAGTCAATGAAGCAGATCTTTCTGGAACTCTCTAGATTTCTCCATAATCCAGCGCATGTTTGCAATTTGGTCTCTGGTTCCTCTGCCTCTTCTAAATCCAGCTTGCACTTCTGGGAGTTCTTGGTCCATATACTGCTTGAGCCTTCCTTGTAGAATTTTAAGCATAACCTTGCTAGCGTGTGAAATGAGTGCAATTGTGCGGTATTTGGAGCATTCTTTGGCACTGCCCTTCTTTGGGATTGGGATGTAGACTGATCTTCTCCAATCCTCTGGCCACTGCTGAGTTTTCCAAACTTGCTGGCATATTGAGTGTAGCACCTTAACAGCACCATCTTTTAAAATTTTAAGTAGTTCAGCTGGAATACCATTGGACTTACTTCTGAGTAAAATTGGATAAGACGGTACTATGACTCCTAATGAGTGAACTCTGGCTCAGGTGAAACCTGTAAACCATATACAAATGGAGAAAGGAACCATTTGTGATTTCATTATGAAAATATCTAAATGTCATTTTCTGATTTTATTTGAATATCAAGTATACACTTAAAATAAAGAGGATGAGAATTAGAGAGCTATCTCAATCATTTTCAGAAGCAACATTCCATTTGGCAATCACAGAAATGCCTTAATGAGGGAAAAGGACAACAAGTTGTTTTTTTTTAAAAAAAATAGAATATTCATAAATATTATTTTGGATCATCTTAGGTTTATTAAGATGGAAGAAGTATGTTTCATTTTGGCCAGTATCACAATGATATTAAGTGGCCACTAGTGAAGAAAAAGAGAACACCATTATGATGTGCTGTAACTGCAAGTATAATTGTAAATATTTTGCTCGCAAGTTAGTAGAAAAGCAAGATAAAATAAAATAATGATTATTAATATTAGTCATAGTAGCTGTAATACTAGCAGCAGGTGAATTCATTTTGAAGAAGGAAAAGTTATTTCTGTATTACTAAATTCTTCAGATACAACTGAAAATAAAAAATACAGGATCTGTGCTCTTATGTCAAATTAAATAGAGCGTTGCATTACTAACATGACTGCAAAAGGAAGAGATGTACAGGGAAAGTATAATTTAATTATCATGAAATGTCTAATTTTAAGGAAAACAAAGGCGGTGCTGACTTCAAGGTATGTGAATAAAGTAATGAACAAACTGGAAAATTAAGGCAAACTGTTGCCTTGCTTTACTTTCTCCCACCTTCACTCCATCCCCCAAATAAATTAATTAAACCAAGGTTCAATCCTACTAAATCTTATTATGGAGTAAGCCCCATTGAGCTCAGTGGACACTATGTCTGTCTAAGAAAACAGGCATAGCATTGGGCTGCATGGAACTAGTCGCTCTTGGATAAACATGTTGTTGTTGTTTAGTTGTTTAATCATGTCCGACCCCATGACCCCATGGACCAGGGCACGCCAGGCACTCCTGTCTTCCACTGCCTCCCGCAGTTTGGTCAAACTCATGTTAGTAGCTTCGAGAACATGGTCCAACCATCTCGTCCTCTGTCATCCCCTTCTCCTTGTGCCCTCCATCTTTCCCAACATCAGGGTCTTTTGCAAGGAGTCTTCTCTTCTCACAAGGTGGCCAAAATATTGGAGCCTCAGCTTCAGAATCTGTCCTTCTAGTGAGCACTCAGGGCTGATTTCCTTCAGAATGGATAGGTTTGATCTTCTTGCAGTCCATGGGACTCTCAAGAGTCTCCTCCAGCACCATAATTCAAATGCATCAATTCTTCGGCAATCAGCCTTCTTCATGGTCCAGCTCTGACTTCCATACATTACTACTGGGAAAACCATAGACTGATTAATAACATGATTGACCAAGGATAGCCAATTTTCAGGGTTCATTAATCTGCTCTTGTATATTTGTCAAAGGGAAATGAATCCAGATCAACTCACAGTACTTTTGGATTTACAAAGAGGAAGCCAGTAGTTTCTAAACTAAGTTTGCAAAACATCAGATATATAATATGATATATAATATTACATCTGAACAAACATGTATATCATTGACTTAACTGTAGCCCAGCAACATCCTCTAAGCCAGGTCTACTAATTTATTCATTTTTTTTATGTCAGCTCTTATAAGTCACTTTTCCATCACAAAAGCATACAATTGTTATAACTTATTTTGTGTGTGCTTTGTGATAGCTAAGTCACAGTTCCTATTAGACATTGCAGCCATCAAAGCAGTGTCCGTGTAGAAATTGTGTTTTCCTGTAATACAGCTATGTTGGCATGGGACACAGGGAACACACACTATCCAAATCAGAATAAACAATGCAAAAAAAATGCATGCAACATAACCATATCAACTTGGAAATAAATCCCATCAGTTCCAGTAGGTCAAAGGAATTGTGCTTGGATTTTCTACCTACATTTGGGATAAGTTCATAGGTATGCACTTTAGCTGTGTGAGAGAAAGCCAAGATTTCGCAACTCTGCTGCACATTAGTGTTACTACCAAAGATGCCTGCTAAAATATAGCTCCACATCCACAAAACTGTACAGAATATTTTTACTTCATGCCATTAAAGGTGCTAAATTATTTAATTTTGAGATATCAATGCTTATTAAAATCTCTCACAACTTAACACACCTTGCACGGCTAATTGTCTGCAGACTGCTGGCTAATAAATTATGTTTGACTTCATTTTTCCCCCCTCAAGCAATGCAATTAAAATGATCCTTAATCAAAGTTAGTATAAATACATCCATACTTATTTAGAGTTATAAGGGGGGGGGGGATGTCTCTTTTCAGACATCATTAACAAGTGATGAAGAGAGGGGCAGTAGGACTACTGAATTTATGTTAAAGCACTGATGTATATAGCCTGTGGTTCTCCATATGTTGTTGGACTCAGCTGTTGTCCTTGTGGACAATGGTGTGGTATAATGGCATCTATGGTCCACCAACATCTGGAGTGGCATTGATTTCTCACCCATGTATGAACTCATTTTTCTTACATGACAAGCAGTCCCAGACAGATCCTCAGTACTCTACCTTACCACCATTACTTCAAGCACTCTCGACCCTCTTTCATACCCTTCTGCACTCCTCTGCTGCAACCCTGAGCAACTCTAGATAATTTCACTGGTACATACACTAAATTTCCCCCTGTTGTTGGGCATTCCTTGACCAAATAGACAGTAGCAGCGCCTGCTAAACAGGAAGAAAAAGTTAACCTGCAAAAAGAAAACATTAAAGTAAGGGAGGGGAGGGTGGGTGAATCTCCTGAGCCGACTGCCTGGCTACTATCGGCTCCACCCCCTATATATAATTGGGAGTGGCCCCACCTCCCAGCAATGAAATTTGATTACTAAGGCTGGGCGTGAACCTCCAAATAATAACACTGAGAGGCAAGCCAGCCCCTGTTTGCCATTAAGTTCCCTGGAACTGTAGCACCACACGCGTTCCCGCAAAGGGCACCCACAATGTAAAGTGTGAGTGCTCATTACTGCAATTTAGCTTTAAAGAGCAGGTTTTTTGTGGGGAAGCAAAAAAACAAAACAAAAACAGGTGCTTGCACATTTAAAGTGCAGGCTGTGCCCGGAAAGAGTGAAGGAAAGATAAGTGTGGATAAGCCCTTATAATATAGCACAACATACTGTATGTGGGGCAATGAACAAAACTGGAATGTTTGTGGCGTAAAAAGCGTGACAATTCCAACAGGAAGCTAGGAGATTGCAAAGAAAGCATTATGTCTGCCCTGAAACCTTTGTAGGTGTGAAAAATATTGAAAGTGGAGATTGCCTATAACTTCCCAGATACAATCATGCGTGCAGATCATTATGAATGCACAATAAAAAGTGTCCAGAGAAGAACTGTTGTGTGAGATTTCTTTCCTTGGGCTAGTAGAGTTACAATAGTACTTTAGACAGCTTGCTTTGTTTACTGAAGCACATTTGGGACCCAGTAAGTGTGAATAATTTTGTTTTGATGTCTTTTCATGTCACACAGTACAGGATGATGCAGAGAATTATGTATATCTTGTAGGAAGTAATTTTCCTCTAAAAGAAGATGCATCAAGTTGGAAGTATTATGTCTAACGTGGAAAAATTCAGAAAGGCTAGCGCACTTCATTGTTGAAGCGGATAGGAAAGTTTTTCCCTAAAGGACTTAGAATTGATTGTTCGCCTATAAGAATCTGAAAACAGCAGTTGAATCTGATGTTTACTGGTGAGCTGTAACTTTAACTATGTACATTTTTGTACATGGCTGAAAACTTATTCATGCAATGCAGGTACTGCCCTGAGAACAAATTAGGGTGAACAGACAGGACTTAATTTAACTAACAAAGAAATAAATATTTGGATATAATTTGGATCTCTTTATTTATTGTGCAGACTATTGTTATAAGTCTATTGTTGCCAAACTCAACACTTGCCACTTGCCAGCCTCCTCCTCTCCTTCTGTATTAGGCTGTGAGTCAGCTATCTAAATTGCTAAGGTGATCTGCCTTAATCACCCAATACTTGTCACTCAGTGTTGGTGACTGAGTCAGGCAAAAGCTAATGGTATGCTCTGAACAGCAAGACTCCTTAACTATATCAAATGAAGGAGATATGATATTGGTACTAGGGATGCAAAAAGATCTGTCAGTTTCACTTCTTTCAGTCTTTCAATTTTCCAGTATTAAATTCAGTTCTTAAAAAATAAAATAAAAACCATGAAAATTATTCAGCAAGATTTTTGCAAATTTCTCCCAACGAACAAATTTTTCTAGGCAGTTTTGACTAGTATACCCATTTTTTGCAAGTCATTTTTCCTAATGCATTTCTGCGGGCCATTTTCACTAATATATTCATTTTTTACACACACTTTTAACTAATTGGATGCATTTCTGTGAACATTGGTTACTTGCAGAACTGCATTTACAAAATCCGGGTATATGTGAATTTCAAAGGCTGGCCATGTTTCGGTTCTCATATTGTTTGTCTGAAATTGATATGTCCAGCTTTAAATATGAACTGAACTGAATTTCTTCCCTAACCCTGTTTGGGAATTGTCTATTGATGCATTTGAATGAGGTGGTGGTGTCCTGAATTGTTAGAGACAGCAGACTTTTTCACCTAAGACAGCCTTCCACTGAAGTGGTACAGGCCAGCTCATAATTCAGTCCTACACATGTCTAACCAGAAGCTAAGTCCCAATAGGGCTTAATTCCAGGTCTGCAGGCTCAGTCCACCATGTAATTCGTCTGCATGAGTAGACCAGCTCTTGGAATTGAAATTGAGGATCATTTCTGCCTGAGATCTTTTATGCACCTTTCAGACATCACTGTGAAAACCACCTCTCAGATATGAATACAGTGGGGTTCTAAATGGTTCTTGAAGTGAATTTGTTTGTTCTCATGATCTATGATTCAACCACTCAAACAACATACAATGTTGTGTAGCCTTTCACATTTGTGTGGACAGGCAGAGACCCCCCCCCCCCCAAACCAAGGCGACCCCCGGGTGGAATGATGACACCCAACAACGTTTTATGGGATTAAAATTGGCCACAACTTTATTAAACTTTCAGATGTAGGAAGACCTTGGCTCAGGCATTGGGCGTTTATCCCTCCCAGTCCCCGGCCGGGGATCTGGGGAACATCAGGGTTATCCAAAGTGTGTGGGGATTGGGCTGACTCTGGAGAACATATGTTCAAGTAGAGAGACCGCTCCCCTTTACGCCGCGTCGTTGGGGAGAACACTGACAACCCATTGGCATATGGCCAATGCCTCCCCTCAAAATACCCCTTTAATGGGGAACCCTGGGATTGCCGCCAACCCTGGGATTCACACACACACACACCCCATTGAGGGAAGATAGACTAAAGGATTCCACCCAAGGCCTAAAAACCACCAAAGTTGTGACATTTTGCTACGGGGAAGGCGAAACCTGCCAATGCAGGGAAATTCCTTCCTGGTCCTTCAATGGCAACCATCAAAGACCTCAGCAGTGCCCACAGAGCTGTAAAGAAGAAGGTTAAACTGCAAAAGGAATCCATAAACAGAGGGAGGGGAGGGTGGGGGAAGTTCTGGAGCCAACTGAGGACTAACAGGTAAATTACACCCTCTATTATGAGTGTGGGGTGGTCCTAACTCTACCTGGCCAACCCCCTTGGCAACGCCCCCCCTCCCAGCTGGGATTGGCTAATTGTGGAGGCTAGGCGGGAACCTCCAGGTATCCAACTTAGGGGAGGGGGGGTGAAGCCAGCTACCTTGCTGGGAGTCTCGTAGTCCCGGGGGGGGGGTTGCGCATAACCACACAAAAGCTGCCCGCCAGTTAATGTGGGGCGCAGTCATTGTTGTCCTTTGGCATGAAAGGACTGTGACACTGTATTATCAATATGCTTGATTACCTTTCCCTACTATGTTTTATAACCATTTCTAGGAAGCACACCTAATATGAAATAATTAGTTTTGAAGGCACAGCGATAATTCTCTTTCCAGGCTGCCCTCATCAGTTCCACTTGGCAGATAATGACCACTGACATGAGTAATTGTTCAATGCATGATTTTGGTTACATGGTCCTGAAATAAGTTTGCTACAAGAAGGCTAAAAAAAATAAAATATAGGATTCATCTTCTGATATATCTCCTTCCACTCTGTTTATTAGCCAGTTATTGGGGTGGGGAGAGAATCATATAAACCACAGCTACTCAGCTGCTTACTGCATCAAAGGCAATTTGGTCAATTTAACACACTGTCGGGCTGATTTGAATGCATTTCATTTGACTGAACCCAAGAAGTATCACACTAGGGCCAGAATTCTTGAATGAATGAGCTTCTCCAGTCACTTCAGTGGAGGGGAAATCTCCCTATGAATGTCCCTTTGCACTTGCAGAGCTATTGAAGTAAGTGGGGGAGACTTTGGGGAAGGGATCAGCTGTTTTCCTGTCCCTTCCAGGAATTATATAAAGCTGCTTTTATACACAATCAGAGCAATGGCCCATCTAGCTCAGTATGGTCTACACAAGGGGTCACCAATGTGGTGCTCTCCAGAGGTTGTGGACTAAAGCATCCATCAGCCCATATCGCTGGTCTTGCTGGCAAGGGACTTGTAGTCCACATCATCTGAAGGGCACAATGTTGCCAACCCTGGATCTACAGGAAAAGGCAGCAGGCCTCCAGTTCCCTCCAGGTTTACCTGGAAGTTCTAGGGCTGAACCTGGGATCACCTGTGCACAAAATTGCCCTCTGACGATTTTGCTGGATTACGTTAAACATTAACTTGGGCTACTGCTTGATCTGCCTTTAAAGAATCATGGGGGGATCTTCTCTCTCAGGTGTCCCCTGGAAGCCATCAGGTGGCAGCAAAGGAAGAGATGGGAAGCAGGGCCTTTCCTGAACCCACAAGTTCCTCTGACAACCGTCTCCCAGCCATTTCATCAGGCTGTAGTGCAGTACCGTAAGAGGAGCAAATCACAGACACACCATTGGCTCTGCTGATACAATAGCCACATTTGGCTCCTCTTCCCTCTGAACTCTTTCCATTCTGGAAGGCATGTAGTGGAACTGCTATGTATTGTTAAAAATGCTGGTTTTCCTTCCTCCCCTATCCCCTTTTCCTTTTGTGTTATCATTATCTTTTTTTAAGATCATAGCTAGGGACTGCCTTGTTTTTATTTATTATAACTAAGCCACTCTAGTAGTCTTTCAGCAGAAGACTGGGGTTAGGATGCTTCCTGACATTAGTCCAGTGATATTTTTTCTGACTAGCAGAGTCCCAGGAAGAGGCCTTTCCCCCTTTAGCTGGAAATATCAAGGATTAAACCCAGATTTTTCTATGTAGGAAACATGTGCCTGGCTGCTACATGGTCATCCTTTTCTGCTCAATAGTAATTCAACCTCCCCCGCCACCTTTTAATTTGAATATTATTGGGCAGGGAAAGCCAGGTTCAAAACAGCAGATACAACCACAAGACAATAGAATGAGAAGATAAAATCTTTTTCAGCACAACAATAAGAAAAGCCAATAAAGCTTATGCATGGTACTGCTGTCAGAACCATTTTGACTTCCCACCCACCTTCCCCTTTAAACTAACATCCCACTCAACCGGCACAGTTGTAAAGTGAATTTAATATAAGCATATGCAGTTGATCACAGTAAATAAATGCTTTTATTTACTGGCTTTAGAACTGTTTGTGCGTGTGAGAGAGTGTGAGCATCAAATATGAAATGAATAAGAGCCAAGCTTCAAGAGCATTTTATCCTCTCTCTTTTTTTAAATTCTTCAGCCAGCCAAGTTTGTTCTATTAACTTGCCGGTGATTGCAAAATACCAAAATCTATATAGCCAGTGGGTTGATGTTGGCACTGTAGGTGATTTTCAACACTGAACAATACTTAATTTAGCAGCTGCAGGTAGATATCTAATTAAGCCTTCAGGTGTCAAAAAGGGAACCTTCCAGTCCCCATTACAAAAAAAATCATCTGAGGGTGAACTTCATGCCAAGTGATTTCCTCAAATTGCCCTACTCTTTCTTTTCAAAGAGCTGGTATATAGGTGCAAAGACTCCCACAACAGAACTTGTCCTCAGAAACAGGACCAGAAAGGAGTCTTAAGGATTTGTTTAATCTGGGATGGCGTAAACTCTTCTGCTAAAACACAGGACAATGTTTCTATGGGGGAGGCAAATGGGTCATGCTACCTCACTTTGTGTCCACCATTGCACCCCACCTTGGACTTTCCATAATGCTGAGCATGTCTGGCATAGGGCAGGTTCCTAAATGGAACCTGGCTGGAACCAGGTTATGAGAAATAGGGTCACAACATTGGGCTCTTTTTGTGTGTTTGTGTGTACCTCAACATCTGCATTATTCAACTTGCTAATAACAGTGTACATAAATTAACATATGCAAACAATTAGGAAGAAGCAAAGGCTTCAGACAAATGAGCTGCAGACAACCACAGAGCATGGCATATTACATCCAATTCTGCAAGGAAATCACCCTTGCTTAAAGCTCTGGTCCATTTGATGTACAAGATTTTTGCTGAAGCTGGTCTTCTAAGAGTTCTCATGGGCACTAATAGGCTGAGAGATGCCTTTTGAAGTGCCCATTTTATAGCAGCAACACAAGTCAAGGTGTTCTAAAAAGACTGCTAGAAACTCCAGGCACACATTCCTTCTTTCTCTCTTATAGCCCAATTGACAGACCCTTTTTATGATCTCAGCTTCTTAATGTTGCGGAACATCATTTGCCAGTAACTTTTTGTGTGTGTGGTACATCTGCCCTCAGTTCCCTCCTCCCATTTGTGTTCCCTCCCTAAAACTCTTTCAACCCTGCATGCACATTTCAAAGCAATTCTCCTTACATCTTGTATGTATCTCTTTGAGGCAGTCATAAATGGAGTGACCTAGAGGTTTTGTGGTTCACTGAAAATCTTTGGATGGGCTGGCGAGCTCCTTCATGTCCTCTGATAAAATAAAAAGGTGCTGCCCAGAGTCAGCCGCAGAAGGTCACCTGTCAGCAATTGTTATGAGCTGCATAAAAAATTGGAAGCATGTAATTCTTTTATCTCCTGCAGAAGGTTTGACAGCACAGGTGAATTCTCTGTTAGGTAATTCATTGCCTTTTGCTGGAAACACCAACGACAAAGGCCCAGGAGATGTAGAAAATAGCATCTCATGTAATTTGAATGCTTTTAAGAAGAAGGCAGGTTATGAGAAGCTTTTACTTCCAAAAGTTCCAGTCAATAAATCAGTCCCCATGAATACTGCATATAAAAAGATGCAATGCTCTAGGGATAATTCAGGTGCTCAGGACAGAGGACGGGGAAGTATTTGGGGGCAGGAGTTCAATAAACAAGCAGGCACAAATCCAAATTTGGCAGGCTGAAGGTCTAGTTGCAAAGCAGTCTCTATCAGTGATAAAATGCTCAGGCTGAGTGAAGTCAGAAGGTCTGGAAAGTTTTTAACAGGTTGACTTGCAAGGCCAGGAACTGTGGTGTGAATGTCCCAGTTAGAACTGTCTGTAATACCTTCATGTATCCAGCCAACCCAAAGGGACAAGGTGCTAAAAAGGGTGGCTGCACTTCAGCATCAGACTCTCATGGAGGATACTGATTATCTAGATCTATTTCAGTCTGGATTCACATGCAGTTTCGGCACAGAATCAGCCTTGAACACTCTGCTTAGTTTCCCAGGGGCGCTTGATACCATCAAACATGGTATCATCCTGGAACATCTTTGTTGGCTGAGAGTCGGAGTCGCTGTGTTCCACTCCTATCTATGGGGGCCATCTCAAGAAGATCACGGAACCATTTTGTCTCAAACATTATTCAACATCTTTATATGAACCCATTGAGAGAGAAGTCATTAGGGGATTTGAGGTATCGTGACTTCAATGTACTGATACTAGCCAGCTCTGTCCAGCATCCTTTTCTCAGAGTGGTCGACCAGATGCCTATGGGAAGCCATTGGCATCTTGTGCAATATCATGTTCTAGTGAAATATCCTGTTCTTGCAGTGGTCCAACACATGTCTATGGGAAGCCCCCCAGAAAGGACCTGAGCACAATAGCACTCTTCCCACTTGTGATTCCCAACAGCTGGCATCCACAGGCATACTGCCTCTCTCAATGGAGGTAGAACATAGTTTGCATGGTTAGTACAATTAATAGCCTTCTACTCCATGGGTTTTGCTGACAGAAGTTGTCATATGAATCCTCTGGGACCAGTAGGATGGGGCAAGGGAGGTGGGCCCTGTCATCCATTGGTGGCAAATACAGAGTTTACCTCCTTTCCATGTAACTGGGCATCATATCACATCTTGTGGCAGTGAATTATGTAAGTTAATTATACAATGCATTAGGATGTACTTTATTTTATCTATCCTGAAGCTACGACTAGTCAATATAATTTGACAGCTGATTGTTGATACAGTGCTGCGCAGGAGGGAGGAAAAGAATAGATTCATTGTCTCCACACCAGTTATAATTTAACGAACTCTCTATCACATGTCCCTTTAGTTACCCACACGGAAGATAAAATAAAAATTCAATGCTTAAGACTTTCCTTGTAGGGAAGGTACTCCAACTGTTTGATCATTTTGCTTGCCTTTTCCATCACAAAATGTGCACAGTTGGTGATCAAAATCAGCTTAAAATATATTATTTTGACTTAACGCTGCAGTGGATTAGGCTGTAAAACACCATCCCTGGAGGCTATAAATGAGGTGCCATTTACTGGAACTGAATAAAAGGGCTGGCAAGGTTTGAGTTTATTATTATGAAAGTATTGATTGTGCAACGCACAGTCTTCTTGGGATTCACTTCAAAGCATAAATTATATGGAAGAGAAATTAGGAGCAAGACCAAAAAAAGAAGGATGGAGTAGTGGAGGGCTGGCAAATCAATGTTTCTGGACTCCATCTTCCATCAGCCCCAGTAGTTGGAGTCCAGCAGCATCTGAAGAACCACAAAGTCCCCGTCCCTAAAGTTGAGCTACTGAAAGTTTGAGACTAGGCTTCAAACTAATGTATGCTTGAAGCTAATTCATGCTTGAGTTCTATTGCATCTGACCCACAAGTACAGTATAGGCACATGATTTAGGACTATGTTTTGAGAACATTCCTCGAAAAGAAAAGGAAAAGAAAAGAAATCATATATACCGTATTTTTCGCCCTATAGGACACACTTTTCCCCCTCCAAAAATGAAGGGGAAATGTGTGTGCGTCTTATGGGGCGAATGCAGGCTCCTTGGCTTCAGTGATAGCAACGCGAAGCCTCCGAAGCCTGCGCTCCAGAGGCTTCGCGTTGCTTCTGCTGAAGCCAGGAGAGTCTGCTCTTTGAGGTTGGCGGTGGGGAAAGCAGCGCTTCCCTCATCGCCCGCCCCAGAGGATGGGGGGCAGCAGGAAGGCGCGTGACGCCTTCCTGCTACTCTCCAACCCGGCTTCGAGGCTGGCGGTGGGGAAAGCAGCGCTTCCCCCATCACCAGCCCCAGAGGATGGGGGGCAGCAGGAAGGCGCGCGGCGCCTTCCTGCTACTCTCCAACCCGGCTTCGAGGCTGGCGGTGGGGAAAGCAGCGCTTCCCCCATCACCAGCCCCAGAGGATGGGGGGCAGCAGGAAGGCATGCGACGCCTTTCCGCTACTCTCCAACCCGGCTTCGAGGCTGGCGGTGGGGAAAGCAGCTCTTCCCCCATCGCCAGCCCCAGAGGATGGGGGGCAGCAGGAAGGCGTGCGATGCCTTCCCGCTACTCTCCAACCCTCCTGTGGGCTTTTGCCGGGGATGGGGGAATTCCCCCACCTCCTGCAAAAGCAGGCAAAAGCCGTGCGCTCTTTAAAGGGGCTCCGCGGCTTCTGCTGGCTTTTCTATGGAGGGGGGAATTCCCCCACCTCCTAGAAAAGCCCGCAGGAGCCGCGCACCCTTTAAAGAGTGCACCGCTCTTGGGGGCTTTTCCTTGAGGAGGGAGAAGGGACTGACTGGCCGATTCAGTCCCTTCTCCCTCCTGGTCGAAAAGCATGGAGGAGTCACGCTGGGCTCCTGTGGGCTTTTGCGGGAGGTGGGGGAATTCCGCCACCTCCCACAAAAGCAGGGAGAAGGTCTTGGAGTAGCGCACAGGTTGCATGCAGCCTGTCCACTGCTCTCAGAGCTGCGGGGGGGAGATCATATTTTTTTATGATTTCTCCCCCTGAAAACTAGGTGCATCCTATGGGCCGGTGTGTCCTATAGGGCGAAAAATACGGTAGCTGTTCCAGTCTTCAGAGGGAAGGTGGTCATTATTTTTTGGCAGAATGGCACCACTTAGCTATAAGAGGGAGACATCAGTGGGCTTCCAGGGTAGGGAGCAGACATCAGGATTACACACACACACACACACACACACACACACACACACAAACACACACACACACACACACACAATCTATATGGGCAGAACACCTCCACAAACAGCCCAATGGAATGGAAATAAATACAGAGCATTCTGCACTGTGTTCTACGAAGCTCACTAGGTGACCTTGGACAAATCATTGACTCTCAGCCTAGCCAACCTTACAGGGTTGTTGTGAGGATTAAACAAAGGAGGAGAGAATTGTGTGCACCATCTTGATAACCTTGGAAGAAAGCTGGGATACAAATGTAATAAATGAACAATAAATTGTTGCAGGTTCCATTTGTATCCTTGCAAAAACTTAAATTCGCCTTAATCCTGGACACAGAAATCAAAGGGAAAAGTAAAGTCTATTCAGCACTTCAGAAAGATATTCCAGTTCATTGCCATCCCCATGGGCATGCTGCCTCAGGCAGATTTGACACATATGCATGGAAACATGCAGATGCTCCTGCCACATGGTATATCTAGACATTTAAAATCACAGCTTTGTGTGGCGGTGCTATTCATGCTTGCTGGAGCAAAAGGGGAATGACCCGTCTGTGTTTCACTGTGAATTTCCCCACCAAATTATTGATGCAGAAATGGTACAACATGGCAACTTATTTCTGCCACGTATTACAGTGCTATAAGCCTTCCAGCAGCCAAAACAGCTACTGTTCTTGTCTCTTCTTTCTCTGCCCTATGTGATTCAATCTATAGGCAGTTATTGTTGTAATGGAGATACTATGTCAGGTGAAATTAACAAATAAAAGCACACACATATAGAAGAGATAGTAATATGCACACAAATGTAAAATAAGTTGTCATCCCTCCCGGAGTACTAAATATTAGTTAAATACAGGTTCTGTCTTAGAGATCTCCTGAAACATTGGTTTCTTTAAATAATAATAATAATTTTTATTGAAGATTTTCATGGTTGCTGGAGAGGCTGTTCCTCTACATGCACATTATCTCCATATATGGTGGGATTGTCCCTGAATCCAAACCTTTTGGACAGCAGTCCTACAAGAAATATGTAAAATAACTGAACAGGTATTGGAACCCACCCAGAAATGACCCTATTGAATATTTTCCAAGACAGTAATGCTCACTCACACTATAAAGAGCTGAAGTATTGGTTTCTGAACGTTAGTGAAATGAGTCCACTATCCAAATATTGGTTGAATTGCTGTGGTGACAGGGAATGTTCATGAACCTCCTAGGCGCCAAAACTTTAGGACAGAGGAAAAACAAACAAACAAAAAAACAAACAAACAAAAACAGGTTTGTGAGCCTTTTATGGGAAGAGTGGTCTAGGTCTCCTAGAAATTTGGGTCTGTCTGATAAGAGTCTGGTTATGAGAGGTGAACAGACTATCAAATGTTCTCAGTGCACCTAATGTGGCAAAAGCCCTTCCTAAGAGGATCAGGACTTCCACAGGACATTTGCTGATGTGATAGGACAAATGTGTGTGTGTGTGTGTGTGTGTGTGTGTGCATGTATATAACCACTAATGACATTAGCAGGGGGTCACAGACAAGAGCATTAAGACAAGGGCTCAAAGACACAGCCCATGTGAAGAAGAGCAAGACACAACATGGGAAGAAGTGATTTAGGGTGATTTAAGGTGTCTCTTACATTCTAAACATAATCCCATAGTGGTTGGAACCTTATGAGCAGATGTATTATAATGGAACCTTGGTGTCAAAATTATTGTACTAGTACAATATAGTACAATACAGTTGTTTTGCAATTGTTTTTTGTTGAATGAATCTGAATTTTACCTTTGCTCATTTGTGGTCTGGATTCCTATTAAGGCACATTGTGCAGTAAAGAGGGGTGGATTATCAGTTACAATGAGTTATAGTATTCATGGAACAAACAGAAAAGGGACTACATTGAGTTGCTGAAAAATCTCCATTAAACACATACACTTCAGAGAACAGAAGCAGAAGGAAAGAAAGGACTGGTTTGAGTCCCCAACTCTAGTGTATTAGAAAGAAGTGAATTAACCAACTTCAAGGGCCACAGATACATTTTCTTCTCATTGCCTTCCCACTGACAGCAGCAGAATACTATGGCCTTCTTTCATCTTGCATTTCAAATCATCCCCACAGGATTGGTCTTGATGCTTGAGAGATCACTTCTCTTCTTTGAAATCTGAACTTCAGATAAAAAGGTACATTTCACCGTAGTCACATCTAATTGAAATTCTCCCAATTTTGACCTTGCAGAAAACATAATGCAGCTATTGTAGGATGAGGCGATATGACTTGAAGATACTTCAGAGTTAATCCACATTGCAATGCTGATCTACCCACCTGGAATTTTGAAGGGAGGCGAAACCTCTTACACAGGGGAGTTGGGGAGACGACCAGGATGAGATTATTGTTGCAAGTTTATAAGTCACCTGTTATTCTCTCACCTCACCTTCCCATATTTCCTGTAAATAAACCACTAATTGTTGGATCTTCCTCGATCTGGCTTCACTTGTTATTCAACAGACACACAACCCTTCTAAAGACATGGCCTACCTATTCCATACAAGCAAGGAGAACACAGCCATACTCCTGGGCTCATGTCCAGGATCCTGCACACTGCTGGCCTTATTCCTTTGATGTATGCACATCTACAAGTGTGACATATAGAAATGTCTCAGATGCAATCTGCATATGCAGATGAGGATCACAAATGGTGCATAATTATCATAGCCTCCAACATTTCTCCAATGAAAATATGGACATCCTATTCCCTACCCTCCAACATTTCTCCCGAGAAAATAGGGACATCCTAAGGAAAAGTAGAACATTCTGCTGTTGTTGTTTGTTGTTTAGCCGTGTTCGACTCTTCGTGACCCCATGGACCAGAGCACACCAGGCACTCCTGTCTTCCACTGCCTCCCACAGTTTGGTCAAACTCATGCTGGTAGCTTCGAGAACACTAGGACATTCTAGGATCAAATAAAAAACCAGGGTGGCTTCTGTTAAGTTGGGACTGTCCCTGAAAAATAGAAACACTTGGGGGATCTGGTCCAATATTTCAAATATAAGCTCTGCTATGGGAGGTATTTCTCAGATCTTAGCAGCATTTTAAAAAAATAATATTTCATTACTTTTCCATAAATAACAAACTTATACAGTAACAATATATATTCATGTCCAAATATTTTAAAAAATGACTTCCCCCAAACCAGTGATGGCCAAACTTGGCCCTCCAGCTGTTTTGGGACTACAATTCCCATCATCCCTGACCACTGGTCCTGTTAGCTAGGGATGATGGGAGTTGTAGTCCAAAACAGCTGGAGGGCCAAGTTTGGCCATCACTGCCATAAACCCTTCCTTGGTTACATTGTGTTTCTTCACACCGCATATCCTCTGTAGTCGAAAAGTCATCATTTTTTACTTATTATCTTCTTTATAATCACATTACAAGTACTTCAAAAATCATGTCAATGTATTGACCTATGTACAATGCTTTTGTATACAGTGGTACCTCGGGTTAAGAACTTAATTCATCCCGGAGGTCCGTTCTTAACCTGAAACTGTTCTTAACCTGAAGCACTACTTTAGCTAATGGGGCCTCCTGCTGCCGCTGTGCCACCAAAGCACAATTTCTGTTCTCATCCTGAAGCAAAGTTCTTAACCTGAAGCACTATTTCTGGGTTAGCGGAGTCTGTAACCTGAAGCGTATGTAACCTGAAGCGTATGTAACCTGAGGTACCACTGTATATACAATAAAGTCCTTCCATTCTTCTTTAACTTTGTTGTCATCTCTTCTTCTTAGTTTTAATGTCAATTTAGCCATTTCAGCAAGATCTTAGCATCATTCTTTCTTGTTTTCCGGGAAATCCCATGGGTATTTGATAAAAGCAGGAACCCCCAAGTATAGACTGAAATTTTGCTCTTCACAGATCCCCATATACTTGAGAAATTCCTGTTGTCTCATCAAAACCGCTTTTGCCTCTCTCAAAATGCCTTGCTTGCTTTGCCTGAGGAAACCCTCCAAATCTGACTCAGAATTTCACATTAGGTAAAATTTGGTGACAACTCTGCTTAACATTTCTGCAAAGAATGACTACCAGTGACATGTGCATGATATGTAGCAGTATCACTTCAGTAATACATAGATGTCCTCATTAAAATATTTAATAAAAAGTGCATGGTACTATTCATGACGTTCCATTCTTTCAAAGGTTTGCTTATGGATTTGCACTGTGTTTATGACATAAATCATCCATTTACTGTATGTTATAAAGGGAAAGCAAAGTACACCTAAAATGGATTGAATGCAGGGTGTCAGAGTATGGCGGAACAGTTAGTGGCTTCTTTAGGTTAGAGACCATAGAAAGAATTATTCTCATTAAATCGAGATGGCATGAACTTGGAAGTGTGACAACTGAGTCTGCATTGACACCATATTTTTGTCCACCGTGATATTGAAAGCAGAGTTCCCAGAGAGCTTCACAGATCTGCAGGAAAAGTTTAATGTCAGTACATCATTTGATAGGTAGTCATGGAGATCACACAAAGCCATACCACTGAGATTTAATCTTGCTCTGATTTAATCGTGTGCTAGTCTAATTTCAAGCCGCAGCATTTCTGTATAGCCTGAAGTCTTGGAATGGCTGATAAAAAGGAAATGATCATCAGCCATATATTACAATAGTAAATAGCTGCTCTGATGGAGGCTTGAATCAAAGATGATGTAGCTGTTGTGGGATGAAGACAATGCATTTGGATAAAGTATTGTTAAGATGATATGAAGGTGATTTATTTATTTTTAGTGATAGGCATTAGCTCATTTTTCTCAAGTGTATGAGCAAAGGGCCATCAAACCAATAAAAGCATATGAATGACAGAACTGGGACTCGCCTTTATATTCTCCAGACTTGCTCATCAGATTTCATCTACTCAGAAATGTTTCTGAAGCCCCAAAAGAACAGCAGTACCCTGCATAAGCCGGCTGGCAGAGGGGATCAATACTCTCAAGACCTAATGCAATAGCTCAGTGGACGACAAGGCACAACATAAATTTAAGTTAAATTAAGTATTTGTTTTAGGAGAGCATGACTATCCTTCATCCATACTTATGATGTGAGGAGATAGCCATGGTTAACTTCAAATGCTAGGAAACCTTGGAAGGTGAATTCAATCCACCACATACTGACACTTTTATTGAGGTTTTGCAGTTGCCTATGTTATGGGATAACCACAAAACAATGAACAGGGTGGTGATACAATGACTACTGCAATTGACACAAGATAAAAACAGTAAGGCAACTATTGGTAAATGAACAATAAGCATCCATAAAAATGGCACAAGTAGTTTGTTTCCAAAATATGTTTTATCTTAAATAATTGCTAACACAGTAAATAAAGAGTCCACTTGTAATATATCAGTGGTTCAGCGCTCATTTCTTCTCTTTCCAAAATAAATTTTATCTTGAACAATTGCAAACACAGTAACAAAGAGCCCACTTGTGATATACCAGTGGTTCACTGCTTGGATGTCATTCCAGTAATCAGATGTTTCATCGCTAAAGAGCTTAGTCATCGAGCTGTCAAAATAAATTGTAACAGAATTGCACTGAATTAACAAGTAGAATAAGGAAAATTAAAATTAAAAATACGTTGAGAATGCACAATAAAGACATACCTTTGTAGTAAATAATGTACAAGAGAAGACAGTATGTAAATGACATAAAGCAGGGGTGTATCTACAAGAATAAAGGTGAGACAATAACTAGTTTATTCACACATACTGTACTTAGTTAACACATCCAGTCCCACTAATACAAAAAATATTGATAGAAACTTACCTATTCCCAATTGCACGTTTCCATCGGGAGGAGGATAGAAAAAGGATGATGTCTTTCAGTTTGTTAAACCTCCTTAGGAAACATGGGTGGGGCTTAATTGAATTATGCAAAGGGTGGTGGTAAATGAAGAGAGGTGTGCCAGATATTTGTTGAAAGAGGAAGAAAGTACAGTATTTTTCGCCCTATAGGACGCACCGTCCCATAAGGCGCACCTAGTTTTTTGGGGGGGAAATAAAGGGGAGTCGAGCTTCCCCCAACCCCAGCCCCCAGAACAGGCAACTCTCCGCAAGCCGTGGGAGCCCAGCGCCGGGCTCCCACGGCTTGCGGAGATCTGCGCGAAGCCTGGAGAGCTAGAGGGGTCGGTGCGCACCGACCCCTCTCACTCTCCAGGCTTCAGTGAAAGCCTGTATTCGCCCCATAGGATGCACACACATTTCCCCTTCATTTTTGGAGGGGGAAAATGTGTGTCCTATGGGGCAAAAAATACGGTAAGTTAGTTTCATATGGTGTGAAACAAAATTACTAGCAGACTTTAGTTACTGAAACGGTTCAAAATGAAGTCAATTGATATTGCTTGTGCAACTGTACTCAAACCTTACTCCTTGTATGTAAAATCAATACCTATATAGTTTAAGTCGGTGGTTCTCTGGAAATGTAAAGGCCTGTTCAATCTATAGAACAAAAAACCAAACAAACATACAAATGTACAGCTCTACTTGCTTATTATAGCTCTTAGACAGAGATAAGAAGGGCAACATTGGACTTACTTGTTACTATTCATGTTACCAGCAGGATAACAAGAAAATTACTTTGCCTGCCCTCACTGGATATATGTACTACACATAATTATTTAGCATGGTCTTCAGATTGCCTTAAGGAACAGACGTGTAAGTTAGTTGATTATACCAATACAAAGATAATGTAAGTTGCTTTCTGGATACGATAAAGGAAATGTTATCAGAAGAGAACGCTGTGCTGAGAATACAAGGCTAGAAAATGTGGAAGTAAGTGTGGTTGATTGTAATCATGAGTCAACAAGTTGGCAGTCAGTATAGGATGCATTTTTAAAAACACTAACAGGAATGAAACAAACACTTTTCTTTTCATTCAACGTTTATTAATAGTTAAAGAGGTTTTCGGTAAGTCAAATCTGGAAATATATGTACTGATTTAGTAATATTTACATCCCCATTGCTAACCAGAATGTAAGCAGGGATGCACATCATTCCCCGACCACCACAATATACCAGAAAAGCAGCAGGTTTTTTGCTTTGTTTTGTTACATTTCCATTGTTTGTGCCAGACACCAACAGCAGCCCACGGGGGGGGGGGGGGGGGCTCACTGTAGGAAGTAAGGGGCGAGGTGTTAGATGGTATCCAGAAAAACTTCACCACACTGGTAAACCCAACACAATGTGCTTCACTACGTTCACAGTGGGGCAACACACAATTTTACACTGGATCCACCCCCTTATCATATTATCCATGGGTCAGGAAAACGTGAGTTAAACTGGGACAGACTGCCACTTGGATGAGGATAACATCATGTGAACATCATTCACACCTGATATGCATCCAATCAGTGTGTGTACACGGCCAAAGTGAGTGTGGTGTTAGTGTTTAGACTGGGGAGACCCAGGTACAAATCTTCATTCACAGGGTAGCTTTGGGCTGGTGCTCCTCAACCTAGTTTGCCATACCTTCCAACATTTCTCCAATGAAAATAGGGATGTCCTTTTCCATAATAACAAAACAACAACAATTTTATTGTTTACACCCTGCCCATGGGAGCCACTCTGGGAGGCTTCCAACATATATAAAAAATAATAAAACTGTAAACAGTAAAATAAAAACCTTCCCTATACAGTGCTGCCTTCAGATGTCTTCGAAAGGTTGTATAGCTACTTATCTCCTTGGCTCAGGGGTTGCATAACTCCATCCCTTCCTACATTTCTCTGATGAAAACAGGGAGATCCTAAGGAAAAGTGAGACATTCTGGGATCAGATCAGAAACTGGGATGGCTTCTGTAAATTCGGGACTGTCCCTTGGAAAATAGGAACACTTGGAGGGTCTGGTCTACTTCATATACAGCATGGGTAGGCAAACTAAGGCCCGGGGGCTCAATCTGGCCCAATCGCTGCCTAAATTCAGCCCACGGATGGTCCAGGAATCAGCGTGATTTCACATGAGTAGAATGTACCCTTTTATTTAAAATGCATCTCTGGGTTAGTTGTGGGGCATAGAAATTAATTCCTTTTCCCCAAAAAAATATATTCCGGCCCCCCACAAGGTCTGAGGGACAGTGGACCAGCCCCCTGCTGAAAAAGTTTGCTGACCCCTGAATACAGGATTGTTGTGTTGTGAAAACACAGTTGTTGTTTTCAGAATGTGGTGGTTGTAACGTTCACTCAGAACTACCAACCACACATAAATCTGTGTGAATTTGAAGGAGGCCATGGTCTATTATTTTGTGGTATAAAGTTCTGAATTGCCAGATGTTGAGGTGTTCCAGCACCATTGTTTGACCTGGCACGCTAATTCACAGGTTTCCGACACTAAAGATGTGTGCCGTCAGTTTCCTGTTAAGTTAAAAATCTCCTTTTCAGTTCTCGGAAACGGGGAACTTGTTAATGTGAGTAAGCTTTGAATCTTTGTGCCGGAGGTCTGACCACTTCTCAGAGCTGTGGCCTTGCACTACCTCCCTGTTAGCTTATCAGGCAACAGTGGCTCATATTTCATTGTAAGACAGGGCCTTGATTAAACAAAAATACTGCACATGAAACTCAGCCAGTGCTGCTTGAATTTACAGCATGCTGTGCTGAAGCTAAGGGCATATTCCTAAAACCTCAGGGTCATTTCCTCCCTGCATGAGGTATACTCATGGGGGAAAGGCAAGGGATTTCACTAGTGTGAAATTCCCACAAGCCTCACCTTGGCTGCTCTTCAATTGATTTAATATGAAATTGGGGGGGGGGATGCTATGTATGTTAAGAGCACTCTTGTTTCCCTTTTTGATTCTTTTAATCACAATGGTCAACTCTACATAGCTCAGTGGTAGAAGAATGCATGCTTTGTACATGCAGAAGAGTCCTGGTTCAATCGCTGGCATCTCAGCAGGGTTGGAAAGGCCCACAGGCTACGAAGGACTTGCTCACAAATTTATTGACAGCTGCACGAATTATTATAGCTAGGAAGTGGAAGGGTCAAGCAGAATATAAAATGGAAGAATGGTATAAAGAGGTGTGGGATACAGTTTTTAATGACAAATTAACATGTGCCATTAAGGTAGCAATGACAAACCTAGACAGCATCTTAAAAAGTAGAGACATCACCTTGCCAACAAAGGTCCGTATAGTAAAAGCTATGGTTTTCCCAGTAGTGATATATGGAAATGAAAGCTGGACCAAGAAGAAGGCTGATCGCCGAAGAATTGATGCTTTTGAATTATGGTGCTGGAGGAGACTCTTGAGAGTCCCATGGACTGCAAGAAGATCCAACCTATCCATTCTTAAGGAAATCAGCCCTGAGTGCTCACTGGAAGGACAGATCGTGAAGCTGAGGCTCCAATACTTTGGCCACCTCATGAGAAGAGAAGACTCCCTGGAAAAGACCCTGATGTTGGGAAAGATGGAGGGCACAAGGAGAAGGGGACGACAGAGGACGAGATGGTTGGATAGTGTTCTCGAAGCTACCAGCATGAGTTTGACCAAACTGCTGGAGGCAGTGGAAGACAGACGTGCCTGGCGTGCTCTGGGCCATGGCGTCACAAAGAGCCGGACATGACTAAACGACTAAACAACAATTAAGGTAAGACGGGGAATATGCAGGAGAAATGATTTTGAGGAGATATGGAGGGTGTTTGTAGAATTTGTACTGTTAAAATGGAGAGGGGTCAAACCATTGAAAGAGGTGTTGAAATTTTGGCAGGTTGGATAGTTAAAATGGAATGGTCTCGGTGGTGGGGTGTACATTTTTTTCCTTATTTATTTATGATTATTACTTTGTCAAAATAAAAAAGGAAGGAAGGAAGGAAGGAAGGAAGGAAGGAAGGAAGGAAGGCCCATCAAGGGCAGATGGCACAGGGCTGCATTAGACCTGCAGGTTATCCTTCTCCCATAGCCCTCTCAATCCAAAGTTGAAAAAGAGGCCATGAGATGACCCTTTTCATGGTGGCCCAGCAGCTATGAAATGACCTCTTCAGAAAAGTTTCCCTGGCACCACAGTGCAGCCTTCTGCTAGGCCATGCCAATCCTTGCAGCATTGGAAGACACTGTGCAGGCCAGTAAGACTTCACCCCAGGTGCTCCAATCCCTGCTGTGTCTCCCAACACTGCTGGTGCAGCCTTCCACTAGCCGCGGGAAGGCCTGGTAGGGCCCTGCAGGCCACAGAATATTGAGGGGGGCCGGTCCCCTCCTTAGAAATGGGGGGGGGGGGCTTTGTCCTTCCTAGATCATGCCCCTGCCTGGCACCCACACTGCGTTGTGCTTTAAATGTAATGCTAAATTTTCTGTTTCCCCAAGCCACTTGGTGATGGTTTGTGTTTATTTTTCTCTCCTGTGATTTGCATTGGTTGTTGTTGTTGTTGTGTGTGTGTCTGAGAGAGAGAGAGAGAGAGAGAGAGAGAGAGAGAGAGAGAGAGAGAGAGAGAATTGGCCTTTTGCATTTGGCCTTATGCTGGGTTGGATTTTTTTATCATCGTGAATTTTTTTATATATTATTGTTATGTTTTAATTCATTTGTATAGTGTCTAAAGAACTTGTATATGAGGGATGCAGGTGGCGCTGTGATCTAAACCACTGAGCCTCATGGGCTTGCCAAATGGAAGGTCAGTGGTTTGAATTCCCAAAATGGAGTGAGCTCCTGTTGCTCTGTCCCAGCTCCTGCCAACCTAGCAGTTTGAAAACATGCCAGTGCGGCAGGAAGGTAAACGATGTTTCTGTGCACTCTGGTTTCCATCACGGTGTCCCGTTGCACAATAAGTGATTCAGTCATGCTGGCCACATGACCCAGAAAGCTGTCTGTGGACAAACGCCGGCTCCCTCAGCCTGAAAGCGAGATGAGTGCATTTTAATATTTAAATGTTTCAATATTTTAATGTTGTATTTTAATCTTGTTTTTAAGTTGTATTCATTCAACTTGTTTTTATTATTGCTTGTTAGCTGCCCTGAGCCTGGCCTTGGCTGGGGAGGGCGGGGTATAAATGAAAATTATTATTATTATTATTATTATTATTATTATTATTATTATTATTATTACCTTTACCTTTATATGAGGTGTCTAACAAGCAAAAGCAAGCAAGCAGATGGTCTGAATCTTATCAACAAAGGCCGAACAATTTCATTTCCCCCTTGCACAGATGCATCCTATAGGTAAGTCCTCCCCCCCCCCTCTGTTTTATTATAATAGTTGGTACATAGAACTGGTGATCTCATGAATCCATCATAGGAATACAAGCTCCTCCAGTACAGAAGATTTTGCCTCAGTAAGAGTCTTCAAGCTTGGGTCCCACTCAAAGTGGGGCTCACACTAGCCAGTAACCACTGCTCTTTCACTTCACATGAACTTATCCTCTCACACACATGAAAAGGAGAAGGGAAATTCAGAGATATGCAAGACTTACTGGGAAGAGAACAAGAGGAGTCTAGTCTTTAAATGGAGATGAACTTCTCAACACTTCAAGGAGCATTGTTGCTTGCTGGGAAGCCTTGAGTTTATTGCTTCCTCTACCTCCTCATTCAGTTCAAGATCCTCCCCAGCAGGAATGTTTGCCCCTGAGCATAATTAGGCGCACCGTTTCCAGCAAGCCTCTTTCTGTCTCTAGTATGAACCTGATGGCAGTTACCGCCTCCTCTTTCCTGACAGTAGTTTTGTTTGTTTGTTTGTTTCGACTGAGAATGTGATAATGGAGTTGGCAAACAGGGAGATACAGTAACTTGAGGCTTTTTCACAGCTTCTCATTAAAAGGTTTGAGGTTGCAGCGGGTGCATAGAGGGGGAGAAACCTAAGGTTTTGTTTCTTAAAAGGTTGCCCCCCCCCCAATAAAGCTTGGGAGAATGGATGGGTCCCTAGGCAAACTGAGGGCAGCGAATCAATCACTGCATAGGAGCTGTGAGCTGGCCAGTATAATTGTGTGTGGCCCTCACTAAAAGGAGCCCCTGATTCAAAGCAAAATAAAAGTAAAAAATGATTTGATATCTAGGTAAGCTGAAAAGAGGTAATTCGTCTCCTAAAAATCATGGAATGTCAATCCTAAAGAGGTGCATCCAGCAGCAGCATTGTATAGCTTCTGCCATATGCCAGAATGTACTTTTGACACCATGCTGGTGGTAAATTGTTTTAACCAATTCTAATGTACATATGAAGGGACGCGGGTGGCACTGTGGGTTAAACCACAGAGCCTAGGGCTTGCCGATCAGCAGGTCGGTGGTTTGAATCCCCGCGACGGGGTGAGCTCCCGTTGCTCCATCCCAGCTCCTGCCAACCTAGCAGTTCGAAAGCACGTCAAAGTGCAAGTAGATAAATAGGTACCACTCCGGCGGGAAGGTAAACGGCATTTCCGTGTGCTGCTCTGGTTTGCCAGAAGTGGCTTAGTCATGCTGGCCACATGACCCGGAAGCTCCCTCGGCCAATAAAGCGAGATGAGTGCTGCAACCCCAGAGTCGGCCACGACTGGACCTAATGGTCAGGTGTCCCTTTACCTAACGTACATATGCAGTGCTATTTTTTTAATAGAAAAAGAGGTGTTGTAATTCACCATGAACTCCCTTGTTCTCTTATAATGGCAATGGTGTCTACCAGAGAAGTGCTGGAACTGAGTTCCAGTAAGTTTTGGCTTTGAAAAAAGGCTTGTACATATGTATATATGTTGTTCTATCCCAATTTGGGACCCTATGATGTAGAGTGAGTAAGAAATATAATAATAATAATAATAATAATAATAATAATAATAATAATAATAATAATAATAATGCCCTGCCCATTAGAATCACACATTGCCCTCACTAAATGGAGTCCCTAATTTGAACAAAAGTGGTTCTTCCAGAAAATGTAATATGCCTGCAATCTACAGCATCATCAAAGCTGAGCCATTTGCTCTGGCTCCTTCCCATGAACACATTTAAGCTAAATCATTTTTAATGCAAAGATTCAGTCGGTTCCTCAACTTAGCATGCATGACCCTTCAAGCCACATCTAAATGTTGCAATATTTGGGGAAATTAAGCCCAACAGTCCTGATTGAAACAAGCCCATAATCACAAATGCTTGAATTCACTGTACATTATTTGGCATTAAACGTGTTTTTCCTAAGCAGGGCTGCTGCATCCCAGAATAGTCTCTCCAACTGACCTGAGTGGCATTGGGAATTGAAGTAGATATTTGCAGGAATCATGGCCACAGCTGTCTTTACATAATCTCTTGTGCTGGCAGCTTCCAGAGTTCCTAAATAGCTTTTAGCAGCCAGAAATGGCTGCACTGGCCCTTTGCCACATCCTGCAATTCCCACAATGCCAGCAACCTCTAGCTGGCTTTCAGATATGCCATAATTAACCAGCAGTCACATTTGGCACTTGCTTATTTTTAGCAAGGCCACAAAAGCAGCAACCTCTAGCGAAAGCTTCAGCTGCCCTTATCATTTCAGCTTCCTTTGTTTCCCACCTTTCAACCCAAGCACATTTCATTCACGAAAACGTTGATAGCTTTCTTCCGTCCATTGCGAGTGTCTCTTCCCCCTGGTCTATAACTTGTTCCTGCTTCTGCTTCATTGGGAACAATCGTTTTTCCTGCATACCGTATTTTTCCGTGTATAAGGCTAGGGTTTTTTCTTTAAAAAATAATGTCCAAAATTTGGGGGCTTCTTATACATGGCGGTCATCTCTCCCCATTTTCTTATATCGGAGTCCCCAGATATAGTCTTTATACATGGGGGCATCTTGCAGACAGAAAAATACGGTAATTATGGCAGCATAGGATTCAATCTGTGGCTTATTTGGTCCTTATTCATAGAATCATAGAATCATAGAGTTGGAAGAGACCACAAGGGCAATCGAGTCCAACCCCCTGCCAAGCAGGAAACACCATCAGAGCACTCCTGACATATGGTTGTCAAGCCTCTGCTTGAAGACCTCCAAAGAAGGAGACTCCACCACACTCCTTGGCAGCAAATTCCACTGTTGAACAGCTCTTACTGTCAGGAAGTTCTTCCTAATGTTTAGGTGGAATCTTCTTTCTTGTAGTTTGGATCCATTGCTCCGTGTCCGCTTCTCTGGAGCAGCAGAAAACAACCTTTCTCCCTCCTCTATGTGACATCCTTTTATATATTTGAACATGGCTATCATATCACCCCTTAACCTCCTCTTCTCCAGGCTAAACATGCCCAGCTCCCTTAGCCGTTCCTCATAAGGCATCGTTTCCAGGCCTTTGACCATTTTGGTTGCCCTCCTCTCGACACATAGTTAACATATAGCATTAATGAACAAGGAACCATTCCATGAAATAAGGGACAGGCTGTAAGACTAAACCTGAGGTGACCTGTGATGATACTGCTCTTAACCTGGAGGAATTTCTTGTGCATTGTGCTCTTTTGACCACTACTGAGTGCACACTGTTGATTCATGATTAGTAATTACAGTCATACCTCAGGTTACAGATGCTTCAGGTTGCGTTTTTTCAGGTTATGGACCGCTGAAACCCGGAAGTACCGGAATGGGTTACTTCCATGTTTCGGCGGTCATGCATGTGCAGAAGCGCTAAATTGCGCTTTGCGCATGTGCAGAAGCACCAAATCGCAACCCGTGCATGTGCAGACGCGCAGCTGCGGATTGCAAATGCTACGGGTTGCAAACATGCATCCCACACTGATCACATTCACAACCCGGCCGTCCACTGTATTTATTGTAATTGTTAAGAGTGAATCTCTGTTTAAGCCTTACCTCCTCCCAGGAAGGGAAGGGGTTGTGATCGGGAAACGATTCCTGCGTCATGCAGGGGGCGCTCCGCCCCCTGCTTCAACTCCAGGGCTGGCGTGCCACGCCCCTCCCCGGTTGGGCACCCAATAGGGAAGCTTGGCGGGGGCGTGGCTTGCTGCTCAAACGCAGCCCCGCCAGCCATCCCCACCATTGCACACACATTTTCTCTGAGTCACCCACCCTCCACTCCCTTTAGATTAGCTGTTCCTGAGACTTTGCTATGGACCTCTGGTTCATCGCCCTGTTTAACCAGGGGGCCTGGTAGGAGTTTTTTCCAATTGGCTAAATTGGCCCAGCCTCTTGGTTTTTTTCGCCTACCTCGTAGCAACCGTCACAACTTTCGTGGTATTTGGCGGTTAGGCATTGGAATGTGTTGTTGGTGTTTCGGGGGGCAAGGTGTGGCCATCGCCTTCCCCGGCAATTTTGGGTATTCCGCTAAAGGAATCTGGCGGTCGTGGATCCTGTCTGATGCACGTGTGGCGGGGGGGCATGGCACGACCCTCGGTGACATCAGAAAGAAAGCCTATAGTTGGATTAGCATCAACAGGCTTCCCCTACTCGTGGTTAACCCCTCCTCAGACTCACCCCTCTACGAGTGGGTGGAGTCTAATGTTCCATGGTCCAATGCCTAAGCCAATACCTTCTCACATGCTGTAATCAATAAAGTTGTGGCCTTTACCTTACCCATTAACCTTACATTCTGTGTCCACGTGTCTTTATTCCCCAAGCGGGGATCGGGTCCTCGAATCACAAATTATTATTTTCTGGTGTGTTGCGAGTGAATTTTATTGTGTACTATTATTGCTAAACTATTATTATTACTTTCTTCAATATAAGTCGTTCCATTTTAAAGTCATGTTTGATTATGACTTTTTGTATTGGATCAGATTATTATAAGGTGTGTGTGTTCTTTGTTGTATATTTTGTTGTTGTAAACTGCCTTGTGTATGGTAATATAGAAAAGCAGTGGGAGAGGGCACATGCTTGTTTTCTCCTGCTCTGGAGGGTAGGACTCGAACCAATGGCTTCAAGTTACAAGAAATAAGATTCCGACTAAACATTTGGAAAAAACTTTCTGACAGTGAGAGCTGTTCGGCAGTGGAACACACTCCCATGAGAGGTGGTCGAATCTCCTTCCTTGGAGGTTTTCTAAGCAGAGGTGGGTTGGTCATCTGTCATTTTAGCCATGATTCCTTCATTGCTGGGGGTTGGACTAGATTACCCCTGGGTCCCTTCCAGGTTTGTGAAATGAAATGTACACTTTTCAGTTGCCACTGCTTCATAAAAGTAAAGGTAAAGGGACCCCTGACCATTAGGTCCAGGCGTGGACGACTCTGGGGTTGCGGCGCTCATCTCGCTTTATTGGCTGAGGGAGCCGGCGTACAGCTTCCGGGTCATGTGGCCAGCATGACTAAGCTTCTGGCGAACCAGAGCAGCGCACGGAAATACGGTTTACCTTCCCGCTGGAGCGGTACCTATTTATCTACTTGCACTTTGACGTGCTTTCGAACTGCTAGGTTGGCAGGAGCAGGGACCGAGCAACGGGAGCTCACCCCGTTGTGGGGATTTGAACCACTGACCTTCTGATCGGCAAGCCCTAGGCTCTGTGGTTTAACCCACAGTGCCACCCGCATCCCCCACTGCTTCATAGGTTAGCCTTAACTCAAAAGTCCTGGTTTCTAGCCTCATTCCTGATTTCAACAGCTACCTTGCTGAGTGCATTTGAAGAAGTTACCATCTCTCAGTCTCAGGTCTATGCCAATAAAATGGAAACATTGCACCTCACTGTTTGGAGTGAGCTTTTTCTGTGCATGGAGCTCCCTGCCACAAGAGGCAAGTCTCTTTGACTGGACTCCAACAGCAAATGAACATTCCCCTTTTAAAAGAAAGCTTTTGAATCTGTTTCTACTTATGACTCATCCATACTTTCTTTCCACAGATGTGAAACAGATAAACAGCTATGTGATTTTTAAAAGACACCTGAAGGCAACCTAGTCAGATAAGCAGCATATAAAATGAAATGAAATGAAATGAAATAATAAAATAAAATAATTCCTCTTGTCCCATTGCTTTCCCCCAAGGAAACCCACTCCTTAGTGCACATTCAGAGCAAACAGCAACTTGGGTTTTCCCCAGATTAAAATTTGTTCTGATCTATTGCTAAAGAGCAGTTTTTCCCTTGAAAAGAAGTGGAGCAAGGAGAAAACCATTTGGACCCATACCTAGAAAACATGGGTCAACTGCTCAGACCCAAACATTTTAGACACGGCTCAAGTGGAACTGTACATGAGCCCTAAGGAAACTTTGGCATTTATTCTTAGTGCTGCTTTTTGTATTTTGACTGCTATTTTAATGATTGGGCTATTGCTGATTCTACATTTCATCTTTATTTGTAATCTGCTTTGAACAACTCGTTTGTGGAGGTGGAAAAGCAAGACATAAATCTTTCAAATAAAACATGTATGTGTGCCTTTCTGACATGCAAGCAGATATTTTATTCCAATCTGTATCTGCAGTGGATACAGACGTTTTCATTTGTTTCTTTTGGATTGAATTGCTTGCATACATGCAATTTTTTTTAAAAAAAAAAAAGTTTCTACATACAAACTTGTTTTTAATTGTTGATATTTATACTGTAAAATCCCTTTGAGGTATTTTACATATTTTTTAAAAGGTGCTTTTCTAAGATGCACGTTCATTCGTTTTTGAAATGAGAACTGCACCACAAGTCAGAGAACTGTAAACACTGAAGGATAATTAAGTTCTGGTCTATGCTTTTAAAGTCAGAGGTACTAATTAGTTCAATTTATTTAAAATGTGGACTAAAAAAAATATTCTCCTCTATCTGTAATGTTAGTGTAATGTCATCCAGTGCATTTTCTATGGGGAAAGTATTCTTTGGACTACGTGGGTATCTTAAGAAACACCCAGCTTTGCATCTTAGCAGCGGTTTCCAAAATATTCCTCCTATTGCCGCTATAAAAATACTACAATGTGTTTTTTTTAAAAAAAACAGCAACGAGTTTTCACTCTGTTCAGGTGGCTGAAATAAAAACCACACACTTTGAACTGCCACTGAATCACAAGGTCTAGCACAGGGTCACATATGATATTATGCCGTTTGCCTCCTTTTTTAGTCACAGTGTCTTAATGATAAACCAAGTAAACAACTTCAAAAAGCAAATAAATGCCAGGGGACATGCCTCTGGATATGGGAGTTGCTGAAGAGGATTATGTGGGAAAAGAAACAATAGCAAGGTCAGAGGGAAAGCATACAAAGCCAACTAATTAGCCACACAAGAGAAAATATATCTCCGAGTGGAGAATGGTAAGCATACTTTGACCAATGCTGAAAATGGAATAGTGTGGCTTCTCTCTGACAAGAAATCATATAAAACTGAGGACGTTCTTGAGACCAGCATCTATTACCTTGAGCCAGATGCAAGCCACTTGTGCTAGGACAACCACTGGCAAATTGACTCCTCCGTACAGGGAATACATTTGTATTGTCACTTAGGGCAGAACAACATATTATCTTCTCCAAACCGTATGACACAAATGCCGTGACATGGGGGCATTTGGGAAGGGGCAATTTTTAAGTGGGTGAGAAGGGTGCTGTCTGGTGGTTGCCAATTCTACAGTGCAATTTTCACATAGTCACACTCATTCCTCGCAGCTGAGACTGACTTCCAGATTATTTGGAAGGGAGAAATAATAATAAAATGGGAAAGGGCATCTGCTTTTCATGCAAAGGTCTCAGGTACAATCCCAGAATCTCTGGGTAGGTCTGGGGGGATATTCCCTTCCTGAAAATCTCGGAAAGCCACCACCACTCAAGTGCTGACAAAAATGAGCTAGACAGACTAATGGGCTGACTCAAAATTACAGTAACTTTCTATGTTATCATAGGTAAAGGGACCCCTGACCATTAGGTCCAGGCGTGGACGATTCCAGGGTTGCGGCGCTCATCTCACTTTACTGGCCGAGGGAGCCGACGTACAGCTTCTGGGTCATGTGGCCAGCATGACTAAGCCGCTTCTGGCAAACCAGAGCAGCACACGGAAACACCGTTTACCTTCCCACCAGAATGGTACCTATTTATCTACTTGCACTTTGACGTACTTTTGAACTGCTAGGTCGGCAGGAGCAGGAGCCGAGCAACGGGAGCTCACCCCGTCGCGGGGATTTGAACCGCTGACCTTCTGATCGGCAAGTCCTAGGCTCTGTGGTTTAACCCACAGCGTCACCCGCGTCCCTTATGTTATCATAGACAGCGCTATTTTTCTAGAAAAAGAGGTACTGGAACTCACCATGAATTCCTCCCTTGTTCTAATTGCACTGGTGTCCACCTGAGAGGAGTTCTGGCAGGTTCCAGTTGGGGGAAAAGCCCTGATCATAGCCATGTTTACTCAAAAGTAAACAAGACACCACCCCGTAAACAGACTATAGATATGGAGAGGGGATTTCAGTTATTTTCCTTGGAGTGATAAATTCTTGAACGAATGTGTGTATGCATGGGTCTGTGAGAGCCTTGTGGCAGTGATGAAGATGATGCTGACCACTTTTCTCCCCAGAATCCCCTGCAGCAATGCTATATTTGGACTATTATGGGCAGAAATGACAGTGACTAGAAGGAGATCCATTGTTCTTCATCCCAGGGAGAATATTTCCTTCTCTCTCTGTTGCCAAGGCTTAGTATGTAAGGTTTAGCTACTGTCTTTTCCCCACCACGTGTAGAAGATTATTTCCCTTCTACTGTAACTATCTTTATCATTTGGCACATTTTCCCCCCCTCTCTAAAAGGCCATATCCTTTACTATTCAAATGGAATGCAAAATTTCCTTCATTATCTCTCTCCAGATAATATTGATCTTCTGCAAAGAAGAAAAAATGATAATAAATTTCCTGTGCCACAATATTAGTTTTCTATTCATTTCTCCTTTCTCTTTAATATTTTGCAAAAACAACATCACAACATCACAATGTAATTTAGGTGTGCCATAATAAGAAGCAATTCTTGGGGGGGGGGGGTACTCTTGCATGTGCATGCAAGGTGGGGCTGTTCAATACCAGCTATGTGTATTTTACAATATTCCTGGGAATATATATATAGTCAAATGGCCCATGTTGTGTTTCTGTGCTTAGACCTTTATATTCCTTTCTGTTATGTAACTGAACTACTTAAAGCAGTATTTCCATGAACGGTGAAGCAATTTTAAAGGAGGCTCAATAGCTGAAAAATTTAAACAGACAATTCAGCAGCAAATATATTTATAGAAAGAAGAACACCAGGCAATAAAACACACAAACAGGATAGTGCACAAATTTTTCTTCCAGAAAACATCCCAAGGAGTTGTCAGGAGCTTGTCCTACACTTGAGTAGGACCCTGGCAGAGACACATGCCCGACTGGCATGTTCTCTCCCTCTTGCTCAATTGTTCAAGAGCTTCAAAAGCTTTCTTCTCCCTGAACATCACAGCGACCGATGCCAAAAGACTTAGGGATCTGCAGAGTCTTTGCAGCTTGCGTAACAGACCTCAGCAACAATAAGTCATCTGTGTCCTCCCACTAAAAGAAAAAAGAACTAACCTCCACCCTGTACAATTTCTGGCTGCTCCTATGGAATATCCACTGTGGTGCCATGGTACCCAATTTTTGTGCCCTCCTAAATTCCCTCTTCTATATTTGTCAACAACAACAACAATAATAATAATATGTTTAAAACAGTTTGCATAAAGTTTAGGATTTTTTGGGAGGGGGAGGGGTACCAATATTAGAGATAAACATAACAACAGTGCTGAACACTGGCAAGAAAAAACAGTATTGACCAATATTAGAATATTAGAAAAGGATTCTCATGCCTAAGAAAAGCAAGGACAGATTATGAAAGATACTGCAATATTTGTAAGTTAGAATAAATGAGCTGGTTACTTTACTGGACCAACCACAAAATGCCTTACATATCTACTTTGAAGTAGGTCTTTTTGAGTTCAGTTGGACTTACTCTTAGCAAAATGTGCACAGGTTTTCAGCTGTAGACTTCTTACTATACTTAATTTATCAATGCTCCAGATGATTCAAATAATTAGCAAATGATTTACATAATATCCTGATTAGACTGACCAGATATGGGGGTTTGGGATATGGCAATCCTAACTGCATCCCATTCAGGGTTCCTTTCAGTGCTTGCACATTTTAAGAAATGTTTTCTTTCACCCGTTTGAAAAGCAAAACACTTAATTCATTTCTGTACCATAGAGGCTCCATTTAACTATCCTATTTGACTGAATATTTGACTTTTCCAGTACTTTGTGAACCTTTTAGTTTCAAAGCACTTCTGTTCCACCAGAGAGGCCTGTCATTTTTCAACTGACATTCACAATTAACAAGTACCTTTTTTCAAATGTCATTTTAGGGCAGATGGAAAGAATTCGTGGCAGACTAGAAGGATGGACAAATCAGGCTGTATGAGAGCTACCAAATGCTTAAATGCTTGAATTTTGCCTTAAAGTGTTTACTAAAAGACTTCATGTCCTGTGGCATTTCAGCATGAAATGATGTACTGTGAATCCTGCAAAAATATAATCTGTGGACTTGTTTGCACTTGCATACAGCAAAGGAGTGAAAAGAAAAAGCTCATTCTTTGCCAGCTAAGAGTGCTTGTGTTTTCATTTATACTATTTTACAGCATGCAAAACAATAGCATGCTACAAATGAAGAATCCAAAACAAATTGTTCAATTATAAGCAACTAATTATAGCCATATGCATGAAAATGTACTACTTTGAGAAAAGGGTGAATAAAGTGTTACAACAGAAAACCTTTGGAAACGATTTTTTTTAAAAAAAAATCCAAATATATATTCCAGAAAAGAAGCAGTTCCTCTCCTGAATACAATTGTTCCATGATCTACTATTATGGGATGGTGTCACATATCTGAAAGGATCAGATGCACAGGTTTTTAATGATAAAACTATTATTATTATTGAATAGGATGTCCCTATTTTCGTTGGAGAAATGTTGGATGATATGCAGCCAAGTCATGACTGCCTCTAAAGCCCTCAAAACTGGAAGATAAATGGGCAGTCAGAAATGGTCAGGTGACCAGCCCCCCCCCCCCCCATTTGAGCATCAATGTATATTATTCCGGTTCAAATGTAACATTGCGCTTCTACTTTGTTTAAAAACAAGAGAAATGGAGGGGAGCAGGACACTGGAAAAAAGTAATTAAGGGACACAAAGGGTTTACTAATGATGTAGAGGAACAAGGGTTTTGCCAGAGATTATTACAGGGCAGTGTGACCCGTTTGGCCACACTGGGTAACATGCTTTAGGAGGCACAACAACCATGCTGTAGAATGCAGCTCAAGAGACAGGGGCACTGAATTTTAGCATCGCACAGGGTGCCACTAAAATTTGAGAGCCCGAAGTTCACCACTGCTTTTGCTATAATAATAATAATAATAATAATAATAATAATAACAATAATAACAATAAATAATAATAATAATTTATTACTTATACCCTGCCCATCTGGGTGGCTTCCAACAGGAGATTAAAAATGCATTAAAACATCAGTCATTAAAAAACTTCCCTAAACAAGGCTGCCTTCAGATGTCTTCTAAAAGTCAGATAGTTGTTTATTCTTTTGACATCTGATGGGAGGGCATTCCACAGGGCGGGAGCCACTACTGAGAAGGCCCTCTGCCTGGTTCCTTGTAACTTTGCTTCTTGCAGTGAGGGAACCACCAGAGGGTCCTCGGCACTGGACTTCAGTGTACGTCTGAAGAACAAATTTTTCTGTCTTCTGAAATTATGAGAACAAATGGTTTAGTGGTATATAACTTGGGGGAGTGTTGACTTTCCCTTCCTACCCCTGGGAGGGAGAGAGAGAGAGAGAGAGAGGCCCTAAAAGGTGCAAGAAATGTTAAATATTGGTAGGCATTTTATGTGAATCATTGTTAATTATTTTATTATGTTTCACATTTCCTTTTGCTGTACACCACCCTGACTGTTGTGGCAAACGGTGCTACGGAAACCTTAATAAATAATATGTATTAAAATTTTTAATACAACATTATTTAGTGGTCCCAATGCGCTCCAAGTTAAAATAGCTCCCCTTCGGGGAACATTATTGTGAATTAATGAACTGTATACATGCTTTTCCATTAGATATGTTGAAATATGGCTCTTTGGGGAAGATGTATAGGCAGATTTTCCTTGGCAATGTTTCTCCAGTGAAGCATTATTTCGGCTCAAAATACGCTGGGAGTCATTGAGCAGTGTTGCATTAAAGAACTATTTCCCACACTCGTTTGGATAGCTTTCTGCTCTGTTGGTCCTATGAATGTCATCAGCAGCAGTGGTGAGATGAGTGAAAAGTGCAGTCTCCTCTCCTTTTATGGTAAAGATAGTGAATGGCATATATCTCTTCCTCAGGTTTCAGGAATCCATCTTTTCTCCAAAAGAAAATCTCGGAAATATCATCTTCTTCAGTTTACAACCTTGGGAAATTCTCCTATACTTGTGGATACTCCCTGCATGTTTTTAAACCTTGACTTTTCAGGATTTTTAATAGGGTGAAGATCTTCCATGGCTACAGGAGTTTCCCATCTTAAAATAATGGCCCTCCAGTTGCTTATATTTAACATATTAACCTGAAAAACAGATGATTAACAAAGTTTAAGAATATTTAATGAGTTATTCCTACCCTTAGCGGGGGGACGGGACCCATTTATCTATATAGTTAAAGCTATGGTTTTCCCAGTAGTGATGTATGGAAGTCAGAGCTGGACCATAAAGAAGGCTGATCGCTGAAGAATTGATGCTTTTGAATTATGGTGCTGGGGGAGACTCTTGAGAGTCCCATGGACTGCAAGAAGATCAAACCTATCCATTCTGAAGGAAATCAGCCCTGAGTGCTCACTGGAAGGACAGATCTTGAAGCTGAGACTCCAATACTTTGGCTACCTCATGAGAAGAGAAGACTCCCTGGAAAAGACACTGATGTTGGGAAAGATTGGGGACACAAGGAGAAGGGGACGACAGAGGATGAGATGGTTGGACAGTGTTCTCGAAGCTACTAACATGAGTCTGACCAAACTTCGGGAGGCAGTGGAAGACAGGAGTGCCTGGCGTGCTCTGGTCCATGGGGTCACGAAGAGTCGGACATGACTAAACGACTAAACAACAGAAACATATATATATTGAAAGTAAGCTTTAGACCACAAGTCCTACTATTTTGCAAATATCTGCTCTAAAATTGCTTAATATTTGAAACAGAAACTGCAATGCTGAACAGAAGGATTTCTTTTTCTTTTCTTTTCTTTCTTTCTTTTTTTCTTTGAAGCACATAGTTAAGGAGAAAGCCTTCACACCAGACAGAAGCTCCATTTTTTCCCCAATCTGTTTTGCTCAGCTATAGGGCTCCTTCCTCTCAAAGAGGTGGGTGGGGAAAGTGACTCTGTCTGCACTACTGCTCAATAGCAGTTCATCATGAAGAACTGACGAATCGATAGCATCTTGTCAGACAGAGATAAGACCAAGAAACAAAAGCCGTAGGGATGTTGTGAGGAGACATCTTTCTCCATTAGACAACAGAGCCAGGATTAGGCAGCAACAACTGAGCACCATTCATTGATCCCACGCAATTTGCCTTTGCAATGCAGAATGGTTATAACGGTACTTACTGTGCTATGTAATTGTGAATCACATGGAGCCTGTACACCATTACTGAGTTTATAGAGGTGGCAGAGCTCTTATGTCCTTGGAGTACACAAAATGAGGTAGGAGTGAAAATGAGGCTTGTCTATCAATTGTAGAGGGGTGTGAGGTTTGGTGTTTTGGGGATTTTTCTTTTCTTTTTGCCTTCAACTAGAATCCCAAGGCAAATTTTGCCATCCCCTGAACAGGCAGAACATCTGAGGGATTCTGATGAAAGCCAAAACCCAGCAAAATTTCTTAGTGAAGGTTCACGTATCCCCATTTGAACTATTGCTTAATTAAACTAAAATGCAGTTGACCGATACTAAAATTTTGCAATATGCATCTTTGATGTATTCTGAAGGCCGTTTAAAGAAACAGAAGCTACATTCACTGCTCATCCCCATTTGTAGCATCACAGAAGAACCAAAATAGCCTCCAAAAACAAACAAATGTGCAGCCTTACCAATTAAAAAAATGTCCTTCCTGATTAAAACTGATCTCCACTAATTCTACCATTAAAGCTTTAGTTGAACTAATTTAATGATTTAGGGAGCATTCCTATGTACAAGAAACTGGCATGAAGCAAGCCAACGTAAATTAAGCATATAGTTACACCAAACCCATTCAGCATCAGAAGGAAAACAAGCTTTTAAAATAGTGTTCTGCGCCAGATAACCAGGTCTTGCAACAAAATTGGATAGGATTAGTATACAACCCAAATCCACCCTCCTCGCTGGTCCTCATCCCACCTATGCACCCACCCCAAACACCCATTTGGGGGGACTGACACCAGCATTGGGTCAGTCAGCTTTGACCAAGTTATGTCTGTGCATCTTTGGCTGAGCTGTAGTTGGGGAATTAACACTGGCTGAGCTTGGCTGCTTTTGGATTCACCCAGCTAATCCACTACAACCTAAACTTCCAATGGATCTTATATATCTGCTGTTATATTAATCATCAACATCACCATCATCATCTTGGCATAGGATTTCCCCCTTAATGAAGTTTGCAGGCTTAGTACACACATTAAAGAATTTTTCATTCTAAGCATTACATATTGCACAGCACTATACAGTATGTGACCTCTAGCAATGTGCTGAATCTTCATTCTTTTTCTTCCCTTTTCTAGCCAGTTTAGGAAATGGCATTAATAGTCCAATCCTGTGGAAATTTACTTGGAAGTAGGCCCTATTGCCATCAGTGGGGCATGTTTCCAATTAAGTATATTTAGGATTTGAACCTCAGTATCAACGACGTATGATATTAAGGATGAAGGACTGTACTGCAGAACTTTTCACACACTGTTCTATACAGATAATACATACCCCAAAACTCTTCATAGGGATTTTAATGATCAATGGAACCCCAGAGGGAATACCCCCAGAGTCCTCTGCTCTGCTTTCAAGAAGATTGTTCTGCCTTCTTTCTTAAGAAACAGTCCCTGTTGAGTCTTCTTCTCAAGATCGTGACTCACAATATCATCTTCCGACCTACTTTTCAAAGGTTTTTCAGCACACGTTGGGTCACAGTCCCAGCAAGTGTTACAGCATTCTGATAATCATTTCACATGCTCCTCAAGATTTCCATGTGCGTCGTCTGTCCAAGAAAACAGAAGAAAAGTTGAGGTGTGCTAAGGAAAAGTCAAAATATTAACTGTGCCCCTTTCTCAAAGGAAATCAACTAAAGCATTCACAGCAGAAAAGGCTAAAATTCCATTGCACTGAAATCCCACCAACTCATGAACATTTAACCATGAGCCCATAAACTCAGAATAAACTTGTAGGGCTATGCCTTGGTGTTTTGGTGAGTCTCCAGTGATCTATTTGTGTGTGTGAGAGAGAGAGTGAGTGAGTGAGAGAGAGAGAGACAGAGAGACAGAGACAAGAGAGAGAGAGAGAGAGAGAGAAATCTCAACAACCACCCTACCTTCTCAACATTTTCAACTTTATAAGCTAAGGATATGGAATCTGTGGTCTTCCAGATGATGTTGGATGAGTTTTCACCATCCCCAACTAAAGGTAAAAGGTAAAGGAACCCTGGACGGTTAAGTCCAGTCAAACGTGACTATTGGATGTGGCATTCATCTTGCTTCAGGCTGAAGGAGCTGGCATTTGTCCACAGACAGCTGTCTCAGTCATGTGGTCAGCATAACTAAACCACTTCTGTTGAAACAGGACACCATGATGAGTGCCAGACCACACGGAAATGCCATTTACCTTCCCACCATAGCGGTACTTATTTATCTCCTGGCATTGGTATGCTTTCAAGCTGCTAGGTTAGTAGGAGCTGGGACAGAGCATTCCACTGCTTTTTTTTTTTTTAAAAAAAAAAACCTTTTAGCCTATGCATAATTATTGATATTATTTATTAAATTTGTATACCTAGAGGCACATTCTGTCAGGACCAGGTTTCAGAGGGTCCTTGAAAAACAGTTTGTTGCTGGTGCCCCCTCTCACATCAGCAGTGCTTTCCTAGAGCCTCCATGTTAACTCCTCATAATATCCCTGATATAGCATTATTAGTGCTTTGTTTGTGGGGGGGACGCAGGGGTATGCATACCCCTAAACATTTTGTGAATCTTTATACTTTTGTGCATTTATTGTATTTATTTTTCCTGATTTGAACTATAAAATGGTGATTTTCTTGAGTCAAAATGCAAGTACAGTCGTACCTCTTGTTACGTCAGTCTCCAGTTGCGTTTTTCCAGGATCCGAATGCGGCAAACCCGGAAGTGTATACTTCTGGGTTTTGCTGTGCACACATGTGCAGAAGCGCTCTATCGCGCTGCGTGCGCGCGCAGAAGTGGCACTATAGTTGCAGACTTTTCAGGGTGCGAATGGCACCCCAGAATGGATCGAGTCCGTAACTAGAGGTACCACTGTACCCCTAAACATTTTTTTAAAAAGGGGGAAAAAAGCACTGGCATTATTTCAGGACACTGCAGAAAATGAAAAAGGTGTCTCACAGACCCAGACATTGCTGCACCAAAAATTGTTTAAAGAGCGACCCAAGGAAGGTAGTTGCTCAAGAATGCCATGCACTTACTTTTAAGTAACGGTACCCAGAATTGCAATCATAGCTATATCTAACCCAGTGATTTCACTGTGCAATCATATAAACAAAGGCTATATAACTGAAGCCATGAGACAAGTGTAATGTGCTACTGTACACAGGTGCTCCATTGTTTAATCACTAATACTGCTTGAGATGCCGATTTCCACATGGCAACATGCCTTAAGTGAGTAATGCAGACTGTCTGGAAACATTTGTCTTCCTCTGGCCAATTTACTAGTGTGAGTGGTTGACATTATTCATCCTTTTATTTATTTATTGGTGTGATGCAAAGCATCATCAGAAATCTTTATTTTCCCCAGGTTGCTGATGCTGTGAGGTAAAAGAGGAATAAATCCACAATACTGCTCAGTGTTTGCATTTCAAAATTTAAGGAGCTCCAGCAATAAACTTTCCATCTTAGGCTTAAACTTTTATTTTATTTTTTTATAGGTGCGTAGAGGCTACTTTCTCAACTCAAAATATGAGTGTCAGGAACTTACTATGCCAGAGGTCCCCAAACTAAGGTCTGCGGGACGAATAAGGCCTGAGGGACTTGTTTATCCGGCCCACAGCAACCCCCGCTGCCCACTGCCACTTCCCACTCTTACCTGTGCTGCGCTGCGCAGCTGCCCACTTCCGGGTTGGAGGAGCACCGAAAATAGCTTGTGCAAGCATTATTTGCACATGCGCAAGCATTATTTCCGTTGCATATCCAGGTTAGAGGAGGCCCGTGCACATGCGCACAAGCTATTTCCGGTGCTCCTCTGACCCGGAAGTGTGCTGGAAATAACGTGTGCACATGCATATGGGCACATGCTCCCCCGCCCTCTGGCCTGCCATGCGATTGGCGCAGGAGACACCAGCCCGAGGCGCGGTAAGTTTGCTGACCCCTGTTATGCCAACATCCAATTTCATTTCTGGCGTGGCTATTAAAGCAGGGAAGACTCATCCTAGTCAATTTTGTTTAGATGTTGAAACCTTCATTCTCCTGATGCCCTTTTACTGTTGTAATCTGTTTTTTATTAGTTAACTTTTGCATTCTTTCATTTAAGTGTTTACAGAAACTGAGTGGGAAATAGGCCAGGGAAATAGGCAATACTGTAACTGTTTCGTGGGCCTAACAAAAGTCCTGAGGAAAACGCTATTTTCTAGAAAAAGAAGTGCTAGAACTCATCATGAACACCTCCCTTGTTCTCTTTTAATGACAATGGTGCCCACCTGAGAGGTTCTGGATCAGATGTCCTGAACCCCTGGCCTACTTGGTAGCAAGTCCCCAGCCCAGGATCAATCCAGGATCAGATCATGTGTCCAGTGTCCCAAGTCCTGCAGAGATTCTGGAGCATCCAAGCTGAGGTTCATCAGCATGGACTGTTGAGCAGATACAGAACTTCAGCTCTGCTGCCCTTTTATACTTTGCTTGCTGATTGCAGCATCTGGGCTGGATGAGGCATGTGACCCTCACCTCCAAGGGTGGCTCCAAGCCTACTCCCGTTGAGGAATCACCCACCACTTCCCAGAACTGGCAAGCCCCACCTGGCCAGCTAGGAAGCTGGGCTGTGGGCCCTTATCTGCTTCAGCCTTCTGGGGCACTCTGCCCACAGCTCCCTGTGCCTCAGAGCTCATGGTGACAGAGGACCCTCTGGGCTATGGTGATGGGGCCTGCTGCTCTGGTTCCTGTGCACTCACCTCCATCCCCTCATCATCTTCTATCACACTGTGAGTACTTCCTAAACCAACCTCTCCTTCCCATGCTCAGGTGTGTCCCAGCCCAGCTACACCCTTGCTGGGACCTCTTTCTCCTCCCCATTGTCCTGCCAGTTCATGACAACTGAATTCCAGTGAGTTCTGGCTGACATAAGCCCTGCCTGGGACACACCTGCCTGGGACACACACTGCCTGGGACACACACATGCTTCATGCCTCAATGTTCCTCCTTTGTACCCTCTTTGAGTACTGTTTGCCTGGTTGGAATGTGTCCATGAACTCAGATAATGCTGCTTGCTTATCTGGATGGAGAGTAGAGACTAGGGATGAGTGTGTGTTGAAACTAGCTTACTATACAAAGATAAAACTCACATTTGCTGCCCTGCCAATTTTGCTCCTGCCCACTAATGTCAGGTGGCCCCTAGAAGATCACCCAGAAGGGAATGTAGCCCTTGCGCTGAAATTGGTTCCCTACCCTGGGCCAGATGGACACATAATTTAATCTAGCATAAAGCAAGCTCCTATATTGGCTTTGAAAGCACAGCTTCTGAAGAATCTCTCCACACAATATGCAAAGCTTTTTAAAACCAGGAATGACCGTTTCCTGAGAATTTCACTGGAAGCAGAATGTTGACACAAATTTAGATGGTCCCACTGGAGAAATATTAGCAGAATTCTGAGGGAAGCAAATGAAAATAACAACAACCACCCAATAAGACTAGCAGAATTTCTCATGGGGTTCTGCATATCCCTTGCTGCAATAATTTTCTCACACGACATGCACATTGCTCCTGGGTGTTTTCTTCCTCTGTACTGAGAGTCTGCCTAAGCCAAATTCACCATTGATTTGCTCAGACCATCATCTCAACACAGCAACAGAGTCACATGACCCATCCCCTTGGAGACACATAAAGGCAATACACTCTAAGATTGGCCATAATCCTGCATGCTTTAATTATTTCTATATTCCGTATTTAGATGTGCCTCTTTTCTTGCCACTATTGTATTTTTGGCTACGGTACAGAATTGGATTCAGGCCAAATATCCATTTGCTGAATTGCAACACATAAACTAAAGTCTGATGTAAAATGAGTTGCGTCCACGTTGTGCGCTGTAAATTCAACAGGACTCTGCCTAGGAAGGCCAACCACAGAAGACCATATACTGCATAATTCCCTCCAGATTATGTACCTAAATTATTAGATATAGAGCAGCTATATGCAGTTGCTTTGATTTCCCAGAAATGTCCAGTCCTGTAACTCACAGTTTCACACTAACTGACATCCATGCAGTTATTTCTAATGTAAAGTAGCAGAATCAATATACTACTACTCCACATCCTGTGATCTTTTATAATAATTATTTGATTGATCCACTTCAAAGAACACATTTTAGGATAAATCAGTGCTTTTCAAATCACCATATGTCTCCTTTCGCAATTGCCTTTCAGTGGAGATTCTGGTCGTAAGAGAACAATGGCATGGGATTAGAGATGGGCGATGAGCTATGTGCTCATTCCAAAAAACCTTTGTGCCCCTCCAGCATTAAATCTGAAAGCTTGGAAAAACTTTGTGGGCTCCCTGATTGTTGAGTTTAATCATGCTCAGAGGGTACAAATACCAATTCCTTTGGTGACCATTCTGTCCCTTCTCAAGGTCAACAAGGTACAGGCTGGGGAGATGAGATTATAGCTGGCAAAGGCTTCAGTCAAGATGGGTGGGTTGACACACTTCCCTATGCTACTTTCCACTCTACTTTCTCAAGCTGCACACATTTACACAACGTCTTAATCAACCATGAGTCATGCAATTCAAATCAGCAGCCAAAGCAGTTCCAGACAAACACCATTCCACATTTACAAAATGGGCCTCTTGCCATCTGTCACTCTCTCCCCATCCATATTAATCTGTCAAGAGCCCCATGTCTAGATTACGCGGAAAGTGTGACTGCCCCAAGGTAACCTGGGCAACTTCCTGGCTTAATAGAGATCTGACCCTGCTTCTCCCAAGTCCTGCCCCGACAAGCTGAACACTGTACTACTTCATTACTCAGAGCTGACACATTTCAAAGCTTGAAAAGCAAACTACCAAAATCTTTAATAAAGCTTGCAATCAAAAATCACCAACTAGGAAGAGCAATTCAGTCTCATACTGACAGGCAAGGCTAATCATGACATCAATTCACATAGCCTGGGCTCAACTGTCATCTCAGTTGTCATTGGGAAAAGACAAATACATGCCAATGCTATCTTCTTCTCAGAAAGAAACAAATGCAGAAATGATGGGACAGTGAACCCACACTGATATGCAGGGGACTATTTCACAGGGGTGGTTGGTGGGCCCAAATATAAGGTGGTATGAGGCCCAATTGTGGAAGGGGATTTTGTTGAACCAACATTCACTTAACATTTCCCCCTGAATACATATCCCTTCTGATTCATGTTCTTGCATGCATATTTTGGCTGGAGAATCTCTACATCTTCTCCAGATAATTTTGAATTTTCCATAGTTTAACAGATCCAAAGGGCCCCCAGTTAGGATATTGACCAGAACTGTGTCCTAGACTATATTCACAACCCCATGAGGAATATATAAATCCTTGGGTAAATCTTTCAGAGCTGCTGATTGGTTTAAATTATTTATGTTTTGACCAATAACAGAAGTGTATCCTTGCTGGCTTTTAAATGTCTCCTGTACAGTGGGGATCTCTCATCAACAAACCAGGGGGGGAACCACATGGCACTTTAGGGTGGCTAGATATGCAACATTTCCTAGGAGGTTTGCTCAGCTTGTCATTGAGCAATACACATGTGATTTTCTGGGTTAACATGGTTGTGATTTTCCCCTCCCCCCAAAAGCAAATAACACAGAAATAAGCCCTAAATGCTAGATTCTGCCAGTTTTCTCGAAGTGTCTTTTGCATAGTATGAAAGGCTGAAGGAAATCTGAAGGTAAGGAAATGTTGGGAATATTGAATTAAGTGTTTGCTGTCTGAATGCAGCCCCAGTAATACTCAGTAGTCTACAAAATCTTGGTCAGAACCCAGTGAAATTCACATGTCATGGTAAGGTTGATTGTACCGAAAGATGAGCCAATACCTACTGGATGCAATTACATTGTCAATTTGCTTTGAGATGGATCATGAATGAAATTAATAGCATTCAACATCATCATCCAGATAAGGCTCTTCCAATCCAGTTACCACTTCACCAAATTGCAAATTTTCCCATGCCATATTCTGTTACAATTAAGGTTCCAATCCTCCAGCAACTTGCTTCAGAGGAGTCTCATTCACAGCCTGAATCCTGTCAGCCATGATTAGCAGGAGTCCAACTCTGCTCATTATCAGCAAAGAAACTTGCAGACAATTTTTCATATCGAGTTGAGCACATTCTTTGTTGTTGTTTTCATCCTTCTGTCAATTTATGCTGTCCCCCTCGACTCCCTAACACTGTCACTGAGATCTTGCTTGACAGCAGTGATATGTGCTTTTCATGCCACATGCTGCAACTTCCAAGACGTTGCACCTTAGGGCAGGTCTCTGGTGTTCTTTGCAGAAATGTTGGGAATCAATCCAAGGAAGAAGGGGGTGGAATCTCATTTCCATGAGATGAAATCCCCAAAGCAATCCGCTGCTTTGCAGCAATCAGGCTATGAAGACTCCTTTTGACTTGATCATGTGTTTTTTTTTAAAAAATAATTTCAATAAAAACACTGCAAGATTGATAGCTTCCCTCTATCCTCAAACTGTACCTCAACATTCCTTTACAAGAAAATGTCTACCAGACTGGTTACCTTAGTGGTATACAGGCATCATGTGAACTTGACAATCTCATAACCCAGGTTTGAATCCTGACTGGTGAATGTCTTTCATCACATTTTGAGTATGATATAGCTCAGTTATGGAGGCACATGGCTTGTTTATCAAAGCTGGATGTTCCGATTCCTGGCATTTTCAGGTTGAGCTGGAACGGTTTCATTATGAAACCATGGAAGCCATTGCCAGCCAGTGTAGATATGAGGCACTAGCACCTTACCTGATCGGGCCCAGTTCTAGTTTGGCACTTTGAGATGACACCACACTAATTCCACAATACCTAAACATTTCCCTATTGCAGTTCAGTCTAAACTATATTTTATCAAATGTCTGCAAAGCAGATTTACTCTACATGTGAACCTTAAATATTTCTATTTTATAAGAAGATAGTTTAAAAGATTGAAGTATAACCCCCTGCTCCTGCTATAATTTTCTACTAATTCCAAGATTTGCATCCTGCATGGGTTACACAGTGATCATAAAGGAAACCAGCAAAAGTAAAGTAGAGCTCAAATTAAAAGCAGCTGAAGAGAAAAATAATCCATTCCCAGAGAATCTGAAAGGGGGGAAAGGGGGATAAGGAAAAAAATCTTAGCCATCTGGTTTCAAGCTGCCATTACTGAAAACTTTAGATCAGAGTCATCTAACTAACTTTAATTTAATTCAGTTCCATATATTATTAACAAGCTCACAAATCTTCAAATTAAAACAAACAAGCTGGCAAAATAAAAACATGTCCCGTTCCATCCAATGAGGGAAAAGAAAACTCAGAATAAAAGAAAGCACTCTAACAATGCAATTATCATTCTTAACAATTAAAAAAGATTATGTAAATCACTTGGTCATTTCTTGAACTATAAAGTAGCATACAAGCTCAATACAGTGGTACCTTGGGTTACATACGCTTCAGGTTACATACACTTCAGGTTACAGACTCCGCTAACCCAGAAATATTACCTCAGGTTAAGAACTTTGCTTCAGGATGAGAACAGAAATCGTGCTCTGGTAGCACGGCGGCAGCAGGAGGCCCCATTAGGTTAAGTGGTGCTTCAGGTTAAGAACAGTTTCAGGTTAAGAATGGACCTCCGGAATGAATTAAGTACTTAACCCGAGGTACCACTGTACATAAGAAAAGACTGGGGCAAAATTAAAATCATCAGACCCATTGGTAATTCTGCAAAATTCGCTTCCAAATCTTTATAGTTTGTAATACAAATGTATCAATTGACCCAGCTACATAACTCAGTGTGATGGCTGCAGTGTTAGGCTTTTAATTGTATGCCAGTGATATGTTGTACTTTGCATAATTGTTACATTGTTTTGATCCACCCTAGGATCACTTGCAATGAGGAGCAGGATATAAATCTCTTGCAACCTTCTGGATCTTCATGACTTTGCTGGCAAGATGGTCAAGCACAGAGAAACCAATGACAATATTATGAATATCAAGTAAGAGAGACGTTTCCCAGTGTCCTTTGCCTTAGCCTCAGCCATGTTCGGTTCACTCCTGAGCACAAAAAGGAGGCTGATACCAAAAGTCTCATAACACAGTCCATTTAACAAGGTTAATGTCTGCATTTTTCCATCTCCCACACTGGCCAGGTGCTGCCAGGAATATTATGGTCAGTGCCTTTCCACTCTATTGTATTTACTGCCTCTTACTGCCAGCCTGGAACTATAAAGTATTCAGTCAGCACCTCGGCAATGTCACAGAGCCTTCAGTTATAGGTATGCAACAAAAAAGTAAGTTTGTAGATCTTTTATAGCAGCCAGCTATATACACACATGTGAAAGAGAGATCTTGATCTCTCCCACTGACTTGCTGGTCTTTGACTGGTGAGTCATCATTACATATGCACACTGAGTTCTGGCCTGACCTATGGTAGATTGCACCAGCAGCAATGACAACCCTCTTTTACAGAGAGAAGGGAAAAGGTGGAGAAAGAAAAAGAAGGTGAAAAAACAGGCAATAGCTATTGTTTTGCACAGGGTGTACAGGGTGTTAGCTTTTGTTAATCTATTGTTCTTCTGCCCACATGGAAGAACTGCCATCAGCAGCATGTAGGGATGGGAGAGAAATTAAATTCATTTTGCATTCAAAAGTGAACCTACCCAAATTTGTACTTTTCAGAACAATACACAGACCAAAACACAGCCATCCTTAAAAGAAATTGCACTTCCCTGAATTTTGCAATGTAGCCATCTCGCTAAGAAATGTACATAATATGTGCAAATATTAGCAAAAATAACATACATAAACATGGATTACGTTGGGGGGAATTACTCTGAGAAATGGGCAAAACTGCATACAAAAGTGCACCTATCAGAAATTCGTACTGCAGTGCTGGTGAATTTGCGCGCAGAGAACTAAACAAAAGGCTGGGGGAAATGAGAAACTGAGAGAAAACCACATGGGCAGATTCCCCCAGCCCTGCTAAGAAGTCACTGATTTCCTTGCTAATTTAAATTGCTGGGCAAGTGCAAGTGTGAGGCTAGCAAACACAACTTCTTGGCTTGCTGTGCATGGTTGTGGAAATACCACACAGGAAGACGCATTTTAGCTGACCAGGCCAGATTCATCATAATTCCAGCCCTCTGTTGTCTACTTCAGCCTGCAGTCACCCTCCAGGGTCACAGGCAGAAGTCTTTCCCATCAACTGCCTCCTGATCCTTTGAACTTGAGGTGCCAGGAATTCAAACTGGGAAATGCTGCATGGTCTACCACCAAGCTGTGGTTTGTCCCACAATATGACAGCACTCCCTCCCTCACCAACCTATTCCGCTTGTAATGCATAAGAAACAAATATTTGTTGTTGTTTAGTCGTTCAGTCGTGTCCGACTCTTCGTGACCCCATGGACCAGAGCACGCCAGGCACTCCTGTCTTCCACTGCCACCCGCAGTTTGGTCAGATTCATGTTTGTAGCTTCGAGAACACTGTCTAACCATCTCGTCCTCTGTCGTCCCCTTTTCCTTGTGCCCTCCATCTTTCCCAACATCAGGGTCTTTTCCAGGGAGTCTTCTCTTCTCATGAGGTGGCCAAAGTATTGGAGCCTCAGCTTCACGATCTGTCTTTCCAGTGAGCACTCAGGGCTGATTTCCTTAAGAATGGATGCATTTGATCTTCTTGCAGTCCATGGGACTCTCAAGAGTCTCCTCCAGCACCATAATTCAAAAGCATCAATTCTTCGGTGATCAGCCTTCTTTATGGTCCAGCTCTCACTTCCATACATCACTACTGGGAAAACCATAGCTTTTACTATACGGACCTTTGTTGGCAAAGTGATGTCTCTACTTTTTAAAATGCTGTCTAGGTTTGTCATTGCTTCCTCCCAAGAAGCAGGCGTCTCTTAATTTCGTGGCTGCTGTCACCATCTGCAGTGATCATGGAGCCCAAGAAGGTAAAAACTCTCACTGCCTCCATTTCCTCCCCTTCTATTTGCCAGGAGGTGATGGGACCAGAGGCCATGATCTTCGTTTTTTTGATGTTGAGCTTCAGACCATATTTTGCGCTCTCCTCTTTCACCCTCAATAAAAGGTTTTTTAATTCCTCCTCACTTTCTGCCATCAAGGTTGTGTCATCTGCATATCTGAGGTTGTTGATATTTCTTCCAGCAATCTTAATTCAGGCTAGGGATTCATCCATCCCAGCCTTTCGCATGATGAATTCTGCATATAAGTTAAATAAGCAGGGAGACAAAATACAGCCTTGTGGTACTCCTTTCCCAATTTTGAACCAATCAGTTGTTCCATATCCAGTTCTAACTGTAGCTTCTTGTCCCACATAGAGATTTCTCAGGAGACAGATGAGGTGACAAATATCTTCCCCTCCATTTTGTCCCCAGAAGGATGTACAATAGTATGGCCCACAGCTGCAGTGTTGCAACGGCATGGTTTTCCCCTTGCAACAATCTGGGGAAAATATTTTTAGTATTGTGTTTTCATTTGGGGTGTGCAATGGATCCAGCTGCACCCCAAATATCAAGATGAAGTGGGGTGTTTCTGGGCTTGTCTGAATTGAAGTAGTGACACATTTGCCCCAAGTGTTTTGTGGTGCTGTACTGATTTAGACATTAACAAGATTCTGCAGGTCAATTTCTACACTGGACAAAAAAAATAAAAAATAAATACACTGGGCTGGGGAGGGTAACAGAGGGAAACCTAGTACAGTGGTACCTCGGGTTAAGTACTTAATTCGTTCCAGAGGTCTGTACTTAACCTGAAACTGTTCTTAACCTGAAGACCACTTTAGCTAATGGGGCCTCCTGCTGCTGCCGCACCGCTGTAGCACGATTTCTGTTCTCATCCTGAAGCAAAGTTCTTACCCTGAAGCACTATTTCTGGGTTAGCAGAGTCTGTAACCTGAAGTGTATGTAACCTGAAACATATGTAACCCGAGGTACCACTGTATTTAAAATGCAGACTTTCTTCTGTTGCTTGCCACAGTGTTGGTGGCAGAAGAAAGGGGGGGGGGTTAGAGAAGAGAAATAATTATTTCTTTCCTTTGTCCTCACCTATTGCTGCTGCCACTGTTGCTGCTGGGGTAAGTGAGCTGAGAGGGAAAAGTTGTTCTATCAAAAGCAGCCCCCCCCCCTTTAAGCAAGGCATCACCAGGCAGCTGATGGGCAGTGGGGACCATACCCTCTTCCAGAGCTAACGAGCAATCAAGAGGTCACTTTAAGTTCCTAAGCAAAGTCCTGCCCTAATCTTCTTTCTCACCTGATGTGATATCAAGTGAAGGGGAGATGGCTGAGACTTCTCCAAAATGGACTCATGGGCCAAACAGGGATGTCTGGCAGGACAGTGTTCGTAGGCTGGAGGTCCCCACATTCCCACCTTCTTAGAAGCATGAAAAATCAGGGTTCTAAACCAGGCATCCGCAACCTGCGGCCCTCCAGATGTTTTGGCCTATGACTCCCATGATCCTTAGCTAACAGGACCAGTGGTCAGGGATGGTGGGAATTGTAGTCCAAAACATCTGGAGGGCCAAAGGTTGGGGATGCCTATTCAGGGTGCTTTCACAAGTAGAATAATCAGTCAAGCTGGAGAGTGACATGGATGGTGATCAGGGTTGGGGTACAACTAGATGACTCAGCCCTGCATGCACACAAAGACCCCTCACATGCTTAGCTAGCACTAGTGTGCACTCCTGAAGTGGACTAGCATACATAGAATACCTAAGCAGCAAGTTTAACCAGAATGCCCATTTTATCAGGCCAGAATGCACTGTTACAATGGAAGAACCCCTGAAATAAAACCAGGTTTTGTGGAAGTAGCAGAAAACAGTCCCATCAATAGAAGCCACACCTGAATAATTGATAGAACAGTCCCTTCCTGGGCAGTTTATCAACCAACCGCAGAATCTATGCTGCAGGAGCATCTCCTTGCCTCTGTGCAACCATTGCAATTGACTTCCTCCAATTGGATTGTTGCCACAGTTCTGCTCCACATAAGCAGTGAAAGTGAGAAAGAGATGAGCCATTTATACTAGCTCAGTACCCAGCTCTGAGTACATGTGTTGTGTGTCAGACAGCTTTTAACAGAAACCGGAACAAATCCTTTTTTTCTTTTCTTTTTTTAATAGTGAAGGGGATGGGGGACAGAAATGCCTGTTTTAGCTGATTTAGTGCACAGAAATGGTGACACAGCTGGACAGGGTGACACAGCTGCACAATCAATTTCTACCATTATTCATAAAATATGCAGGGAGAAACAGCCCAAGTCCCCCTTTTTGTCACTTGCAGGGGGGGAAACTGCCGGGAATGAAAACCAGCTGAGTGGCTGAAGGGAAGCAGAGCCAAGTTGGCACTTCTGTAGAGAAGAATCTGAGATCAGGGCGGGCTGGATGGGATTGAAGCAAACTTGAATTTTCCTGCAAAGACTGGAATTTATATTCTCCTCCAGATACTAACTAAAACTAGACTTGCTAGACTTGTAGCTTCGGCAAGGAGACTACATCATGTGCTCTCAGACAACGGCAGGTTGTGTTGCATTCTGCCCAGCATCAGCCCACATGTATACACAGGAACAGAGTGTGCTTTCTGCCTATAACAGAGCCGTAGCTCATTGGTAGAGCATTTGCTTTCTATAGAAGAGAAGAAGAAGAGTTTGGATTTGATATCCCGCTTTATCACTACCCGAAGGAGTCTCAAAGTGGCTAACATTCTCCTTTTCCTTCCCCCCCCCCCCCCACAGCAAACACTCTGTGAGGTGAGTGGGGCTGAGAGACTTCAAATAAATGTGACTGGCCCAAGGTCACCGAGCAGCTGCATGGGGAGGAGTGGAGACGTGAACCCGGTTCCCCAGATTACGAGTCCACTGCTCTTAGCCACTACACCACACTGGCTCTCAGAGGGTCCCTGATTCAATTCTTGGCATCTCCAGGTATGGCTGGGAGAGACTCCTGTCTGAAACCCTGGGTGGCCACTGCCATTCAATGTGGACAATACTCAGTTTGATGGACCAGTGGTGTGACTGAGGATAAGGAATCTTCCTGTGAAATGTGGACAGCCATAGAAAGATATGAATGGATGTCAAATCTTAGATACATTTGAAAGGAGCCATCTTCGGGGAAAGATGTGGTTGCTGTCTTGTGACAGGCCGTGTCACATTAGTTTTTCCATGGAAACCACTTAGGGGCTTTCTGTCAAGAAACCAGGGTATAAATTTTGTAAAAGGAATAATACAAAATAGTTAGGATGTGTCCTAAAAATCAATTAAGTAAAAAGAGAACCTTTAACATGGATATTAGAACCTTCCTTTTTCAAATGTATGTATGTTTCCAGGTAAAGGTAAAGGTCCAGTCGTGGCCGACTCTGGGGTTGCGGCGCTCATCTTGCTTTACTGGCCGAGGGAGCCGGCGTACAGCTTCCGGGTCATGTGGCCAGCATGACTAAGCCGCTTCTGGCGAAACCAGAGCAGCGCACGGAAACGCTGTTTACCTTCCCGCCAGAGCGGTACCTATTTATCTACTTGCACTTTGACGTGCTTTCGAAGTGCTAGGTGGGCAGGAGCACGACCGAGCAATGGGAGCTCAACCCGTCGCGGGGATTCGAACCGCCTACCTTCTGATCAGCAAGTCCTAGGCTTTGTGGTTTAACCCACAGTGCCACCCACGTCCCATGTTTCCAGGTATTGGCTCTTAAATTTCAAAAAAGGTATTTACTTATTTACTTTATTTACTTCTGAATATCCTGGAGACAGGATATTGTAAAACATCTCTCCCCACCCCCTCTCAGATAACTTAGATGCAATTGTATGTGTGTGTGTATACACACACACACACACACTTGCATCTCAGCTATCTCACATATGACACAATTTATATGGCTCTATGCACAACTGTTCCACTACTTTACCTATTTATTTATTTATTTATTTATGTATTTATGTATTTATTTATTTATTTATTTATTAATAAGCCTTTCAGTTTATCACAAGTTGTGTTGAGGCTATATAACAAAGGTTTACAGTGGAAGATTTGTTATTAGCTTTCAGAGATTCTTAACTGATAGAGAATTCTTTAATATATTTTCTGTGTAGGTGTCTTTCTTCACAACAGATATTAACATTCCTATGTACTGCAAATTTTAGAAGGATGATGACTGCATTGCATCAACATATTTTGCGTGAGATAATGACAGAACTCTATAGGGGGAACATACATCAAAGAAATCTGCAATAATCCATAAGTGAAAATATATCATATGGCAAAAACCATTTCAGTGTGGGAATATTAGCATGGCAATTGGAGAAAATGAATTGCCTTAAAAAGTAATATACACACCCACACAAAAAAACAAAAGAGCATAAATTAATGCTGTTACACCAGGTTGGAAGCTGAATAATGTTGGACATTATCATTTAACTTGTTGCTCCAAAACCTTCCAGAGAATACCCATTTCCCCATAAACCTGTCTGGCTAGTTTATATATATCATAGGTGCCAACTCCCTAGGGCCCTGGGTGCCCGATCACTCACAAAATTCCCCATGAAGGGGTTGGGCACTCACAAATTTCAGTGCCAGGGCCATACACGCTGCATGGCACCCACAGCCCCAGGCACCATAGTCACAGGTTCAAGCTGGCATTCCTGATATGTATCATTTTGTAATAATTGTGCTTAATCATAGTTGCTATGTACATAATTTTCTCAGTCTACTAAGCTATAAGAGGAGATATCCTCCCCCCAACCAATTTGTAGCTATTATAATCCTAGCAGCTGTTGTAAGGTTGAATACTACAGTGGTACCTTGAGTTAAGTACTTAATTCGTTCTGGAGGTCTGTTATTAACCTGAAACTGTTCTTAACCTGAAGCACCACTTTAGTTAATGGGGCCTCCTGCTGCTGCTGCGCCGCCGGAGCACGATTTCTGTTCTCATCCTGAAGCAAAGTACTTAACCCGAGGTACTATTTCTGGGTTATCGGAGTCTGTAACCTGAAGTGTATGTAACCTAAAGCATATGTAACCCGAGGTACCACTGTATTTCTTCATTATTTTCAGGAACGTCTTTTTGATAACCAAACATAGGTTCCAAGGGTATATTATATCCTAACATATCAGAGATATTGGCCTGAATGGATTTCTAAAATATTTCTATTTTAGAACAATTCCAGAAAATATGTATGTGATCTGCTTTATTTAACCCACATCTCCAACCTTTACCCTATCCTAACTTATATGTTAAACTAAATTTATAAAACCTGGAAAGAGGGTTTTAAAACTGGCCCCTTTCTGAGTTATGGAGATGTGGATCTAGATAGGTCTGTGGACCCAAAGCAATGCCTACAATGACTGGCAACATTTCTCCAGGGTTTCAAACACATCCCTTTCCCAGCCCTACCTGAAGAACAACCCTACCTGAAGAAACTGGGAACATCTTGGATGGTTAGCTATGCGCTGCCAAAAAAGAGGTTACCAGTTTGCATAAAGACTGCATGTGGTAATTTATATATATAGATGCAGTTTTAGAAATAATTACTATAATTTAAAAAGAAATACAACACATCTCAGCAGTGTGGTGAAGAAACCAGGTGACTTCATGTGCCTCCTCAATCTGATAACCAAATGTTCTTCCTTGTGGGCAGACAACTTCATGGCTCATGCTGTTCCATTTTATGATCCTCTATCTCTATAAAAAAGGCAGTTTGCCCCAATGGTCCCAAAAAATCAGGAAAAAAAACCCACAAGCTTCCTGATTCCTGCAAACCCCTTCTCAACAATTCCCTGACCCCCCAGCCACCCTCCACTCAGAAATCCAAACCCAGAAATCTTTTTTTTTTTTAAAAGGCAGATTGCCCCAATGGTCCCCATGGTCCCAAAAAATCAGAAAAAACCCCCCCACAAGCTTCCAGATTCTTGCAAACCCCTCCCCAACACCACGTCCTTGAATTCCAAACACCCCAACCCAAAATCCAACCCCCCCCCCCAAAAAAAAGTTTAACTTACCAAATGGCTGCAAAAGAAGTTCTGGAAAAGCTTCAAAAATCACCAAAGTCTTCAAAAATCTCAAAAAAGGCTACCACACCACGTGCTATGAGTTGTTCCTTGAAGTCAAGTCACAACTGCACCTCTTGAAGCAATGCACCCTGGGTATTAACGGTTTTCAGAAACAGGAAACAAAATTGCAAGACGTTTTCGTCTTGCGAAGCAAGCCCATAGGGAAATTTGTCTTGCGAAGCACCTCAGAAAACGAAAAACCCTTTCGTCTAGCGAGTTTTTCATCTTGCGAGGCATTCGTCTTGCGGGGTACCACTGTACTGGACTCTGTTTGAATCCAACAGAGGAAACCTTTAAAACTGAGGGCTGTCCTCTGCCAAGTAGGACACATGGCCATGGCCAGTGCTATTTTTCTAGAAAAAGAGGTCCCAGAACTCACCATGAACACCTTCCTTGTTCTCTTAGATTGGCAATGGTGCCTACCTGAGAGGGGCCGGAACTAAGTTCCGGCAAGTTCCGGCTGAAAAGAAAAAACAAACAAACCCTGGCTGTGTCTCCTTTCCTAAAAAATAATTCTTGTTTTAAAAAAGCAGGCCGCTACATCCTTCTACAAAGAGCAGATCTACACTCTCTCGTGCACATTAGTCCATGCAATGGATTCAGGCACTTCTGGAGAACGCCAATGCAAGATCTATAGTACACTTTAATGTGGCACTGTTTATTTTAAACAGCCAGCATATGGAGGTCCTCTCACAGGGGCAGATAGTGCATGAAAAGTGCCTTAAAGAATTTAAGCTGTGTTCAGCCAGACTGTGAAGAGAGAGAGTGTAAGAGAGAAGATTAAGCTCAACAGGATTATAATGTGGCTTTGGGTAGAAAGCTTTCTGAGAAGTAATAATAAAAGAAGTCTATTCATTATTCAAACAGTGGAATTTATGTATTGCACATTTTCTTCAGCTCTATCTGTAGCTGCTTTGGAGAAGGAAAATATATAGTAATAGATTATCTAAGATTTGGCAGACAGAGATGGACCACACGGAGGGTGCTATCTTTGCAAATCACGGTATGGTGGGGTGGGTAGTTTCTCCCTGGACAACTATTGTTCCTTCTCCCTGCCCACCAAAGGGTGCAGCAACCCAGTCAACTCATGAAAATGAAGACATCTAAACAGTTATTTTACATTTACGCTCTCTCTTACTGTCCACCATCCCCCTGCCCACAAAAGATATGGTTTGAAGATCAATGGATACTTACTTTCAGAGATTTCTCCTCATATATACACACACTTTCGCATGTTTATGAGAAAATGTTCAATCTTGGGAACCCTTCTGTGCAGCGTTTGAGGTATACAGAAAGCAGAACAAGAATAGTCTTATTGCTTGAACCTTTAAAGACCTATGAGAATATTATTATTATTATTATTATTATTATTATTATTATTATTATTATTATTATTATTATGCTACCCATCTGACTGGCTTGCCCAAGTCATTTGGGGCAGCCCCCCACAAAATATTTAAAAACACAATAAAACCAACCCAGTAAGATGGGCGGCATAATAATAATAATAATAATAATAATAATAATAATAATAATATAAAATTATATTCCTATTCTCAAAGTTCTTATCAACTGATCAAGGAGAGGAATGGCTGTATTTGTGTGTATATGCATGCGTTTTTGTGCCCTCTTCCCCATCTCTCTTTTCTAATAATAATAATAATAATAATAATAATAATAATAAATAAATAAATAAATATCCTTCGCAACTGGGTGGGTTCCTCCAGCCACTCTGGGCAGTTTCCATAAAACATCAAACATTAAAAACTCCCTGATACAGGACTGCCTTCAGATGTCTTCTAAAAATTGTGTAGTTCTTTATCTCCTTGACATCTGATGTGAGGACGTTCCGCAGGGAGGGCGCAACCGCCGAGAAGGCCCTCTGCTTGCTTCCCTGTAGCTTCACTTCTCGCAGTTAGGTACCACTAGAAGAACCTTGGAGGTAGACCTCAGTGTCAGAGCTGAATTATGGGGGTGGAGATGCTCCTTCAGGTATATGTTCTGAACATCTCTCTGTGTATGTTGTGTGTGTACAAACTGCAGTATGTGCGAAAGAGTATGTGGTGGCCCCTTCTGGCAACACCCACAACTGGCATATAGTCACCAGAGGAATGGCCAAGGGTGAATGGAGCCCTTCAGACCCCAAAATATTAACCACCCCTGTGCTAGATCTTAAAACCTAGGAATCACCTCCTGCCCTGTTTTTCATATTTCCTTTAGTATAACCATGCCCCAGAAGATGCCATTTTAGTTACCTCAGTGCAGTCTGACTTAACATATTCTCTGACCCACATTTCCTTCAGTTCCACAAGAGCAAGAGGTCTTGATAGCTTATTAGGAACTCTTCATGCTTCACCATTTTCTTAAATAACTTGTGCCTATTTGGTCAAAGTGCTCTCCATTCTCACACCTACAGCATGTGCTAATAAAACCCAGGCCCAAGGTTTTAGAGTGAGATGTTGTATATGTTAAGTGTTTGCTCCATTTTTTTCTTTCACTTCCCACCGTTTCAGGTCTAAGGAAGTGATGAAGCTGAAATTTGCATGAGCACCAAGCCTGTTCAGCAATGAAGTTCATTAAGGTGAAAAGGCATTAATCTTCTTAACTGCTACAGAATATATGTGTAGCCATTGCTAACTTGGCACCACATCGCACCATTCACTTTTCAATGTCTGATGCCTTGTGTTGTCCAGTGGAACCAGATTGGACGGGGTCAATGGGAGGCTTTGCTGGTTTCCTGTGGGGTTAAAGATGCTGCTTCCAGGCTCAGCATTGCTCAAATAGTTCAGTGGCATGATAGATTACAGGAAGCTAAACTCAGCAGGTTTCAGATTGCATTTTTTGATTTGGCATTTTAAGAGCCCAGCAAGTCACTAGTCTGCAGCTCGCTGGGAGACTCTCTAATTTGTTCCAAATTATCACGATTAAGGAGATCGCTTTAAAGTGCACATAATTGCACAAAGGATGCATTTGAGTCCATAGTAATCTGTCCTGGCACTTTTAAATGAGTTTGCTTTTAGGGTATTTCTTTTCCTCTGAAGTGGTAAATCTCTGCTGTAAGTGAGCAGTGTTTTGCTATCAATCCATTAGGGGTGTGTGTCCATGTGCATTTAATTATACAATTTAGCCATGCAATTTTGCTCTGGGCTAAATCTCGACATCCAGATCATGTATGTTCATCTTCTATTAAATGAGAACAAAGGCAAAAAAATTATTTTAATGCAATTTTTCAACTTACATTTGACAGTACACAATAGATATATAAATGTCCACTGTACTCAATAGATGCAACTCAACAGTTATATTTTTATAGACAAACTTCCTTAAAATGCAAGAGGGCATGCACACATGCACAATCATAGAATCATAGAATGATAGAGTTGGAAGAGACCACAAGGGCCATCGAGTCCAACCCCCTGCCAAGCAGGAAACACCATCAGAGCACTCCTGACATATGGTTGTCAAGCCTCTGCTTAAAGACCTCCAAAGAAGGAGACTCCACCACACTCCTTGGCAGCAAATTCCACTGTTGAACCGCTCTTACTGTCAGGAAGTTCTTCCTAATGTTTAGGTGGAATCTTCTTTCTTGTAGTTTGGATCCATTGCTCCGTGTCCGCTTCTCTGGAGCAGCAGAAAACAACCTTTCTCCCTCCTCTATATGACATCCTTTTATATATTTGAACATGGCTATCATATCACCCCTTAACCTCCTCTTCTCCAGGCTAAACATGCCCAGCTCCCTTAGCTGTTCCTCATAAGGCATCGTTTCCAGGCCTTTGACCATTCTGGTTGCCCTCCTCTGGACACGTTCCAGTTTGTCAGTGTCCTTCTTGAACTGTGGTGCCCAGAACTGGACACAGTACTCCAGGTGAGGTCTGACCAGAGCAGAATACAGTGGCACTATTATTTCCCTTGATCGAGATGCTATACTCCTATTGATGCAGCCCAGAATTGCATTGGCTTTTTTAGCTGCCGCATCACACTGTTGGCTCATGTCAAGTTTGTGGTCAACCAAGACTCCTAGATCCTTTTCACATGTACTGCTCTTAAGCCAGGTGTCACCCATCTTGTATTTGTGCCTCTCATTTTTTTTGCCCAAGTGCAATACTTTACATTTCTCCCTGTTAAAATTCATCTTGTTTGTTTTGGCCCAGTTCTCTAATCTGTCAAGGTCGTTTTGAAGTGTGATCCTGTCCTCTGGGGTGTTAGCCACCCCTCCCAGTTTGGTGTCATCTGCAAATTTGTTCAGGGTGCCCTTGAGTCCATCATCCAAGTCGTTGATAAAGATGTTGAATAAGACCGGGCCCAAGGCAGAACCCTGTGGCACCCCACTAGTCACTCTTCTCCAGGATGAAGAGGAACCATTGATGAGCACCCTTTGGGTCCGGTCAGTCAGCCAGTTACAAATCCACTGAGTGGTATTAATCTTTGGGTGGTGGTAGTTATGTTATTTTAATACTTTTAATGACAATTCATTGAGAAGTTTGCTACGATGGCTCTGTCCATTCACCAGATGTTGAGGTTCTGTGTGATCCAAAATGGTTTATTTACAAATTGACAGATTACTAGATTTATCTATTTGGAGTATTTTTTTTTATGCATCCCTACCAGTGAAGGCTTAGGATGGAGAGATTTTCATCTACCTTTGAATTATTCATATATATTGGAAGCACTGACAGGGATATGCAGACAGGAAGGGGGTGGATTCTTAGTAAGTGAAGATCACCAGAGGTGAAGTTTTGCCTCAGTGAGTAATACTTTACTTTTCCCCATGTAACTAAAGTTCCTAGGGGACAAGGAAAATGCTGCACTAAAAGAAAACAATGTGATGCAGGCAAATGTGCCTGGTCATTGCTGATAGTGGGTGATTGGGTCTCAGTCAGCTGGAATTCTGTGGAGACATGGAATATAGACTTCTACATTCTTAGCTGTTATGCAACCCAAGCTCAATTATATAGGAAGAATAACCAGTACAGCACAACGCCAATGAATTATCTTCTGCATTCATGTTTTGTTGACGCAGTTGGTGGTTACCTTCTTTCCTAGTCCCTTTGGAAATGGGTGTGTATCAAGCTGTGATATAGTGGTTGGATTGCCAGATAAAGGGTAGCTTCAAATCCCCACTCAGCCATGATGTTTACTGGGTGATCTTGGGAAAGTCATTATTTCTCCAAATCTAATCCACCTCACGGAACACTATGGAGGAGAACAATACAATTCTCGGTGGAGGAGGGTCAGGAAAAATAATGTACAGTGGTACCTTGGAAGGTGAACAGGATCTGTTCCGGAAGTCCATTCAACTTCCAAAATGTTTGGGAACAAAGCAACCTCCTGCAGCCAATCAGAAGCTGCAGAAGTCACGTTGGACGTTCGGGTTCCAAAGAATGTTCAAAAACTGAAACAATCACTTCCGGTTTTCAATCGATTGGGAGCCAAAACGTTCAACTCCCAAGGCATTTGAAAACTAAGGTATGGCTATTAATGAATAAATAGGTTACATTTAATACTTTTGTAACATAAAAGTATTTCATAAATAAAGGTACTAACTGTAATTCTGATATCTGAATATTGAAGGGACATCTATCATTTTGCAAAGAGGGAGACAGAATGCAAGCAGGAAAATTAACAGAGGGTCTTCTCGGTAGCGGTGCCCACCCTGTGGAATGCCCTCCCATAGATGTCAAAGAGATAAGTAACTCTACATTTAGAAGACCTCTAAAGGCAACCCTGTATAGGAAAGCATTTTAAATGTTTGATATCTTATTATGTTTCTGTATAGGTTGGAAGCCACTCAGAGTGGCTGGGGTAACCCTGTCAGATAGGAGGGGTACTACTACTACTACTACTACTACTACTACCTAATACTACTAATGTATCCCAAATGTATTGCTGCACTTAGCCAGTTAAAATGGTACAACTTGGTAGACATGAAAATACAATGTCCATAGCATGTTCTGTTTACTTTGCTACAGGGATATGGTAAATGTTTGAATTTTCCACAATTTGCCAGGTCAGAAGGTGCAACCATAATCTAATATTATGGTTTCAAAGGAGTCAATATAACTAAACGTTTGTGACTGATCTCCCCTTTGGAGCTTTGAATATATTCTTACAAACAAAAGACTATCCTCCAATTTCCTTTATATTTATTGCTCTGAAAAACACAACCAACAGAGCAGCTGCATGTTCGGCATATTAATAAAAGAAATAATCTAAAAACTCAAAAGTTAAGCATTTTGCCAAGGAATTTGTAATAGTTCACAATGAACAAAATGCATATAATCAGACTGCTTTTACAATGTTTCCACAACAGAGAGCTGATCAGACAAACATGTAATTAGGAAGCTATTAATTTTAGCAAGACACGGCCATTAAAGACTGTGTGCCTAGCCTTTTCTTTAAAGGAAATTTCTGCTTCAGCCAGATAAACTGAAGCAGCTCCTTCAGAATATATGCCTGAAAGCATCAATAATAAGATGTGCTAAAAGTAACACAAAGTTCTCATCAAAATGTTAAATATTTGCCATTCCTCCTCTTCAAGACATTGTAGACACTAGAATTCATCTCACTTTTTTATTTTTAGGTGGAGGAGGGACGGAGATTGTATGCATTTTTCTGAGAGAATAATCATTCAACCCCACAAGGAACCATTTCAAGGATTTTGAAGATGAAAAGGGCAACTGCTTCATTACATTTTTTTAAGTGTGTGTTTGCAATAAGTAGTACATTATTACTGGGAGCCGTATGTAGGTCATTTTACATATTACATTTTTAGGTGAACTTCATCTAAGATGCTTCAAGCGTACATGTGTATCATACTGGTTTACTAATTGAGTCATAACTGTGCACTCTGAGTTTGTCTCTGCATAATGTTTGAAATTACCATTGAATTATTAGGTTTTGTTACCTGTTTGTTAAGAAGTAGCATATATAAAATGCTAGAAGCAGCATATATAAAAACATACATAATAAGTAGCATATAAATCAGGCTGATGCTGTTTAAAATACCTAATAATAATAATAATAATAATAATAAATTTATTATTTATACCTCACCCATCTGGCTGGGTTTCCCCAGCCACTCTGGGCAGCTCCCAACAGAATTAAAAGCACAATAAAACATCAAACATCAAAAGCTTCTCTAAACTAAGGGTACCAGACGTCCCCGTTTCCCGGGGACACTCCCTGGATTTACAAATCAGTCCCCTGACAAAATCCATCCATTTAGTAGGAAGTTGAAAAGTGTCCCTGGATTCATTGAAAAAAATCTGGTAACCTTACTCTAAACTTCAGATGCCAGCAGGCCCTCGGAGCTGGACCTCAATGTCCGGGCAAAACAATGGGGGTGGAGACGCTCCTTCAGGTATACTGGGCCGAGGCCATTTAGGGCTTTGAAGGTCAGCACTAACACTTTGAATTGTGCTCGTAAACATACTGGGAGCCAATATAGGTCTTTCGGGACCAGTGTTATATGGTCTCAGCGGCCACTCCCAGTCACCAGTCTAGCTGCTGCATTCTGGCTTAGTTGCAATTTCTGGGTCACCTTCAAAGGTAGCCCCACATAAAGCGCATTGCAGTAGTCCAAGCAGGAGATAACCAGAGCATGCACCACTCTGGCGAAACTGTCCGCAGGCAGGTAGAGTCTCAGCCTGCATACCAGATGGAGCTGGTAGACATCTGTCCTGGACACAGAATTGACCTGCGCCTCCATGGACAGTTGTGAGTCCAAAATGACTTCAGGCTTCAGAGGCCCATTCAGGACCAGGGAGTCCTCCACACCGTCTGCCCCCTGTCCCTCAAAACAGTACTTCTGAAGAGATACTATGAAGTGTCTAATGTGAGCCATGAGATCCCTTAACATATAAAGATAACTTTGAATCAGACTGTTGGTCCAACCATATTGATATGATATATTCTGGCTGGCAGCAGCCATCCAGGAGTCTGCCCTCTGCTGCCTGCAGTACTTTGGGGTGAAAATACCCAGGACTGTATCTAGGAAAAGGTTGCCATTGCCTTGTAAATGACGCTGCAAATGGGACTCAACCATCATCTGTTTCCATTTGCCTTGCTCATTCCCATCAGGCAACTTACATCTTTATTGTAACTGCCAATATATAGTTACTTCTATCCCTACCCGCCAGGCATCATATAACTTTATTCTGATAATACCAAACTGGCAGGGGAGGAGGGGAGTTGCAATGGATGTCTTAATATTAATTAATATTAATCTGCCGATGAGTCAGAAGTCACCTCTTTGCAATTTTGTGAAGCTCATTGGAATCCTGGGAATATTGCTTTTCATAGAAGTTAGAATACAGTGGTACCTCTGGTTAAGAACTTAATTCATTCCGGAGTTCCGTTCTTAACCTGAAACTGTTCTTAACCTGAAGTACCACTTTAATTAATGGGGACTCCCACTGTTGTTCCACCGCAGCCGTGCAATTTCTGTTCTCATCCTGAAGCAAAGTTCTTAACCCGAGGTACTATTTCTGGGTTAGCGGAGTCTGTAACCTGAAGCGTCTGTAACCACTGTATTTCTTTTCATAGAACACAAACAAACATGTGTCTAGTCCTCCAAGGTGTGAACATGTAATGGCAGCAATCCCTTTCTTTGCAACATTGCAAATAATCGAGCCCTAAAGCAAAAGCTGAACAAACACATGAGAACCTTTCAAAACCTGTTGATTCTGATACCATCCCCATGCTCACATGATCACCATCATACGGTTACACTTTGAGTTGCTAAAAAAGTGTCTAATAAATTTAATAAATATAACACAGCAACAAAAGCAACAGAACATTTACTGGGCACTGTCCCAACACTGGGCTGTAAACATATCTCAGTTTGTAACTCAGAAAGCTCTACAACGTTATGCAAAAAAAGAGGAAAAGCACCCATAACTGGGGGGGGGGGAATCATATGGCTTCAAGCCCACTCATGGGCTGAATCGTAATTATTAAACATTTGTATGATGCAGTAAAAATGTTAACGTCCAGCTATTAACACTCCCCCCCCAAAAAAAAACCATCGTCATTTGAATGTGTCCTTCTAGCCCAGCACTCATAAATGCCAGAGAAATGTTAACATAATGCTAAGCAATGTTATGTGCTCACCTCCTAAGTGAGCTCTAAAGGGTATTAAGCGTGAAAATCTGCAGATACTCAAAGGACCCTACACCCTACAGAAGACAGGATTAGCAATTACCATCATCTGGTTGTACTAAATGTGTGCTAAGACAGATTTAAATAGAAAAGGCATACTGCCACTGAAAAGAGAGTTGTTAACAATTTTATTTATACTGTAGCACACATTTCTGATATTCTTCCCCCTTTCCCATGACTCGTCCTCAGAAAGGAAAAAAATAAAAGCTGCAAATTATGAATCTTCTGCTCAGTCCATATGCACTTACCATTGCAGGGTGAACTTCTGATTATTCCCCCCCCCCCCGGATCAAATATTTGCTGGTGTCAACACTCAGCAATCTTGGATGGAGAATGTGGTTCAAGTCCCCTTTTATTACACACCAATGCTAGAATTGGTTCCAGTTTCAACCCCAGCATCTCCATATAGCACTGCAGATTTCTCCTATATGAAACCCTGGCGAGCCTTTACCAGTCAGGATAGATAATACTGACCTCCGTGTTTGGGCTTTCTGCTCACCTGGTCACTTGGCCACAAACCTAAGATGAAATTGGTAAGAAAGATGCCTACTAGTTTTATTCTCCCACCATAACAAACAAACAAACTACTACTACTACTACTACTACTAATTTTTATTTATACCCTGCCCTCCCCAGCCAAGGCCGGGCTCAGGGCAGCTAACAAGCAATAATAAAAACAAGTTGAATGAATACAACTTAAAAACAAGATTAAAATACAACATTAAAATATTGAAACATTAAAATATTAAAATGCAGCCTCATCACAGGAGGAGAAAGGAAAAAGAAAGAGGGGGAGGGAATCAAATTGGCTCCAAGCCAAAGGCCAGGCGGAAAAACTCTGTCTTACAGGCCCTGCAGAAAGAAATCAGATCCTGGAGGGCCCTGGTCTCATGAGGCAGAGGGTACCACCAGGCCAGAGCCCGTGTTGAAAAGGCCCTGGCTCTGGTTGGAAGCTAATCTAACTTCCTTAGGGCCTGGGACCACTAGGGTGTTGCTATTTATGGACCTTGAGGCTCTCCGTGGGGCATACCGGGAGAAGCGGTCCCGTAGGTACGAGGGTCCTAGGCTATGGTGAGCTTGTGTCAAGAAGAAGCAATGTCACACAAACACAGAGGTGATGCTAGGGTAAGCATTTCTGATAACAGCATCTCACAGGATCTAGAAGTTGCCAATTTATTGTGCGCCTTAATCAAACGTTTAAAAAGCTTTCAACCACAGCAAACACAAAGACAAAGCATCTTTGTCTCTTGCTGTTCTGGCAACCAGCTGCGGAAAGCATGGTGAGGTTTGATGGTATTTTTATAGAAAAAGAGGTGCCAGAACTCAGCATGAATGCCTTTCTTGTTGTCTTATAAAAGCAATGTTGCTGACCTGAGAGGTACTGGGACTGAGTTCTGGTGAGTTCTGGCTGCAAAAAGCCCTGCAGGGTAGAAAGCAAAGGAATCAGTGCTGTTCAAAAATACCAGCTTCACTGCTGCTGACAGCTATAATCTTCTTTTCTCTTATGGCCAGTAGACACCCGTAAATAATACTGACACCATTATCTTAATAATATTTAAGGAAATGTACTCTATACCTGCTCAGGAGCACTGTCACCAAAGCTTCATTTAATTCCCCCCCCAAGGATGGAAACAAGTGATACATTTGAGCACCAGTAAGCCTTGGCCGAAATCAATCAATGATGGTTGATTAAATTTAATGCAACCTTTATGAACCAGTATGTCCATAGGGTGGCTTACAACTATAATAAAACAAGAAATGGCAACATTTAGATCCAGCCAAATAAATCATTCTCATTTAAAAACCTGCAACAGTTTGGGAAACAACATACAAATAGACTATAGAATTTCGTATAGAAAGGAAGGTCAATGCCAGTCATCTAAATACGACAACAGATTTCATCTGGCAAGGTTCTCTATAGGAAGTGGGTGCCACTGCCAAAAAGCTCCTGCCATCATCATCCTTTGGGGGGTTGCTCTAAAGGGACAGCTTCTAAGGTCTCCCTTGTTGAAATTATCAATCAAGGTGATCATTTACAAGACCCTTACAATTCAATTACAGTGGTACCTCGGGTTACATACACTTCAGGTTACATACGCTTCAGGTTACAGACTCCACTAACCCATAAATATTACCTCAGTTTAAGAACTTTGCTTCAGGATGAGAACAGAAATCATGCTCTGGGGCGCGGCAGCAGCAGCAGGAGGAGGCCCCATTAGCTAAAGTGGTGCTGCAGGTTAAGAACAGTTTCAGGTTAAGAACGGACCTTCGGAACGAATTAAGTACTTAACCCGAGGTACCACTGCATTGTGACCATTCATATGATCATGGATCACACACACACTTAAAATTCGCACACAGAGAAAGAGAGAATTTATGAGCAGTATTGAGTGTTTCACTGAGATGCCATTGCCAAGAAAAAGTAAGAAAAAATGCCAGAGCAACATTTCAAAACTACTGGCAGGTACAACAAAACTAAAAGGTATTAATTATGACTGGAGACTAAAAAGCAGCAGTCACAGGAGAGGTCCCTCTCACTTCCACCAAATGGAAAAAAGAATAAATAATATGTGAATCCTCTGCAATATTTTTTTGTAACAGCAGGCATTAAAAGCCTCAAGTTGCTTGCCAAAATACCTATTCTTTACCAGACATTAAACGCCTTCCAGTTTGCACTTTAAATGATTCCCCCCTCTCCCTTAGCAAATATTGTTCCAAAGGCTTGATAGTGATAGTAAAAACTACAAACATTTCACACTCCTTTGGTGTTGATCTTGAATTTTTTCCAATAATTCCAGCTTTTGCATCCAGAGAAGCTATAGGTGAAGGAAGATTTCTATTGATGTGAACAGGAATATCCTCATGGCTAATTTTAGTGCAGTAGACTAGAATATTCTTTCACAATGTTGCCACATTGATCACTAGCTAACTTGCATCTATGCAATGAAATTAAGAGAGTGATTTCTCCCCCTTTCCTATGGCAATACAGTGGTACCTCAGGTTACATACGGTTCAGGATACAGACTCCGCTAACCCAGAAATAGTGCTTCAGGTTAAGAACTTTGCTTCGGGATGAGAACAGAAATCGTGCTCCGGCGGCTTGGCGGCAGCAGGAGGCCCCATTAGCTAAAGTGGTGCTTCAGGTTAAGAACAGTTTCAGGTTAAGTACAGACCTCCGGAACGAACTGAGTACTTAACCTGAGGTACCACTGCAGTTTTCCAACTGTGTCCCAAGGTTCCACACACCATTATCACATTTCCCCTTTTTGCTCAAAAACCATTCTCTGGAAGGAATTCTATTCACTTATTCAGGAAAGTATTGCTCCCCTCACTCTAATGACAAGGATGCAGCAGGTAGCCCAGGTACATTGTGAAACATTGGCTTGGATCCTAAGTTAGTTTAAGGATGTTCACTGAAGGAAAGTCTCCCATCCCTTCCTAATTTCTGTAGCCATCTGCACCTCCCCAAAAAACTGCAGCCTTCCTGAATAAAATAGGGTGGTGTGCAGGGGCTGCTAATGGAGGAATCATTCAAAACTGGTATGGGATCCTAAGGTAACTTTAACTTAAGGAAGTTAATGGAAGGAAATGCTCCATTTCCTTCCTTCATCTCAGGCCCTGTGATACCCTGGATTCACTTTTTAAGCAGGCAGTGGGCTGCAGCAGAGAGGACAGGGTAGGGAATTATCATCCCCTGAATTTGTAGTTAGAAGGAACCCTGAGGTTCATATAGTCCAATGCCCTGCAATGGAGAAATATGCAGCTGTCCCATATGGGTATTGAAGCTGCAACCTTGGCATTGTCAGAACCACACTCTTCCTTAAGTTAGCTTGTTCTAGGTGCCAAGCCTCTTGCAGTACCCTAGTCTCTCAGAAGACAAAGACTGCAAAATAAGGCAAAAGCCCTTTAACACCCTGTCAGTGTCTCCTTTCTACTACACTCTAGGTCTCCTCAGCCTATATAAAACTCCAGTTGTCAGCATCTTCCTGTAGGAACCTTAGAACAGGCATAGGCAAACTTTTGGCCTACAATTCCCATCATCCCTGATCACTGGTCCCGTTAGCTAGGGATCATGGGAGTTGTAGGCCAAAACATCTGGAGGGCCAAAGTTTGCCTATGCCTGCTTAAGAGGAAATCAGTTCAGCCAGCAGCAGTCCCTTAGAGCTCTCCAAGGTCCTGCTCTTGTCTATTCTCTGCTTTGACCTGTCTTGACTCTGCAGTGCACTTTCCCTGCAAGTCTCCAGCTGCCATGAAACAGGGGTCCTTTCATCTGTGTCTTCAGTAGAAGGTCCCAATGATTAGGTGTATCTATTGTGGGAATCTATATCCTGTCCCTCATCAAATCAAATCAAATAAAAATTCAAAGACAGAAACATTAAAGGTAACACAACTTGAAATGACAGCATAAAAGCAACCAGAAGAGGCAAAACTAATATGTAGCAGCATAAAAGTGCTCTGCATTCCCAAACAGGTCAGATTAGACAGCCTGGGGGAATTGCTGCCTCTTGCTGAAATGATAGTAAAGGAGGTGCCCCATTAGTCTCCAAGGAGAAAGCATTCCACAGAAGGGGCACCACCACCACAAAGGCCATCCACTGCAACAACAACTGGAAGCCCTCCACTGCAACAACAATTTTCCCCCTAAATTTATTTCTGAAGGTGTATGCACCATCTTTCAGAGAGCCCACAAAGAGTCCCTGTTGAAGAGATTACTGTAGAGACAGGGTAATGAAAAGACAATGTATATTATGGTTTCTTTGGAGAGGAGCAGAGTCTGAAAGCAGAGGTGAAACTAGCTTCTCTTTTATTTTGTTTACTGCAATCATCAAAGTTATGGTGGTAGTCCTCTTCATAGCCACAAGCTAAAGAAATCGTTATCCACCCCCCTCTAAAATAAATAAATATTTGGGAGCAAAACTACATGATAATGTAACATAACATATCTCCTTCAGTATTGTAGAATGAAAAATTGTGTCTGTCGCTGGAAAAGACTGCCATCAACCCTGGAAAGCCCTGCTATTTTTACCCCTTTACCTCATTTTGCACCCCACCCAGAAGTAACCAAAATATCCAATTTTCACCATCTGTGAATGGGGCAGTAAAAATGTGTAGCACTGACACATTTCAGATCAAACCTAAATAAACCCTACTAGATTATTTATTAGGTGCCACTTCGTATTGACTTTGTTGTTTTTCTGCTTTAAATTGTTCCAAGAACCGAGGCTTAATTTTTGAAATAAAATATTAACTGATGATGCTGAAGGGAAAATGTTTGTGTGTGTGTGTGTATGTGTGTGTGAGAGTGAGTGAGTGAGAGAGAGAGAGAGAGAGAGAGAATTAACTTGCCCTGTAATCACCTTGATGTGAGAAGCTGGAAGAGAATTGTAGTGAGAGGTTTTATTAATGGTTTTTCAAGCCATCCATTTTGTGAGCTTTACCATCTAGAGAAATCAGTAAACTGGCCAACTGCAAAAAGGACCAGCACTCACCAGTAATAAAGCTGGAAGCGTTCCAACAGCCGTCTTTAATCAGAATGCCTGAAGGAATGCAGGTCAAGAGGTGAGTTTACTGCTTATTGAATCTATAAATAACTAGGCTTTCACTTCACTAAACATATACAACACGCCTATAATAGAATATATTAAATGTAATAAACCACATTAATGTGACATTAAGGTTGCGAAATTATACAGTGAGGAAATCATGAAACATGAAGTTAAGGTTGAGCATATAATTTTATCTCTATTTCGTTGGGAACATAAATCACAGATCTGCCCTTATTTGCAATCTACCACTCCTGCCACACATACCTGTATACATATATGCTCCTTCCCAGGGAAGGAAGCAAGGAACAGGAAACAGGGAATAGGAAACATATATAATGAAATATCTTAGAACTTGCTTAGAAATCCAAAAGATGACAGTTTTGAGCATGCACGCTTTTTCAGGATAGTTTACACTGACAAGACAATGTTTGAACTAATAGTTTTAAAAATTCAATGATGCTTAATAAATAATTGGCAAGCTGTACTACCAACTTACGTTTCATTTCCACAAATATGGTGGTTTTTTTCATGCGTAGACTATGATTTTGGACAGCCATTTGAGATTTAATTGAATTATGAACCTGACAGAGGGACACTTTAAGGGCATTTGTGGTGCCGAAACACAGAACGCTTCATTACTGGAAGGAAAAGTCTAACAGCTCCCCAATTATACAGTGGACAGAGGACATAACTCAACTGACCGTGTATGAGAAGGTCATCTTCCATAAGCATAAAGAAGAGGGTGAGTTCTCTGATATATGGATTCCTTATACAGAGCTATTCACTTGAATGTCTGAAAACTGGTTTGGTCTCAGCCATCAGCTGCCCCTCCTCCACTTTACATGTACACACAAAACACTATTTTGATTTATTATGATTTAATTTGTATTGTTTGTGTTTGTTTTGATTTCTAGTTAGAGAACCATGTATGGTTGAAATCACACAACTTAAACATGTATGAGATGTGATTGTACTTCATATGTACAAGCATTACATAGGCTGTAAGCTAGAGGCACCTGTTTCTGGAGATCCTATAATGGGCCATCTATGCAACACATAGTATCAGCATATCAGCAACATTGCACAGCTGTTGTTCACACACCCAGAGCATCAGATCTAATTCTCAACCATGTGTGAATTGTTGTGATCAAACCCATGTATGCCCATTTTTCATCTCCTCAGTCAGATTTTTTTTAAAAGGTACATGGAAGCTATGCAGTAAAATAGTTAATTGGTCTCTAAAAGCAAAACATAAGGGTTGACCATTGGGACAGAATTCCAAGTGCAACAGCCCAGGGATCCCCAATTAATGCTAGACAGTGAGGGATAGATGATAGAGCCATGGTGGCAACCAACAACTCATTGTGCCCAGCTGATGTTCAAGCTGCCCACCACGGAGTGCCCAAAGGCACTTCACCCAGAGCTTCTTAGGATCTGGCAGCAACATCATAGTAAGAAGCTGAAATGATGGAGGCGGAATTCTTGCCCCACTTTCCATATACAAATTTGTGTTAAATATGAATGGAATGTCTGGATAGAGCTCCTGAATGTAATTTGGTCAATGAGTCCAACAGCAGGCCAAGTGCTCTGGTGCTTACACAGTTATGGACAATTATTTGGAGCAGAATGTGGATGGGATCTACACTTTGATGTGCATTCCACTGGGAAAGTATTTGTAATGACAAGATGATGGTGGTGGTGATAATTTGATTGTGTCCAAAAAGAAACATTCTGATGCTTGGCATGTCTTGCAACTAGATATGTTAAGATATTTAGCAGTCTTACTGAACATTTTCAATTTCCGTAATATATCTACATGGATTTCACCTTGCCAATATCCTCCAAACTCATCATATTCACTTCTGGAAAATCCCGTGGAGAAATGTCATCAATGATTTCCCTTGTAATCCATAAAGGATACCAGAACAAGCAGCAGCTTTAACTTATTCTGAAATATGTACTTGGGCATCTGATACAAGAAAGAACATAGGTAAGTAACCCATCTTCACACACCTCTGGTGTTGGTTGTAACAGTGGTGAACTCTCACTTCAATGGAACAGTGAAAATCTTCAGACTGTTGCAAACCCGATGTGGCCGGCTTGATCTCATGCATTTGTGAGAATACAGTGGCACACAATAAATATTACATTAAGATGAAATCTGTGCTGTCTCTCTGCTCTTGGTAATTGTATAGTGGTGTTCCAAGCTTCAACTTAATTAGAAACTATGGAGATATTAAAACCTGAAAATAAATCCAATGTCAGCTATCTTGCATTATATTCACAATACGGAGCAATGTCAAATGATTATATTGTTATAGAACATGATGCTATGCTATTCAAGGTCATCCTTCAGCTCTGGCATGGTTTGGCCAATAGCAATGAATTAATTAATTAACTGGCAAGAACAGCTAGTGACTTCATATATCCTGGCCAGACAAGTCCATGTGATAGTGTTGACTCCAGGTTTGAAAGAGCCATCAGAATAGTCCCATCTGGGTGGGTTACACCCTACCTCAGTAGACCACCATGAGCTCTGGGAAGATTAACTTGTGATAGACAATAACAGCTCAGGAGCTCTGATAAGGGTGAGGTTCATTGAGCTGCCACCATTTATATTTCCTACAGTGCCTTGGATTGCCTCCAATGAAAAACATATATAGGATTAGCTGCTTTCTGAGAAAACTTTGGTGAACTTTTCCTTGGGCTGAGAGGGAAATTTGTGCTGCCCCAACTAAATTGCACTTCCCAAACAAATACAGAAACCAAAACTTATATATCCTTTGACTCTGCATGTCTCTGAATTTTGTGCAGTTCACCGTGGGAGGATGAATGTACAAAAAGGTGTGTATTAGGGATAGGGAAAGGGTGCACACACACAAAACCACTACGTACATGTGTACACAAAGGCATGTATTCATGAAAATAACATGCTGTATGCTTTATATTAAGATTTCATACAAAAATGAGTATGAGACACACACTAAGAAATGTGCAGAGCTTTTGTATTGCTTCTTTTTTTTAAAGAAAGTGATGCTTAAATTTTGTGAACTAGACCTAATTTTGGGCAAATTAGAAATGGAAGGAAATCAAAATTGACAGGTTCATGCATCCTTAACTTTTATTTGCTACCTAGGTGAGGCAATAGCATCAACCATGCCTTTTCTCATCAAGGCACTGTAGTGAACTGCCCCTTATGGAATACACCTCTCTATACAACTATATATAAAACAGCTCAGTGAAAATCTGGACCTGAAAACCCTAACTTCTGGCTGATAAACTATGTAGCTTGGTTGATGTTTCTTTGTGGTAAAGACAGCTCTGCTCTTGAGAGACAATCAGGAGAGAGATTTTCATCAAAATAATTGATCCAGCTTGTGGAATGTAAGAATAAAGGCATAGGAAATGCAAGATCAAAGAATGTTGCAGAGATTTACATGACGTGAAAGTGAATTAGCAATGCATCCTATTTTTTTTCTGTCAAAGCAGAGGAAGGAGAGAGAGAAACAAGGGAGAAACAATACACTGCAGAAAGAAGGTCTTTGAAAATAGGTGGGCCATTTATCAGAATTTATTTATTTTTTCATTTGCCAAGAAAATGACCTGCATAACAACTGTTCAGCAACTAAGCGTAGATGCATATTTGGAAATTTAGAACAAGGCTGCTTTGACTCTTCTTTGCTTTTAGCAGCCAAAAAGAGAAGTCTATTCCATGCTCGTTTTTTAAAAAAGTAAGGATGATAAATAAGACAGACCAAAATAGCCAATCTGAAAGTTCTTGGAATAGGAGCAAAGCCGTTACTGAGCCAGTCCTAAGGATACATCAATAATAAGAAAAGTTTCAAAGGAAGTGGAATGAAGTAATTGAAAATGGTTCGGAACAATGACATATCTCACCTTTTGTGACCTTATAATTCAGAGCTAATCATTACAGTATTAGCTGAAAGTGACATGTTAATTAGGATATTAAAGCATACCAGGCCCTTCGTGCTAAGATAATTAAGGTAGGTTGTTTTAACATTTCCATTATAAAGCCCATTTGCTATGGGGATTAGAATTTACATGGGAGCGGGGCTCTGGGTAGAAGGATAGATTCAGTTCACTCACTCTGGACAAATGTGTGCGTATCATTCTATTTAAATAAATAAGTGGCAGAATGAAAGGTCTTGCAACCAAAGTTCTGCTCTTTATATTTACTTACTTATTATTTTAGGCTAATATTATTTTCTACCTATGGCCATGGACAGATGTCAGTAAGATTTAGCACCTACTCGGTTAAGGGGTCCATGCAGATAACCAGTGCCGCCCATTTGATGCAAGTTATGAGCAGATCAGAGGCAGTATGCACTGCCTGTGCTTCCAGAGTCTCATGTAAACTGCACCATAGTAACTAATGTGATGGTGGTACTAAGACCTTCAGAGGTACTAGAGTGGACAGCTGTCCTCTTTCCTATCAGCCCAATATTTCAGAGGTTGCCTGTGAAGCTTTCCATAATGGGCATATCAGATGGGACAAAGTGGCTGCTCACCCACCCACCCACCTCCCTCCCTCCCTCCCTTTAGATCAGCCTTTCTGAACCTGTGGGTTCCCAGATGTTGTTGAACTACAACTCCCATCACCCCTAGCTAGCAAGGTCAGAGCTCAGAGATGATGGGAGTTGTGATCCAATAACATCTGGGGACCCACGGGTTAAGAACTGCTGCTATAGATCAACAGCTGAGCTATCAGTATCACACCAGCAAGCTTAGTATCTTACTTTGGGAAGAGAAATGATATCATTTCCATTTCCTTTCCAAAGACACTGAAAGGGAAATGGCTGCCCCTAGACCAGTGTAATTATGTGCAGATTTCCAACCGCATTCTTCCAATGTGCCATCGTGCTTATAAAATGCCACCAGAAGTGTTGTCCAATTGCCATGACCACATTGTAGCCTACTAGGCATGGGCCATGAAAGCAATATTTTAATGATGTTAACCTTGTAATGGAAACAAAGACTTGTGAACAACGTGGGTTGGATCCAGGAGGTTTCTTCATTGGTGTAAGCTGTTTCTACCCAATAAGAAGCACTGTCCCTCTGTTAAAATAAGATTCTCAGAAGAAGAAACTTGTCTGAATCCAACTATCTGTCCTGAAGGTAGCTATACTATTCTCCATAAGTAAATATATTGTGCAATTCTCTTTCTAGTCCCAAACCATTCTTTAGACATCTATGGAATTGTTAAAGGCTTCAGAAATATGATAATTTACTTCTTCATTCACGCTGAGCATTTTTTTTTACCCAAAATATAACTCACATCACCAAAAAAGGCTGATGTTTCTGTTGATCATTTACAATACGGTTAAGCACAGCCTTAGATGCTCATTTGAAAAGTAATTAAAATAAATCCAATATATCTATCTGTCTGATACCTACAGATGAAACATGAAAGTACAAATCTACTGTTGCCAACTTTCTTGGACATAAAAAGAAATTATAATTACAGTAACTACTCTTCAACAGCTTACCATATATCAGAGCTAAGCATTTGATTACTTACATGGCTTTCCCAATCTTGCTTACATCTCTCTTTCAATATGAATGAGCTGAGGAAGCTCCAGCCAGAGCTAAATATTACTACTGGAGTAAAATATAGGATTTTACATTATTCACTGTCCTTGGATTGTATTGGATCCCCATTAAATTACAGAAAAGATTAGACCTGATATTTCATCTTTCTGCCAAAGATATAAAACCGGGATAGATTCTGTTATACAAATGAAGCAGAAATACATTAAAATAAAATTGCTTTGCTCTGAAGTATTCAAGAGAATTTTTTATGTTGTCAATGGAAAAAAGAAGAAAAAGATTAACCACAGTACAGGAAGCTAGTCCTAAGGGGGATGTCCATACCAGGAAGCAGTTTTTTTATGACTATGCCACAGTAGGATTATCTGAAAGAAAGTGTTATGAAGAGTATGAGATGGAATAGGCACTACTTAAAGAATATAATTACGATAGCCTTCTTTGAACCAGGATTTTACTGCATTTCTCCCTCTCTAGCCCAATAGCATCACATACAGTTGTGCTGTGTGAAGCCAGGAAATGCCCAGGTCCACATCTCAAATTTCCTACTAAAAATGCCCAGACTTTTTGGGGAGTCTACGGTCATTAGTAGATGGCATGGTGGGGCATCACCATTCTCCTGACCTTACATCAAGAGCATTGCACCTGCTTTCTGGGTGCTAGAGGGGGAGGTTTGAGGTGGCAACAAAGTTGACATGGTGTAAATGCACTGGCAGAGCCAAGCCGGTGCTCCTGTTGGTGCATTTGCACCATGCCAACCTCCTTGCTGCCTCTTCCCTCCCTCTCAACCTCTGTCAGGCTGCTGCCAGTGACTCCACAATATACAATATACTATTCCACAACCCTGCAATCTCACTTGACACAATTAAAAAATGATGGGAACATGATATAGGTTACGAAATAAACTCAAACCAGTGGAGCACAATGTGGCCCAAACCACCCTTTAAATCCATCTCTGGCAGGCTGCTACTAGCGACTCCAATGGCTAGTTGTCCAGAAACGTACAAAGACAAGGAAATGTTTCTTACAGACCGTCCACTTTTTATTCAGTATTTACAGAGAGATGCTATAGAACCCAGCCTCTTGGATAATGGCATTGTCTCAAGTGAATCTCCACCCCCTCCATGTCTTCCACTTCCTCATTCGTCAATCTCATCGTCTCTTCTACAGGTGCTGATAAGTGCCCCCTGTCTTAGAGCTCTTTGCTCTCCTACTTTCAAGGCTCACGGGGTTCTGGGAGAGGGAGATCTGGAACGCTTTCTAGAGACACTGTGTCCATCAGCTGTCACCCTCTGGTGCTTCCTCTTCCTCCTCCTCCTCTCCCATTCTTTCCAAACTTTCCCCCTCCTCTGCCTCTGAGCTGTGACCTCCCTCAAACCCCTGTTGTTAAACTAAGCTGTCTTCCTTTCTCTGGAAGGGTCAGGCTGAGGAGACGGTCTCCACCATTCCTCCTCTGCCCCGTCCCTGACAACCTCCCACTAAGTAGCAGCAATGTTAGAGATGAGGTACTGTACATGGTTGTGTTCCACCATATTGTCCACTATTGCTTATTGACCAACCCAGTCGTACATTAAAAAATAATAATTGAAGTCTATGTTACCCCAGGGATGACTCTGATACCTTCATTGAAATCTGTGTTTTTGTCCATAAATGTAGCAGCAGCAGTAACCACAACAACAACAACAAACTTGCAGCTGACATCTATGCATCACCTTAGCCCTCTATTCATATGCTGTTACTTGCACTGTCTACAGATCCCAGTCATCTAATCTCCTCATCCATAGAAAACCACAACATACTTTCCTCTGCTACAAACACTGACAATTCCCAAATCCACACTGCTCTGCTCTTCCCCACTGCACTCTCCTGTACTCTTCTTATATCTGTGCTGCTAGTTTATAGAAGATTAATACAGTATATCAAAGCCTTCAACGTGGAACAACAATTTGTTAGAAGTTTACCATGGACCAAATCTGTGGCTCTGGGCCTACATGAAATGTCTAAGATATTTACCAAGGTTTTTATGTTCCTCAGTCTCCCAGAACTGAATGTTCTCCATATCTTCTGCAGTGTGTGTGTGTGTGGGCGTGCAAGAGCCACAACACATACACGGTGCTCAGGAATTATAAATATGGACATTGTGGAAGATGCAAAATGGCTGCCAGATTGTCAGCACAGTTTTTGTTGTTGATGTCGAAAAAGGAAGAAAGGAGCTGTGCTATCATTGCTGCCGATGGTGATACCTACCCATCTGGGAGCTTGTCCTTCTTCTGGAAGAATTCAATAAAATATACATCAATTTTTCTTCTTCCCGCAAGTAGTGTATAGAATTTTGAGAAGTCATTTGCACACTGCTTTTGACAATTAGGATTAGTACACCAACATTAATCCTGGACCCCAAATTTATGGAGCATGTGAAGATGTCAGCAGTCTCGTTTTACACATATTGTGGTCTTACAAAATAGGTTTCATTTCTACATTTAAATTAGTCTTCCCTCCTGGACAGGATCTGCTTATTCCAGTGCATATTCAGGTGTGCTGTAGCCATCATGAGCACTACTACCTTATTAATTTACCTCCCCTTTCCATGCAACTTTCTCTCTTTCTCTGGCTCCATTCCTGTCTTCAAACAGTTACCACCATCTCTCCCCAGGTACTGATGAGTTCCACCAGTAACCAAAGCAGTGTTCAGACAACCTCCCTCCCCAAAGCTAAAGCATACATAAGAGTGGGGGAACCCTGCCCCAAGTTTCTGGTGTTCCTGCTGACCATGTTCCCTGTGGGGCACACATTTTGACAAACACCTACAGTATGTACAGAAGGCTCCTGCATGCGGGTGAAATCCTGACTGAGTAACTGGTTGGAATTCTGAATGGTTCACTGAAACAAATAAACAGCTGGCAGGGGGCATAAATAGCAAACACATCATCAGTGGGGATGGTGCTGCCATGACCCCACAACTCCCATCTGTGTTTTCTATATGCGAGGGGGTTTGTCATGTAAATGCAGTAGCTCTTAAAATGGGGACATTATTATAATGCTGTTGTGCCTTCTCCAGCTGTGCAAGAACAATATTTTAAAAGCAAAAATGTTGAATTTGCTATATGCAAGATATGGGGGATGAAATCATTTAGCTGGCTGTTGGTGTTCTGACCTGATTTTATTATTTTAATGAAAGCCTATAATGAGGCGTTATGTTATTATTATTATTATTTAAAAAGATTCTGTTGGATGTACTGCTAGAGATAGACTGAGTAGAAAAGTATCCATTCCTTTCTGGTACCTAAGGGATCTTTTTTACGTATGTAGATGCCAAATGGTTGTGCTATGATGTCAATCCCAGCTGCCTTGGGCATGCCAAATTGCTAGACTGTGATACCTTTTGCAAATACCAAAGGACATTCCAAATTTGTCTGCTTTGATAACATTCCCAGATACTTAAAGACTTGCCAATCTTTGTGAGTTACAATGTCTTCTCTTGGTGATAATAATATGGCCGGGGTGGGAAAGAGGAAATAAAAGCATCGGCAGATTTTTGCTTCTCAGTAAATTCCACCAAAAACTAAATACCGCCCTCTTCCCCATCAGCTCAGCTAAAGAGGCATTTGTGCATGATATGCTTTCTATACTTCTGTCTTTTAATTACACACTGATGAAGTGTTTCCCAGATTACAGGATATGGTACACTAAAAAGCCACACAAACTTCATAGCAGTGAAACACTATGTTGTCAGATTCAGGGCAATGCAGCACAGGGGACCCAAACGGCGTGACTTCTAAGTCAAGGGTAGACCAAGAGATGAAATCTAGGGGTTCATTAAATATTCTCCGATGTCAGTATTTCACTTCAAAGTTCGGAATAAAATTCATGCAATTTTGAAGCTATTCTAAACTATTTTATTCCCCCAACCGCTGCTTACTGCCGGCACTTTTCACATTCTTTACGTTCACTACTGCTTAATCTGATAGCAATTTTCTTTCAGAGCATGTATGATGTTATCATGTGACATGTGGCCACATGACGCATTCACTAAATCACACAGGTCACAACAACCAATCAGGTTAATGGCAGAGAAGGCTGGCAGAGCTGAGAACACTGGTGCTGTGGAAAACGGTACAGAAAAGAAGCAATATGCATGCAAGCAAAATAACGAGGAAGCGCATCAAAGCAATATGAGCCCTGAGTGCTCACTGGAAGGACAGATCGTGAAGCTGAGGCTCCAATACTTTGGCCACCTCATGAGAAGAGAAGACTCCCTGGAAAAGACCCCAACGTTGGGAAAGATGGAGGGCACAAGGAGAAAGGGATGACAGAGGACGAGATGGTTGGATAGTATTCTTGAAGCTGCAAACATGAGTTTGACCAAACTGTGGGAGGCAGTGAAAGACAGGAGTGCCTGGCGTGCTCTGGTCCATGGGGTCATGGAGAGTTGGACACGACTAAACGACTAAACAACAACAACACTAATTGGCCTGTGTCATGTCTTCTTTGTCTATTTCACACAGTTGGGTGTTGTTTGCGTGACTGGAGTTGTGTTTTTGTTTGGATTTGGCTATTTGGCATTCAGTCCAGGTGGGTGAGTGGATTTTGGAAAATATCTGAATCATATCGGATCCAGATTGGTGTTTGGGCCTGTCAGGTGCCACCAGGTGAATGTTGGCCATTGGAGCCACAGTGTGCATGTCAGGTTCACATACCCAAGGAGCCTGTAGTAAGCGGGGGAGACGGGAAAATCGAAATCCTCCCATCTCTCCACCTCACTGCCCAGACCTTGTTGGTTCTAGGTAATTTGGTTGAATCATTACTTGTTAGATTTTAATAAATATAGCCTGTTTACCTATCTGTCATGTCTCGAGTCTTCTTGGATTTTTTGGCAAAAGGTTGTTTTGTTTTTTAAAAAGATGAGTGGTTGTTTTGCTTTGTAACAATACTTTAGCTCCAAACATCAAAGTATAAATAGCATATTACAGTATGTCTTCTTTTAGAAAAACCTAAAATATCAACATTTACCATCTTAGAGAACAGTGTAAATGCAAAAAGGGGGGGTGGGCAAGGAAAGACTTACACTTATTCCAAACCCTCATCAGCTTGATCATGTGACCTATCAACCCAGCATAATTTAGCCAGCAAAAATGGAGATGTAAATCCAACCCCCCCCCCAATTTCCTCCTGAATGGAATTTGTCATGGGGTACCATGCTGACTTTCTATAGTTAGGATTGCTTTGCTAGTCTGCTTCTCTTTAGATCTAGTTTATATCTTTCTAAAGTTCGTTTTTAAGGGAGAACACACACACAAGAGAACTAGGCTCTTATTAATCTTGTTGCATCAAGTGTTATTGGAATGCACTGGAAGCTTGTCCAACATTAAGAAAATTGCATCCTTATGTGCAACTCTTTTGCTCACAATTAAGGGAATACGCAACTCTATCATTAACGTAGGTGAATTAAAAATGCAAATCCAGCTATCGCTTTTACAGGCATGCAAAATGACTTTTTGGCTCAAGTTAATGGGGAACATTTTTCCAAAGGGATGCCATTGCCCTGAAAAGAGAGCTCAATTCCCTGCTATGACATTACAGCTGAATTATGTTCATATTAATTATTTAAAGAAAGCTGCAATGGAAAAAAAAAGGAAAGGAAAAATAGCTATCATACATGGACTCAATAGGACTCTTTTCTGTTTACTGCAATTTGTGTCCCTTCTAAAAATCACATTTATCTTAAACAATTGATTAACTTCTTGCTTTTCAGCCTCCAAAGGAAATTCTTAAAAGTTTGTCTCTGTGGATAATCTCACAGCTCAATATTAAACTAAACTCTAGAGGGATATGTTGCAATTTTTTTAAAAAAAAATCCCCTTTTTTGTATACTCATTAATGCAGACTGCAAAGAAAGCAGAGTCTGTTAATTTCTCGGAACGTACAGCTGTTTCATTACCTCGACATAGTTAGTTATTGTTTTTAATTGCACTGTTCAGTGATCATGTATGAACTAATTTTCTTATTTGCACTTTCCATGTTAGCTCTTTGAACCATGAAGAACCAAATGCACATTGAGAAACAATAATAATTCTTTCAGGGTTTATTCATGCATTATAGTGTTCAAAAGACTGACTGCTGCGGGAGTCACTGTCAGCCCCATCCCTCACAAAAAAAGAATGCAAGGAACAATAGATCTCGCCCACCCACAATTTCATCATTCATTTTTTAAAAAATAAAAATGGAGAAGTGTGAGGGAGAACTATCAGAGGAACACAGGGAGCTGGCTCATACCTGGTCAGACTATTTGTCAGTCCAGGCTAGTGTCAGACAGAAGACTGCAAATAATCTGCTACGTGAACAGGTAGCAGTGGGTGGGTGTGGGTGGGTGGGTGTGTAGTTCAACAGCAGCAGCAGCAATAAACAATAACAGCATTCCTAAAACTTCAACGCAAGGCAAAAACTCAAGCTCTACAGCAACAGCGTAGGAAGTCAGCTTGAGAAGTGTGCCACTAAATTAACAGTTATCATTTCAAGCTTATGCCAGCTTTATGGTCAGTAGTTTCACCAACTATTTATACTCAAAACTGAGTCCTGAAAATGATGGTGAACAAATTAACAAATCTTACAAACCATGGTTGTTTGATGGAGAAGAATGGACACCCACTCCTCCACCTCCCCAGAACAGCAGTTCCCAAGATGGTCTGGAATAGGGGTGAGCAACCTGAAGCCATTCAGATGGATGCACTGAATAGTTAACTCCCTAACACAGTTATACCTTTGGGATAGCTGAACCTCTCCATTTCATTATATCCTGCTGGAGCTTAATGCATGATTCATCCATTTATCTTCACAACAACCTTGAGGTAAATAGTGTGTCCATGGCCTAGTAGGGATATGAAGCTAGCTCTCCTCGTTTATTTGTCAATACCAGTGCTATTTTTTGAGAAAAAGAGGTGCCGGAACTCACCATGAACACCTCCCTCATTCTCTTAGAATGGCAATGGCACCCACCTGAGAGGTGCCAGAATTGAGTTCCAGAGAGCTCCAGCTGGAAAACAGCCCTGATCTAACCACTACATTGCTGGTGATATCATTTGCTGGATTCCTTCAAGTTCATTATCACATATTACTTCAGGCTACGACTGCAAAGAATTTGCTGCAGAGTCAGTCAAGTTATATGTCAACAGATTTTTTATTATTATTATTTAATGGAAACACAGAACATAATGGCTTGCTGAGAGAAACATTTCCATTTATGATTAAAAAAAACCCTAGGTGTTTTATTTTGCACTTTCTTGTGACAGTTCCATTAGTTTATGAGGTCATTTCCAAAAACCAAAGAAGACTGTGAGTTTTATTCATTGTGTCTATCAGTAAGTAATGTTTTGCCTGTGCAATGACTGGGTATGTTATCAATCAGGATTGCTGGTTAGGTGTTGCTGGTTATGTTCTTTTATAAATACATCTGTACACTTTGGGTCCATTAACCTCCCCCCATACTTTTCAACATTAAAATAAATCTTAACACTATTAAAATGAGGGAGCATTTAAAAAATATTTTTTTAAAAAATAGTCCATTGCCAGCAAAAATAAATTTAGAAGCAGCTCACCAGCTTCTTGCCAGATGGGTTCATATTGTTTACTAGGAGGGGGAGTTGGCACAGTGCTGACACCATCCAGCACTCCTGCCAGCACATTTGCACTGTGCTGACCCTACCACCATCTTGCCCACCTACCTCTCCTTGTGAGCAACCGTGACTCACCTGCTCAGAAGCTGGCCTAACAGCTGTACCCAACACGGGAAGCTGCTTCCGATTGAAATAAAACAAAAGTGTGGTGGAATAAAAATGTTTTTGTTGCCCATGTAAAATACAGTGAATAAGGGGGCAGACTAAACTCCTTTAGGATGTTCCATAACTGGTTAAGTTCCAGAATGGGCAGCTGCCACTGAAAAGGCCTTTGGAGCAGAGCCTCCAAACATGGTTCCACCTGTTGATTAGCTAGAGCATCATTAAGCAGCAACCAACACTGTGAATTGGCCTTCCCAAGACCCTAGTTCAACTGAAGTTTCTCCAGTTCAGCATCCTCCCATCTTCCTTTTTGCAGCACAGTTCCCTCTTTCTCCAAGTTCTCATTTTCACACAGTGCAGCTTGCAGTGAGTCAACAGTTTGTTTCATAGCCTCTTTTGTTTTAAAGGTATTTTATTTCGAAATAAAAACAGAGAGGCAACAAAAAGGAAGCACACACAATAGTGCAGCCGGATTCATTCCGGAGATCTGTTCTTAACCTGAAACCGTTCTTAAGCTGAGGTACCACTTTAGCTAATGGGGTCTCCCACTGCCACTGCGCTGCTGCCGTGCAATTTCTGTTCTCATCTTGAAGCAAAGTTCTTAACCCGAGGTACTATTTCTGGGTTAGCGGAGTCTGTAACCTGAAGCATCTGTAACCTGAAGCGTCTGTAACCCGAGGTACCACTGTAATGAAGGGGATGGGGAGAGAGAAATGGAACAGTTGTAGTCCTTAGAATATCACAGGTAAGGTTGTGGGATAAAAGAGTTTAAGGAGATGCTCACTAAAGGTTGCATCCAACTAAACTGCCCTATTGAAAGGCCTACATAAAGGCCTCTCTCTCTCTCTCTCTCTCTCTCTCTCTCTCTCTCTCTCTCTCATGCTTCCCTACATAGGTGCCAGCTCCCCAGGGCCCTGGGTACCCAAGCAGCCACAAAAATTTCCCTTGAAGGGGCTGGGCACCCACAAATTTTGGTGCCAATACCATGCACGCTGCATGGGACCCACGGCCCCGGGCACCCACCGTCATGGGGCCAAGCTGGCACTCCTGTTTCCCAGTGTGCCCCCTGTCCTCCTGCCAAGTCCTTGTACAAGTAGAACAACTTCATTTGCAGCAACCCTAACTGTTAAAGGACTTTGAGTATTTAAATCAAGGGCTTATTTCCTCCCCATCTTCCCAGATGAAATCAAACTCCCCACAAAGAAGAAAGTTCAGAAGGAGTTACCGAGTGAATATATGTGATGTGCTTTGAGAAAATGTGAAACGTGCTGTTTAAATGCTAAAGTATTATTATCTATGGCCCAGGTCCTTTCTGGACCTGTTAAATAGGCAACAGGGGTGAGGTTGCATTGCCTCCAGACTGAATTGGAAAAAGCCTCTTGCCAGCAGAGGCTATAATTGATAGCATAGCACTATTGAGAGGGGCTAGGGGAGCACTGTGTAAATGGCCCCTCTGGGCTCAATGAGTCAAGTCGCAGCCTGAATTGTAGTGGCCCAAGCCGAACTGCTTTAAAAACCACATGCCTGAAAGTACTTTGAAGAGAGATAAACAATAATTACCTCAATAGCCTTTTGCTTCTGTTAAGTAGAAAGGAAAATTAGCAGATAACATACAGCAAAAGCAGGGGCGATGCATTAAGATGCTGATTGAGAAGCGTCAAGAAAACGCCTGATTCACTATTAAAAATTGTGGGAGAATATAGGAAGCGCAGCTCGTGTCCCCTGCCTGGACATTTCAGAAGCCTCTCCTTTTTCTGCCTTTTCGGTCTGTTTCTTTTGCTCCGTCCCCACAGAGCTCTCCTACTTATTAACACTCGTGATGGATAAGGCAGCATTAGAACACAAACCCTTGACATGAAATCGATATGTACTAAAAGTTAATTCTAAAAGGTTAGTTTCCCTCCTCAATATATCTTTACAAAAAATAAAATAGAAACCCTCCGTGCCTGAGGTGTTCTGATTTCCCTCTGATACAGAACCCAAAGGTAGAATTGGGGGAGGGTGTAGAATGGACATTAAAACACACATCCCCCCCCCCCTTACCGGACTTCCAGAAACAACTAAGGAGAGATTTGCATGGAGAGTTTTCAGGGAAATGTGGTAGACAAGCATTTTGCTATTGGCCTAATGCGCACAGAACAGTAGGGAACTGAGAATCTACAAGGCATTATTTTTGCTGTTGCTTGAGTGCCAGTTCTTGGGGCATGTTTACATGCTCAGGGATATTCATCCAGCTGTTTAATTTCGTAGTTCAGCTTTCTTGTATTGGGATTATTTACATTGGTAGGGAATCAGAGGCTGTTTCTCTCTCCTCCCAACATGTGCTTGCTGAAGTAAACCTTGCATTGCTATTTGTCATCTTGCCCTGAGCATCTTTTCTTTGTTTTTACATCTTTCTATTCAGAAACACAGCCCCTTTGCTTCTTATATAAACCCAAAAAGTCAAGGCAGTCAGAGCTGTACTGGTCTTGTGAAAGACCCCAGGGAGGAACGAGGTCAATATGAACTTTGTGAACAGCCTTAGGTGAGATATTATCTGTCAGCCTAGTGACTCAAGTTAAGAGGTTGTTGTAGGGTTTGGGCTTTGTTTTATTTATTAGATGCATTTATATACCTGAACCATAACAATAGTTGTCTGGGCAGATTGTGAAACATAACTGTAATGGTTCTAGGGGCTGCTCGTGCGTAAGTTGCCGCTACTCCTGGCTAGGTTGCCTGGTTGAACCCTTTCTGTCTGGACAGCCTCAAGTTCCGTGGCTGCCTCAGTCGCTGGCAGAATCCGTCAGTGGGCGTTTCTTGAACCTCTTCCAGCATAGAAGCTGTTTGACGCCCAGTCTCCTCCTACTCTGCCTGCGCGGAAGTCTTCTGCGCAAAGAGGGTGTGGGCAGCGGAGTACCCGTGCCCTCTCCGCTGGTCTCCGGCGAGGAGTCCTGGAGCCACCTCTCTGATTCCCCCATCTGCCCCCCCTTCTCCACTGGTGTTATGCTGATTTCCTTCCCCAGTGAATGGGCTGCCTCTCTCCCTACTGGGGCCCTCTCCGCCATCCCTCTGGAGCCTTCTCTCTGCCTCCAGCTCCGATGGCAGTTCCCTGACAATAACATTCTCCAACTTTACAATTCTATGATTCCCCAATGCCAGCTCTTGAAAGATACCACACTACACTGGCAATCTTAATTCTGGTCAGTTGCAAGACTAGTTGGGTTCTCAGTCCTGCTATTGCATTTCTCCTTGTCCATTGGCTCCATCCACTGACACTATGCTTAATCTATGTACTCAGGACTGGGAGTGGCTGGCGAGCATGTTTCTCATCCTCTTTCTCATCTAGCACTGCCTTGCGTGGCCAGTAAAAATTAGGCTTCCATTTCTCTCCCCCTTCAAAAAGAAATTGGTTCTCATCAATGTACTAGTGTTGTGGGCTGGCTTGCAAACTCAATTTACAAATTCATTTTACATTACTTTGTGATGCATATAATCAAATGTGTAGATGAGCTTTGGTTTTGGTTTTCAGTTCAAGGACCATATTCACTTCTGGGCAATCTCCTCTCTCAAACTGCATTTACAACAATTATGAGTCAAGAATTGCACTGAAACAGTGAGAAAGCTAGTGGATGAGAAAGTTCCAATCTGCACATTACTCCAGGAAGTCTAGATCAGGTTATTGTGCTGGAATAAACAAATACTGAATTCTTCAAGCAACCTGAGCTTGTTCTTAGCGGTTGCCATCAATGTTTAGACCACAGCCTAAAAGGGATTAAACCTAATCTCAACAAATGTTTTTTTTCTGGATAGGTCTGAAGAGTGTTGGATCATCCCCACTGTTTCCAAAGTTCATTCCCACTGTTTTCAGTGATGCTGTTTATCTCCAACACAAGTGGAAAGTATCAGTAGGCTTGGGGAAACCTCAAGCTTTGCAGAAGTCAAGATATTTTTAGGAAGAAAGCATAAACCATAAGCTTTCTTATGGAATTGGAAAAATAGGTCAATGAGGACTAGGGATGGGAGAGAAATTACATCCAGTTTGCATTTAAGTAACTAATTTGCACTTTCCACAACAATATGTGAATTGAAACACAGCAAGCCTTGAAAATTCACATTCTTTGAATTTACAATGCAGTTTTCCAACCAAGTAATAGGTGCAGAAATGCATGTTATTGGACAAAGTGTGCAAAAACAATAACAACCCACAATATATTAATGAAAAAAGCAAGCAAAAATGCATTGTATTATGGGGAATTGAATATATGAATGAGTCAAAATCTATCATAAAAGGCAAAAAGGTATTTCTGACACACAGGTTCCGAGAAGGAGTCTCAAAAAGATGGATGTTCATAATCTTCAGCTTCTGTAACTTAAAGAAGGCTGGCTATGCTGCAGGGTCTGTACAATATCGATTGAAATCTCCTCCTCTGTGCCTGTCCCATGTCTTACGTCATCTTAACAGATCATTGGGCAAATAAATGGCTTTTGCGAAAGCCTGAAGGGATAAAGAAATGTTAGAAAATAAAGAAATGGAAAATTCATCTAAATAAATACATGCATACTACTGGATTCATTAAGCTGCCTACAGGTTCGTGTATGACATTTCAGACGGTAAGCTATCAAAGGAAGCAATCACATTGGCCTGACAAGAAAGAATTAAAAACGTTATTCATCAATGTGCTGTAGCCTTTCTGATATTAGTTTACTTTATATCTGATCTGTTAAATTTCTGGAAGCTGGGCTGCTCCCATACTTTTGTTCAGAATTAAGAGCAGGGTGGCATTGAAAGCCACGGTGGTGCATGAATAATCCCAGGAAGTACATTTATGAAGTTAGTGGTACCTCAGGTTAAGAACATAATCCATTCTGGAGGTCTGTTCTTAACCTGAAACTGTTCTTAACCTGAGGTACCACTTTAGCTAATGGGCCTCCCGCTGCCAGTGCGCCGCCGCCGCACGATTTCTGTTCTCATCCTGAAGCAAAGTTCTTAACCCGAGGTACTATTTCTGGGTTAGTGGAGTCTGTAACCTGAAGCATCTGTAACCTGAGGTACCACTGTACCTAAATACAATGTGATGGAAAATATGTGGTTGTTTAAGGTATTACATTGTATTTTGACTTTGCTCTGAGATGCTCACAATGACATATATGATAAGCCGGCTCCCTCGGCTAGTAAAGCGAGATGAGCGCCGCAACCCCAGAGTCGGCCATGACTGGACCTAATGGTCAGGGGTCCCTTTACCATTTACACACAACCCATCACCCATTTAGTCTCAGATATGGTAAGCTAAAGCATGGTGACTGATGCAAGGTCACCCAGTGACCTTCAAGGTAGATGCCCATCACTTAACTATTAGATCACATAGTTGCTTATCATATTGAACTGGAAACTGTACTACTACTACTACAAATAATAATAAGAATAATAAACCACACAGGATAGTTAAACTGTTATGATTTTTGATGCTCTGGGGTTGCCCAGAGGCCCCCTCAGTCTCCCTGACCTTTCCGAGCGTCCTCCCGGTAAGCACAACTCTGGAATGGCATGTCCCTTCATTCCAGTGTGCCCTTCAGTGACATCTCCCAGATGAAAGATGCACACTAATCTTCTGGCATCGCACAGCAAGAAGAATGAACCATCCGTAGATCTAAACAACATATTTATGTACACTATATACAGACACAGAATCATGACGCTCTCTCTCATTCAGCTCCGAGAGAGAACAGGCAGGCAAAAGTGAAAGTACCTTACAAAGTACATACATATAGGACTCTATCCGGTTCTCATGTTTCTTCTCAGAAAGGCGTGCAAATGACACCAATCACAAAATGCAGCCTTGGAGGCAAAAGAACAATTAAGAAATTGTGCAGAGAAGTTGGAAGGCCAATTTTAGCACAGCTCTAGTTTCTGCTAACACAGCCATTGAAACAGCAGAAGGCAGATTTTCCTTTGGATGCCTGGAGAGATTATTACCATCAGTTGTGCTAGACAGAACTATGAAGTGCAGGATTTCCCTACAGTCTCGCTCTCTCCTGCCTGTTGACCCAAGTCAGGGCCCCTTAACCATGCCATTTTGATAGTAAGTGGTCCACAAGTTCATCTCTGCTACCCTGTGGTATGCAACCCAAGAACATGAATGTTTGTGAAGTGTTGACTTCTGTGCGCCTGCCTAGTGAACTTTCCAGCACATTTATTTTATTTTTTTTGCGTCCTTTTTCTTTTTGCATCTAACTTTTCCAGTGCTGAACGTTGTTTAGCCAACTGTTAAACTATCAAGGGCTGAGGTCTTTCCAGTGCTTGGGTATAATCTCTGGAGCACCTGATAGATGATGGCTAACAAGTTCTCTAAGAGACAGAATAAACATTTATAGGAGGAAAACAGCACAGCTATTAAGCTCTAAGGCAAGCTAAAAGGAACAACACCTGTTTCTGGCACAGGCCAGATGTGTGAACAGGCAGGACATCAGATGGGAATATTTGTATTAAAATGGTTCAGTGCCAGATCATCAAGGGGATTTTACAAAATCCAGCAATCTAATCATGCTATTTCCAACACAGTATCTTTCTTGGGAGAAAGAATAGGAACTGGCAGTTATCTCTCTATTTCTCTCTCACTCTCCGTACACAAGTATCATATATTGTTATGAACTTGGCGCCACTTCCCTGCGCTGTAGCAAGTTGGAAGAAAAGTGGTGTTTTGATTTCCTTTGTGGTGCAATGACAATATTTGCTTTATTCTTAAGAATACAAGCAGAGCCGAACTGAAGGCAAGGGAAGACTTCCCTAAGACCAAAGATCTATGAGTCCAGGCCCACGAAACACACTCTGCATTCCCAAACTGCAGAAGTAGCTTGTTCTGTTGTGGTGTCCTGGCAGTAAAACACCTTTCTTATAGAGTTGTAGCTTATTATGGCTCAGGACCACGATACCTCAAGGACTGCCTCTTTCTATATGAACCTACGTGGACCCTGAGATCATCTTCTGAGGCCCTTCTTTGTGTGCTGCCTCCTCCTCATCCAGAGGGTGGCAACACAAAAATGGGTCTTTCCTGCAGTGGCTCCCCATCTGTGGAATGCTGTTTCCAGGGAAGTTCAGCTGATGCCTTCATTATACACCTTTAGGCACCAGGCAAAAATGTTCCTCTTTGATTTGATTTGATTGACATCCTATGGCCTTTGAAAATGTGTTGAGGGAGGGGGTTATTGGGTTGTTGTTGTCTTCATTTTGATTATTTATTTTGTGCTTTTATATTCTGAGTTTATTCTATGAGCCGCCCAGAGACCTGTGGGTATGGGTTGGTAAATAATAATAATAATAATAATAATAATAATAATAATAATACATGGCACCGCATGACATGCTTGTTCCAGGCGTACACACTGTGCAATGTGCTGATAAGTTGCATGCCCACTGTGAGTCTTGTGCACTTGACACGAGCATGTCAAGTGGCATGCTCACACGATGTGCGCATGACAACACAGAATATTGAAGGGGCCTGGTCCCCTTCTTGAAAATTTCCGGGGGGCCCTCGGCCCCCTCAGGTGATGCCCCATAGCACCAAAAACAAAATCAAAACTACCCTTCACAACTCCCTTTCTGTATATATCAGACATATGCTATCTCCATTGCCTTTTCAACATTAATTGAAGAACCTCCTTTTTCAACAAGCCTTTTAAGTGGGGGTTCTTATTCTAGTATGCTTTCGTACTGGGGTTTTTCATTGCAAGCAGGTCATAAATACATACATACATGCATACATACATTCCCACCATCCCTAGGAAAGGGGGTGTTTCTCTAATAAGTATGTGTGGTGTGGAAATGCATTAATTGTCAGTCAAAAGACACTAAAATTGGCAACGCATACACACACATTTACTTTTCTACTAATTGTGACTATTAATCACATTTTGAAAGCAACATCATCAATGTTAATAATAAAATGCAGGGCAAGAAGCTGGTCCTTCATGCTATCAAACTGATTGGCTGAACTGCGGGTTTGTTTGTTTTTTGTTTCCTACTCCCAGCATGCTCCTTAGAATACACAGAGCAATTTGCACATGGAACATGTTTTAGTTCTTCATTCCTGCTCCCTTCCTCTCTTTTTTTCCTGAAGAGCACCCTAGAAACAACTTTTCTTCATCTTTAAATATTTATAAATCACACTTTCATATTATACATGGCAGTGTATAACAAAAAAACAAAACAAAACAAAACACCAAAGTAAAAACAACTGAAAAATGTCAAACATATCAGTAAAAACTAGTTGGCAAAGAATTTCAGGTTTGAAAGGCCTTTCTGAAAAATATAACTTTTAGAAGACATCTAAAGATGAGTTGTCACACCTGTACAGTGGTACCTCAGGTTAAGAACTTAATTCGTTCTAGAGGTCCATTCTTAACCTGAAACTGTTCTTAACCTGAGGTACCACTTTAGCTAATGGGGCCTCCCGCTGCTGCTGCACTGCCACCACACGATTTCTGTTCTCACCCTGAAGCAAAGTTCTCAACTCGAGGTACTATTTCTGGGTTGGTGGAGTCTGTAACCTGAAGCGTCTGTAACCTGAAGCATCTGTAACCTGAGGTACCACTGTATTGGCAAGGAGTTTGGCATGGCAGGGCCTGCCACACTAAAACCCTGGGAAAGGCCATCCAAACTTCAGGGGCCTCATCAGAAGACCTCAGCAATCGAGGTGGCACATAAGGAATCAGGTGGTCCTTAAGGTGTTGTTGTTTAGTCGTTCAGTCGTGTCCGACTCTTCGTGACCCCATGGACCAGAGCATGCCAGGCACTCCTGTCTTCAGGTCCTTAAGGTAGTTTGGGCCAAAGTTTGTTTAGGCTTTTGTGAATTCACACAGTTTTACCACTGAGATGAAGAAGATCGGGACGGAAGGAACAGAGATAACATCAGAGAATCGCTGACATGTTGGTAGGTGGAATGGAACGGAAAGAAGGGGGGGAGACTTTTTATTTTTTCATGTGATTACCTAACAACCCTCGCCCTTAAAGAACCATCTCAACGACCATTTGCAAGTGGGATTAAAAATGAACTGTGTGGGGAAAAAATAACATAAATTAAAGGTTTTGTTTTGTGAAAGATTTAGAAAGAAAGGAGGCTCTCTCTGTGACGCAGCAAGAAATGTGACCCGATACGGACAGGCAGACCTTTGCTGTAAGATAGATGGTCTTAGGGAGGAAGAGCCATGGATCAGTTATCAGGCTTGGATCGTAAAATTGAAAGGGCTGTTATCCTCCTGGAGAGACTAATTATGATGCAGCGGGTCTGGAAAGTTAATGAGCGGACATTTAGACTGTATTTCATCGGAGTGACAAGATGGCAAATGATTGCTTGAACGAAAGCCTGGACTATTGGATTTCTGTGAGAGACCTATGAGAGAGCATTACAAAGCCAACACAGAGATATAAATAAGACTGTTTCTTTCAATCCACTTGTGGAGAGAACTTGGAGGTGACTGAAAAGGAAAATGAATAACGACAAAGAGTTGAGAAGATGGGACTGAAAACATCATTGTAAACATGAAAGCAGCAGAAATATGGATGATTGGACTCCTGACGATCGCGAAGCATGGGTACCCCCCACAAAAAAAAATTAATTTGGAAAACATTTGGACTTTATGATGTGTATTGATACAATTTGGACTAATTGGTATGATATGTTTAATTTGGAAATGGAAACTTAATAAAAAATATTTTTTTAAACAATGTATGTTTCTAGCAATCAGCTCTGGTGAGCAGTCAATATTTCTCACAAATATAGCTAAACCAACTATCCAGGTTTCTGGTCCTGTGAACATTTCATTTTCTTACCCAGATGTCAACCACCAGCAGAAATGAGCTCTCTAACTAAGATTGTTTCTACAGTGGTACCTTGGTTCTCAAACTCAATCTGATCCGGACGTCTGTTCCAAAACCAAAGCGTTCCAAAACCAAGGCGTGCTTTCCCATAGAAAGTAATGCAAAATGGATTAATCCTTTCCAGACTTTTATAAATAAAAAATTATTTATTGTTTTTATTTAAAAACAACCCCTAAAACAAAAAATTAACATGAATTTTACTCTCCAACGAGACCACTGATCCAAAAATGAAAGCAATAATCAATGTACTGTACTATAAAATAAATAAGACAGTATTGTAGATTATGAAAATTAATAATTTTTTTTCTTACTTGCTCTGATGATAGTCATTGTTTGGAGGGGGGATTTTTATCCATTTCTGCAGTCACACAATCAATCAGCTGAACTGGGTTCCACACATTCACAAAAACAAATTAACCGAAAAAGCCTCAAAAATACAAAATAAATAGCAAAACCAAAAGCGCCAAATACAGTGGTACCTTGGTTCTCGAACTTAATCCATTCTGGAAGTCGGTTTGACTTCCGAAATGTTCAAAAACCAAGGCACAGCTTCTGATTGGTGCAGGCACTCTAGAAACAATAGCCAACAGCTGCATTGGATGTCCAGCTTCTGAAAAACTTTTGAAAACCGGAACACTTACTTCTGGGTTTTCGGTGTTTGGGAACCAAGGCGTTTGAGAACCAAGGTACCAATGTACTGTACTTGTAAAGGCATGGAATGTAGTATTTGAAAAATGTTGGATTACTTCCCCTCTTGTTTTAAGTACCTCTTAAAACTAGAACAACAAACTTTGGAGGGAATGGGAAGTCACTTGTCTCCACAGGATTTATTTATTTTTACACCTCTGATTCTTGCGGAAAGGAGCAATAGTTTCCCCATGTTTTTAATCTCCCCATATCTCCCCCGTCGGTCATTTTTCATGTTCAACAACAGGACTTTGAGTGACATAAATCCCTAACCTGAGTCAGGTTCTGCCTTCATTTGTCTGGATTCTTTGTGAACTTGGGTGTATAGATGTACTAGATCAAAAAGAGTACATGTGAAAAGGAATTAAACGTCTTCGTTGATAAACTGAGCATGTGTGCTGGTCCCGGGGGGGGGGGGGGGGTACCGTGCGGCATGGTCTGAGTACGGTCCTGGGTCGAGGGTCCGGAGGCTGTCTATTGAGGGCGAAGCAGGGTCCAAGGCAAGGGGCCGGGCGTGGTCAGGAACTCCGGAAGAGCAGGTCAGGGTGCTGGCAGGAACAGGTTTCCAACAATGTTGCTCCCGCAACCAGGGACTGGGCTGACTGGCCTTTATCTCCTCTGAGGCCTAGGGCGGTCCTAGCCTACAGGTGACTCGCCTCTCCTGGCCTTAAGGTGAGCACTCCTCCTGTGAGAACTTAGTTCCCTCCGCCTCTCTACCCTGAGCCTCTGCAGCTCCAGAGAGGCTGGAGGGTTACTGGACTCAGAGGCAACCTCACCTTCCCCTGACAGGGCTGAGAGAGGAGCACCTGCAGGCAATGGGTCCTCAATCACCTCTGGAGCCAGAGCGGATTCAGCTGGTGTCTGTTCCTGAGGATCCAGCACAGGTGAGGGCCCTTCAGATTCAAGCCCCAGCCCCGGCTCAGCCGGCCCTGGAGGCGGGGACTCCTGTACAGGCTGGGAATCCTCAGGTTCAGCCTCTGAATCAGATTCCCGGGCCATCACAGCATGAGTCAGCAGTGTGATGCAGCTGCTTAACAAAGCTAACAAAATCTTTCGCCCCATTAACAGAAGCATAGCGTCCAGACCACAGGAAGTTATAGATCCCCTCTAGCCTTCACTGGTCAGGACAGATTTGGAGTACTTTGAACAGAGAAGGCCCGCCTATTTGGCAAGAAGCCTCAAAACAAAGCCTTATGAGGAACAGTTGAAGGTCCTATGGTTCAACAACTTTGCCAACAACTTTTGTGTCAGGATTTTCACTTTTTGAAGTATGGCAAGCCTAGCTAAGAAAAGGCGTAGCAGTAGGTTGTCATGCAGAAGTTGTAGAAGTCTTGTTCTCCCTCAAACATATGTTTGCACAGTGTTCTATACTGACTAATTCTAGGAGAAAGTGCTGGACTGTGTAACTATGACTGTGCAGAAAAAGTTAAATCTTTCAGGGGAGAATATTCTATTGAACTATATACCTGAAGTATGGAAATTATCAGCGAGGCAACAGAAATGGATTTTGTGTGCCCTAATGGTGAGAGACTGTTATTGATGAACTAGAAAAATAAGGATATGATACCCTTTAATCAATGCATTGACAACATGACATCACTCGCAACCTATGAACAGACTGCTTACAGGTACAGACTTTGCCTGGATAAATTTGGTAATATCTGGAAGGACTTTATACAAAATGAAGCTACAAAGTGTTAGGATAATAACAATATCAATTATATAAATGTATGGGACTATTGTAGGTTGCATTTTTGCATATATGTATATATATATATTCTTTTTATATTTATATTTGTTATTTATTCCCCCTTACTTTTCCTTCTTCTTTTTTCTGTATCACTTTTATATCTTTCAATTGAAATCACTTCAATAAAATATAAATAATAATAAAAACAAAAGAGACTTGTTCTCTGTTGATCCAGCGGAGGCAGGATCTTAACCAATGGGTGGAAATAAGAAGGAAGCAGATTTCAGCTAAATGGAGGGTGTCATGCTGGCTACTCCTGATTTAGGGGTTTAACTGCCCTAGGATGTAATGGTGGTCATTCAGATAGCCTTTAAAAAATATAAATTAATGGATGGTAGGGGTATTAGATTTCGCTGTTAGCAGTGCTATTTTTCTAGAAAAGCATGTGCCAATAACTCACAATGAACGCCTCCCTAGTTCTGTTAGAAAGGCAATGGCACCCATCTGAGAGGTGACAGAACTGGGTTCCAGAGATTTCCAGCTGAGAAAAAGCCCTGGCTATTAGCCACGTGGGCAAAATGTAATCTCCGTGCTGAGAGACCCTATACAACAGAGTGTTCCAGATGCTGGCAGTCTTCCTTTGAGCTTCCAGAGGCAGATGGCTGGCTGCTGTGAAAACAAAGTTCAGGACCAGATGAGCCTTAGTCTGATTCAGCAAGGCAATTCTCATGTTCTTAAGATCATTCTCCATCCCCTGTTCACTTGTTAAACCTGACAATATACTGTTGCAATAGCTACATGGATAACCTAAAGGCATCCTTGCAAGCAAATTATTTATTCAGAAACTACCTTTGAGAAGGCAAAGGATAAGTGAATTATTCATTATCATTATGCAAGGGAAAATTCAACCTCAGAACCTATTGTACAAAGCTTGTCAGGCTCTGTCTGCAGAAGTATGATGATTTTAAGGCAGAAACATCCATGGAAAACATATAGGTTCCATTTCATACCCTCCAACATTTTTTCTGATGGAAACAGGGACATTCCATTCCATAACGATAATCTTACTATTTATACCCCACACATCTTATGCGGTTGCCCAGGCACTCTGGGCAGCTTCCAACATCTATAAAAACATAATAGAACATTCCCTTCAGATGGCTTGAGGATCAGATAACTCCATACCCTTCAACATTTCTCCAATGAAAATAAGGACATCCTATGGAAAAGTGGGACATTCCAGCATCAAATCAGAAACTAGGTTGGCTACTACTACAGGTTCCACATAATATCTGTACTGCATTGTTTACTGTGACAGCACCTGCACTTTGGAACCCTCTGCCTATTGCAACAAAGCATGTGCCTTTGCTAGCATTCTTCTTTAGGCAAGCATACCTAGATGCTTAGGAAGTTGAAATAATTTTAATCTTAATATTTTAGCATTCGTATGCTTTAAAATAGGATTGTTATTTTTTTCTTGATTTTACTGCCGTGGTGTTTTTTTGTTTTGGTAAACCACTTTGCAGGTTTTAAAAAAAATAAATTTTATTAAATAAATAAACAATAAATATAAATAACATAACATAAGCCAAAACTCAATCCATCCTGTAGATTTAAGTATCTGTCCATAATCGCCTACTTGTTATCAGAGGCCCAGAATCCACATTCCTTTGTAAGAAAATATGAAATAACGTAAAACCATTTTTGCAGGCAAAAAAAAGTCAAGGGGGGGGGGGGTTGACAAGAAATTTTCCGCACCGGATAACACCTGACCTTCCTACGCCTCTGCATACAAAGAGGGCTTTTGTGAAAGGAAGTTATTCATTTTGAGATGGTGGAATGAATTTATTTGGCTTTAGTGGAAATAAGATAAAGATTTGAGATATTAGGGTTTAAGGGTATATGATATTAGGATTTAAGGGTACAAGATTTAAGGGGGTTTTTGTGTGTGTGTGTGTGTGTGTTAACTAGATTGGAGCTTGGATAATTTTCTAGATGTTAATGGGAGAATAAGGTTTAAATGGGTTAAGATAAATAAGTGAGTAAGCAGTGAAAGATGGAAAGAACTTGCTGATCTAATTAATAATTGGAATACAAAAAGGGAGGTGGGAGGAGGTCGAGGAAATAAGTTATTGAAAGATGGAATTTGAAAAATGGAAGTGTTTTTTTTTCCTTTTAAATGTTTTTGTTTTTGTTTGTTTCTTTTTTTAGTTGGTGGGGTGGAGGGGTGGTGTTTTTATGTATTTTTAAATTTTTACTTTTTCTCCTTTTTTCTCCTCTTATTCTACTGTATTTGGTCTTTTTTAACTTTCTTTTTGTATTTGTGGAAACTGGAATATATATATATATATATATATATATATATATATATATATATATATATATATATATATTAAAGGAAGTTATTCATTTTGACATTCCTGAACCTACCACATGTCAATTCTATATGGACAACCTCAAGTGGCAGTATATTGTGTGTGTGTACTATTTATATCTACCCACTCCATCACCTGTTATGGAAGCAGTCCACTAAGCTGAACCACTACTCTCTTTTTTGTTAATACACAGACTCTGGAGGGGAAATTGAATGATGATCAAATCTAATGGAACAAAGCGTGCCTGGCTCTTTCTCGTAGCAGGCTGAGTGCAGGTAGGGAGAAAGCTCAGAAGACGTTTTCCTGGTGATCACCTTGAGACTTTATAGTAAAGGACACTTTTCTGACTGAACAGCCACAGGTACCTTTGCTTTTAGGCAGTCGAAGCTGCTCAACCATGGAACAATCAGGTGCATTCTCAGAATGTGAGCAGGTGGAGCCAAACCCAGGCTGGTCAACAGGCTGGTCTGGCTCTCAAAGCTAGGCTGAAGTCTCCCATTTCAGACTGACAGCGGAAGAAATAGTCTCCTAGCACTCACCTGAGACTTTCTTAGCCTGCTGCAAACAGGTTTTCACCCACTGCAGACCTTTGCAAATTAGTACGGCTGCTTCTTATTTATCTCTTACAATGTTTCGCACAAAGTGTCTCAAAAACAGTGGCGCCATTAATTTATATAACAGTGTGAAGATACTTGCCATTATTATTATCAGTCCCTTGCCTAATTATTCCTAACACTAATCTACAATCTGTTCTGTTTTACTGCACACTGAAGGAATGTTTTCAGTGAACTTTCTACTATAAACCAAAGGGTTCCACACACCTTGGTTTTCAGAAGCCAGACAGTGTATAAAAGCTATGGTGAACAGTGTACATGCAAAGTTATGATCATGACCAAGGACTTAATGGGGTCTTTGCTGTCACAAGCATATATATGGCATACATCAGGAGTGTGTTGGTGTACTCCAGATGTTGATGAACTACACCAGTCCTGGTTATATATATCCTCTATGGTTGGCTTAGGCATATATGTGATCCTTTTGTGCCATGAGAAACAATAATGTAAGCACTTGAATGCAGAACCACAACAAACAAACAAAGGTAGTGGGGCTACCTTTGAAGGTGACCCGGAAACTACAACTAATCCAGAAAGCCACTCCCGACATAAGGAAGGGGGGGGGGTTGTGGGCTCACGGACCCACCTACATCCTCGCGGGGCTAGCTCAGCCCCGTGGGACTTGGGTATCCCGGGAGTCATCATTCACCATGCCAGCCAATCGGCTGGCGACGGGGGCAGGCTTAGGAGAGTTCCTTTAAGGTTGGGGCAGCCCATGCTCATCCATTTATTTTCTTTCAGCCAGCTGCAGCTTCCCACCCACCCACCCTCTAGGTTGTCATTTGTACTTTGCTATGGGCTTTGGCTGGTCGCCGCAAGGGGCCTGGTAGGAGTTTTTCCATTTGGCTAATTGGCTATATTTTGGAAGCCACTTGGTTTTTTCGCCTACCTCGTAGCAAAACGTCACAACACCTTTGGTTTGGGAGGTTAGGCATTGGCAGGGGTATTATTATGCAAATGAGTTGGGGGAGGAACGCCATCACCTCCCCCAAATGCTGAAGGGTAGTCCGATAAAGGACTCCGGGGGGCGTTGCCTCGTCCGAAACCTATGGAGGCTAGGGCCTAAAGCGCGGTCCCGAGCGGTAACCCTTCGGGGAGCGCCTAGGGATGTGCATCTCGGGGGCTCCCCCTGTTGGTGCTTAACCCTCCCCGGTTCTATGCCGGTTAGTCTGATAGGGCCAATGCCTAAAGCCAATATCGCTCTTACCTGTAATCAATAAAGTTGTGGCCATTTTTCGCCCATTAACCTAAATTCTGGTGTCTTTATTTATTCCATCTGTGGGAGGGGACAGGAATCGCCACGCAATGCGGCAGCTAGACTGGTGACTGGGAGCGGCTGCCGAGACCATATAACACCAGTCTTGAAAGACCTACGCTGGCTCCCAGTACATTTCCGAGCACAATTCAAAGTGTTGGTGCTGACCTTTAAAGCCCTAAACGGCCTCGGTCCAGTATACCTGAAGGAGCGTCTCCACCCCCATCGTTCTGCCCGGCCGCTGAGGTCCAGCGCCGAGGGCCTTCTGGTGGTTCCCTCGCTGTGAGAAGCCAAGTTACAGGGCACCAGGCAGAGGGCCTTCTCGGTAGTGGCACCCGCCCTGTGGAACACCCTCCCACCAGATGTCAAAGAGAAAAATAACTACCAAACTTTTAGAAGACATCTAAAGGCAGCCCTGTTTAGGGAAGCTTTTAATGTTTAATAGGTTATTGTATTTTAGTGTTTTGTTGGAAGCCGCCCAGAGTTGCTGGGGAAACCCAGCTAGATGGGCGGGGTATAAATAATAAATTATTATAATTATTATTATTAACATTTACAATATGTCCGGATACTCAGTTGTGGAGCATTTCGCAATAATCTTAACTTGGGGGGAAAGAATTATTTAAAGTATTTACAATTCTTGGTGTGAATTCTTTTAGAAGTTAAGAGTGGATGATGCATAATTACTTCTTTATGAGTCATGGCACAGGACAGTTTTCTGTTTCTATTTTGTGGTGTTTATTTATACAAGGTGTTTGCTTTCTTGGGAAATGCTAAGAAAAGTTGTTTTTGAACCTTTGAAATAGCAAGGTATGGGTGGATAAATTTATAGCTCGGAATCAGTGACTGAGACTAGGTTGCTGAACTCTCACCCCCAACTGAGGTTATTTTCTTATTGTGGGGATCTCACAGAAGATGTCAGTAGTTCGGAAATGCCATCCAAATTGCATGGCCAGGTCCTGAACCCTCCGCCATTGTAGAATAAAGACACTTGACAGCAGAATTTAGGTTAATGGGCTGAAAAAGGCCACAGTTTTATTGATTACAGAATGTGAGTGGTATTGGCTTAGGCACTGGAACCAATGACTATATCTGACTCCTGCCTACCTGCCGGGAGCCTAGTAAGGGTTAACCACCGATAGGGGGAGCCCTGTTGATGCACATCAGCTAGGAATTCCCCCAGGGTCACTGTTAGGGGTCGTGTTACGGCCCTGGCCCTCGTCTGGGCTTCGGACAGAGGACACCCCCCCCCCCCGGATTTCTTTAACAGAATACCCTTGAAATAGGAGGGGTAGGTGATGGCCGCCACCTCCCCTCACCTCCAACCGAATACTCCAATGCCTAACCACCGAACCTTACAAAGTTGTGACAATTTGCTATGAGGTAAGCGGAAAACCAAGTGGCTGGTGCCAATTTGCAAAGTGGAAAAAATTCCTACCAGGCCGCCTGGTGAACCAAGGTGACGGACCAAAGTCCATAGCCTTAGGAAGACCTAACCTTAGGGAGGGAGGGAGAACTACGCAAGCGGGAGGGAGGTAAAAGAGGGTGTGAGCCTGGCCGCAGCTTGTTTAAATGGGCTAAGCCACACCCCCTTCGCCCGATCGGACTGAAATGACACAGCCAGGGACTACCTTTGATGTGGAGCTACCTAAGCCCCATGTGCACAGGTCGAGCTCATGATCTGCCTGCAACGTTGACTCCCTGTGAGGGGAACTGGCATTGCCAGAGCAGGGAATATGTAGAAATACCACAGTCACTTAATTTGCACCTGGGGTCTTTGGCCTTGTAGAAAACTCTACATCATTATACTCATTTGCTTCTGGTGTCACAGGTTCTGTTCTCCTGTGGCACAGAGTTAACAAATTTACACCCCATTATCAATGTGCTTTATACATTTTTTTTTGGTCTGGAAATCCATAACTGTAGGTCAAGTGGCGCAAGTGTGAGACAGCAAGCGTGAGACTACCGCATCAACTGCTATGTGCCAGCCGCTCTAGATTTCTAGAGAAGATTTGCATTTTTATTAGCATCCAGAGTGCCAAGTCGCACAATGAAGCTGGCAAAGACTCTGACTTTTGACAGACTGCCAGGGCTTTGGAGGAACAGAAGGCACCTGCTCTGATACTAAGTCACTTGCTCTTCAAATATTTACTTGCATATATATTTTACCTAATTGTTTCTACTCTGCAATTTACTGGTGCAGAATACACTGGTGTATCTATAGATAGAAACAGTTCTAGATAAATATTTAGATGTAGAGCCAAACACTGTCATTATAACAATCAGAGCCGTAACTCTAATAGTTCCCTGGGTGTAGAAATCTTAGTAACCAAGAAACTATGGGGAGGGGGAATGTGCTTTTGACTAGCATAGCTTGCAGTTTAGGGGCCAGCAGAACAAAAGTCCATACCTTCCAACAATTCTCTGATGAAAATAGTGATGTCCTCTTCCGTAATAATAATAATTTTAGTATTGATACCCCACCCATCTGACTGGGTTGCCTCAGCCACTCTGGGCTGCTTCCAACATATATAGAAAACATAATAAAACATTAAACATTTTTTAAAAATTCCCTATACAGGGAAGTCAGATGTCTTCTAAAGATTGAATAGTTACGTTTCTCCTTGGCTCAGGGTTAGCAAAACTCCATAGCCTCCAATATTTCTCAGATGAAAATAGGGACATCCTACCATACCCTCCAACATTTGTCTGATGGAAATAGGGATGTCCTAAGAAAAAGGGACGTGGGAGCCTAGGGCTTGCCGAACAGAAGCTCAGAGTTCTGATCCCCGTGACGGGGTGAGCTCCCGTTGCTCGGTCCCTGCTCCTGCCAACCTATCAGTTTGAAAGCACGTCAAAGTGCAAGTAGATAAATAGGTACTGCTCCAGTGGGAAGGTAAACGGTGTTTCCGTGTGCTACTCTGGTTCACCAGAAGCGGCTTAGTCATGCTGGCCACATGACCCAGAAGCTGTCTGTGGACAAACAGCAGCTCCATTGGCCTATAGAGCGAGATGAGCGCGCAACCCCAGAGTCGTCTGCGGCTGGACCTAATGGTCAGGGGTGCCTTTACCTTTAAGGAAAAGCTGGATATTCCAAGATCAAATCAGAAACCTATAAATCCTGGCTTCTGTAAATCCGGGACTGTTCCTGGAAAATATGGACACTTGGAGGGTGGTCTTTGTGGTCATTGTGATGCATAGATTATATTTACTAAAATAAAATATTTTATTTTAAACAAAATAAACCCTCCTGAGGGTTTATTAAAACAAGTTAATGTTGATTATGAAAATGGGCAACAATGATGATTGTCCCTTAGGATTAATCTATTTGGAATGATATACCAGCAACCAGCAGCTATGGGCAGGTTACAGCCAAATGTGGGTTGCGCTATATCAGAGGTGGGTGAGGATACTGTATTTTCCCTCTTTTTCTTCTTTCTTTTTTCTGCTTCTTCCTCTTTCAACTTCCTCCCTTTCCCCTATTTCTTCCTCTCTTTGCCACCTGTGTGAATTTACACCAAGGGCCACATATTAGGAACTCAAGTTGCATACGCATGTTGAAAGATTTGTAATGAGCAGTGAATTATTTCTGTAAAATAAACCCAAAAAATGCAGTTCATTATAATGCATGCCATGGAAAAATATTGCACATTGAAGGAAATGGGATCCAGTAATTTTACTGAAACATTGTGCCTCCCCTGTGAGCTTCTAGAAGTGAGAGCTATGTATGGGGGAGAAATTACAGAGCAGTCCTAAGTATGGAAAGCCAGCATAAAGCAAGCCAGTGTAAATTAAGCCAACATAAAGTAAGCCAGATCCAAACTCTGTTCAGCAGAATGGCTAATGTCGGCTGACTCACTCTACATCTGGCAGATAGTAAGCAAGCCTTCAGTTGATTAGTATCGTCCTTTTTGCCAGTGTAAATTCTGTCAGGTTGCCTGATTATATGAACAAGTTGTGTGCAGTTAGGATCCAGTGTTAGTCCCCCCCTGCTCAGTCCTGCCACACCTCCAGAAGGCCCATTTTTCAGAGCTTACAATGAGGTAAGTTCTGTCCGGCTTGGCTCAGTCAGCAATAAATCACAACATTGCCTTTATACTGTGTCCATGCATTTGAGGAAAATGTATTGTCACATGCAAGCTGTATCTATAGTGAGTCATGTGCTTCATATACATTAGCTCTGTTATACTTTCAACAGACTAGCAAAGTAAGCTAATATTATTATCCTCATATTAGCAATGGGCAGACATCATCATCATAATTCAGGATTTACTTAGCCCCCACCAAAACCTCTACATGACAACTCCAATTATTATTACTGTTACATTAGGGATGCGGGTGGCGCTGTGGGTTAAACCACAGAGCCTGGGACTTGCCGATCAGAAGGTCGGCAGTTTGAATCCCCGCAACGTGGTGAGCTCCCGTTGCTCGGTCCCTGCTCCTGCCAACTTAGCACTTCGAAAGCACATCAAAGTGGAAGTAGATAAATAGGTACCACTCCGGCGGGAAGGTAAATGGCGATTGCGTGCGCTGCTCTGGTTTGCCAGAAACGACTTAGTCATGCTGGCCACATGGCCCGGAAGGTGTCTGTGGACAAACGCTGGCTCCCTCGGCCAATAAAGCGAGCGCCGCAACCCCAGAGTCGGTCAAGACTGGACCTAATGATCAGGGGTCCCTTTACCTTTTTACTGTTACATTATTATCATTATCATTATCATTATCATTATCATTATCATTATCATTATCATTATCATTATTATACAATCTAAAATTCAGTATGCCTCATGTCTGCATCAGTTCAGCTTTTTTCTATTTTCCTGAATGAGTTAACAGGCTTTTGTTTAAGGGAATATATAGATAGCTCAAGAGAAAAGGGGCCAGCAGGTGTTGTGATGAAGTGTTAAGAGTCTTAAGAGGGTGCCCCAATAATTCAGCAGCCCTACAACCCCTTTCCTGGTGCTCAGTGCCTGCTAGGAATGATAAGAAAGAGTCTCATTACCCTCTGACTTTTCAGCTATTAACAAAAGAGAAAGTGTCATTTGTTAAGCCCTGTCTCCAAACACTGAGGGAATCTAGTGTAAAATAATGTGACGGACGCTCCCCTCCTACCAAGAGCACTCTCACCATTGCACACTTTTCATTTCACAGCTTAAGCTTACCATCTGCTCCTTCCAAACACATGGATGTTGACACACAGAGCAAGCTAAAAGCCAGAGGAGTCCTTGGAATACTTTATGAAAACAGCCACAATACCATCTTGAACAATGGCATCTGCTTCATGGCGAGTCCTTCGATTAACTCGGGAAGAAAACACAGCTATATTACCTAGGAAATGGCAACTTCTTCTGTCCAGGGTTGCTTTTCATGAGGATCATGTCAGGCTTGAAAAGGCAGTGTTTTCTCCCAGTTCCTGGAAGCCCAGCCGAGGGCTTGGATTTGGGCCACAACCATGGATCTGTCAGCCAGAGAAGCAGATGGCATTTACAACAGACAGGCCCCTCTTTACTGGTCGGGAACTCTCTGGGGCAACATGAGACCTTCATTATGCTTTGTTGTGCTAAGATTATATTGCCTAACATAGCGTTGCTTGCATCACTATAGTCTCTTCAGTCTCTCTTTCCTACTTGCAAGGCAGCCAATGGTTGCCAGTCTGATAAGGCCTTGCAGCCGTGAACGCAAGACACGTGGAATTTCTGTCTCTCACCCAAGCATAAGCTGTTCTCATGAGGGATGGGATTTTCTGAAAATCCTGTTGTCAGCCTAGTGTGCCCTGTCCCATTGCCATCTTGCTCTGTTATCTCAGCCGGAATAAAGTCCATTTACTAGTTCTGCTTAAAATACAAACAATATGCATTATTATATATAGAATCTTATATGCATATTGTGTGTACACACAATCTAGGTTTTCTAAAGTAACCACCACACAGATATATACAACAATTGATCTAGGTGTTTAAAAATATGTACATATTAATGTACTTATAAAGTTGTGCCACAGAAATAGAGAACAACATAGGTTCAACTCTTAATAATAATAATAATAATAATAATAATAATAATAATAATTTTTATTTATACCTTGCCCTCCCCAGCCAAGGCTGAGCTCAGGGCGGCTAACAAGTGATAATAAAAACAAGTTGAATGAATACAACTTAAAAACAAGATTAAAATACAACATTAAAATATTGAAACATTACAATATTAAAATGCAGCCTCATCACAGGAGGAGAAAGGAAAAAGAAAAAAGAAAGAGAGGGAGGGGAGGGAGGGAATCAAATTGGCTCCAAGCCAAAGGCCAGGCGGAACAACTCTGTCTTACAGGCCCTGCGGAAAGAAATCAGATCCTGCAGGGCCCTGGTCTCATGAGGCAGAGCGTTCCACCAGGCCGGAGCCAATGTTGAAAAGGCCCTGGCTCTGGTTGAAGCTAATCTAACTTCCTTAGGGCCTGGTACCACTAGGGTGTTGCTATTTATGGACCTTGAGGCTCTCCGTGGGGCATATCGGGAGATATATTACACACACATATATATATATTTCATGTAATTTTGCATATAATTAGTCAGGCTTCTTCTTTTTTTATTTTTTTAGACAATGCATGAACAGCTTGAGCAGTTGTGGGTGCCTGATACGAGAATAGCCCAATGTGAACAAAGCGTAATTGGGTCAGACCACCAAATTCCATGTTATATTGTTGTTGTTGTTGTTGTTGTTGTTGTTGTTGTTGTTTTAATTAAATAACTTTGTATATCACCCTTTTTCTGAAGACCACAGAGTACTTCGTATATAAATATAATATAAAAATACAAATATAAACAAAGTGAGAACACAAAATATATAATAAAACAAAAACAAATCAACAACCCCAGCTCCCATAAACACATTTTGAAGACCATAGAATGTTTTCACTTGGCACCTAAATATATATAATGAAGGTGTCAAACAAGCTTCCCGAGGGAAAGCAAATGGGGAGCCACCTCAGAAAAGACCGCTTCTCGTGTTGCCACCCTCTGGACATCTTGTGGAGAATGGCTTTCCTCTGCAGAAGACATATACAGTATAAGAAATGTAGAGGCAATCTGAATATGTTTTGGCAAGACTAGAAAAGTACAGTTCTGTTTAAACCAAGGTTGTTACTGGATTCCAGCAACATCAGGAGTCTGATGCGGGGATGTTGAACCCAGATGCTGTTGAGCTACAACTCCCACCATCCCTGGACTTTTCCATTTGCCATGGGACTGTAGTCCAAAAATTTCTGGAGGGCCACATGTTCCCCATCCCTGGCCTCAAGGGATTTCAGAAGATTTCAAAGGGGGTCAAGAGTTTTTGATAAGACCGGTGGTATTTCTTTTGGTAAGTTCTGCACATCCTGATTTTTCAGCACATTCTCAGTGCTGCGTTTATGATTGGATTCACAAATGCGGCAGTGTAATATCATTCCTGAGGGTTCACTAGGTGATTCATAATCAGTCATGCATCGCCATTAAGACATGAAACATAAGTTGGCTTTTGGGTGTTCTGAAGGAGCAGTAAGAGAGAATTGCAAGAATAAATTGCACATTCAGTGCAATTCTTTGAAGAGGGAAATGACATTCCCCCAAAGGATACATAAATAACAGATGTAGACCCATCTCACACATCTCACAGCAAAGTTCCACCTTTGTCCAAAAGTGCTAAAAGCAGATACGGGAGTCACCAGCGCATCCGTTCTCTCTGTCACATCCAAAGTCAGCCTTGATGATCTCTGTAATATCATAAACATGGTGAAACATGGCCTTTTTTTAACAGAGCTTTCTCCTATGCCCTTTCCTTCAAGACAACTGCTCAAAGAAATCTATGTAACCTAAGTCTTTAGCAGCACAAAAAATAAGGGAAATCACATTGTAGATAATACTAGACTAGATGGACCAATATTCTATGTCAGGCAGCTTCATGTGTCCAATTCTGAACTGAAGTGGAAGGCTGAACAAAGGGATTGTGTCAGCAGTAAGTTATACCAGTTCTTATGAAATGGTTTGGATTTGAGCCAAAGTTGAGCATTTATAAGCCCTACTGATTTCAAAAAGTAGAGACATCACCTTGCCAACAAAGGTCCATATAGTAAAAGCTATGGTTTTCCCAGTAGTGATGTATGGAAGTGAGAGCTGGACCATCAAGAAGGCTGATCGCCGAAGAATTGACGCTTTTGAATTATGGTGCTGGAGGAGACTCTTGAGAGTCCCATGGACTGCAAGAAGATCAAACGCATCCATTCTTAAGGAAATCAGCCCTGAGTGCTCACTGGAAGGACAGATCGTGAAGCTGAGGCTCCAATACTTTGGCCACCTCATGAGAAGAGAAGACTCACTGGAAAAGACCCTGATGTTGGGAAAGATGGAGGGCACAAGGAGAAGAGGACGGCAGAGGACGAGATGGTTAGACCGTGTTCTCGAAGCTACAAACATGAATCTGACCAAACTGCGGGTGGCAGTGGAAGACAGAAGTGCCTGGCGTGCTCTGGTCCATGGGGTCACGAAGAGTCGGACACGACTGAACGACTAAACAACAACTGATTTCAATGGGTTTGTATGGATCCAGGAACGCCAAGTTCAAATCCCCACTGAGCCACAAAGCTCATTGAGTAACCTTGAATCAATCACTCTCTAATTCTAATCCAGGGATAGCCAATGTGGCAATCCTTTAGATGAAGGGTCATGTGGCTCTTTGATCCTGTGAATTTCCAAATGTTGTTGTACTCTAACTTCCACCAGAATGGCCAATGGTCAGGAATTATGGGAGTCGTAGCCCAGCAAAATCTGAAGTTCCCTATCTCTGCTCTAGATGGTGTTAGACTATAACTCCCATCGTCCCTGACCATTGAAAAATATATCATGTGAATAAAAATTATGATTTGGTCAATTTGAGAATACTGTAAGGGGATATATTATTCCCCTCTTCCAGAGAAAAACACACCATTTCTTCTTGACAACCAGTAAAGTCGTAGGTGAACAATACTTGTTCCTTTTATGGCTACTAATGTAGGGCTTGAATTTTTGAAACGTGGTGCTTTGTCTTGCAATTTTATTTTATTTTTTGGCTCAGCAACTTTTGGGTGTCCTGGTTTTTACTTTTTGAAATATGGCGGCCCTATTGGTGTCTCACCAGGTTAGGGTTTTGGTTGTTGTTGTTGCTTTTTAAATGAAAAGCCAATTGTGGAGTGAAGCCACATCTTTGCTATTTTAAATTTGAACATAGTATAGAGGTAGCTTGGGAAATTGCTGGGAGATTTCTGGGTAATTAATTAATGGTGGGGGGGAGAGAGAGATTTTGGGATAATGGGCTGACTTTATAATGTAAACTCCTTGCTTGTATGACTGCTTGCTTCCCACCAGCCCAGCATACATATGTGGTAAATGCACTGGCATTACAAAAACAAAAATCTACAGTATTCTCTGCTCACAAAGAAACTGATGTTTTGAAACTGTTCTGAAATGTCTTCCAATCAACTGGATGAGCAGAAAGCAATAAAAGGCAAAGGAAATAGCTTTGCAGAAGAAATGCATTTCATGAAAGCACTGTAGTGCGACAGTTCCAAAGGTGGTATACAAATGAACTGCTTTCTATTTATTTACATTTTAATCTGAGATGGCTCCATTTAATATTTAACACACTTTTTGTATTTCCATAAATGGATCACCCATAATCGCTTCCTGTATAGATTGTATCAGCAGTTCTGCCTTATGCCTGCTTGCATCTGTATGTTTATGCCTGGAAAATTCAGAACTGAGATTATAAAGTGAAACAATGTTTGATGTAAACAAGCTGTTCTATAAAAATGAGTAGCCTTTTCCAGATTCTGGCAGTGGCCAGAATTTTGCATGTGATATTACCCTTCTCTGGGAAGAACTGCACTCTTTGCCATTGTTACCAGAAAAATCCGAGGGCTCCCTTGGACAAAAAGTAAAGACACCAACCAGAGTAAATTGGAGCAAATCAGCAGCCTGTAGGCTTGGCCTTTATTGAACTGTTGCAACAGGGTGTTCCCCTCACTTGCAGGAGAGAGGAAAAGACACAGAAAATGGTGTGCAAGACCTTATAAAAACTTTTGAAATTCCCATCCTCTAGGTCCAGCCCACCCCCAGAAACATCATGCATACATTACAGGAAGGAGGGGTTGAGGGAGGAGTTGTGGTGGTAACCTGAGTGTCCTGTCACCTGGCTGGTTCCCTTCTACCCCTCCCCATGAGTCATTTTCTGAAGACAAAAGGTAGTCGCAGTTTCCTGCCCCCTGAGGGAAGATCTGATCATTGTCCTTTGTTCCAGTCCATGCTGAATCCACTCCCATATGCAAGTTCTTTGTGATCTTGATTGTCTTCTGTCTAGGACCATCAGGGTTGGCATAGCAACTGGGCAGGGCTCCTGTGGATGTGCTGGGATGATGAAGGGATTATGGTGCCCTGTATCAAACCTTCCCCATTTTGTAGTCTTTCCTTCATGGAGTAAAATAAAAGTGGAACAGTGCAAATCCGATGTATGGTTGATTTTTCTATGAATTTATAACAGAAGCGTGGCGTATGTAGTGTGTGAGTGTGAGTGTGTGTGAAGTTTGTACAAACTGAATGATTGGGGTGGGGGGGTTCCTGCTACACCATTTCACTTCTAAACCCAGTTCAAGGTGTCCGTTTTAGCTCTCAGCAGTCTAAATGGCATGAGTTCAGAGTTCTGTATATAAAGATATAGCTCAGACAATATCCTCTTAGGATCTTCTGAGGAGGACCTCAATATGTTTCCGCTCATTTGGAGTTAGACTTCAGACCACTGCACTTGTGGAAACTGTTCTCCAGGGAGCCATGTGTGCCTGGTTCTCTCATGATTTTTAAAGAGCCTCTAAGACCTTGTGTTTTTTTAGGAGGTCCTTTGAGTCCCTGAAGGGCTTAGGCAAAAGGAAACTTTCTCCTCAGTTCTTCTGATGCTTTTATACTGCAGCTGGCCATTTTATTTGCTCAATATATACTGTTAATTGCAGACCCTCCAAGTGCCCCCATTTTCCAGGGACAGTCCTGGATTTACAGAAGACGTCCCAGTTTCTAATTTGATCCTGGAATGTCCCGCTTTTCCTCAGGACATCCCTATTTTCATTGGATTAATGTTGGAGGGTACGGAGTTATGTGAGCCAAGGAGATAAATAACTGTACTTCTTTCTGAAAACACCTGAAGGCAGCCCTGTATAGGGAAGTTTTTCAAATGTTTAATGTTTTATCATGGGAGCCAGTGTGGTGTAGTGGTTAAGAGCAGTAGTCTCGTAATCTGGGGAACCGGGTTCGCGTCTCCGCTCCTCCACATGCAGCTGCTGGGTGACCTTGGGCTAGCCACACTTCTTTGAAGTCTCTCAGCCTCACTCACCTCACAGAGTGTTTGTTGTGGGGGAGGAAGGGAAAGGAGATTGTTAGCCGCTTTGAGACTCCTTAGGGTAGTGATAAAGTGGGATATCAAATCCAAACTCTTCTTCTTCTTCATGTTTTTATATATGTTGGAAGCTATCCAGAGTGTATGGGGTGGGGTATAAATAAAGCAATAATAGTGGTTGATGTTGGAAGATGTTGTTGTGGAATAGGGTATCCCTATTTTCATTGGAGAAATGTTAGAGAGTATGTAATTGTCCTGCATTTTTATTGTTCTATAAACAGTGGCTTGAGAACTTCAGGGACTAAATGAAACCCTTGAGATCTCTCATGCCTACCTCCAGGCATCTCCATAAACCACATCACCCTTCTTATGCTATGCTTCCTACCAGCCCTGCTCTGTACCATCTCTGAGTGCTTTTGGCTGGTTGGAATTTGTCCTTGATCTGTTATAATGACTTTTGCTTGCCTAGGTGGCGTCTCTATGGAACTGTGTATGAAGAAACCTCTGCTTTTTGAGTGGTTGGCATAGCCTCCAACATTTTTCCAATGAAAATAGGGATGTCCTGCCCAAACCTCCATCATTTCACTGATGAAAACATGAACGTCCTACAGAAAAGTGGGACATTCCGGGATCAAATCAGAAACTGGGATAGACCCTAAATCTGGGACTGTCCCTGGAAAATAGGGACACTTGGAGGGTCTGAAGGCTAGGTAAAGAAAGAGTCACATTCAATACTCTATTCACATTTTGCCTCTTGTATCACCCATTACTGCTGTGTGGCCCTCAGAAGTTTGCCTATGAGGGAACAAGGAAGAAGGCCTTCTCAGTAGTGGTGCCTGCCCTGTTGAACACCTTCCTATCAGATGTCAAGGAAATAAAAAACTATCTGACTTTTAGAAGACATCTGAAGGTATCCCAATTTAGGAAAGTTTTTAATGTTTGATGTTTTATTGTGTTTTTAATATTCTTTTGGGAGCCACCCAGAGTGGCTGGGGAAACCCTGCCAGATGGATGGGGTATAAATAATTGATTATTAATATAAATAATAATAATGATGATAATAATAATAATAATAATAATAATAATAATACAATAATAATAATAATAATGTGGCCCTCAGGGCTGCTAAATTCCACCACATTTGCTATGAACAATAACCAAGTTTTGGACAAGTACTTTAGAGGATCAAAGTATAGTAGGAAAATTATTATCCTCTTCTATTAAGATAATGTTTTATATATAAAACTGTCAGCATGCTTTAATGCAAAGAGCTTAATAGACACTTGCACTTCATTCTGCCTTCTAAACCTAACAGCAAAAATATCCTAATTGATAAAGTATACCTTGCATGCTGGACTCACTGACACAGAATAAGCGAGATGCAATCCATAGCTTGAAGACAGAGAATGAAAGAAGAAAACACATTTTTATTTTATTCTGCCCTTGACATCTGAAGACAGCAGGGAAAAAAAATCAACTAAATTATCAAATGCCTACGAGCTTTTTCAGATGAGTTTCTGCTGGGAATTTCTCCATGTTATTTCCTCATTGCTTTTATGCTGTAATTCTATTAGGCAGGTATTTGCATCACTGAATTCGGTTACCTTCGTGTTTACGGAGGGGTAAAAAATCTAAATCATTTGCTAATTGTTTTACTATTCTCTTCCTACTGCTAGTACAGCCTTCCCCATGCAGTTTGCAGATTCATGACTATGTGGAAAGAAGTTAACATGTTTCATAAAAAGTGTAATCAATAGCCAGCTTGCAACTCGGCTTCTGTAAATGTATATCCTTCCAAGCTGATTACTGCAGTCAGCCAATAAACTAAATTTTGGCTCTTCTTCAGAGCCAAAAAAAAAGGGGGGGGGGATGGAGAAACCTAGTCCAGAAAATAAATATCTATAGATGAAGCAGTATTGAGCAGGCAGCAAAAAAATGAAAGGAACGTTTATCAATCCTGCTGTACCTCTATGCATAGATTGTTGGCTGTGGGCAGACTTGTGGTTCAGAAGTTATGCAGGCCTAATATCCCTCCCCTTTTGAGAAATAATAAAGTAGGCAATATCTATCTTGTATTTAATGCCAATGTCTTCTCTGCTTCTGCTGCAAGGAAAGCAGAGGAGCCTGCTGACTTTGGTGGTGGTACACATATATATATATATATATATATATATATATGTATATGCAGGTTTTGGTGTCCTCGGGTGTCTTCCCGTGTAAAAGTTGGGGTGTCTAGGCGACGTTTCGACGAGGTCTCACTCGTCATCTTCAGGCTGGTGCTTTCGGCTTCTTGTTACTGGAACAGAGCAGGATCTCAGTGTTTGAGTTCCTATAAATACTGTTGAGGAGGTGTGGTGTATAGCCTCCAATGTTCTGGGCAGAGAGGAGGTTCCCAGGCTGGTGTGCCTTTTCTTCTTTTGTTCCTTAATTACTTGAGGGATATCTTGAGTGATTTCTTGAGTGATTTCCTGAATCCCACTTAGGTGGGTCATTAGGTGTGGATTAGTTGCTAAAGCCTTCGTGTCTTGAACTCTTGAACTTTGTGAAGAGTTTTTCTGAGAAGATGGCTGTACTGCACTTGGTTGTGCTCTGGCTTGGCTTCGTGTATAGGGGCGAGCTGTGGTTTTGTGGCCTGTGCCAGCCAGATCTGTGTAGGGATTGCAGGGGGGTGCAGCATCCGGAGGTGCCACCCTGGTTTGGCTACTGGATGGTGTCTGTAATTTATCTGTGGAGAGGGTCTGGGTTTGGGTCTGGTGTGGTTGATTGGTGATGGCGTTCTGTGTGCCTCTGGATCTGGTGTCAGATTTTGTGGGGAGGGCTAATTTCCAGATGTCTGGCAAGCGGGATGTGTCGTCACGCTTGTTCATGTTGTGAGGGTGTTTCTCTATCTCGATGGCTTCCATGATTATTCTCTTGTGGTGATGTTCCATGTTAAAGAGCAATTTGGAATCTGCAAAATTAATTTCGTGTCCTGTTTCTTTCATGTGTTGGAAAAGAGAGGAAGTTTTTTCTTCTTTTTTGACGGCATTCTTGTGTTCTGCGATCCGTGCATTTATTCGTCTGTTTGTTTGTCCAATGTACGTGGCTGGGCAGACTTTGCAGGGTATTTCATAGACCCCTTGGTTTTCCAACTGAATTTTATCCTTGGGGTTTCTGAGGATATTGGCTATTTTTTGGTTGGTGCAAAAGGCTGTTTTGATATTGTGTTTATGGAGGATTTTGCTAATTTTATCTGTAGTGCCCTTGATATAAGGAAGGAGGGCTATGCCATTGTTTTCTTCTGTGTCTTGGTTTTTGGGGGGTGTTTCTTTTTGGATTAGCTTCGTAACCCTGTTTTGCTGGTATCCATTGGCAATTAACACATTTGAGAGATTCTGTAACTCAGTTGTCAAGTGGTCTTCGTCAGCCAGGCGTTTGACGAAGACCACTTGACAACTGAGTTACAGAATCTCTCAAATGTGTTAATTGCCAATGGATACCAGCAAAACAGGGTTACGAAGCTAATCCAAAAAGAAACACCCCCCAAAAACCAAGACACAGAAGAAAACAATGGCATAGCCCTCCTTCCTTATATCAAGGGCACTACAGATAAAATTAGCAAAATCCTCCATAAACACAATATCAAAACAGCCTTTTGCACCAACCAAAAAATAGCCAATATCCTCAGAAACCCCAAGGATAAAATTCAGTTGGAAAACCAAGGGGTCTATGAAATACCCTGCAAAGTCTGCCCAGCCACGTACATTGGACAAACAAACAGACGAATAAATGCACGGATCGCAGAACACAAGAATGCCGTCAAAAAAGAAGAAAAAACTTCCTCTCTTTTCCAACACATGAAAGAAACAGGACACGAAATTAATTTTGCAGATTCCAAATTGCTCTTTAACATGGAACATCACCACAAGAGAATAATCATGGAAGCCATCGAGATAGAGAAACACCCTCACAACATGAACAAGCGTGACGACACATCCCGCTTGCCAGACATCTGGAAATTAGCCCTCCCCACAAAATCTGACACCAGATCCAGAGGCACACAGAACGCCATCACCAATCAACCACACCAGACCCAAACCCAGACCCTCTCCACAGATAAATTACAGACACCATCCAGTAGCCAAACCAGGGTGGCACCTCCGGATGCTGCACCCCCCTGCAATCCCTACACAGATCTGGCTGGCACAGGCCACAAAACCACAGCTCGCCCCTATACACGAAGCCAAGCCAGAGCACAACCAAGTGCAGTACAGCCATCTTCTCAGAAAAACTCTTCACAAAGTTCAAGAGTTCAAGACACGAAGGCTTTAGCAACTAATCCACACCTAATGACCCACCTAAGTGGGATTCAGGAAATCACTCAAGAAATCACTCAAGATATCCCTCAAGTAATTAAGGAACAAAAGAAGAAAAGGCACACCAGCCTGGGAACCTCCTCTCTGCCCAGAACATTGGAGGCTATACACCACACCTCCTCAACAGTATTTATAGGAACTCAAACACTGAGATCCTGCTCTGTTCCAGTAACAAGAAGCCGAAAGCACCAGCCTGAAGATGACGAGTGAGACCTCGTCGAAACGTCGCCTAGACACCCCAACTTTTACACGGGAAGACACCCGAGGACACCAAAACCTGCATTCCTGTACCCGTGAAAATCTACGAAAGCATATATGTATATATATATATATACACCTGATATACTGGATATTGATATATCCAGTGGAGTGTGTGAAGAGTGTGTGTGCTCTCTGCAATTTCTGTGCATGTCTGGGCTTTTCATGCATTCACTAAAGACTTTGTCCATGTGTGATTGGGTGCTTCTTTGGGATACATGACGTGTGGGTTCAAGGAGAAGAGGCGTGAGGTTAAAGTGTGAGGTTGTGGTGTGGTGGGGCTCCAACTGCTGTGCAGTTGTGCCCATGTGTTTGTTTATAGTGTTGACCAAGGAGGTATGAGTTGTGCATGTATGTTGGTGATTGAATGACCATCTTTTAGGTGGACATGGCTGTTGAGTCTTCAAACTGGTTGACCTTGTAAGATTTTCTCTAGCCATTGGAGTTTTGAAGAACCTGTTTTTGTGTTGGCAGCCACACCTCCTGGCACATCCCCCTTGTCTGGATTCCTCTGCCCATCATACTTAGAGAAGACCTTCATATAACTCCTATTTATTTTAATAGGTCTATTCTAAGCATGACTAAGTCTGGATCCAACTCAGTATCTTGACATTTACGAACTTAATTCGTTCCGAAAGTCCGTTCTTAAACCAAAACCATTCTTAAACCAAGGTGTTCTTTCCCTAATGAGGCCTCCTGCCGCCGGTGCCCTTCCACCATTCGGATTCCATTCTTAGACCGAGGTAAAGTTATCAAACCAAAACACTATTTCCGGTTTTGCGGAGTTTATAAACCAAATCGTTCTTAAACCCGACTGTTCTTAAACTGATACCACTGTATTAAATTGGTCCTGTTCTTAAAACAAGCAGTCATTCTTAAATGGGGGCTGCCATTGTCTGTCATGTCACAAATTAAAAATACAATTTTCCAAAAATAAAAATCATCCCTCACCCTGGCTACAGGGCAGTCCTAGTCTCCTCCTTGTGGACAGAATCATTGGTGCTGTCTACATATTTGAATTAGCAGAAAGGGCAGAGAAAGACTGGAAGGGGGAAGATTTGATGGAAATACTGGCAACCCTTTGCAATGCTATAAACAGCTATTTTTATTCATTCACTCACTCACTTCTACTCTAAACACTCATAAATTTATAATATAAATATATGTTGCCTAATCAACATGTAGTCCCAAAGTGGCATGCAAAGCAAACATTAACATTTGCAAACCCAATAATCCTCATAAAGCCAGAATTTAACAGCAAGTAGCAAAATTATATGAGGAACAGTAGTAACCAGAAGGTTGCAATCAATTTACAAATGTTCGTAATAGGGTCCTCTGAAAAAAATCAGTAAATAAGGCAGGGTGAGTGCACAAGAAATGCCTCAACTGGAAAAGTCCTCAAAAGTCTCCTCACCCAAGTGTGGCTGAGGGTGGGCTTCTCATGTATACTTACTTAAGAGAGCCTTTAAAAAAGAAAGACAAAGGCTGTACTATAACATGACCTTTAAATAGTTAAATATTGAAACTTATCATGGGCTAGAGTTTAGCTCCACCCCTTGGACTTTCCTTTTCAGTTTCAGTTGTGTTCTCTACTGGCTACCATGTTTGTTTGCCAGTGTTGGGAAGTAACAGTTTGTTTATTTTGCAATTATGATGATGAGTAGAGTGAGATGAGTAGGGTAGAGATGAGATGAGTAGAGATGAAGGGCGCTTATTGCTAAAGGGGGAAATGGAGAACTTAAAGTGATCTGGAGGGGGGGGGATCTAACCGTATGTTACCCTTTAATATTTCAAAGTTCTCACCATACTCACCACCATAGTGTCTTTTACTGCAAATGATGAAAGCAGAGCCCAAGAAATAGAAACACTGTCCTTAGCTGGCTGGCTGGCCACCTAGGCTGTAACTCAGGCAACATGTACACTGATGATCCACAAGTGTGATGCAAAAAAGCCCTTTAGATACAGTTCCTTGTCAGCATCTCAGCATCTCCGCCTCTTTCTTTGAGCCCTAGTATCATTTGCGATCGTAAAATGCAATGCTATTTGTAGCACTGCAGGTTTTTCTACCCTTGCAAATGCAGCTTGTGAAGCTGAGAAGAGGCAGCGAACACTCAATAATGAGAAAAATTAGTGTCACTCATTTTTGCAGCAATAATGCAGCAATAGGAGAGAGAGGAGGAGCGATATGGGTCATCTTTCATAGAAGACATGCACGCACAACAGTCCCAGCACCAAACTATTTCCTTTGCTCCTTAGGAATTAAATACTCTAACTTACGACAGCTGGCTATTGGGTATCTCTCTAGAACCAATCCCTAAATCATCATGCAGAGTTGTCTCAAGAAAGAGATGGCTTAGAATCAGGTGCCAAAGCTACCTTCATCATCTGCTAATTTTCTTCCCTGTTCACACAAGCTTCTGGTTTTACCATAGGTTTACAAATTGCAATAACTGGATCCAAGTTCCATTTGGCCAGTTAAGCATTAACTTCAGGTATGTGAAATTAACCCTTTCCCCTTCTTTCCCTGGGATGATCTCAGGTTGAAATAAGGAACGTGTGTGTGTGTGTGTGTGTGTGTGTGAGAGAGAGAGAGAGAGAGAGAGAGAGAGAGAGGATGGCTTTACACTATATGATACCGCCAGGATTTTCCTCCCATCCTATCATGACTCCTCCACAAGGTCAACTCTCAGTGTGACAACACAGAAAATGCAGGTCCTGTTATACAGATATAAATCCTGAAAGGAAATGGGTGGATAATTTCATTGCAGGTTTGCAGTCATAAATTCAGACTAAATATTTGCTATTAGAATGACTACCGAGTATATGACCTTTTTCTTTAAAATGCTGTATCATATTTGCAGCGAAGGAAAACGAGATTGTGTGACCCGACTCCTAACAAGAAGAGCACGATTTTAGATCAAATATGACTGTCATTTGGGAAGATAGTATTACGCTTTCGCTCTGCCTACCTAAATAACCGAGAAAAGAAAATGGTATAATGATAGAGAAAATAATATATACTATTGTGTGTCAGGACTCACATAAACAAATTGCTCGTTGAAATATGTGGTAGCATATTCACACCCTCAAGAGATTGCACTTCTATCATTTATAAAAGTAAATTGGAATGGCCATACTCAGGCAATAAATAAAGTGAAGACATGAGTCAATAATCAAAAGCATGCAAGGTTTGCATTTCCACTCCTGTAATGAAATTTAGCAGCAGACAAGGGAAAGTGACTTTTTTTATAACTGTGCATTTTTTAGTAAGCCTTTGTTGTCTTTGGATTATTCAGACCATGGAAAGCCAATCCAGATGGCTTCTCATTGCCCTCCCAGGGACTGCATATTCAGGAATCTCTCCTCCTCTGACAACCTCAGAGTTCCCCCAAGCCTGCTGGGACCCGGGTGGCGCTGTGGGTAAAACCTCAGCGCCTAGGACTTGCCGACCGTATGGTCGGCGGTTCGAATCCCCGCGGCGGGGTGAGCTCCCGTCTTTCGGTCACAGCTCCTGCCCACCTAGCAGTTCGAAAGCACTCCTAAGTGCAAGTAGATAAATAGGTACCGCTTTATAGCGGGAAGGTAAACGGCGTTTCCATGTGCTGCGCTTGTGCTGGCTCGCCAGAGCAGCTTCGTCACGCTGGCCACGTGACCCGGAAGTGTCTCCGTACAGCGCTGGCCCCGGCCTCTTAAGTGAGATGGGCGCACAACCCTAGAGTCGGACACGACTGGCCCGTACGGGCAGGGGTACCTTTAGCTTTACTGTAATGTTACATTGCTCCCTGAACATTGGAAATGGAGGGATGATTAAAACCAATAGAGCACAGCACAGCACATTGCTTATTTTTTTTTTATTTAATGATAAATGTACCGTGGTACATCGGGTTAAGAAGTTCATTTGTTCTGGAGGTCCGTTCTTAACCTGAAACTGTTCTTAACCTGAAGCACCACTTTAGCTAATGGGGCCTCCTGCTGCTGCCGCGCTGCCAGAGCACGATTTCTGTTCTCATCCTGAAGCAAAGTTCTTAACCCAAGGTACTATTTCTGGGTTAGCGGAGTCTGAAGCGTATGTAACCTGAAGCGTCTGTAACCTGAGGTACCACTGTACTGTTAACCAGCAGATTTGACTTCCAAGAGACTCCACCTGCAAAGCCTGGTGGAAAAGGAACTGTATCACAGCCTGTCTGCAAGGGCCAATAGGTTCCAAATGTTGTATCTTCCTTGGGAAATAATTACACAAACAAGAGGTTATTTCTAAAAAGAGCCTTTTGTCTAATGTTTCCAGCATTCTTCCTTCCTCCCTCCCTCCTTCTCCCCCCCCGTGTGTTTGTGTGTGTGTGTGTGTGTTTGTGTGTGTGTAAAAGAGAGAGAGAGAGAGAGAGAGAGAGTGTGTCTTTGCCGTTTCAGCATTCATCAATGTTTTTTATGATGTCAAAAGGCACAGAACATACACACACACCCCAACACAGATGAAGATCAATACTTTGGTCTTCATTAATACTGCCAGCACTCAGGTCAACTTCTAACAGTGCCTACACAGCTATGCTCATTAATGTATTTTTTAATAATGGGCACCTGGGGAAAATGTTAAAAGGTACAAATTATAGGTATGAATAATGAAAACATCCAGTAAATATGCAGTTTATTTCCTCCTTTTTTGTCTATTGTGCTTTGATTATTCTAAAATCTAATTGACCATTCTTCTGTATCCTTTGGCTTTGTGCGCAATCACATTCCATCGTGCAGTTCTGTGTTCAGAGCGGAGATCTCCAATGAATTCTTTTTCAACTCCTGAACTCGCTTCACTAGGGAAGAGGGAGTGCTGCTACTCTGGCAGGTGTTTAGCAGTCCCACTGGTCATTACCATCAGCAAAGGCAGAAATAGCCCGCATGCTATGAAACTGGAGAAGAACAGGGCGATATGTCAATGAGGCACGTGGTTGCATCTGACTAAGGTTACAGTCACACCATGCATTTAGCGCACTATCACAACAACTTAAACAGTCATGGCTTACTGCAAAGAATTCTGGGAGCTGTCAATTGTTAAGGATACTGAGACTTGTTAGGAGATGGCTATTCCCCTCACAGAGCTACAATTTCCAAATTGGTTTAAAAACCAAATCTCTCTTTACAGGGAACCCTGGGAATTGTAGCTTAGGGAGAAGCATAGGAATCTCCTAATGACTCTCGCCAGCATTTACAAACAGCAGCTCCTACAGTTCATTGGGGGAAGCCATGACTATTTAAAGTGGTATCCTAGTGTTTTAAATATATGGTGCCAATGTGGCCTATGTCATACTCAGGGTAGATCAATTGAAATCATCTGACTTAAGTCAGTCATGTGATGTCTCTTGATGTCAGTGCATCTGCTCTTAGATGGATACAACTCACACCTTATTTGTGAATGCGGATGGCAGTTTCATCAAATTAGTAACTGTCATGCCCAGCTTAGGTCTGGTATAAGAGAGGGCATGGCAATACGATTCTCTTTTGTGGTGCCTTATATCCAGTATGGAAGTGAGAGCTGGACCATAAAGAAGGCTGATTGCTGAAGAATTGATGCTTTTGAATTATGGTGCTGGAGGAGACTCTTGAGAGTCCCATGGACTGCAAGAAGATCAAACCTATCCATTCTGAAGGAAATCAGCCCTGAGTGCTCACTGGAAGGACAGATCCTGAAGCTGAGGCTCCAATACTTTGGCCACCTCATGAGAAGAGAAGGCTCCCTGGAAAAGACCCTGATGTTGGGAAAGATGGAGGGCACAAGGAGAAGGGGACGACAGAGGACAAGATGGTTGGATAGTGTTCTCGAAGCTACCAGAATGAGTTTGACCAAACTGCGGGAGGCAGTGGAAGACATAAGTGCCTGGCGTGCTCTGGTCCATGGGTCACGAAGAGTCGGACACGACTAAAAGACTAAACAACAACATATCCAGGCACAGTAGGGGGTTGGTCATATTGCTTGTCGCTATTGCTTGCTGGTCTACCTTGGGTTTCCTATTTGTTGAAAGTGTGTTTAGCACTTTATCTGTGTGGATAGAAGCAAATGAAGGTACATGATATGCTTTGTGACAAGCACCCAGAGCAATCCCTTTAATGGACTACCTAATGCCACTGTTCCTGATGAACTGTCACCATTCAATAAAAGACTCATGGTGAAATATTATTAATGACTCCAGCGTATAAGGAGCCCTGGCTCGTTTCCCCCATCTTCCTAAGTTTATAGAGTTGTTGTCATCGTAACTGTCCAAAGTTTAGAGACTTTCATTAGATAAAAGTGAACTTCGTGTAAATAAAAATTAGAGTGAACTTTATGTAAATAAAACCTCCCTACCCATACTGCCTTGGATAAGTTATGCATGGCTTTTTGTCTTCCTTTTAGCAATTTGTTGGAACAAATTACTACCTGAGCTCTTCCCACGAGCTTGAAACTTGATATTAACCACATTACCGTGCATAAAAAAACATGAAGAGTTTTGCAGAACAGCCTTTGGAGTCCCATATATGATGCGCCTTAGTATAATCTAAACACTTTTTTTCCTTTCCATTAAAAAGAAAGAAATGGGGAAGGAAGAAAATGACTTTAAGAGCATCCATGCAAATAGGATGCACAGAAAGGTAGAGTGTGGGGAGAGAAGTAAATGTGTTGCATTTATGAAATATCTATTAAATAAATAAGTTAGTAAAACCTGGGTCCAAGGAAGTTCCACTTTTCTCCCAAGATTGAAGTTACCCAAGATTGAGTGGAGATGGCTTGCAGGGTGAACTGGAGTGAGGACTTTGTCCCCTTGGCTTCACGCTGATCTGCCCCTCAAGCATTTAAGTGGGCTGCGTCCAGACTTTCCAGATCAGTTGTTGCTGGGTTTCCCACCCTATACAGCATGTTTGACTTGGCCCAAAGGTGAGCAGGAGTGCATACCTGCAACCTTGCTATAGGAGTATTCGATCGCCGTATTCGGGGCTAGAAAGGAATTTGCTTGCAGACACATTGGACCTGTCTTGGGGTTTTGACTACCTCGTAGCAATTGTCGCAACTTGTTAGTGGACAAAGCATTAGGTTGGATCCTTAGTCTAGGCAGCGGGGATGTTGGGACTCCCACCAGCTGCTTCAAGGAACTGGGGTACCCCATTAAAAGGGTCCGGAGGTGCTCCTGGCCAGATGCCCAGATGGAGGACTATGGGCCATAGCAGCCCCCCCAAAGTGGCAATCTTGAAGGGAGTGCCCCAATTTTATGTACATCATAGGATGATCTGTAACACAGGATTAACCCTGCTAATTAATCAATTAGCAATCAGATGTGTTGAATAGTACAACAGCCAATGCCTACACCAAAAGCTACTGAAATCTGTAATCAATAAAGTTGTGGCCTATTTGATCCCAATATGTTGTTCTTATTCTCATGCCATCACCCCCTTCAGCAGCTACAGGCTCACTCTGCCTGGTCTTGCAAAATATGTAAAGCTTGATTGCAATGCATTAAAAAAAATACTTAGTTTCCGAGCATAAAAAAGACTTGGATGTTATAAAGAAGCTAAAAAAAAAAAAAGTTTTGTGGCTTTATGTAGCAAAATTCTAAGCTATTGACAAGGTATTCAGGAACCTTTGGACAGCATCAAAGTCAATACAAGTGTTAGCAATCTAGCCCCTAAAATGATCCTGAGCACTTTAATGGACTGAGTCCTTATTGAACCGCTACTGTAAGTTATGTACAAAAGAAGCCACAGATATTAACCAGATTCAATTTAAAGAAGACATTGTCACAGCTAATTCAAAAGGAAATGGTCAAGTATCACTCATTGCCTCCACCTGACATGCTAAAAAGACTTGCCCTCTCAATTTAAAACCTTCATGTAACAAGAAATAAGTGTCTTGGCTGATGGTCTGTGGACCAAGTTTCACCTGATGCAATTTCATATGGTCAAGTTATTATTAACCCCTGCAAATAACTCTTTCCGACAAATTATGGCAGAAGCCAAATGACAGACCCACTGACACCACTCCACAATAAGAATGCCTTGTGAAGTAACTTTAATTCAGACAGGCCCCAACTGTTGCCTTGTTACTAAAGCTATTTGTACATTGTAAAACCATCTCGCTGAGTTGTGTTGTTAAAAGAAGCACTGGATACCTGCATTAGTCATTTGACCTTTTATCGTGCCACTGTGAGGAAGTTTTCCAGAAGCTTGCTCAATTCCAAGTCACAAAATTATAGCTGCTGCATACTGAACCTTTGGTACAAATGTGCCCTGCAACTAAGTGTTGAAATTTAATTTCCGTTATAGCAGGACTATACCTACTTAGGGGTCCAGCCAGCCATTCTCTCCAAGCAGGAAATTCCACTCCCACTCCCCTTTTCTATTTTTCTTTTCCAACTGCACCTACCAAACACCTACAAAACAATCCATACTATAGAAAACTAGCATAATTTATGCCAGTGTGGTGTAGTGGTTAAGAGCGGTAGTCTCGTAATCTGGGGAACCGGGTTCACGTCTCCGCTCCTCCACCTGCAGCTGCTGGGTGACCTTGGGCTAGTCACACTTCTCTGAAGTCTCTCAGCCCTACTCACCTCACACAGTGTTTGTTGTGGGGGAGGAAGGGAAAGGAGAATGTTAGCCGCTTTGAGACTCCTTCGGGTAGTGATTAAGCGGGGTATCAAATCCAAACTCCTCTTCTTCTTCTACAGTGATATAAATTATTTCATATTCAACACTCCACTCAGGAAGAATTTGCAGGGATTCCCATTTTGTTGTTTGGTCATTGACCAAGTTGAAAAGTGTTTAGAATAGCCATAGTCCCTCCCCTCCCCCTCCCTTTTTTGCTTATGTAGGCAAATGGCACCATCCACACACAAGAGGTGTGGGGGAATGTTAGGAATAGGTGACTATCAGTTTCAGTGTCTTCCAGCTTCTCTTTCCCCCATTTTTAACCTCAGCTCTCTGTGGGTTTTTAACTCCTCAGAAAGATTCATCAACACTTGTGTGCAAATTTCTTGTATGCAAAGTTCTTGTATGCAATTTTGCCTAATACACTTTTTTAAAAAAATGGTTTCCCCAAATATATTGCATTTTTATGCTATTTTCACTGATATATGCACTGTTTAGCATCAACATGTGTGGACACATTACCTGTCAGAAGATTGCATAGCAAAATTTGGAGAAGTGCAAATTTCAAAGGGTGACTATCTTTCATTTCACTTATCTGCAACATGCTAAATGCAAATGGAATTGATTTTCTCCCCCATACCCAGGGACCACCAAAGTTCCAAAAGTCGGGGTTGCCATATTTCAAACAGTGAAAATCCAGGCAGAAAAGTCGTTGACATTTTTGAGCTCATTTTAAGGAAAATCGGCAAAAACGACACTGCTGACATGGCTTGCCGTACATCCAGATTTTCGCAGACATTTTGCTGATTTCTGCCCAGACACTGCTTTCAACTGTGGTATGTCCAGGAAATTCAAGACGTAGGGCAACCCTACATAAGTACAAAATACTTTGAGGGACAAAAGGGGCATGACAAACCCATCCCAACAGTGATCACTGACCATTAAAGGCATACATCCTATTGGGGGAAGCGTAATGGAGTTGAGTTGCTGGAATGGAGTTGAGTTGTTGGAATGGAGTTGAGTTGTTGGAATCCTAAACATCAACATCCCATGCTACCACATTTTATTACAGGTCCCACTTCTTTCTTTCTATTTTCATTCTGCATTAACACTTCTTCAGGTACTTACTGCAGCTTCAGAATTGCCATGTTTATTTGATCATAGCAAATTAGCACAGCATCTGCTAAATGCTGAAGTGTGATGGACAACTTACTGCAACAATTAGTCCCAACTTTTGGATGTGTTTCTAGCTCCATAGCAACATTACTGAAATCTGATGTAGGCGCCGGAAGCCATGGACATTCAATTTCATATTGCCTTCCCTTCTGCGTGTTAATTTTAGCATCACTAAATCTAAGTCAGAGGTTAGATTATTGATGCATCTAATTTTGGCTTGTGGATAAATGTGGTACCCTGGCGCTTGCTATAAACATGTCGTGAGCTACAAGCTACAACTCAGAAAAAGTGGTGTTCTTTAATTTCAACTGGGCAACAGCCATAGCTTACTAGTAGAGCATCAGGCATTTTCAGGACCATGGAAAGCCACTGTCATTTAGTGTGGACAATATTGCATGGACGAATGTTCTGATTCTGTATAAGGCAGCTTTCTTTATTCACCTAGGTTTCTGACTGATGCATGGTACCAACTCATGTTACTTGCTATGTGACACACACTTATCCTTACACTTGTGTACTGTTTCAGAGGTCATATCCACAACATACATTTAAAGCACTCATATGCCACTATGTAGTTTGTTAAGATGCTAAGAATTATTGCTCTGAGAGGGATTTCCTACCAACTCTCAGCATCCTTAAAAAAACAAAAGAAAAAAAAACCCTACAGCACCCAGAATTCATAGCGGGGAAGTCATGACTATTAAAACTGCATAAAGGTGCTTTAAATATATGGTATGGGTGTTGCCTGCTTGCCATGTTAGCCTTACTCTCCATTGGAGCTGCAGAGTGAGAAATCTAGACGACCAAATGGGAAGCACCTGCATAAATTACTGTTGCATACTGGTAATGGGTGGCAAGCCAACCAAGTAGGCTTTTGGACTATACTCACATTTCAGCAGGCACCATATGAATCAGACCTGAGCCCACTGAAGGTAGCCTAGATTGTGAATCTGAAATTCTGTGGAGAAGATCCAGAATTCTGCAAACTGAATAACAAATTTTGGTAAGTGGAATAACTGGTACCAGCCAGCACAAATCAAATTCATTCATTTATTAAATTTATACCCCACCCTTCCAGAGGAGTTCAGGGTAGCATGTGTTTATCTTTGCACTTTCTTAGTTTTCAGGTGTTTAATTCCCCCTCTGGTTCAGTTCATTATTGAAGATGCACTAAATATTCTCAAGTTTTGAGCTTTGTGTAGAACTAGCCTTTTAAACGAGGTGGAAATGTTTTTCCTAAAACACTTGCTCACTTTTTTTTTGAGTGGCTCTCCACCATTGCTCACTCTCATCATAACTTTTATCCCTACCCATTTTCTTCCAGCCCTTGTTCAATGATGCTTCATGTTTTATGTACATGTCACCTGGATCATCAGGGATGTACAACGACAGGAATGATGCCACAGTGCTATGTATCCAGTTGGGCCAGGCTACATTATGTTGCCATGAGGACAACTAGGAATGCAGGCAATGTACATGTGGAAGCAAACATTAGTGGGGGAAATGCTAAGAAAGGGAGCTGGTCCCACCCCCACCCCCCCTTGCACTATAAAAAAATATTCTACGGAAATATGGAAAAGCAGGGTCAGAATAAACATATGATCGAAACTGAGGTGGCATTGGAGTCACTGTACAACATACCCAGAAACTGCTGTTAACAAGGAACATTTTCACTGTGACAAACTGGGCACAGCTAAATGGCTGGCAATCATGATATGTGTTGTGTGGCAAGACATTTGTGTGGCTATTTGTGCCACAGCAGCTAAAGCAGCAATATCATAAACAATGACAGAGGCTTCAGTATCAGATAAAATGGCCAGATGCGCCACTCACTTGACCAATCAATAGCATCACTGCTGCCTTCTAAGAGTTGGAGACAGAGGACAGTAGGTAGGTCAGTGTGATGCAAATGCATTGGCAGAGCAAATTGGTGCTCCTGACAGTGTGTTTGCATGGTGCCAACCTCACCACGACCTTGCCTCTGTCTCTCTCCCTCTCAGTAAGCATCAGCTTACTGGCATGACTGGCCAGAGGTCTAGTGAGCAGTAGTGCTCAGTCACACTATCAGCTACTAGGAATGCAAGAACTCCACTATACCTACAGTGACCTATTGAGCTGATAAGAGTGGCTGGATAAAATAGATGGAAGGCAGAGAATGTGTTTGCAAAATTGAGTGGGAGGGATTGTTCTGAAACCGTAAAATCAGAGTTACCATAAATGCTTGAAAACAACAACAAACCCACAGATGTATTCTGTGTTCTGTTCCCATCGATTTCCAACTTGAAGTACTCAGATAAATATATTTATATATTTTGATAGCAGTCCAGAGGCCAGACTTTTGCACGTGTCTTGTTCTGATTGCATACAATATGTACTCTGCTGTGTACTGACATGGTAGGGCTGCCAGCTTCAGTTTATTAATTCAATTGAACCTGCTGCTACCAAGCTGCTGCAGTGCACTGTCCAAGAGTGATTATTATAATTTATCAATCACTGAACGCTTGGAGGGGCATGCAAAATTGTCCATTCCTTAAGATGTCACATTTGGCTCTGTCTTGATACTAAACATTTCAGATACACACAGCATACACGGCATGGGTTTTCAAGTGAGTATGACATCTTGTAAGCAAAAAAAGTTAAGGGTGGTACAACAGCAAAGCTTTCAGCCCACTCTGAAGGCCTATATTTATCTGTGCCTTCTGTTTAACAGGGAATTAGTTTGTGGGCTGCATATTTATGCCACAATTATCAACACATTTACACATCAATAAGTCTCACTTCCTGTAGATAGGAACCTCAGATGCTGCCTTACATTAAGTCTGCACTGCTGTCCCACCTAGTTTTGTACAGGGAGTGGCTTCCCAGGCTTCGGACAGGAGTCTTTACAAGGTCTACCTAGAGTTGCTGGGGATTGAACCTGAGGGCTTTTGCATGCAATACCTATTAAATATCAACAATGAAATTGCCATAGTAGTAACATACATAATAACGATTTGGCATTAAGCCACTCTAACATTCAAAATCACGAAAGAATACAACTGCCATAGCCTGATTGCTGAGAAAAATATGCAACTCCGTGGAGTGGGAGACCAGCCAACCAGAAGTATTTTGGGGCTATACAGTGGTGCCTTGCAAGATGAAATTAATCCGTTCCGCAAGTCTCTTTGTCTAGCGGTTTTTTCGTCTTGCGAAGCAACCCTATTAGCGGATTAGCGCTATTAGCACTATTAGCGGTTTAGCGGCTATTAGCGGCTATTAGCGGCTATTAGCGGCTATTAAAGGCTTAAGGGATTAGCGGATTAGCTGCTAAAAGGCTATTAGCAGCTTAGGCCTTAGAAAAAGGGGGTGGGGAGTGAAAAAACCCCTCAAGAATCGCAAGACATTTTCGTCTTGCGAAGCAAGCCCATAGAGAAATTCGTCCTGCGAAGCACCTCTGAAAACGGAAAACCCTTTCGTCTAGCGGGTTTTCCGTCTTGCGATGCATTCGTCTTGCGGGGCACCACTGTACTTGCCTGGAAGCAGTCAGCATCCAAAGTCAGGTACTGTCCAGGGGTCAGAGAATCTGATGATCATGGGGTCAAAGGCCAAGATGAGCAGGAATCAGCAAGCGTTATTTCCAGCATCTGACTGCTGATGGAAGCTCTGCTTAAGAAGGCTGAAGCCAGCTGGTTCTCATCATTGCTTTCTCCACTGTGTCCTTGAAGGCTGACCAGCTGTAGGTAGAGTCACTCTGCCTTCTCTCCATTCAGGCTGCTGTTCAGCAGGCGAAGCTGACTCCTGGCCCATAACAACAAACAAATCAAACTACAGATAATATGTACTAAACCACAATACACATGTAAAACCAAACCAAATGGCTGCTTCTCAGATTTCTTCCTAAAGCAGAAGCTGGACATCATCCTGCAGATGTTAGTTGCAACTAAACACGCTTTACTTGTTGTTGCTTTCTATTTCTCCCAAATTGAATGCTGAGACCAAGACTAGGGCCAAACTAGAAGATCTATCAGGAGTCTCCAATGTGGTGACCATGAGTGAACTTGTGCCCACAGTCCTCTGAACCTTTGTCTCACTGAAATTAGGCTTGGAAGAATCATTCTATTGTTGCCAATAGTGTAAATTTCTCCTAATATGTGCATGCATGTATGTATGTATGTATGTATTGCAAAACAGTACTCTCTAACACAGTCTATTTTGTATGTTATATTCACTAATTGGTGTGTTTTTATGGGCACTTTTATGCGTTTTTCTCCACATTACTTTGCTTGGAAACTGCATTGCAAAATTCGGAGAAGTGAACATTTTCAAAGAATGGCTGTGTATCAGTTCATATGTTGCTTTGGAAAGCACAGATTTGGTGCATTAGCTGTGCAATGTGAACTGAGTCTAATTATGCTCCTGTCCCTAGTGAACTATGGAGGGAAAGTACATTCTATAGCAGGGAAAGATCATGAGGGTGTGCAGTAATTTTTGTTGGGACCATGGCAGAGGGCAAAGGCTTAAGCCCCACTTCCCTGTGTGTCTGCCTCCCCAAGCTATTTAATAAACATGCAAAAAAGAAACATGAAATCTGATCACACCTTTCGCAAGTAAATTGTCTTAGCTTTCAGATACTAATCCATTTAGTTTAATATAGTCCCAGATTGGAAACTCTGTTGACAGGAAGTTCAGCCTTAGAAATCAGACCCAATGTGTCAGCCTAGAGAATGGAGAACAGTGGATTTTTCTAATATTTTGATCACACAATAGGACTTGTGTCAGGTCTGAGGCTTTGGCACAGAGCGCCACTGATACCATATTTCCTCTTGTCAGCATAATTACAGTTCATATTTATTAGAACGTGGCCCAACCATTTTTAATTAGTGTCAAACAACACGGAAGGGAGAGTGAGATAAAAGAACAGGTCGGACTGATGTACGGTCTTACAAGCTCTCTTCATCATTATAGCTTATGTGCATAAAGAGAGAGATAAGAGAAGCAGGACTGCCAGGTTGAGAATGAAACATTATAATGAATACTGACGCCTCGTTGTGGAGTGTTCCATCATCTATCATGAATTCCGACGTTAAAGGATGGTTTTACTGGATACCTTCAATCTCCGCACATTGTTTAACCTCCAGAGAAGGCAGATGGGATATTTGCTCACTCAGACAGGCAGCCCAATCAGGCATTTAGTACTTTGGCAACTGTGTGATATTTCCTCTGGCAGGTCACGCCTCCCCATAAATCCCCTTGTTCGGTACAATTGCGATGAGGTTTCCGTGTGTGTGACAAAATATCACACTGGAGCTCTGTGCTGCTTACATGATATCCAGTTGATGCCCAAGTCAGACTCCTAGTCAATCATGCCCAAATTTTTAATTGTTTAAAGGTTTGTTTTACAGTGCAAGCACAACATTGTTTAGTTAACAATGGATAATGTGTGGTAATGGAATATTAATAATTCAGTTCAATTTCCAGGCATTAGATGAGATAGGACAACAATCTGTGCTGAAGTTAACAGTTTTCCGCTCTGTTCTTCCCACTCTCCCCGTCCCTATTGCTTTTCAATTTGCTAAGACTTTATTGTTAACTCTTATAGTTCACACCTCAAGCTCTGATGACCTGTGGATATTAGAGAACCAAATCCACAATTAAGCAACCTATTTGGGATGTTGAATTGCAATGCCATGTAAGTGAAATGACCAGACACCCAGAAATCAAAGATACTGGGAGGGGGTTTGCTTCTGCAAGGTATTTATCCAAGCTAGAAATACCTGTATTTAGAAGATATTTTACCCTTGCCAGATTCATTGTCCTACTATCTGCATTACTACAGGGCAGATTTGAAGGTAAACTGTATTCAGAGCGAATATACCTATGTGGTTTAAAGAAGTTCAAACTGTTATTCATGTCCTATCATATTGTCATTACAATAGACTCTTATGTTCAATATTTATCACTCCAAACATGCAACAAACCCCAAGCAGATCTGATGACCACTACAGGGAACCAGAAATTACCTTAAAGGTACAAGTAAAGGGACCCCTCACCATTAGGTCCAGTCATGGATGACTCTGGGGTTGCGGCACTAATCTCGCTTTATTGGCTGAGGGAGCTGGCGTACAGCTTCCGGATCATGTGGCCAGCATGACTAAGCCGCTTCTGGCAAACCAGAGCAGCGCATGGAAACGCCGTTTACCTTCCCGCCAGAGCGGTACCTATTTATCTACTTGCACTTTGACATGCTTTCGAACTGCTAGGTTGGCAGGAGAAGGGACCGAGCAACGGGAGCTCATCCCCTTGCAGGGATTCGAACCACCGACCTTCTGATCGGCAAGCCCTAGGCTCTGTGGTTTAACCCACAGTGCCACCCACGTCCCAGAAATTACCTTAAAAGTGGCCAAATTCTGTGCTGCTGCTATAAAACTAAGGAGGCATGCTCTGAAAGAATCTAATGGCCAATGTCTTCACCTGCATGTTTTAAATTGGCGGTTAAGGTCTTACCCTACATATTTTAATTGTTTTATATCTGTATTATTTACCATGTTCTAGCTTATAGAGTTTAATTTTAACCTATGTATATTTACATGTTCTCTATTGCTGTATATGTCTGTATTTCTGGTCTGTGACCATAATAAATCGAGTCATTCATTCATTCAATTCTTATAGGTACTTTGATTGGCTTGAATCCAGAGCTGCTTGAGCAGTGTTCCATTCATACCATGGGACTTCTCGTTCCTCTTTTCTCCCTGCATGATCCCAAAATCTGCCATAGTATAGGAGCCAACTCCTAGGGACTGAGGTCTCCTTGACCACCCCATAAAATTTTTGAGGGGCTGCCCTCCCCCAAGTTGATGGGCATTGCCATTCAAATGCTGTGTGTGCACCACATCTTGTGGTCGATTATGCAGGATGGGACTTACCTGGGCACCCCCAATATTTTATTCAAGACGGCCCCCTTGTTCCATAGTTTCTCCCAGTTTTTTAAAACTGCTTTTGAAAGCACACAGTGGACTTCAAGGAGGGGTTCTATTGCACAAGCAGATTTCCTTTTTTGTGAGCATTAGATACAACTCACTGTATGCTCAAACTTATATTCCTCTTTTCACCACACCAGTAGGCTACGACCTATATCATGCATGTACACATCAAAGTATTTTTAAATGTGTGTCTGTTCCTTTTGAAGATTATGGCATGTGATGTGCGTGAAGAGATCAGCGGAGAGAAAGTGTGTGGGAGTTATAATATGAAAAATGCACACTTTAAAACATTCTTGAAAATTGTAATATATACATACATCCATAACTGAATACTGCAGAAACCAAAACACCAACAGGGTTTTTGTATTCCAATGATCCCAATCTGTTTCTGCAATAAACTATGTTTCTTGATCATTTTAGTCAATGCACATCCTTCTTTATACCCTTTATAGTAAGTAAGCTTAGTAAACAGGGGTGTGCAGGTGAGTGAGCTGTCTCCCAGATATGCTTATTCTATTGCAGACTTAGTAAAGGCTTGGCAGATTTCCAGTTTGTAGCAATTAATAACTGCAGTAGCGTTGTGCGGGGAACACCACATTTAAATATGTGTTTTTACTGCCTCTCAAAAAATACAATTTTCTAGACAAATTTTCTTTAGAAATGCATATTAACTTTTTGATTATTTGATTATTTTTTGAGCAGAAATGGAAAGTCAAATGGGTAGCTCTGTTTGGATGTGCACTTTTGTATGTCGTGTGTGGATCAGGTCAGTTTATATCAGAATTTACAAAGATCAAATTCCTTTAAAATGCCTAATAGGAAGGAGAATAAATTCACAATAGACTTTTCAATTATGTTTTGGAGAAAGCCATACATATCTAAACATCCTCGCCACTACCACACATTCAGGCAAAATGCCCTTAAGAGATTATCTAACACAAGCCTGTCAGTTATATTATCTTGCCTCACTCATTGCTGTAAGAGAAAATCTCCCATTCTTTTAAGATGTCATGTTTTTTTTTATTCTAAATATAGGAACTGCACAGCTTTGGTTTAAGTTCTGAGAGTGGCTTTTGCTAAATCTTTAGCTGGGGAAAAAAAATGAAAGAAATATAAAATTAATGGTAACAGTGTCGCTTTAATTATACATCAAAAACACCCATGAGCGCATGTGCTTTGGAATTGGTTCACGTTTTACATAATGCATGTGACTGCATTGACATAGTTAAGAATTCTGGAGAACATTGTGAACTTGAACCTTGCAACTTAAGGGAAAATATCAACATGCAAGGGAAGAAGAACCATTTTGGGGCTCTCTCCCCAAGAACACTGCTGTTAGATGGGGATAGTATAATAATAATAATAATAATAATAATAATAATAATAATAATAATAATAATAATATATGGTGGAGAGGGCCACATGCTTCACCTCCTGGCAGATGAGTCATTGCTGCCTACTGGGAGAGAGAAGAGTAAAGAATGATGAGATTAGCACAGTGCAATTGCCTCAACTGATACAACTCTGAACCTTTTCATATATTAACATGCATTTGTTCCCCTTGAGTACACTATAAACTGAAGGGAAGTGTGCAATACTTCATTCATTTCAGCTGAAATGATTACAGTTTTGGAGGTTCTTAAAGAAACACATTGCAATATGGCATTTCTCCACCATATTAACCCTGCCAATTGATGAATGAATCCCACCTGACCATGGAGGTCTGTTGTATATATGGACTTTATATTTATGTCATTTCAACCATGTTCCAAAGTTTACTTAACCATTCAGCAACAAGTGGTCCAATTAAAGTCTTCTGATGTCTCACCCATAACATTTTTGAAACAGTCCATATATTTACCAGCAAAACTGTTTATTCCCCTTTCCTCCTACTTTATCGATTAAAAAAAAACACACACACGACACATTGCAATTATCCTATAAGCAGATTTTATTGACATAAACATGAAAATGCGGAAACACCATAAGGTCTATAAAAAGAAACGAGAAGAAAACAGTGTCCTGAATCAGTAATTTCACTACCAAAGGGATCAATCCTATGCAGAAGAAGCTGACATAAAGCAAGCCAGAGGAACTCAACCAGCATGAAGTTGCACCAGATCCAAACCTTGTTCAGCGGTGGAGCTGCTGCTAGCAGATGGAAAGGAAGCCAGGTTGTCAGGTCATGTGACAAAGTTGTCAGGGCATGTGACCAAGCTGAATGAGTTTAGGATCCAACCTAAGCCCTCTCCACTTTGGTCAAACCCCTGCCATGCCCCTGGGATGTTAAGTATAATGTTTCAATTCACACAGAAATGAAAAATGAATGTGCATTAATGAAGGTTAAAAATGGAAAATGGCTAAAAGTGTGTTGCTGAAGGATTGCTAACCCTGGATTTTTTTTCTAAAAGAGTTTTTCTAAAGGACTCTGAGCTGTAACTAGTTAATTATTACCTGTTGGTTGTTTTTCTGTTCCTTTGATCATGTGATGAAAATTCGCCATCTTGAAATGGTGGTGGATGTTAATCTTTCTCTGAACTTGACAGAGAACAAAGTTCAGTATGTGAAAATAGCTTTCCTAAAAGGAGAGCAAACAGCCTGGACGTTGGAGAGCAGGCGAGAGAGAGAGAGAGAGAGAGAGAGAGAGAGACCTTTGCTTATAGGTCCAGTTGGATTATTTCATATGTTGTAAGAGACATCACCTTGCTGACAAAGGTCCGTATAATTAAAGCTATGGTTTTCCCAGTAGTGATGTATGGAAGTGAGAGCTGGACCATAAAGAAGGCTGATCGCCGAAGAATTGATGCTTTTGAATTATGGTGCTGGAGGAGACTCTTCAGACTGCAAGAAGATCAAACCTCTCAATTTTGAAGGAAATCAGCCCTGAGTGCTCACTGGAAGGACAGATCTAGAAGCTGAGGCTGCAATACTTTGGCCACCTCATGAGAAGAGAAGACTCCCTGGAAAAGACCCTGATGTTGGGAAAGATGGAGGGCACAAGGAGAAGAGGACGACAGAGGACGAGATGGTTGGATAGTGTTCTCGAAGCTACCAGCATGAGTTTGACCAAACTGCGGGAGGCAGTGGAAGACAGGAGTGCCTGGTGTGCTCTGGCCCATGGGGTCACGAAGAGTCAGACACGACTAAACAACTAAACAACAACAACAAGATACTGAGTCTGTGCTGGACAGCACATGATAGTGTATGGATATTTTTGATGTTTTAATTCTGCTTTAAATAACGTTGAGTCAGTAAAAGTTTAAATAATATTCTTATGGGCCTGGACAATGTTTCATTTCCAAAGGAGTCAGTTCTTATGTTTCCAGTTGCTTCAAACTGCATGATATTTAATATCTGCAACATGGAATGGCCCTTTTTGTGGACTTACACTGGCCTTGGTTCAACCAGCTTTAGCTCAAGTGGCTGAGCCAGGATAATAAAATTATGCTGTCATATATTTGCTGAGCCAGTGTTGGCAACTTGACATTGCCTGAGCCAGGAATTGGCCTGCCAAGCTGGAGATCTGCTGCATCCTAAGCTGCTCATCTTGGCTCATCTTGCCATAGGACAGCCACCTTGGTCCCAAAGTGATGAAATATCCAATCTCATAGGTAAATACCCATTGATAAATACAAAATATATAGTGTTATATTGACAAATTGACAACTTGCAAGGCTGAATCACGGACATAACTTCCAAATGGAAGCCATGCTTCTACAAACACCTCTAGCTTACTTTTCACAAAGTTAATGCTTTTAGTCTCTAATGTAGTCCCTTTTCTATAATAAAAATAAAATGTTTCACTCCTTTGCCAGCCGCTAGATTTCTGATGGGAGTTTTAGGACACCATTTGCTGGCAGGAGAACTGTGTTGGCTACCATAAAAATCTCTATAACCTGCATTGAAGAGGAGATAGTCAAACAGTTTAATAAAGTCACTGTTTTCTAGAAACCAATACTATAAAGAGGCTGCACACAAATAAAGTGGTGGTGATGGTGGGGATATTGTATTAATCTTATCCAGAAGTTATCTCCAGAAAGCTTCTCACAAACCCATTCCCAACATACTACCACTTGTTGTGCTGTTCTAGAGGTTCTCCCTACCCAAGGCAATTTTTTGAGGGGTGTGTGACAAAGAGGGATGGAAGCTTCCTTGCACAAGTCCTTGCACAAGGCTTCTACTGACAGGTTTTATTAGGTGATCTGGCTCCTGAAGCCAGGATGGTTTGTCCTGGTGAAAGAGAGGGGAGATTTCATTAGGCTGTCCTCTCTTGTCATATTATCCTGCTTCTCATATTAGACTCCATTAGGCTGTTTGCTCTTGTGATGTTGTTTTTGTTGTTTAGTCGTTTAGTCGTCTCCGACTCTTCATGAACCCATGGACCAGAGAATGCCAGGCACTTCTGTCTTCCACTGCCTCCCGCAGTTTGGTCAAACTCATGCTGGTAGCTTCGAGAACACTATCCAACCATTTCGTCCTTTGTCGTCCCCTTCTCCTTGTGCCCTCCATCTTTCCCAACATCAGGGTCTTTTCCAGGGAGTCTTCTCTTCTCATGAGGTGGCCAAAGAATTGGAGTCTCGGCTTCAGGATCTGTCCTTCCAGTGAGCACTCAGGGCTGATTTCCTTAAGAATGGAGAGGTTTGATATTCTTGCAGTCCATGGGACTCTCAAGAGTCTCCTCCAGCACCATAGCATATAATACAAAACTCCTAAAATGGAAATTCAATAACACAATAAGGACAAGAGTCTCCTCCTTCACCCCTTCATGGATCACTACCTTGCCGTGGCAAAATGGCTTGAATACCGGTAACTCAGAAAAGCTATGAACTATGCCGAGCAGGGCACCCAAGATGGACAGAGTTTTGACCAAACGTGATCTACCTGGAGGAGGAACTGGCAAGCTACTCCAGTATCTCTGCCAAGAAAACTCCATGGAAAAAGACAACACGCTCTTGTGATATTAGCCTCCAATTCTTGCAATTCCTTAATATTAATAAAGTTGTGGCATTATTATTATTATTATTATTATTATTATTATTATTATTAATTACTTATAGTAGTATTTGCATTTGTTAGTTGTTGTTTTTAAATCTCCATTCTTCTCATAAGCAAGATAAGATAAATAAAATAAATGCCAGATTAAAAACAGCATATAATACAAAACTCCTAAAATGGACATCCAATAACACAATAAGGACAAGTCCTACTCTACCTCACCTCACTAAAAGATGAGCTGTCTTAAATCCATTTCCTCTCACATTGCCATTGTGGGTGTGGAGGCAATAACCCATTGTCTCTCAATGCCCATTTAATATTGTAAACACATTTTCCAACCATAAACTTTCTATTACACTATGATTGGTGTCCAGTTACACAATCCATGCAAACAACCAGCCAATAAAAACGATTTTCTGTGGTTTCCAGATAGAGGCACAAAAACCAGTTCTCAGAAATTCACTCTAAAAAGCAAGCATAAAAAGAATGCATTATGTTTATGCACACATAGTAGTCGATGGGAACAGCATGAATCAGTTTAAAGATGTAGACTGGTAGAATGAAACCGCATACTAGATATCAATATATTTATACTCTACATCACATGTTACTTTGTACAGTAATTTAACGTATTCATATAAAATCAAAAGGCCATTAGGCTTGCTGTGAAAAATCTTTAATAAAGCACCAATATGCTTCTTACTTTCAATGTTACCCATCAATTTGGAAAGAAAAACAAATTTTCTCTTTTTAAATTTTGCTTAACTTTATTTATTCAAAGTGTTGGTGCTGACCTTTAAAGCCCTAAACGACCTTGGTCCTGTATACCTGAAGGAGCATCTCCACCCACATCGTTCTGCCCGGACACTAAGATCCAGCGCCAAGGGCCTTCTGGCGGTTTCCTCATTGCGAGACGCCAAGCTACAAGGAACCAAACAGAGGGCCTTCTTGTAGTGGCACCTGCCCTATGCAATACCCTCCCACCAGATGTGAAGGAAATAAACAACTATCTGACTTTTAGAAGACATCTGAAGGCAGCCCTGTTTAGGGAAGTTTTTAATATTTATATGCTGTATTGTTTGGGAGCCGCCCAGAGTGGCTGGGGAAACTCAACCAGATGGGTGGGGTATAAATTATTATTATTATTATTATTGTTGTTGTTGTTGTTGTTGTTGTTGTTATTAATTTCCCAGTTTCTAAAAATACATATAACAAACTCCATATCCCCCCTACAATGAAACATACCACGCATATACAATGTAAATAATGCAAACAAACATTAGGTTTGTAAATACTCTAGAACTGATTATATCGGTTAGGTCTTTTCTACCCTCTTGACTTAACAGGTTGTCCTAGAGTGAGCCATGGGAAGTGAGAAGGTGTACTGAATATACATGTACCATATAGTCCCAAAATTTTCTTTGGTTTTTGTGTTCCTGAACTTTCTAACATGCTTCATTAGTTTATGCAGAATGACTATATTCCTTATTCTATCCCACTATGCCTCCAGCGTTAACTTAGTAGCTGTTCTCCAATGTTGTGTTACAATATTTCTGAGAGGTGCTACATCTCCTTCTTCCTTAAAATTCCCAAGACTCAGTGGAGAATGCTGGTGTATCCCATAATCCTCATTCCCAGCTGTTACCAGATTTATTTATTTTTATGAGCAATTTTTTGATTTTATAATAACAAAGAAAAGACCAAAAAAGAAGAAGAACATCATAAACAAATTTTTAAACCATATTTTTTTGCTTGACTTCACTCCCCCTCTTGGTTCCATTTTTTTTATGCTTATCCATGCACGTCTATAAAACCTTATATTCTTAACAGTCCAATTTTAAAACCTTCTTCATCTTATTACAAGGGACTTTTAAAACTTATACTAACGTAGAAATCTGTACACAAAGCTTTAAAAATATGCATTATACATTTACCCTTAAAAAAAGTCAAAGTCCTCTTTCTTTCTTGGGTTTCAAATTATCTAATTTGTTCTGCATAGTTCAATAATTTATTTTGCCAATCTTCTTTATCTTCTTTGGCAGAGGCTTCTTCCATCTGTATCCTGCAACCAGATTTAAATGCACACACCATTTTTGGGAGTGGGAAAGTAAATATCTCTTGCTACCCTTACCTTTTCCTTCCTTCATTCTGCTGTTTTCCTCCCTGGTGGTTTTGAATTGTTTATGCTATATTAATAATAATAATAATAATAATAATAATAATAATAATAATAATAATTTATGATTTATACCCCGCCCATCTGGCTGGGTTTCCCCAGCCACTCTGGGCGGCTTCCAACAAAACACTAAAATACAATAACCTATTAAACATTAAAAGTTTCCCTAAACAGGGCTGCCTTCAGATGTCTTCTAAAAGTCGGGTAGTAGTTGTTCTCTTTGACATCTGATGGGAGGGCATTCCACAGGGCGGGTGCCACTACCGAGAAGGCCCTCTGCCTGGTTCCTTATAACTTTGCTTCTCACAGAGAGGGAACCACCAGAAGGCTCTCGGCGCTGGACCTCAGTGTCCGGGCAGAACGATGGAGGTGGAGACGCTCCTTCAGGTATACTGGACTGAGGCCGTTTAGGGCTTTAAAGGTCAGCACCAACACTCTTTGTTTTCAGGGAGTCTATCTATCTTGTGCATTGCTGGCCCTGCAATACTGCTACTGCTATCACCACTAATAGTTAAAAGGTAAAGAAACTTTGGACGGTTAAGTCCAGTCAAAGGCAACTATGGAGTGCCACACTCATTTGGCTTCTCAGGCTGAGGGAGCTGGTGTTTGTCCACAGACAGCTTTCTGGGTCATGTGGCCAGCATGACTAAACCACTACTGGCACAACGGGACTCAGTGACGGAAGCCAGAGTGCATGGAAATGCCATTTACCTTCCCTCCACAGCAGTACCTATTTATCTACTCATATGCTGGTATGCTTTCAAACTGCTAGGTTGGCAGAGCAACAGGAGCTCATTCTGTTGCATGGATTCGAACCACCAACCTTCCAATCAGCAAGCCCAAGAGGCTCAGTGGTTTAGACCACAGCGCCACCCGTATCCTATATCGCCACTAATAACAGTACAGTGGAACCTCAGTTTTTGAATGTAATCCAGTCTGGAAGTCTGTTTGACTTCCAAAACCGAAAAACAAAGGGCTGTCGGCAAAGTGAACAGAGAAAATTGAGAAACACACTTCGGAATCCGTTTGACTTCTGAGGCGCGTTCAAAAACGGAAGCATTCACTTCCGGGTTTTCGGCGTTCGGCTTGCGAAACGTTCAGCACCCGAGATGTTCAAAAACCGAGGTTCTACTGTAGTTGCATTGTATTGGCTTTCTCTTTTTGCTAGTCCAGTGTTGTTTATTGTGCATTGTTTACCTGACTTCTCAACATGGAGGTTATTGTCAGTGAGGAGGAGGGGAGTTGATGTCAACACAGTATGGGAGCAGTATTCGACACATATGATTGGCTCTACTGCTCCACTCTATTGTTTGCTACTGTGCTATCCACCTTAGGTACCTTTTTATGGAAAGGAGGGCTATCAGATTAACAAATCAATAAAAATAATTTGCTACTATGATGATGATTAGAATCTGTTCTGTGCTCATGGATCCCATCAGCACATTAAATTTTAATTTTCCATTTATAAATATACTACGGAAAAATGCATGATAAATGATAACAGTGGTGTCATAGAACAATGCCTCGCTATGTGATGTAGCTCATTAACGTTGGCCAAGAACAGATTATTCATAGGTCTACAGCAGCAAAGTAGAGAAGAAGAGATTTTACCGGTTGTTATACGTGCAAATAAGAATAATCTAGTGACAAAAAATGGATCTCATTCTGAACCAATGGCATCTCTGTGCTGTATGTAAAGTAATTCAAATAATTCTTCCCCTGCAAATGATACAAAACAATTTATTATTTTAAAATATTTTTAAAATATTTTGGTTTGCTTCAAACTTATTAGCTCTTTCCCATAAATTGTTAACCACAGTATTCTTATCCTTATTTCTTTTTCCAACATATCTATCTATCATCTATCTAACATCTCACAAGCAATTAAATAAAAATGTTTTTTTTTCTTTTTCTTTTTGAAGCCCACATACATAGAGAAGCAGTTTTCTTAGGTCCTTGAACTATTCTTTATACTGCCATAGTTTGTTGACTAGCAAAGTGCATGCCATTCAACTGTAATTTCTTAGGATTAAGATGGAATGTGTGAAAGGCTTTATTGACTTTTTTTTTCCACTAGTGTTATCAAAAGCCTCTTGACTTTCTTCAAAATTACTCAGATGCTTCACCTTAGGGAGAACATCCATATTCTTTTCAAAATTCACTTGAGGCCAAATCTAGCATAGGAATGCAATGGAAAACAAACCCTGAGAATATTCAATAGTCTTTAAAAACTCCTTTGGCTTCTTTCAAAATCCCTCAGTGTTTCACTGGAGGAGAGGGCCTTGAAATGCACTTTGAATTTCATTGTAGGTGAAATGGCAGCGGCAACTCTAATTAGAACTCTTTGGCATGGAACACCACCCCAGTTCTTATCTTTTAGCCATGCCTGTACTGTATGTACCATGTTTGTAAGAAAGCACATTGAAAACTACCTTATGCTGTTGTTTCCCATTGTGCTGAATCTGTTAGAACAGTAAATACTAGAGGGCTGTTGTGAATATGGGCCCTTCATGGTCAAGCACTTTAAATGCACATGAGAAAACCTTAGCACGCAAAAGTCAACACTTCAGTCCTGAGGAATTCATACAGGTGCATTTTCTTTTTCCTGTGAGATGAACAAATGGCTATGCAGGAAAAAAAACCAACCCAGGCCATAAGAACATTCTACAATTGCTGTAAAGGCTAAATATAACCTTGGGAGTTATAGGGAAACTTGGATGGAATATAAAACAGCTTCTAATCTTTTGATCTAATCTAAGGCATGACTGAATCACTACCAATTATGTCTTAGAAATGCCCTACAACATAAAAAATAGTTTTGAAATAATGAAGCTGGAGATACACAGAACAGCAGGAAGAGTTGGAGTTTGGCACAAACATTCATCAAACATACATGCACATTCTGAATCCTGCCATCCTTCGTGTGTTCAGTGGAACAGATGCAAGAGCGTGAGTTTTCTTCATCCTCCCCCACCCTTCAAACATCTGACTGTTTGAATGTTTGTGCCACTAGATCACCAGTCTCACTGAAACCCCATATGCACTATACATTGAAAGCAATAGCATGTTAGAGTCTGTACAACGGAATCCCTGATCTGGACCTTGTGCAGAGTAGAATTGAATTTGCTCTTCACCCCGAAGAATGAGTTTCAAAGGTTTTCTGGAAACAGTCTTAAAATAGTGATAAATAAACGTTACAAGGTGCAAAGTACAGTGGTACTCAGGTTATGTACTTAATTCGTTCTGGGGTTCCGTTCTTAACCTGAAGCACCACTTTAGCTAATGGGACCTCCTGCTGCCACCACACCGCCAGAGCACGATTTCTGTTCTCATCCTGAAGCAAAGTTCTTAACCTAAAGCACTATTTCTGGGTTAGCGGAGTCTGTAACCTGAAGCGTATGTAACCTGAAGCGTATGTAACCCGAGGTACCACTGTAACACATTGTTAGTAAACAAGCAAGCAACGTAATTCACTCTTCTTTTTTTAGTTCTTAATGCAGTTCAGCAAAGTTTCCTCTCTCTGGTTCCAAACAGAGAGCCTAAGGACCTTGCCTGTTCATCATCATCACGGAAATTAGTCATAACTGCTGGCTCCATTGCTGACGAAAATGCTGAGGTTGGAGGGAAGCAAAAAGAGGTTTTTAAATATAATACTAGTGAATTTACTTAGAGGCATCACACACTCACCTACCCAAGGCTCCATAATTGTTAATTGGCTGTGAGTCCTGGAAGACCTGCTCCCTGCCTTGCTGGTCTTCTTTCCACCTGGCATGGAAGGGGAGGGCACTGATGGACTGACTCCAGCTACAAATGCTGAGGTAAACAAACTCTGAGGAACTGTTTCAGTTTTTGTTGTTGCTGTTATTAATACTATTTTTTGTGTCTTTATTAATTTGGACTGCAAGTGTTTTATTTCCAGTAATATGACTGTTTGATAGCACCTCACCAGCTCTGTCAAAGGTTTCAGAGCAACAAGCACAAACCATTATAAATAATTCAAAATAGTCCTAGAACCAGTTGTTGAACAGACCTCTATTAAGTATCTGTTCTGTTTTCTAGGCTGGCAAAGCCTCTAATTTAAAACAGAAGTAAACCTGACATTCAAAGACACTTTTCACACAGAGGAACATTATGGAGTTTGTATGTGCCTTTGTCTTTCCGATGTGACAGAACTTTCACGCAGTTCCATGAAATAAGGGTTAATTTATTTTTAATTAAGTTTATTTAATTAAGCTTCACCCTGTTTTTTAATAATTGAATCTCTAATGGAACTCAAAGCTGCAGGGAACCAAATCATCATCACTACATGAAGTGCTTAATTGGAAATGATATAACTTCACAAAATGAATCATTGTTACAGGGGATAAGATCAAATGCTTTGTGAAGCACCTCTTAGATCCAATATCTGGGGTATCAAGATAAATAGTCCCAGATAGATTTGGATACAGACACCTCTTCATTATTGAACAATTACTAAAGATACAAACTGCCTAGCAAGAAGAGGGATAGTGGCAATAAGAATATTCACAAATGGAAAACAGTGACAACAACAGTCTAATGATACACAAATAGCATTACTGCACCATTCCCCAGATGAGACTGGGGAAAAGGGTGCATATGTTACATCTCCAAGATAACTTCTGTCTTTTTAAGTGCTTTGAAAAAGACAGATATCCCTGCTGGAGTGCTTTTTCACATTTGCACTACTTGATTATTGTCCTTTTTTTGGATGTTTTGGCATGGATTGAATGTGGCCAATGTCTTCTGGCATTTTATGGTCAACATATCTAGAAAACCCCTATGCTCTAAAGCATGATTAAAAGTTCGTTGGGTGTTCCAAGTATTTAATTGAAGCAGAACTTGTAGACGTTGAGCTGGAACAGATTACAGAGATTCAGTGCCATGAAGACCAACTCATGGAAAGTTTATAGTTGAATTTGCTCATCAAATGTGCAGATGGCACCAAACTGGGAGGCGCAGCCAGAAAAGGGATTCATGATGACCTTAACAGATTGGAGAAACGCGCCCCAAAATAACAAAATGAAGTTATATGGGGGAAATGTAAGGTTCTGCACTTAGGCAGAAAGAATCAGCTGCACAAATATAACATGGGGAACACCTGGATGAACAGGTGTGAAAGTGATCTAGGGGTCTTAGTAGACCACAGGCTTAGCATGAGTCAACAGTGTGATGCAACAGCAGAAAAGCTAATGCTACAGAAGTGTAGTACCCAGATCAAGGGAAGTAATAGTACCACTCTGGAATACTGTGTCCTGTTCTGGACACCACAGTTTAAGGATGTTGGCAAGCTGGAACGTGTGTGGAGGAGGGCAACCAAGATGATGAAGGGTCTGGAAACTAAGCCTTATGAGGGACAGTTGAGGGAACTGGGTATATTTAGCCTGGTAAAGAGGAGGCTTCAAATATATAAAGAGCTGTCACATAGAAGATGGAGCTTGTAGTCTACTGTTTAGGAGGGTAGGACCTCCAATGGCTGTACCAATGGCTTCAAGTTACAAGAAAATAGATTTGGGCTAAACATCAGGAAGAACTTTCTGATGGTAAGAGCTGTTCAGCAATGAAACAGACTCCCACCAGAGGTTGTGGACTCTGCTTCATTAGAGTTTTTTTTGCAGAGGTTGGGTGGCTATAGGCCATGGATGCTTTAGTTGAGATTCCTGCATTGCAAGGGGTTAGACTAGACAACCCTCAGGGTTCCTTCCACCTCTACCATTTTCTGATTCTCTGATTCTATGTTCAATGTGATATATAATATGTCAGGATGCTTCAGGTAAAAAGTGAGCATCACAGACGAGCTCTAGGCTATTCCCCTTCAATTAGAGAATATTTGATTAATTTGACAAGGGTTTGGGGGCAGCAAAATGAAAACTGAAAGGTGAAATTCAGCAGCAGCACCAGGGTATCTAGCAGCCAACAGCTTGAAGCCTAGACTCCCCTACAAGCCTCCAGAATGATGAGATATGATTACAAATGTTCACTTTGACTTTGGAGAAAATTGGTGACCCCCCCCCCTCTACTTATAGTTAGCACCTCCCCATAAGCTCCCATTAAGAGCAATGGTTTTCCATTATATAGTACCATTCTGGGGGCTTTGGAGGTGGCAGCCACCCAGAGGAGCTACAGTGATGGAAATTAGTTTGGCCAGCACACACACACACATTTTGAAAATTGTGCTGCAAAATTGGATATTCCATTTTAGGTCAATTCTATGAATACCACTTGAATATATCCATGATAAAATATTCTCTTGAACGCTTTCAAGACCAGGGTTTTCCTTGGGTGTGTGTGGGTATGTTTGTGTGTGCGTGAAGTTTTCTTGCACCCCTTCCAAATCTCTCTCTCGTGTGTGTGTGTGTGTTTGTGTGTGTGTGTGTGTGTGTGTGTGTGGATAGATAGATGATATAGATGATAGATAGATAGATGATAGATAGATAGATGATAGATATAGATAGATAGATGATAGATAGATAGATAGATAGATGATAGATAGATAGATAGATAGATAGATGATAGATGATATAGATAGATGATAGATAGATAGATGATAGATAGATAGATAGATAGATGATAGATGTTAGATAGAATGAAAACCACAGGTTCCTTCTAGACTTAACATTAACATTGCCCTTTGTGACTTAACATTAATACCTGAAGACAAGGGAATCTGAGTGAGTGAAGTGTGCTTTGTGGTTTGATTGAAAAAAATCCATACATCCCATAATCTTCAAGAAAAGGGAAGGACCAGATCACAGCTGCCATATCGTGCCCAGCTTGATTGTTATGAACTCTTTGCAAGATGTCACAAAACTGCCTTGCTTTGATAATAATTGCTCAACGAAATAAGAGCCAGAGCAAACTGCTTGTCATGATTTTTCAAAAATCTCTTAAACAGTTGCCTGCCTTGTAGAGCAATCAGCCTTGATTAACAAGTAGATGGATTTTATCACTTAAAGGTATTTTTCCCCTTTTAAAGAGAAACACATACTGAAAAAAACACCTTCCTCATGATGTCAGAAGCTCATTCTTCTTTCAGAACACTTGTCAGTCTTTCAGAATATTCCAACTGACCTCACCAGAACTGTACTGGAGTAGGGAAATCAAATAAAGGAGAAGAAAAGATTATGCCAAGGTTTCCAAGGAACAAATCCATTATGTCAATGTTTCCTAACCTTGGGTCTCCAGCTGTTTTTGGACTACAACTCCCATCATCCCTAGCTAACAAGACCAGTGGTCAGGGATGATGGGAATTGTAGTCCAAAAACAGCTGGAGACCCAAGGTTGGGAAACACTGCATTATGTTTATTCTTCATTTCTAGAACTTCATATCAACAATAATTCATTTTACTTAGGTGCAAAGGGGTAAACAAGAACTTTAATACAATGCACACCTGATAGGTTTTCTAGTCTCATGGTTTCAAGAAAATGCAGAACTTTCTAATAAGGGTTTAAAATGGTCAAATTTCATCGCTTAAACATATATATATATATTTAAGAAGCTGAGGGGAATTGTTCCAAGGTAATCTTGCATATTTACTTACATCCCTTGTTAGACGCGGGTGGCGCTGTGGGTAAAACCTCAGTGCCTAGGACCTGCTGATCGTAAGGTCGGCGGTTCGAATCCCCGCGGCGGGGTGAGCTCCCATTGTTCGGTCCCAGCTCCTGCCCACCTAGCAGTTCAAAAGCACCCCTAAGTGCAAGTAGATAAATAGGTACCGCTTTATAGCGGGAAGGTAAATGGCATTTCCGTTTGCGGCGCTGGTGCTGGCTCGCCAGCTGCTGCTTCGGCACACTGGCCACGTGACCCGGAAGTGTCTTCGGGCGGCACCGGCTCCCGGCCTCTTAAGTGAGATGAGCGCACAACCCTAGAGTCTGTCAAGACTGGCCCGTTCGGGCAGGGGTACCTTTACCTTTACCTTTACCTTGTTAGATGCCAATAGCAAATTCTGTCCATATGCCATACAAAAGGAAGAAAATATTGAAACAGAATAAAATATTCAACCAACAGCAATAAAAAGCAGAATTTAAAGCAGTCAAAATTTAGAGTTCTGGTGGTGTGATGACTGGAGTAAAGGATCAGCCCGTGAAAGCCATGTTCTCTAAAATCACACAGGATTGTTCTCCCTCAGGCAAAACACTGGAGGAATTTCAAGGACTATTCCAGCAATATAATGACTGATGGCTTCTCACATTCAAGTATTAGTCGTCTGGTAGAGTTTGCCCTTCCATCTTGAATTTTAATAATGATCTTTAATTAGCTGTAGCCAAAACTGCATAATGAGTATTAGTTTCTGCTGGTGAGATATCAGCCGTAGAAAGGGAAAACTTTCCTGAAGAAATATTATTAAACTTCACTCAATTGTATTAAGAAATGAGGAAAAATATGAAAATTGTTTTAAACGAACAAAGGCAATATATACTAAGAAGTAAGTTTCTATGCACAGTTTTGTTTTCAGCACTTCTCTCAGATACACCAATTATCCTAACACTCTGGGAAAAAGACATGATATAGTATATAGGTTAAAGATCCACAGCCTTATTTAGCTTATAAAGAACTACAATGAGCATACAAGGGGGGGAGGCACCATCACCACCACTCACTGAGAGCCAGTGTGGTGTAGTGGTTAAGAGCGGTAGTCTTGTAATCTGGGGAACCGGGTTCGCGTCTCCGCTCCTCCACCTGCAGCTGCTGGGTGACCTTGGGCCAGTCACACTTCTTTGAAGTCTCTCAGCCCCACTCACCTCACAGAGTGTTTGTTGTGGGGGAGGAAGGGAAAGGAGAATGCTAGCCACTTTGAGACTCCTGAAGGGGAGTGAAAGGCGGGATATCAAATCCAAACTCCTCCTCCTCTTCTTCTTCTTCTTCTTCTTCTTCTTCTTCTTCTTCTCACATACACCCAAGGAAACAGGAGAAAAATACACTCTGTATTGTGAGGGTGGTGATGGGGGAGCATTTAACAGAAGAAAGAGTGGAGGTTTAGCACAGCACCAAGATAGGTTACCTTTGCTAATAAGGCAAAAGGCAAAGGACCCCTGGATGGTTAAGTCCAGTGAAACTTGACCATGGGGTGTGGCGTTCATCTTGCTTCAGGCTGACATTTGTCCACATAAAGTTTTCTGGGTCATGGCCAGCATGACTAAACCGCTTCTGGTGCAACCAGACAAAGTGATGAGTGCCAGAGTGCACAGAAACACCATTTACTTTCCCGCTGCAGTGGTACCTATTTTTCTACTCGTGTTGGTATGCTTTCAAACTGCTAGGTTGGCAGGTACTTGCTAGGCTGCCAGAGGATGAAATTACCCTCCTGGTTTTCTGTAGTTTGCCATCATTTCCTGCAGTATGCATGAGAATGTAACCTTTGCATGAAAATGCCAGCAAGCAGAGCTGAGCATATCAACTACAGGAAGTGAAGAGATCCAGTCAGCGTATTCTAACAACTCTAGTGTGGCACTGTATGATATAGATTGGGATGAGTAGACAGATCCATCTATGGTTGTGGATGGGAAAATGTACACTATCAAATTGTATTGCATGCTGAAGGTGTACCTTAAGTGTTCAGAACAGGGGTATGCAGCAAATTCAAGCAAATCCTGAATCCCAAGCTAAAGCAGTGTGTTTCAAAGTGACCCTGGGCTTTCTGAGGTAAAGCAGGATCTCCATGAGGCAACCTAAATTGCAGTAGGGACCCCTGAAAGCACATCATGTAGGGCTGCCCTATATCTGGAATTTCGCAGACATATCTGGAATTCATCCTTTGGAAATAACATCCAGGCACAATTTCCAAAAATCAGTAAAAATGTTCGTGAAAACCTCAGTGGTTCAGACAAAGACAAAAACGGTACAAGCGTTTGCTAAAAGCAAAACTAATGTACCTTACCATATAATGAAATTAGCAGAAAGGGGAATATGTAAGAGTAAGGGAAAGCAAATTCCAGTGTGGGGAGAAGAGGAGAAGAGACTCCATTTTGATTGACAGCTCAGGCTTATTATCAGAGGAAATTATTTCTCCCCCAAACTTTTCAGTTGGTGCTTTGTGAAAATAAATAGATTTAATTTCCCAACATTGGGTGCAAGTGTGTGAAACCTTTCCTTTTTTTCCCCTGAAGCAGACTTGGACCCTCAGCTTTGGATGAGGCAGGCTGTATACTGAAGCACTAATTTGGAGTCCAAGCTGAACCTTGTGATCAGTGCATACCCCTAGCTTCAGACTGTAATTCCTATGGGAACACTGGGAATATGCATCCAGAAACTAATCAAATCATTAAGAAAGAACCAAGTTTCACCTGAGCCTTCCTGTTACATCCATGCACGAAACACGGGTTCAATCAGTACATTTGTGACTCTTGCAGGACCTTTTTAATATTGAGCTCTAAAAGAAAAGCTTTTGAACTTTTTGGTAAGAGTCTCCCATTTTTATTCAGAAGAAATAAGTTTTTCTCAGAACCGTTGACTTAGAGGATCTGCCCAACTTCTGAATTCCATGGTGTCCAGAGATCACATGAGAAGAATCTTTATTTGCATCAGCCACTAACCGTAGCAATAAAATAAAATAAAATATACTGAAGATAGATTATTCATGGTGTATGAATAATCAATACTAAATTAGCCTCCTTGATCTATGTTTGTCGTCAACTTTTGACTGAGGCCTTGTTGGTAGATTGGTTAACTGATCTTAGAAAAGGCTTGAGAACACAACATATGTGATGCATCTCTTAACTTCCATAAGTTTCTAACATAACGTCCATTTCTTAAATTTGGCATAATGAATATTCCAATGTCAAGGAGGCTTTTAAATTTTTTATTGAAACAAAGTCCTCTCTTGATCTCATTTACAGAAGAAAAAGAGTCAACACCAAGACAAAGAGTAAGAAGAAAGACCCAGCTTGGTTGGTTTCCATATTTATCTTTCATGCATCACTTCCCTACAAAAAAGAGCAAATGTTTTAATTAAATGTTTAATTAAAATGAGACAAAACCTAATTAGAGCTGGAAAATAAAAATTTCAGAATAGAATTAGAGTGTCATGTAAAATAATTGGCTAATTAAAGTAGAACTGATTAATTTTTGTCTACTTCTGATTGGTAGCGACACAAAGTTGTTATCTAAAAGGATCTTAATGCCCTGATCTCATCATTTAGTTAATGGCTTCAACCAACATTAACAGACAAATGTAATGGTGATCCCAGCTTACACATTTGGGTCAAGAACTGTCCATCCTAATATACCCTTATGCAGTGCCCCTCATTGAGGGGCAGTATTTCAATATGAGTAGGAAAACGAGAGTACCCCTAAACATTTTTTTAAAGAAAGAAAAAACACTGCCCTGAGGAAAAGAATTCCATATGTAAAAAGTCGTGATGTTTCCAAGCCTTTGCCATGAAGCCTGCTTTGGTAGTAATCTTATTCACAGTTAACTTCTGTTGTTTGCCTTCTTAGGACATGATTCATTAAACCTGCTTGATGAGATGGCAAGTGGGCAGATATGATACTCCTGTACTTCAGGGAAAGAAAACCTGTGTCAATGGAAGAGGGGTATTAACACCATTTGTCCTCCCATCCATTATTGTTTCAATGTACACAAAGGCACAAGGATTGCATCCCTCATGCTTTATGCACCGCTCACCCCTGTGAAGAGGATGCACACAGTCATCTCTGGCCAGCACACTAATTTGGACACTAATGCTGCAGTCCTGTACATGCTTACTTAAGACAAAGTCCAAGTCAGCTCAGTGGAGTCTAATTCTGAGTAGACATGCATAGGATTGTGCTGCAAGTGGGTATTGCTTTAAACAATTGAATGGGTCATTGTCGCAAGCATGCATACCAATGACACAAATCCATTTGCTTTCCCCTAAAGATGACTGGCCTGTCTGTCTGTCAGTTTGTCTATGGAGCGATCAGTTGCTGGGTGACCTTGGGCTAGTCACACTTCTCTGAAGTCTCTCAGCCTCACTCACCTCACAGAGTGTTTGTTGTGGGGGAGGAAGGGAAAGGAGATTGTTAGCCGCTTTGAGATATCAAGGCCGGATATCAAGTCCAAACTCCTCCTCTTCCTCCTCCTCTTCTTCTTTAGAAGAACCAAACTGAGTTAATTCACAGAGTAGAGTTGCCATATTTCAAAAAGTGAGCTTTTTATATGTGTGAAATCTACCCCCAAATGAAGTTTTTGAGCTATTTCTTTTTGAGTTATTTCTTTTTGAGCTATTTCTTAGGAATATTTCTTAGGAATATTTCTTAGGAAAAACACACCACTTCCAACATGGGTTGCCATATGTCCAGGTTTTCCCGGACATTTTCAGCAATTTTTGGAAGTTCTGCCCAGACACAATATCCAATGAATGAATTGAACAAATGGCAGCCCTATCATAGAGTCAGGAATTGTCCAGAGTGAAGCAAAATGAGACAGGGGCTGCCTTCAACTCAATACCTCCAGTTTTGAACTCATATACTTTAAAGGGAATTATTAGGTAATAATAGTTAAATACAGATAGGTGTAAGTCCTTAAGGGAAAAAAATTCTCTCTAAAAACCCCCAACCCTTTTCTAAAATGCATGCTAAGGATCAACAACGTTGATGTCTTTCTTTTGGCACCACTATCTGGAATTCATCATTTATCCTCTTGGATGTCAAACGCATAATAGGAAGTGAGAAAATGTATAAGTTGTGATTATCCTGAGAAAGTCTGCATTGCTTATTTGTGGAGAATTGAAATCAGTTCCATGGTGGCAGGAGCTGAAGGCATTGAATGTAGGGACAACTTCATAATCACTTTAGCTGTGGTTCATCTGAAGCCAACAAATTTCCATGCATATGTTATGTTTGCATTGAAAAACATGCATAATATGGCAAATGGAAATTTCTGAAATTATAGCAGCATTTTCCCCAGCCACCTTGATCACATGACACTGGAAGAAGAAGAAGAAGAAGAAGAAGAAGAAGAAGAAGAAGAAGAAGAGGAGGAGGAGGAGGAGGAGGAGGAGGAATAGGAGGAGTTTGGATTTGATATCCCGCCTTTCTTTGGAGGTCTTTAAGCAGAGGCTTGACAACCATATGTCAGGAGTGTTCTGATGGTGTTTCCTGCTTGGCAGGGGGTTGGACTCGATGGCCCTTGTGGTCTCTTCCAACTCTATGATTCTATGATTCTATGATTCTTTCACTCCCTTTAAGGAGTCTCAAAGCAGCTAACATTCTCCTTTCCCTTCCTCCCCCACAACAAACACTCTGTGAGGTGAGTGGGGCTGAGAGACTTCAAAGAAGTGTGACTGACCCAAGGTCACCCAGCAGCTGCATGTGGAGGAGCGGAGACACGAACCCGGTTCCCCAGATTACGAGACTACTGCTCTTAACCACTACACCACACTGGCTCTCTCACACTGGTATTTCACATTGCTTTCCTCACACAGTTATGGCTGTATTATCCAGCTTCTTGTAAATCAGTCCTAAAGAGATTCCATTGCATTGATTGTCTTTTGTCTGTACTTCAAATGTAAGCACTTTCTGTGATGGAACAATGCTTTCCTATTTACATATTATTGGCACTTGAAATTGCATGGATTGTTCCTTTCCCTTGTTAAATGATTGTTAGTAAAAAAAAAAAAGCTACTTTTGTTCTGCCCATTTTTAAAAACATTTATTTATTTCCCAATTTGAAGATAGCACTAGATCTTGCAAAATGAAGAAAATTGGCCAGTTTACTGGACAATGAGGAGAAAATAATAATCAAATCCGTGCTTCCTTTCCAAAATTCAGCAAGTCTTAAATTATAGATATTTAACTTGGGTTAGATCTAATTTAGTTTGAAACATAGTCAACTAAGCATAATTTATTTATTCAACCATTCAATATGTGCATTGGTTTGTTCCATGATTGAGCGTCTCCAATACGATTTAATAGTTTTTGCATGTTATAGTTACATCATATAGTTACATCCAGTGCCTGGAGGCGGTTGGAGGATGGATGGCGGCTAACAGATTGAGGTTGAATCCTGACAAAACAGAAGTACTGTTTTGGGGGGACAGGGTGTGGGCAGGTGTGGGGGATTCCCTGGTCCTGAATGGGGTAACTGTGCCCCTGAAGGACCAGGTGCGCAGCCTGGGAGTCATTTTGGACTTATAGCTGTCCATGGAGGCGCAGGTTAACTCTGTGTCCAGGGCAGCTGTCTACCAGCTCCACCTGGTACGCAGGCTAAGACCCTACCTGCCCGCGGACTGTCTCACCAGAGTGGTGCATGCTCTAGTTATCTCCCGCTTGGACTACTGCAATGTGCTCTGCGTGGTGCTACCTTTGAAGGTGACCCAGAAACTGCAATTAATCCAGAATGCGGCAGCTAGACTGGTGACTGGGAGTGGCCGCCGGGACCACATAACACCGGTCCTGAGAGATCTGCATTGGTTCTCAGTACGTTTCTGAGCACAATTCAAAGTGTTGGTGCTGACCTTTAAAGCCCTAAAATGCCTCAGTCCTGTATACCTGAAGGAGCGTCTCCACCCCCATCGTTCAGCCCGGACACGGAGATCCAGCGCTGAGGGCCTTCTGGCGGTTCCCTCATTGCGAGAAGTGAGGTTACAGGGAACCAGACAGAGGGCCTTCTCGGTAGTGGTGCCCACCCTATGGAACACCCTCCCTTCAGATGTGAAGGAAATAAGCAGCTATCCTATCTTTAAAAGACATCTGAAGGCATCCCTGTTCAGGGAAGTTTTTAATATTTAACGCTGTACTGTTTTTAACACTTGATTGGGAGCTGCCCAGAGTGGCTAGGGAAACTCAGCCAGATGGCAGGAGTATAAATTATTATTATTATTATTATTATTATTATTATTATTATTATTTATTCTATACCATTTTTCTCTTAGGGATAGAGAATAATTCCACACCAATTGATATTACTGATCCTTCTGAGTGAAAATGACATGAGAACATATTGTCATTCAGTACCCCATGAGTTACTGAAATACCCATGAGTGCTGAAAGGGTGAAGGAGCCTTTAAGAAAGTGCTGGCTAGCCCATTTCTTAGATGCCAAAGTGGCCACACACTCTGACTAACATGAGGTTGTTATAACTCTGAAGGGAACTATGAACATGGGGATGTACACACACAGGGAATGGCGAGCCTGATCAAGCAGTGATCTCCATGAAGTAATCTGTATGTGTCTACATCTCTCCATACCTAGTCCCCTTTCAGACTTAGGCCAATCATTTGTCAGCTAGGTACATAGTGTGTAGGCAGACTGGCAGGATTCTAGAGAGCCCCATCATATGTTTTGTACCCACAAGACCTGAACACCTGAAGAGCACTAATATATGATCTGGGTGTGCCTCAGTTCTGGGTACTTCCTGAATTAGTAGCCAAATAGACATGATTCAAGCAAGTCCCCCCTCCCCATATTCCAGAGGTAGACTGCACTACTAACAAGGTGTCTCAAGTCAGATCAGGGACTCCTGGAAGTCCTGAGTTGTTCTGTGGACTCAGGTGGCTGCCCCAACTGCATTTTAAAAGCAGTCCCTGCATATGGTTTTTTCCCCCAAATCAAAACCAAGCTGACTAGGAAAATGCCCTGAACTTGAGTGGGGAGAGGATGGAGAGAATGGGATTCTCATGGACTGGTCTAAGTCTTTATCACAAAACGTGCTCCAGAGGGTTGCTGGAGCCTTCAGAGCAGATTTTGAGCTATTGAGGGGAAAGAAGGAGAGGGCTTCCTACGTGTGTGGAATGCCATGCATGCTGGATTGGATACAACCAAAAATAATTTGTTTGTCTGTGTCAGAGGCCACTCCCAAATTCCTCAGAGTTTCAGCTACCCTTCAAAGACGCATGCACATGTGTCCTTTGTGGTGTGATTTTGTGCTGCTGTAAGCGTAGGTGGGAAATATACCATTGTCACATGAATAGGTCAGCTATGTGTTTCTACCTGATGGTTGTTATTGTTGTTGTTATACCCCACCCACCTGGCTGGGTTTCTCCAGCCACTCTGGGCAGCTTACAGCATATATAAAATCATAGTAAAACATCAAACACTGAAAGCTTCCAGATACAGGGCTGCCTTCAGATGTCTTCTAAAAGTTATGTAGTTCTTTATCTCCTTGACATCTGGTGGGAGGGAGTTCCACAGGGAGGGCACCACCACTGAGGTTCCCTGTAACTTTGCTTCTCACAGTGAGTGAACCAGCAGAAGACATTCGGAGGAGGACCTCAGTGTCCGGGCTGAACGATGGGTGTTGGAGATGCTCCTTCAGGTATACTTCTCTCCCAAGACATCTTGCAGTTACATAGGAGCACTCAAATGTGAAGTGGACCCCTTGTGAGCCAGTGTGGTGTAGTGGTTAAGAGCGGTAGCCTTGTAATCTGGGGAACCGGGTTCGCGTCTCCGTTCCTCCACATGCAGCTGCTGGGTGACCTTGGGCCAGTCACACTTCTCTGAAGTCTCTCAGCCCCACTCACCTCACAGAGTGTTTGCTGTGGGGGAGGAAGGGAAAGGAGAATGTTAGCCGCTTTGAGACTCCTTAAAGGGAGTGAAAGGCGGGATATCAAATCCAAACTCTTCTTCTTGTTGTTGTTAGCAATACGAGTGTGCAAAGTTGTGAAGGTTTGGAGCAGTTTGTAAGCTCAAGTGCCTCCCTTCAGAGATGGAAAATCTAAGAATCCTCACTGCGGAGCTTATATCGCATTACAGTGCTTGCCCCTTAACAGAAACTAAACAAGAAATGAAAGCACACTCACAAAGAGTTACTTTGGATAGTAAGTAGAGTAATCCTGAACATAAGACAAACTAGAATTAAAATGTTTTCATGAATGTATTTACCCAGTTGTACTCTTTAGGTTAAATAGACAGAACTGTGACCTTAAAGCCTCACTGAATTGTTGCACAAGTTAACAACAACTTGTGATAAAGCAGCTTCATTGTTGCAATTATATTTACACCAGCTAAACAAACTGTGTACTCAAAGGATCAATTTGTACCTGTTTACTTAATTGCAGCTGCACGTATTGCCATTTGTGTGAGTTCCCTGAAGAACACATAAGGGATATATACCAATTAACAAATTACAGTGATACAGCATAAACTTAATTGATGTTTAAAGAACAAACATTTTAATTCATAGCTACAGCGAAGATAGGAATGTTATACCATTGTAGTTGTATATGTGCTAGACTAATTTGCAAAGTTCAAACACACACGATATGTATCAGTATTTTATATTAATTATCCAGCTACTTTGCTTCATTCTCATTATACATTTCCCTCTTAAATACTCTCTTCTTGATAGCAGTGTAATAAATAACACTAAAAATTTGTCGGATGCTTTCACCAGGAGCTCAAGGATTTGTATAGAATTAAGCTTTACTCAGAGTAGACCTACTGAGCTCACTATACACGGTTAACTTTAATTCATTGAGTTCAATAATTTTAGATGACATGCAATGAAACCTCATATCTAGCTATTTAAGAGGTCTAAAGTCTCCAAAAAGGGCAAGAGAGAGCCATTTTTTTTAACTCAGTGAACAATGAAGCTAGTTTTGCCAACAGTAAACAGCACTCTGTTTCCATGGATATGTTTTATTAGAACTTAGAGTGATACACAACTAACCCCACTTGATCTTGTTGACATGGTTGAGTTCCTGAAGGAGACATTACAGACAAGTAACCCTAAGGTCTTCTCACTGGCTGGGGAAGAGCAAGAAGAGTTTAGAAATATGTGACTCGTGCTCTGAAGAGATGTAGATTTGCCCTCTTTAAGATCAGGATGGTGGGACTTATATAGGGAAGGAAAATAAATTGAATTAATTTTTATCCATCCTTATTTTTGACCTTTCTGATCCACCTTGCTTTATTAATATACAAAAGTATATATTTCTCTAACAAAAAAGGCTGAAAATAAGGAAGAACTGCCCTGTTCTTATTTGTCAAAGCAAGGTTACGTTATAGAGGTAGCTTGAAGGAGGGGAAATTTTTACAGTGATGGCCTCTTGCATTCTAGAGAAGGAAGGGTAACACTCAGGCAGGTCTCTGATCTCAGCCAGTACTTTACTTATCTCAAGTCCTTTGTGTAATGAAGCCTGTAAGGTAGAACAGTGTGATTGTCATAGACTGGGAGGGGCTGGTGTTGAGAGTGGCTTGAATTTCCATCAGTCACCATGCTGAGGTTTGTAAATACAGTGTTACCCCGCAAGACGAATGCCTCGCAAGACGAAAAACGCGCTAGACGAAAGGGTTTTTCGTTTTCTGAGGTGCTTCGCAAGACGAATTTCCCTATGGGCTTGCTTCGCAAGACGAAAACGTCTTGCAAGTTTGTTTCCTGTTTCTGAAAACTGTTAATACCCAGGGTGCATTGCTTCAAGAGGTGCAGTTGCGACTTGACTTCGAGGAGCAACTCATAGCACGCGGTGTGGTAGCCTTTTTTGAGATTTTTGAAGACTTCGGTGATTTTTGAAGCTTTTCCAGAACTTCTTTTGCAGCCATTTGGTAAGTTAAACTTTTAAAACTTTTTTTGGGGGGGGTTGGATTTTGGGTTGGGGTGTTTGGAATTCAAGGACTTGGTGTTGGGGAGGGGTTTGCAAGAATCTGGAAGCTTGTGGGGTTTTTTCTGATTTTTTCTGATTTTTTGGGACCATTGGGACCATTGGGGCAAACTGCCTTGTGTCCTGGCGGTTTCTTCTAAAATGTATGGAGAGGGTAGGGATAGAGGGCCCTTTTATGGAAGGAATAGAAGAGATTTATTCAACCCAAAGGGCTAAATTAATTATCAATAATAATTTAACTAATTCATTTGTGATATCGAAGGGTACAAGACAAGGGTGCCCTCTATCGCCTCTCTTATTTATCATGGTATTGGAGGTACTTACAAATAAGATCAGAAAAACATCAGAAATAAGAGGAATTAGAATTGGAGCAAAAGAGTATAAATTAAAGGCTTACGCCGACAATTTGATAATATTGCTAGAAGATCCAGTTAGAGGTATCGGTAATGTCTTAGAGCTATTAGAAGAATTTGGAAAACTGTCCTGTTTTAAATTAAATAAAGTTAAAACTAAGATGTTGACAAAGAATCTGGATGAAGACCTAAGAAGACAGTTAGAGCTGCAAACAGGAATCAAGGTGGTGAAAAAGGTGAGATATTTGGGTGTTTGTGTCTCAACGAAAAACATAAACTTAGTAGAAGATAATTATACCAAGACCTGGAAAGAGATAAAAAAAGACCTAGATACCTGGAGCAGGATAAAACTTTCCTGGTCAGGAAGGATGGCCGTAATTAAGATGAGCGTTCTGCCGAGATTACTGTTTTTATTTCAGAACATCCCGGTGATTAGAGGCACGACAATGTTTAAAGACTGGCAGAAAACCCTTTCCAGATTTATTTGGCAGGGCAAAAGAGCAAGAATTAAATTTAAACTCCTTACAGACTGAAGAGATAGAGGAGGGTTTGCCATCTTGAACTTGAAATTATATTATGAGGCCTCGTGCTTGTGTTGGATCAAAGAATGGATCGTTTTGAACAATACAGATCTGTTGGACTTAGAGGGATTCAACACCAGATTTGGTTGGCACGCATATCTGTGGCAAAATAAAGGGTACATAAAGGCTTCTCTAATCATATTATCAGAGGAGCGTTGCTTGAGGTATGGGTCAGAAATAAAAGGCTTCTAGAAAAAAACACCCCCTGGTGGTTATCACCAATTGATATCCTAACGATTAAAAAACTAAACATGGAAAGTCAAAGATGGACCTATGAAGACCTTCTGGTAAGATCGGATAAAGGATGGAACATCAGAACATATGAAGACTTAAAGGATAAATTAACGAGTTGGTTACAATTTTATCAAATTAATGCTTTATGGAACGAACATAAAAAAACAGGGATGAATGAGAAGAAATCCAGATTCCAGGTGGAAATCCTAGAAGGTAATTCTAAACTCTTATCCAAAATGTATAACCAACTATTAGATTGGGATACTAAGGACGAGGAGGTAAAGAAAGATATGATCAAATGGGATACAACCTAGAATATGACAGGTGGTTGAAACTCTGGAACAAGGATATGAAATTCACAGCATGTGTTGGACTCCGAGAAAACATGGAAAAAATGATGTACCGTTGGTACATCACCCCTGTGAAATTGGAAAAAATGTATAAGACCGGAGACAAAACATGCTGGAAATGCAAAACAAAAGAGGGTGATTTCTACCACATGTGGTGGACCTGTGAAGAAGTGAAAAGGTTTTGGGGACTTATTTATGATGAATTAAAAAAAAATCTTGAAATATACCTTCCCCAAAAAACCCGAAGCTTTTTTGCTGGGAATGGTCGGAGAGGAGATCAAAAAAGAAGACCAAATAATGTTCCAATACTCAACAGTAGCAGCCAGAATATTGCTAGCGCAAAACTGGAAAACTCCTAATATCCCATCGGTTAGAGAATGGCAAATCAAATTATTCGAGTATATTGAATTAGGAAAGATGACACAAAAAATCAGGCATCAAAAAAGCGAAAAATTTATTAATGATTGGAATAAATTCATAACATATACAGAAACAAATTTAGGAAATATCAAAATCACAGTAGGTGCAACATAAAACCTGTGATGTATAGATAGAGGGTGAAATATGATACCACAGAAAGGTAGTGTGGTTATATAGCCCAAACTGAGATGAAGGGAAGTCAATCAATGTGTTGCTATGAACTGATGTTGGTCTGTTTTTGATATGTTGTTTTCTCTTTTTCTCACTTTCTCTTTTTCTTTTTTCTTCACATTTACTGTTTGTTTGTGTTTGTTTGTGTGTTTTTGTTTTTTCATTTTGTATAGTTTTGTCTTAAAAAAAAACTTAATAAAAAGAAATAAGAGAGAGAGAGAGAAGGGGTTTGCAGGTATCTGGAAGCTTGTGGGGTTTTTTTTCTCATTTTTTCTTATTTTTTGGGACCATTGGGCAAACTGCCTTTTTTTAAAAAAAAAAAATTCTGGGTTTGGATTTCTGTGTGGTGGGTGGCTGGGAGGGGGTCAGAGAATTGTTGAGAAGGGGTTTGCAGGAATCTGGAAGCTTGTGCCGCTTGAACCGCTTCAAACCAGCTTCAACCGCTTCCAACGGGTCTGAACCGGTTCCAACCGGTCTAGACCGGTTCCAACCAGCTTGGACTAATTCAAACTGCTTCAACCAGTTCCAACAGGTCTGAACCGGTTCCAACCGGTTTGAACCAGTTCCAACCAGTCTAGACCGGTTCCAAACAGCTTGGACCACTTTAAACCGGCTTCAACTGGTTCCAACCGGACTGAACCGGTTCCAACCGGTCTGAAACAGTTCCAACTGGTCTAGACTGGTTCCAGCCTTCTTGGGTCGGTCTGAACCGGTTTCATCCAGATTGAACCGCTTCCAACTGGTCTAAACCAGTTCAAACTGGATTCAACCGGTTCCAACCGGCCTGAACCAGTTCCAACCAGCTTGGACTGGTTCCAACCGGTTTGGAACGGCTCAAACTAGATTCAACCAGTTCCAACTGGCCTGAACCGGTTTCAACCAGCTTGCACTGGTTCCAACCAGTCTGAACCTGTTCTAATGGGCTTCAACCAGTTCCAACCGGTTTGAACCGGTTCTAACTGGATTCAACTGGTTCCAACCGGTCTGATCCAGTTCTAACTGACTTCAACCGGTTCCAACCGGTCTGAACCGGTTCCAACCGGTCTGAACTGGTTCTAACTGGCTTCAACCAGTTCCAACCGGTCTGAACCAGTTCCAACTGGTCTGAACCGGTTTCAATCAGCTTGGACTGGTTCCAACCGGTCTAGACCGGTTCAAACTAGATTCAACCGGTTCCAACCAGTCTGAACTGGTTCCAAACGGTCTAGACTAGTTACAAGCAGCTTGGACCACTTTAAACAGGCTTCAACCGGTTCCACCCAGTCTGAAACAGTTCCAACCAATCTGAACCAGTTCTAACTGGATTCAACCGGTTCCAACTGGTCTGAACAGGTTCCAACTGGTTTGAACCAGTTCCAACCAGTCCAGACTGGTTCCAAACAGCTTGGACCACTTTAAACCGGCTTCAACTGGTTCCAACCGGTCTGAACTGGTTCCAACCAATCTGAACCGGTTCTAACTGGCTTCAACCAGTTCCAACCAGTTTGAACTGGTTCTAACTGGATTCAACTGGTTCCAACCGGTCTGAACCGGTTTCAACCAGCTTGGACCGGTTCCATCCGGTCTGAACCGGTTCTAACTGGCTTCAACCGGTTACAACCGGGTGGAACCGGTTCTAACTTGATTTAACCAGTTCCAACTGGTCTGAACCGGTTTTAATCAGCTTGGACTGGTTCCAACCGGTCTAGACCGGTTGAAACTAGATTGAACCAGTTCCAACCGGCCTAAACCAGTTCCAACTGGTTCGAACCGGTTCTAACTGGATTTAACCAATTCCAACTGGTCTGAACTGGTTTCAATCAGCTTGGACTGGTTCCAACCGGTCTAGACTGGTTCAAACTAGATCGAACCGGTTCCAACCGGCCTAAACCGGTTCCTACTGGTCTGAACCGGTTCTAACTGGCTTCAACCGGTTCCAACCGGTCTGAACTGGTTCTAACTGGCTTCAACCGGTTCCAACCGGTCTGAACCGGTTCTAACTGGCTTCGACCGGTTCCAACTGGTCTGAACTGGTTTCAACCAGCTTGGAGCGGTTCCAACCGGTCTGAACCGGTTCTAGCTAGCTTCAACCGGTTCCAACCGGTCTGAACCGCTTCTAACTGGATTTAACCGGTTCCAAGCGGTCTGAACCGGTTTCAATCAGCTTGGACTGGTTCCAACCGGCCTAAACCGGTTCCAACCGGTCTAGACTGGTTCCAAACAGCTTGGACCACTTTAAACCGGCTTCAACTGGTTCCAAGAGGTCTGAACCGGTTCCAACCGGTCTGAACTGGTTCTAACTGGATTTAACCAGTTCCAACTGGTCTGAACTGGTTTCAATCAGCTTGGACTGGTTCCAACCGGCCTAAACCAGTTCCAACCGGTCTAGACTGGTTCCAAACAGCTTGGACCACTTAAAACCGGCTTCAACTGGTTCCAAAAGGTCTGAACCGGTTCCAACCGGTCTGAACCGATTCTAACTGGATTTAACCAGTTCCAACTGGTCTGATCCAGTTCTAACTGGCTTCGACCGGTTCCAACTGGTCTGAACCGGTTTCAACCAGTTTGGACCGGTTCCAACCGGTCTAAACAGGTTCTAAAAAGCTTCAAGCGGTTCCAACCGGTCTGAACTGCTTCTAACTGACTTCAACCGGTTCCAACCAGTCTGAACCGGTTTCAATCAGCTTGGACTGGTTCCAACCGGTCTAGACTGGTTCCAAACAGCTTGGACCACTTAAAACCGGCTTCAACTGGTTCCAACAGGTCTGAACCGGTTCCAACCGGTCTGAACCGGTTCTAACTGGATTTAACCAGTTCCAACTGGTCTGAACTGGTTCTAACCGGTCTACACTAGTTACAAGCAACTTGGACCACTTTAAACCGGATTCAACTGGTTCCAACTGGTCTGAACCAGTTCTAACTGGCTTCAACCAGTTCCAACCGGTTTGAACTAGTTCTAACTGGATTCAACTGGTTCCAACTGGTCTGAACCGGTTCTAACTGGATTCAACCGGTTCCAACCGGTCTGAACTGGTTCTAACTGGATTCAACCGATTGCAACCGGTCTGATCCGGTTCTAACTGGCTTCAACCGGTTCCAACAGGTCTGAACTGGTTTCAACCAGCTTGGACCGGTTCCAACCGGTCTGAACCGGTTCTAACTGGATTTAACCAGTTCCAACTGGTCTGAACCGGTTTCAATCAGCTTGGACTGGTTCCAACTGGTCTGAACCGGTTCTAACTGGATTCAACTGGTTCCAACTGGTCTGAACCGGTTCTAACTGGATTCAACCGGTTCCAACCGGTCTGAACTGGTTCTAACTGGATTCAACCGGTTCCAACCAGTCTGAACTGGTTCTAACTGGATTCAACCGGTTCCAACTGGTCTGATCTGGTTTTAACTGGCTTCAACCGGTTCCAACCGGTCTGAACCGGTTTCAACCAGCTTGGACCGGTTCCAACCGGTCTGAACGGGTTCTGACTGGCTTCAACTGGTTCCAACTGGTCTGAACCAGTTCCAACTGGTCTGAACCGGTTTCAATCAACTTGGACTGGTTCCAACGGATCTAGGCCAGTTCAAACTAGATTCAACCGGTTCCAGCTGGCCTAAACCGGTTCCTACCAGTCTGAACTGGTTCTACCTGGCTTCAACCAGTTCCAACCGGTTTGAACTGGTTCTAACTGGATTCAATCGGTTCCAACCGGCCTGAACCGGTTCTAACTGGCTTCAACCAGTTCCAACCGGTTTGAACCGTTTCTAAGTGGATTAAACCGGTTCCAACCGGTCAGAACCGGTTCTAAGTGGATTAAACCAGTTCCAACTGGTCAGAACCGGTTCTAACTGACTTCAACCGGTTCCAACTGGTCTGAACCAGTTTCAACCAGCTTGGACTGGTTCCAACCAGTCTAGACTGGTTCAAACTAGATTCAACCGGTTCCAAACGGCCTAAACCGGTTCCAACCAGTCTGAACCGCTTCCAACTGGCTTCAACCGGTTTCGACCAGTCTGAATCAGTTCCAGCAGGTCTGAACCAGTTGCAACCGGTCTAGACCAGTTCCAACCAGCTTGGACCAATTCAAACCTGCTTCAACTGGTTCCAACAGGTCTGAACCGGTTCTAACTAGATTCAACTGGTTCCAACCAGTCTAGACCAGTTCCAACCAGCTTGGATCATTTCAAACCTGCTTCAACCGGTTCCAACAGGTCTGAACCGGTTCCAACCGGTTTGAATCAGTTCCAACCAGTCTAGACTGGTTCCAACAGCTTGGACCACTTTAAATCAGCTTCAACTGATTCCAACCGGTCTGAACCGGTTCCACCCGGTCTGAAACAGTTCCAACTGGTCTAGACTGGTTCCAGCCCTCTTGGACCGGGTCTAACCGGTCTGAGCCGGTTCCAATGGGTCTGAACCGGTTCTAACTAGATTCAACCGGTTCCAACTTGTCTGAACCAGTTTCAAACCAGTCTGGACCGGTTCCATCTAGTCTAGACCAGTTACAAGCAGCTTGGACCAGTTCAAACCGGCTTCAACCGGTTCCAACCGGTCTGAACCAGTTCCAACCAGTCTGAACTATTTCCAACCGGTCTAGACCGGTTCCAAACAGCTTGGACCAGTTCAAACCGGCTTCAACCAGTTCCAACCAGTCTGAACCAGTTCCAACCAGTCTGAACTATTTCCAACCGGTCTAGACCGGTTCCAAACAGCTTGGAGCAGTTCAAACCAGCTTCAACCGCTTCAAACCGGCTTCAACCGCTTCAAACCGGTCTGAACCGGTTCCAACCAGTTTGAACCAGTCTAGACCGGTTCAAACCGGTTCGAACCAGTTCCAACCAGTCTAGGCCGGTTCCAACCAGCTTGGACCAGTTCCAACTGGTCTAAACCGGTTCAAACCAGCTTCAACCAGTTTGAACCAGTCTAGACTGGTTCCAACTGGTGTAGACCAGTTCAAACTGGCTTCAACTGGTTCAAACCGGTCTGGACCAGTTACAACCGGTCTAGAGCGGTTCCAACCAGCTTGGACCAGTTCCAAACCGCATGGACCGTGTTGATAGAAGAGATTGAACCTTCGACCTTCACATTTCTTATTTTGCTTCCTGTCTAGCAGCCTTCCTATACTGATACACCTTGGACTTATTTGGTCAGCTGCAGCCCCTTCCTGTTCCAAAAAGCTGTCTCTGTGGCTTTCCACGCCTGTTTGGGTTTCCGGGGAGCTTTGGCTGTGTTTGAGCCTGCTCTCCGTTCCTCCCTTATCAGCTGGCCATCCAAGGTCAGGGTAAGGTGACACTGGCAGCTGCGGGCTCTCCTGTGCCGGCGTGAAAGCCCAGCTTCCCTGTTCCTGACTGCATTCTGCAGCCGGCTGCGAAATTACACTTGGAGCTGGTGTGTTCATGACAGTCAGAGGGAGAAAAAGGGACACTGCTGAACCCTCATCGGTATTCCAGGAAACAAGTGATAGTGCTCAGACATTACCAATGTTACTTACAGAAGCAGCAGAAGCAGTGCAGTCAGGACATTCTGAATTTGACAAATGCTGTTTCCAGCAACTAACACTTCATCATGTATACTGCTCCGTTGCAGTGTTGAGATAGATTCTTTTATATAAATTACTAAACAGGAGCATCAGGACAGATGAGTCAGAAGTGAAGTGGATGCAACTTCTGGAAAGCATGTGAGCTGATTCAAAATTATTTTATTTGTTTATTTGAAATAATTCCTAATCTTTTTTTTAAAAAAAAAAAAAATCTAATTTTTTATTTATACATTTCCCAAAATTACAATTACTCCAACATTTTCCAATTTACATTCCCTTGGGGTTCAACCTGTCCTTACTCCAAACCTGCTAGCATTTTAACATGTTTACAATACAATTATTTTGGTTTTTTTGGTTTTGGTTTTTTAAAAATTAATAATCTACAAACATTTTCCAATCCTCCTTGAAATAATTCCTTACCACCCTCCATCAAAGGCTGCATCCATATAAGGTGACCAGATGCAAGACTAGATTGTGCTGTACATAGTGAAAGTCAATTCATGTCTCTTAATGTGGATCGTTGGGTAGCCAAAATGGTACTATCCAGGCACAAGAGAGAGAGATAATAGCAGGCTTTGAGGAGTCCCAATAAGTTAACCCCCCACTTTTTAAGATGGCTGTATGTGAGCTCGATGAGGACTGAGCATATTCAGTGGCTACAGAACGTATGTTGATTCTTGAAGAAGGGAAAGAAAAGACCAAGGGAGTGGGGAGTAGAATGGAGTATCCTGGAAAAGGGTGGCTGGTGGACCTCAGTCAAAGGGAAGGCTACAAGGGCATTCAGTGGCATGTGCTTGCAGTGCCCTTTCAGACCTTCCCATTCAATCCAGGGAGGTCAGAGGGGACACCATGCAGCCTCATGCCTCCTCCACGAATTCAATTTATGAATGCCTATATAATGAATAGAGCCACTGTTGTAGGTTCTAATTGTACATTTAATATCGTCCACATCACTTTTCATTATAAAAGTGCCATGAGAAATTCTGATAGGCCTAGCGGAATATAGCTAACCCCTCCTTCATAACTCATCAAATGTATCCAAACGTAGTAGTTTACTGGATGCAATTTTAAAAAAATGCACCGGCATATATTTACAGTTATCCCCATTTACTTGGAAAAGAAGACTTTCTTCCAGCGTAATATCAGTGGCACACAGTATCTCTTTCCACCTCTCTCTTTAATGGAATTTAGTATTTTAATTATTGCACAGTGATCACTCCCTCTGCTCCATCATTTAAATATGCCTTTCTTTCCTGGAGCTGTGCCTAGAGCACTTAAAAAAGGACCATTGGCTTTGCCTTCCCACATGATGCACTCATGCTGAGCTGTGAAATCATCCAGCAGAGATTTATGGGCTCACCAGCTTTCTAGAGAGCTAAAGAGGAAACATTAAAGAGATTTTCTAACCTTATGGCTATAGCATGCTTCAGTTTTCTGGCAATAAAAAGGTAGCAACAAAAAGTAGGGGAAGCCTAAATCATTGATTTAATCTGCTTCCATAAAGGGTATTAGTGGAACAGGCTCTCCGTGTCTCCTGTACTTTAAGTCCCTCTGAAACATTCTCCCTTATAATGGCAATGCCTTGTACATGAGGTTTGGGGGAAAGGTTGATTCCGGAATGGAATCCTTCAATTTATTTACTTATCTCCAACCTGGTACCCTCCACATGTTCTTTCACTATAGCATCCTTGACCATCAGCCATACTGTCTGGGATGGATGGGAACTGGAATCCAAGAATAGCTGCAAGGAATAGCTGATGGAAAAACCTTGTGGGGAGGTTGCCACAGCAATCATAGAGAGCATCACTCTTTCATTATAAAATACAGAAGGTCTCATGGTTCCGTCTCGGCACCTGCAGATTAAAATGATTTTGGAAAATAGGGCGGTGAATAAACTCTGTCTGAAAGCCTAGGAAACCACTGCCAATCAGAATTCAGTGGCACCTCGGGTTAAGAACTTAATTCGTTCTGGAGGTCTGTTCGTAACCTGAAACTGTTCTTAACCTAAAGCACCACTTTAGCTAATGGGGCCTCCTGCTGCCACTGTGCCGCCACTGCACTATTTCTGTTCTCATCCTGAAGCAAAGTTCTTATCCCGAGGTAATATTTCTGGGTTAGCAGAGTCTGTAACCTGAAGTGTAAGTAACCTGAAGTGTATGTAACCCGAGGTACCACTGTACATCAAACTGGGCTTGATGGACCAGTAGTCTGATTCAGAAGGATAAGACTGTAGTAGTTTATGCAGATGTCAACTAATAATGACTGTTCCAGCACTGTATTTTCTCATGTCTGCATTCAACCTATGCACAAAACTTTCCTTCCTTCCTTCCTTCCTTCCTTCCTTCCTTCCTTCCTTCCCTCTCTCTCTCTCACACACACACACACACACACACACACACACAGAGAGAGAGAGAGAGAGAGAGAGATAGGAGCTTTGGGGGTCTAAAATCCAGATAACCATGTCAGTAATTCCATGCATCCATCAGGGCTTTGCATTTGCAGTATCATGCACTAGTAATAGAAAGGGAAAATGTCAACATTCCCCCTGAAAGCAAACAAATCCTTAGTCATCCCTAAATAACTCTGGGTTGCTGCCCATGTGTCAGGCACATAGGAATAGATTTGACAATAGGGATAGCCAAATCTGTCATATTTCTGGTCCATGTTACTTCAGCATGTTTTAACCATAAAATTCTATTCCCCCCCCCCCTACATTGGTTGGGTTTGCAATTTTTTTAAAAAACAACAACAAATAAAACCTTGCAAAATATGTATTTAAGTTGTCATGTTCATAATATTTAAAAGAGTATTTCCACTGAATATACTTGCCATTTTCCTAACTGCTGAAATGTTCAGACTACTGCAAAATCCAGTCAATAGCTGATTTCTGATCTACGCTTTACTCTGAGAGGTGTGGACCTGGTATATTTGTATAGGAATTGGCAAATACTAAATTTGTCAAGCGTCACTGCTCTGCAATCTCTTTTCTTCCAAGTTCACAACAGTGTGACATTAGTCTGATTGCCAGTGTTACCACTGGAGAACAATTCTTCTTCCCCAGAGGTGGATCCCATGTCCCTTCAGTAACATTTAAATAATAGAATCATGTGGATTGATGGCCACTTAGAAAATTATCATGTCATGGCTGAACACCTCTAGCTAGATTCCATTCATTTCTGGTGAAATGTGAATAATGGAATCTCACAGGACATGTGGATAATGCCGGAAAGGAGGGAAGCCATGGCATGAACATTTTCCAAGTGGTCATCAATTCATAAGATTTGTTATATTATTCCAACCCCCAACCCCCTAAAAATAAAACAACAACAACAACAATAATAATAATAAACACAACCCTGAACTTGAAGTGAGAAAAATTCAACTGTCTATATCTTTTGTGTTCTCTAAGCAATTTTCAGAGGAATTATAGGAGCAATCTTCAACTTGTTTCTGATCTGGATTCAAACCCAAATGTTCAACCTTTGAACTGTTTTTAACATATATTTCCCTGTCTGTCTGTCATTCCATCATATTCCATTCCACACACACACACATATACATATACATATACATATACATATACATATACATATACATATACATATACATATATGATGCAAAATAATAATATTGATACCACCAATTGTAACCATCAGATAAAGACTGAAAGTTAAAATACTATCAAACTCAGGGATGCGCCATACATTTATGTTTACATAATGAGTCTCTTAAGTCTGTTCTGGAACTTTCCTCTGTTCTCTCCTGACTGTAGGGTGTCAGACATGCTGAGGAATGGTGATAAATAGCATTTTGGAGCATGATAACATTCAACAATAATTATATTTCAGCGGGGAAAGCTTCTGCATGTGAAAGCAGGCAGTGACTTTTTGAAGGGAATTTTTAATCAATAATGTATAATAATAAGGAATTGGTTTTTTTTTCTACTGGCATACCAGTGTCAGACCACAGGTTGGGGAGAAATTAATGTTTTTTTTTTCTTTTCTTTTTACCTTGTTGTCATGGGGAAATATTTCATTATTTTGCAGGGCTCGGTCAAAATATATGTATGAAATAAGGCCATTAACTTGAAAATATATAAACTAGATGTCCTAAATTATTATTTTAAGGAATTGACCTAATTTTGAATACATGTTTTCTTCAACTCAAAGGAAAGAAAGAAAGAAATTTGTGTTGCATGCATTGGTTTGAGTGAGTATGTGTGTCAGAGTTTAGGGGAGTCAAGCTGTGGCTTGATCTTCATCCCTTTCTCCAGTAGTGGCGCATTGCAAGTTCTCCTCCTTCCATTCAGAAAGACAAAAGACCGAACATCTTAACTCAACATGGGCATTTTATTGAAAGATCTGAGATCTGGTCTACTTGAGAACATAATGGCCAGACCTGTACATTGCAGCTTGCTTATTCAGGGGATTTGTTTGACATCTTCACTTAGGCCATTATTACTCAAACTCAGATTTCTCCTTTCTAATTTTATGTAGCAAGTTAACAGCATTGCGAATCAAGTATCACATAGATCTCACAAATGCATTGTGTTTGGTCATTGTAACATGGAAGTCATATTGCAGAGCGAAGTACTGCCCTGAGGCATCTTTCAGTATTGCTTCTGAAATACAGTCTTCTGCATCCTTCTGGTACAACATTTTTGGTCTAACTGAAATGATGGGCACTGTTTTCCCCAAGAACATTGTTCTTATAATTGCTTTCCCCCTTCAAAAGTATATAGATATTAGAAGTAATTCAGCTGCTGCACTTCAGAAATAGATATATACCATTTCTGGTTACATATCCACTTACCCTTTTGATACCTGGGGTGGACTATGACCCCCTTATCCTTTACTATTATTGACTTCTGAGGAAACGTCCAAAGAATCATTTCAGCCCATTACAAATGTTGTTTCACTTGCGCCTTGATGAACCCAGGACATCCCCCCCCCCATAAATAAATTCACACCGGCACATATTTTAGTTTAAGGTTGATGGGCAAATTTAGGTCACAAGTTTATTGATTACACAATGTGAGTGGTATTGGCTTAGGCATTGGCAAGACTATAACTGCTTCCTGTCCTCTCAACAGGAAGTCTGGAAGGGTAGACACCAAACGAGGGAGCAACATCGATGAAAATCAACTGAAGCTCACCCCGGGGTTCCTGTGGTCCTGGCATGGTCCTAGCCCTGGAAGCAGACTTCAGACAAGATCCAGGACCCTCCATCATCCAAAATAAGCCAACCTCACAAAGTTGTGACTATTGCTGGGAGGTAGGCAGAAACCCCAATGACCAGTGCCAATCTGTCAAATGGGAAAAATTCCTACCAGGCCCCGGACACAAGAGAGGCAACCAACCAAAGTCCCAAGCAAGGCCAGAGCACCAAACCAAAGAGAGGGTGGGTGGGTTGGTGTTTGGCAGTGCAAAGCAAGTGCTGGAGCCACGTCGTGCTGCTGCTTATATACCCTGTGATCACGCCATTCAAACCTGATTGGTTATTAAGCCTAGTGCGACCACGGGGCCAGCTGGATTGGACTGGGCAAAGCCTAGCCCTGTAAGGTGGGAGGTGCCCCAGGGTCCAAAAGGGGGTAGATCACTGTCAGTTTTTAACTCTGTAAGTAGATCTCAGTCTCCTGGGAGTTGGCCACCCCTGCTCTATAATATAGGCCTGTGGCTTGCTCTACCTCCATGAATTTAAATGGAATTTTAAATTCACCCAGGTTGGTGGCCACCACTGTATCTAACATGCTATTTTAACTATTTCAGTTGGAACCTATTGATTGGCTTTCTGAAGGGCTTGCTGTTGCTTTAAAATTGCACCCTTCTCCCCATTTTTAGTGTATTCCTTTCCCCATATTCATTTGGAGATCATTACTTTTTAAAAAACAACCACCACCACCACAACAACAATGGGTTTTCATTTGTTCATGTTGCTATTTTGTGATTTATTTATTTATCAGACAACTGCATGTTGCCTTGAGTGCCCATGTGATGAAAAGACAAGTGGTGACATTTGGAAGTCAATAAATTAAAGCAGAATAACAAGATTACATGAAGCAGGCAGCAAGGAGTTTCCTAAACAGGTGGTGAATGGCTCCACCGGTAACCATCACCAGTTGTAAGTTGAATGAGATTAATATGCCTTCCTTTACATAATTGCACCAATTAATATAAATAAAATTTCATAGCTTGGGTCATAATATGTTATCATGCTCATTTGAGTCACTGAAATTACCAGTATGAGCAACTGCCACTCATTAATACAAGCAAAATGGAATCCCAAGAACCACTTTGTAAACAGACCTGTTTTCTTCTCATTGTCACAAGGTGTTGCCAATGAGTATTAAGCAAGTGTCTACTTGAGCATATTAAAATGGGCTGCAGAGGAAAACAAGGAGAGCAATTTCTATACTGAGGAACCCTGGAAAATAACCTTCCTTCTTCTTCAAAAATAATAATAAATTGTGCTGATATTGAGTGCCATGAAATGGCTACTGTGGGAGGAATGGCGTAATGGGAAATTAGAGAGAGTATAGACATTTTCCTTCAAAATTATAGAAAGGGTTTCATATGCCAGCTTCAACGTTTCCTTCATTTGGTTCAGGAATTTTATTTTCACTATAAACAGGACACTGTTTTTGAACCTACACACACACACCTCACTTTTAATTGTTCTCCAAGAAGTGGAAGGGAGGAAAAAGGAATACTGGGTCATTTGAGGATCAGAAACCAGAACAGCTTCTGTAATTCCGGGACTATCCCTGGAAAACAGGGACACTTGGAGGGTGTGTGAAAATGAGGCTAGTCTTGATAAAAGGAGAAAATGTTGCACTGATTTCCTTCCCTCCATTAAAAACCTTTCCCCCCCATATTTCCCCTTCCTTCAGTTCTGATAACATATGTTTACTTTAGAGAAGCTGGTGAGAAAAAATCAAAACACCAAAGTGCTTTTTCCTGGATGATCTTTTGCCTTCCCAGTAATGCTGGTTAGCAATGTTGTTGCTTTTTAGACAAAATTTTATTGTTGTAATAGGTGATGCAGAAATCTGTCTCAGACAGCTCAACAAGGGTATTGATTTACTCCTCCATTAAAAAATAAGACGAGACAATGGACAGGAAAGGAAATCATTCTCCAGGGTGGAAAGGATTTGAGGTGAAAATGTATTTAAGTGTAACCTTAATACACCGAGAAGCGGGGAGGAATTTCTGCTGCCTCCGACTCCTTTCACATTTATTCCCCACCTCTCCCGCCTTGTTCACTCCTGCATACAAAAGTCAAATACAAGTGTGTGTGTGTCTGTGGAGGGGAATTGCCATGGAAAGTGTCAATTGTTTTTGCTAGGTACATAAATAAGTTAAATGTGCAATCTCTGACATGTCTACTCAGATCCAATCTCATTGAGTTCTGTGGGGATTATGCAGCAAATATGTGGATATGATTGAGCTGTGAAAGTTCTGCTTCCTCTACAGAATCTGAGATCAACAGCAGTGATCATTATCTGAGTGGCCCAACCTCCTCCTCCTGCTGCTTTTAAGGATCCATGCATTTTTTATTTTTTAATAATTAGACAATTGCAATAACCCATCAAAATGATATCTTAATTGGAAAGGTGTTTTTGAGGGTTATTGTGGAGGAGGCCTAGTCAGCCTCTCTTGATGTGACAGTCATCATGCACTAGACACAAGACACATGTGACGTCACACACATGTGACACACATTGAGTGTGTGACATCAACCTCCCACCCCAATGTTGGGCACAACTCTGTGCCTCTGAACTGAAACATGTGGAAAAGAAATGTATATTATGTGAAAGCCTGTGTGAAAGAAAACACTTTAAAACATTACATTATATTAGGGCAATTGGCTTGCCAAAAATACTGGATTGGGCAAAATTGAATACCAAAATACTTATACTGAGAAAAACAGGAAGAGATGGTTCTTAAAATGGTTCATAACATCATGCAGATTATCCTATATAAATTCTAGACTATCACCATATTGTTGGAGGGGATGCCAGCTGGTTGGGTATTTACACACATTGCTTGTGGGATTGTGGGAAAGCGCAAACATTATGGCTTTCTGTCTTTCAAGAGATTAATGCAATTACAAATTGTAAGATAACACCCAACCCAAAACTGACTTTGATGACATCTTTGATGAGAATGATCAACCATTACACTATAAGGAGTTGATTATTCATATGCTAACTGAGTCACAATAAGCCAATTTTGGAGGGATCTAGCCAGAACAGATATTTATTACTGGAACATGAAGGTATGGGAATCAGCCTTACTAGAAAAACAATGACATATAAACATTTAGGGGTCAAAGAAGAAAGGGGGGGTCATTGTTTGTTATGATCTTACTGGTTACATTAATAATGCAGAACATAACAAATCTCTCTTTCTCCCCAGCCTATAAATGGTTGTGAAGAATACAATAAAACAGCAATACATGCAAAACTTTAGAAGATAAGGTTAGTGTGAAATGTAGCTCATCTGTCTGGACAATAAGGGATATCCATGTTTTTGTTTTTATAGACATGTTATAATTTCTAATAGACCAAAAATTTGGAATGCATTACTGATGTCTCTGCACCCTTTGTTGTTTCTGCTTCAATATTTTATACCTGTTTTCTGTGATGATATTTTTTTATACCTGATATATATATATATATATATATATATATATATATATATATATATCATCACCACCATGGCAGGGTGAAAGAGAAAATTCAATATTGCCTTTTTCTCCTTCTGACAGCAGGAAAATCCCTTGCATGGAGTTCCACTCAGAGGATCTCATGGTCCAAGTTTTTGTATTTAGGCAGGCTTTTCATGAACTATCACTGCTGTTTTAAATTCTGTTTGCTGCTTGACTTTTGTGTGGGTTTCCATTTAGTATTGCTATCCAACTTGCTTGGACAGTCTTATTTGGGCTGTATTTTTGTATGACTTTTTGTAAAGTATTTGTGAAGTTTTTAATTGCACCATGTGCTAACACCATAGGACTAGCAGGTGGTGGGCTGTTCCTATAACAAACAAGCAAGCAAAACTAGAAACACATAGAACCTGGTTATTAAGCCAAGATAAATCAGCAAAATTTCTCCTCACAAGGAGTTGCGTTTGATATATTTATGGTGCAAATGCTCAGTGTTTTCTTTATTTTTGTCCTGTCCCTCCATGCTAGGCCAAACCATTCTGTCTAATATGTTATTTTTCTTTATATAAGGGTATTTTTAAAAAGGGATAAAACATACAGCCACCCTCCTCTTAGCTTCCCTCAGATTTCGTCATTCATTTTATAATTTTCAAGATCAATCAAAATCCGCTTTGCTCTACAATAAATATACTTTCCCAAATATGATTGGAATTAGTGTGGGTCCATTGAAATTCCTAAAGATGTCTAAGGAAAACAAATCATTGTGCATCACAGTCACAATCCACTTCGGCCAAAATTTGATATGGCAACTCTATGTTTTAAAATAATGAAAAGTTGATTCTGTTGATAATATAAACTGAAGCTAGTTCTTGCTGTATTGAGGGTGCCAGGTTGACATGGTGTGCAACTCACATAAGACACACAGTTGTTCCTTACCTTCTGTCCCTAGAATATAAGCTGAGATGGGTTTTCTCTCCTGCAAATGTGGTAATCAACAATGCTATAACTTTTCCTTTAATGAAAGGCTGCAGAGACAGCCATAGTTGTTCTTTTCATAAGATCACATTATATTTGCCACTTGCCTTTTCACAAAGACATCACTTCACTGCAAAACACTGTCTTTTGCATTTCAAGAAGCACCCTTCATGTAATGATTTATTCTACATCCTAGATTGGATCTTGAGATATATGTCTTTAACAAGAATGATATTCTCTTAACAAATTAACTATCACTTATATGCTGAAGGGAAACTGCTGTTTGAATCACGGAGGGAGCATTTATTATAAATCTCATTCGGCTAAACACAAAAGACCTGCTCTCAAATGAGTAAAGATTCAGAGAACATAACTGTTCTCTCTTCAATGCTCTCAACATCCCTCTTGTCAGCACACGATGAGCTGTTTTCTTTAATCTGCTAAAGGTAGAACTATTCTGGTCCTTGCACAGAGATAGCCTTTGCCAGGGACACAGAGTTTGAGGACTCTGAGCCAGAAGTGAAGGGCATTCACAGCAGATAAGCCTACAGGGCCAGTTCCCCTCTGGCCTGAGGATGTGGCAATGTGGTACATGGAGGATTCAACTGTAGAAGACTCAGTGAGACCAGAGATTCATCCACTTCATCATATCAGAAGAAGACTGGACCCCTTGTTAGTGGAGCTAACATAACTCCTGCTGTTATGTAGGTTTAGTCTCAGCATGGTGCTGAAGCAACATCCGAGGTCCACCACGCCTTGCCATAGAACAGGACAGCCTTCAAACAAAGTTTCCAGGAGTATATTATGGACTTGTTGTTTCTGATCTTTGCATATATCCAGTGCTATTTTTCTAGAAAAAGAAGTTCTGGAATTCTCCATGAACACCACTCTCGTTCTCTTAGAATGGCAATGTCGCCTATCTGAGAGGTGCCAGAACTCACTTGAGATGTGAGTTCCTGTGAGTTCCCCTGCGTACATCTATCTGCATTATTATATGAAATTGCTGAAGGAGCAGGTACTTGAGCTCTCTTCAGTCTCTCCTTTGATATCCCTGCCACCTAGACGCACATCCATCCACGTGTTTGAGGATAAAGTTCGAAGCAGGCAATGTGCTCTGTGCACATTAGGTTTCCTTGTGTGGTCTAAATAATGGGTGGCTTCGTGATTCAGATCTTCCCACCCAAAGCATGGGTGGTGAGGCCAGAGAATGGGAATGTGGTGGAGGGTCTGGGTACTCTCTCCTTTGTGAAAATTTAATCACATGAGAAACTGAATATCCAAATAGGGCTGTGATTGCCTGGGAATCTGATTCAGAGGCTGAACCTGAGGAGTCCCAGCCTGCACAGGAGTCCCTGCCTCCAGGGCTGTCTGAGCCGGGGCAGGGGCTTGAATCTGAAGGGCCCTCACCTGTGCCGGATCCTCAGGAGCAGACACCAGCTGAATCCATTCTGGCTCCGGAGGTGATGGAGGACCCATTGCCTGCAGGTGCTCCTCTCCCAGCCGTGTCAGGGGAAGGTGAGGTTGCCTCTGGGTCCAGTAACCCTCCAGCATCTCTTGAGCTGCAGAGGCTCAGGGCAGAGAGGCGGAGGGAACTAAGTTCTCTCAGGAGGAGTGCTCGTCTCCAGGCCAGGGGAGTCGAGTCACCTGTGGACCGGGGCTGCCCTATGCCTCAGAGGAGATAAAGGCCAGCCTGCCCAGTCCCAGGTTGCAGGAGCAACATTGTTGGTAACCTGTTCCTGCCGGCACTCTGACCTGCTCTCCTGAGTTCCTGACAACGCCCTACTCCTCGCTTTGGACCTCACTCCCTCATACCTTTCCTGAACACACAAATTCCTGGGGAGGGCATGACCAGCACATGTAACAAGGTGGATTCATACAACTCTTTAGGACGATGGCCTGCTGTAACTCTACCCTATGACGATAACAAAATGTGAGGCAGAGGGCAGGACTATGTAAAGCAAGTAACATTGGGCTTCTGTCGAAAATGGCACCCCCTTATCTAGTTCCATTTTGAAACATCTCAATCAACTTCTTCATGCGTCCTAAGTATTGACATCAGTGCAACATTCATTTCCCAACATTATCGTCTTTGCTGGTAGAGTTATGTAAAAGCCACACTGCAATTATGTCGGAACACTTTGGATTACAATGTTAAATAGACTTCCATTCATCACAGGACTAGTTCAGATAAGGTCCTAATGGTCTGCAAAACCAGTAACCACATGCTAAAATTAAGGCCTCGGGACGGTCGATAAGTGAATTTCTCCTCCAAACACTATCTTGCTAAACAGTTTGCAGGCTAGTTTTGTCATGCTTGGATGAATGAGAATTAATCCATTGATAGAACTGGGTCATGTAGCTAAGTTTTAACAGTCCAGAAGAAAATTTAATAGGCTATTTTTACGTGTGTGTGTGTGTGAAAAGTTATATTCTATACCTTTCAAAGCAGGGGAAAAAGTCACCCAACTAATAGCTATCTAAAAGACGGTCTCAGAATTCTTCAAAGGCTGTATTATTAGCTTTGGGTCAGCAGCATTTGTGGTATTGACTTGTGCTGTAAGTTCTAGGAAGAGTACAAACCTTGTCTGAAATCTATAAGAGGCATAACAATTCACTGAGGCAGTGTTACTTGCTGTTCATTTGGGTCTTCGTAGCCTATAGGTCCTGTGAAGGCCAATTCCAACATGAAACTAACCACCTCTAATTGCAAAGGAAGAAATGAGGATTTGCTGGGAAGTGGAGCAAGAATAGTGAAGTGTTCTTCAACCCCGAAGCTTAAATATCTGGATATATATCACACTTGAATAATTATTCAGTGACACACTTTGCTAACTGAATACACTTTACCACCTGGCTGTGTTAATAGCTAACTGCTTGTTTCATACAAAAATATATAACAGAACTTCAGCCTCAGTGGGTATTGCCTTTGTTTGACTATAATTCCCATCTGCTCCGGTCAGCATGGCCAATGGTCGGGAATGTTGGAAGTTCAGATCCAACAACATCTGAAAGGGCCACCATTGACTTGCCCTGCTCCAGGAGGAAATTGATTTATATAGTGGTACCTCGGGTTACGAACTTAATTCGTTCCGGAGGTCCTTTCTTAACCTGAAACTGTTCTTAACCTGAGGTGTGTTTTCGCTAATGGGGCCTCCTGCTGCCGTTGCGCCGTCGGCGTATGATTTCCACACTTAACCTGCGGAAAAGTTCATAATCCAAGGTACTACTTCTGGGTTAGCGGAGTTTGTAACCGGAAGCATTTGTAACCCAAGGTACCACTATATACTCTTTTGCTAAGTGCTCCTGGAAATGCCATCTTTGAGTTGGGCAATAGGGCGGTTCATAAAAAACTTTTTTTGAAAATGCCTGCTCCAAAGGTTTTATCTTACTACACTAGGGATTATATAGCTATATCTGAAATTTCGTGCATATCAGTTAATATCTTGACCCTGCTCCACTGAATTGAAATTTCAGCCTTCATGACATAGGGAAACGGCCAAGTAAACCGCCATTTTCATGGAGGAGGGTCAAGATATTAACTGAAATGCATGGAATTTCAGATATAGCTGTATAATCCCTAGTGTAGTAAGATAAGACCTTTGGAGCAGGCATTTTTTTTAAAAGGTTTTGCCCTATTGGGCAATCCAAATCATAATATGGGCACGATGCAAAAGTCTTTATTAAACAAAAATGTGTCATATTTAACAAATATAATTATCAGCAGCCTCCAAAAGGAAACCAACTTCTTTTACAGTATGAGCTATGCTTTTAGAATAGAATAGAATAGAATAGAATAGAATAGAATAGAATCATAGAGTTGGAAGAGACCACAAGGGCCATCGAGTCCAACCCCCTGCCAAGCAGGAACCACATCAGACCACTCCTGACATATGGTTGTCAAGCCTCTGCTTAAAGACCTGCAAAGAAGGAGACTCCACCACACTCCTTGGCAGCAAATTCCACTGTCGAACAGCTCTTACTGTCAGGAAGTTCTTCCTAATGTTTAGGTGGAATCTTCTTTCTTGTAGTTTGGATCCATTGCTCCGTGTCCGCCTCTCTGGAGCAGCAGAAAACAACCTTTCTCCCTCCTCTAGGTGACATCCTTTTATAGAGGAGGGAGAAAGGTTGTTTTCTGCTGCTCCAGAGAAGCGGACACGGAGAAGATTTTGACTGACAGCAAGGGCGTCTAAGCTTCCGTTAGTATCATAGCTAAGGTTGTGGGTGACATTGCTTACGTATTTAGCCAAAGTTGTCCCGCTCATCAGCAGTTTTAGTGAAATCCTGAGATTTGCAGGTGGCAGAGGACGACCCCCACCCACAGAAATACAATCCCAATTGAACTGAGCATGCTGAGTTGCAGTGAAATGCTGATTGACTGTTGGGGATGAGTACATGACAAGGTCTTTCATAAGGACTTTCATAAGCAGCTCCAAGGAAAATGGGGAAGGAACGGTACCTATATCTTTCTCATGTCATTGGTGGCTGAATATAATAACACCCTCCCCTTCACAAAAGGCAAAACAGGAACAGGAAGTGAGAGGGACATAGTTTCCCTGATAAACAGGAACCATAGAAGCATTCAATATATTTTCTGAAAAAAACAGTGTGAATGCAAAGTGTTTGCATAATAAAAAAAACATATTTTCCTCTCCCTACACAGATAACAGGAAAGTGTTTTTTTATTATTATATTGAATGGCTCCTGTCTTACACAATTATGTTAGAATGTTGAGCTTCTTTTCTTTTAATATGAGTTAAAGTTTAGTCAATTGCTGACTAATTAAAAATAATAATTTGACTTGTCAGTCTGGAGATTAATCATCAGCCTCACAGAGTGGAATTGTTTAATTGAGACAAATGCCTCTGTGATTTATTGGATGTTCCTGGCCTTTTCTTGAAAATCACTGCAATATCACAGTGTTACCTACACTTTACAACACAGCAGCCATATAACTCTGGTATTTACTGTTTGTTCATTTTTACCCTTAAGTAGTCATAAATTGTCAGTCAAAACAATGGCTTTGTCCTAGAGATTTCTCCCTCAAATAAAAAACAAATACCTGCCTGCTTTCTCTCAGGGTCTAATGTCCTACATTGTTGACATTCTGCATCTTTGGGTATAAATATAGATGTCAAAACAGATGCTACTTATAATTGATCTTGACTTTAGATTCAGTAGGCCACCGTCTGCATCAGAGATAAGAACTGTAATGTCTGTGTATCTCAGATTGCTGCCTCACATCTCATCAATCACCTATGTGTCCTTGCAGCCATCTGATAGGATACCAGCATTCAATCTAAGTGTAGGTGTTAATACTCCTATCACTTTTTTTTTATTTCCATCTCAGCTGTGTCTCCTTTGTTTCCAAACAGTTGTCTACATTTTCAATGAGCCACTTTACCATTTTGATCCTTTGCAACCTTAGTCATAGGCTTATTTCAGCGCAACAGACACACCCCATGGATTGTACCCAATGCTGTAGGGACAGAGTACCACTCATGCAATGGGATTTCTGCTTCCTTTTCTCTACTCGTGCATGCCCCAAATCTGATTTGGAGCATCCCTCAACCCTCTAGAGCAGATTTTGAGGGTGTGCAGGAGACCGCAGAGGAGGGGATGGAGAAGTTTTATTGCAGGAAGGGAAGTCTGCTAAGTGTATGGAACAGCATTGTTGGATACAATCCAATGTCAACAAACAGAAGCATGTTAAATGTGGTTCCACTCTTAAAGGTAAAGGTAAAGGTACCCCTGCCCGTACGGGCCAGTCTTGCCATACTCTAGGGTTGTGCGCTCATCTCACTCTATAGGCCGAGAGCCAGCGCTGTCCGCAGACACTTCCGGGTCACGTGGCCAGCGTGACAAGCTGCATCTGGCGAGCCAGCACAGCACACGGAATGCCGTTTACCTTCCCGCTGGTAAGCGGTCCCTATTTATCTACTTGCACCCAGAGGTGCTTTCGAACTGCTAGGTTGGCAGGTGCTGGGACCGAACGACGAGAGTGCACCCGGCCGCGGGGATTCGAACCGCCGACCATGTGATCGGCAAGTCCTAGGCACTGAGGTTTTACCCACAGCCCCACCCGCGTCCCTGCAAGGTTCCACTCTTAAGGGTACCTAATTTAGGGGGTGAAATTAGGGATGACGCTCCAAATAATTGTAGGTTAACTTACTTTATTTTGTAGCACAGAGCTGGGGAATCTCAGAGCAAGGAGCCAAATGTAGATCTCTAGACCAATCTATATGGCCCTTAGGATACTTCCCAGACTATACCATGCACTGCTCCAACTCCATGCCATTCTGATTGGCCCCCACCAGCTGGAATGTGTCATTGAAATGTGATCTTTTCTTGTTTGCCTAGAAAGGGGATGGCGAAGTATGAATGATTTTGAATGTTTGCAGTGTAGCCTCTTGAACAAGAGCAGGATTCCTTTTGTAGCCTCTGTGGTTTATATATTTGCCTCTGTTCCCACACACCTGCTTCATCTTTGGCAATGACTCATAACCAAGTAAGATTGTCTTCCATGAACACAGTCTTAACAGTGAGTCCATAAGTGGAGTCCATAAGTGGAGGCCAATTCTGGATCCACACGTCCTTCCACAGTGGGGACATAGGTTTCCGGGTGGGAATTGATCACAGAGAGGGTTTGCCAAGCGTGTCTTAGCACGTTTCTCTCTTTTGTACTGAGTTTGAGTGTTTTCAAAGCCCATGACACCTTTGGTAAAGACTGTTCTTAATTGGAGCGATTGCAGGCCAGTGTTTCCCAGTTGTTGGTGTTTACACTACTTTTTTTTTTTAAGATTTGCCTTGACAGAGCCTTTAAATCTCTTGTTGACCACCAGCATTATGCTTTTCATTTTTATGTTTGGAATAGGGTAGTTGCTTTGGAAGATGATAATCAGGCATCCAAACAACATGACCAGTCCAAGGATGTTGATGTTGAAGAATCATTGCTTTGACAATGGTGATATTTGCTTCTTCCAGTTCACTGGCATTAGTTCACCTATCTTCCCAAGTGATGTCTAAAATTTTTCAGCGACACCATTGATGGAATCTTTCAAGGAGTTGGAGATGCCGTTTATAAGTGGTCCATGTTTCAGAAGCATACAGTAAGGTTGCTAGTACAATAGCTGTGTCCCCCAGAAAGCTGTCCACAAGGAAATGTGGCATTTGGACAGGGTGTGGTGGGGGAGAATGAAAGTATTAGTGGTCATAATATTTGTTCTGGTACATGGAAAAGGCATTTCAGGAGACTACAGCTAAACAGGGACTTTGCTGTTTTCAATGGACTAGGACCATTGGCAATAGTCATTCAGCCTGAAAATTGTTTGTTCTCACCTGTGAAGCACAATGAGGGGTGCATAGAAGGGGTGAGATGATCTTTTGGTTATCCTGGTCCCAAGATTTATGGCAAATTCTATTTTATTCTGCTTATTCTACTTATTCTATAGGAGTGCTCTGATGGTGTTTCCTGCTTGGCAGGGGGTTGGACTTGATGGCCCTTGTGGTCTCTTCCAATTCTATGATTCTATGATTCTATGATTTTCAGCTACCACAATTTCCAATTAGTGCTAGGGAAAATGTCCATTCCTCCTTTCACACCAGGCACAAACTTACCTAATTAGTCTGGAAAGACCTTCCCACTTTCCAATTTTAGGACTGTAGCATATTGCTGATGGGACTTTGATAATACTTTCTGGCAGCAATATCTTGTTTTCTTTTTGGCCCCACATATACACACAATTCCGTTACCCTCTGTTATACTGATCTTGAGGAAGATGTTTGTCAAATTCAAAAATTAGTTCAGTACTTTGTGACTTGGATTTGGTCCTCATAAAGGCAGTAGGATACCATGTTTCCATATTTTCTATCATTTGTGTTCTGTGTATTGAACAAAATGAGTCCAATAGCTACAAATTTTATAGAAAGCAATGTTTAATGTGTTTATTAAAGGTAAAGGTAAAGGTAAAGGGACCCCTGGCTGTTAGGTCCAGTTGTAGACAACTCTGGGGTCGGGGCGCTCATCTTGCTTTACTGGCCGAGGGAGCCAGCATACAGCTTCCGGGTCATGTGGCTAGCATGACTAAGCAACTTCTGGCGAAACCAGAGCAGCACATGGAAACACCATTTACCTTCCCGCTGGAGCGGTACCTATTTATTTATTTGCATTTTGACGTGCTTTCGAACTGCTAGTTTGGCAGGAGCAAGGACCGAGCAATGGGAGCTCACCCCGTTGTGGGGATTCGAACCACCGACCTTCCGATTGGCAAGTCCTAGGCTCTGTGGTTTAGACCACAGCGCCATCCTGTGCTATACTGATTGTGTGAAAAATATAATGTGTGATTCGGAGAATATCCATATGTGCCTACAACCATTTCTCTGGGGTTTTTTTTTAGATTTTTAAGGATTATGGGACTCAGGCAGACACAAATGTGCCAACTTATGTCCAGTATGAACCAGTGAGGCACATGCATGCATTTAATAATTTAATGCATATATTATTATTTTTTAATAAATGGTGAGTGATGACCTAGCCCTCCACATTTTAATGAAAATGGGTTCATTTATATAACTGGAGAGTTAGCTTGAATGATTCAATTGTTTAATAGCTACTTCTTTTCAGAAATGTTTGCTCTCGTTGAGATGCATTCATACCCATATACGCTAATGCAGCTTAAAGTATTCAGACTACTGTATGAGGAAATGTTGAATAAGTGGTTTGCATTTGTCTAATGGAGCTTCAAAGCTCGGTCATTTTTATAGCAAAATGTGCAGGGTAAACACTACGGAGACTGTTATGATAATTAATTTTTCAAAGTGTTCTAAGAAGTCTATGTTTAACCATTTAAGTAATTAGCTGCTATGCCACACACACAAAAATCCAATCACTTTACTGGAAAGTGAACCACTCCTTTTCAACTTTGGGAACATCGTTGGAAGGTATTAACATAGTTTGACTCGTGCAGCGAGAAAACTGCCAGCAGGCTCCAGTATGGTTTCAAATTGGATGGGAGACCATATGTTGAGATGGACATGCAGTTCAGGGGGAAACAGGATCAGTCCCCAGCAACCCTAGAAAAAGCTGGAAAAAATCCCTGGATGAAAATCTTTTCTCTGGCATACACAATGCTGACGTGGCAGATGAATGGTTTGTTTTCTCCCATCCTTCAAATCCACAGGCAGGGAAGCAAAGTGGGTTGACTTAAAAGGGGGCTTCAAGAATGTCAGATCACCCCAAGAATGACCATGTTAAAAAAATGTTCATCAGCCTGTATTGCGTGCCAAGAAAGACCCCGTGACCCTAAAATTCCCTAAGGGAAATGAATAACCACACAGAACAACAACATGTTGGGTTTAGGGCTTGAATATGGCCAGAACTTTATTAGTTATTGCAGAGAATGGTTTGGTGTAGGCATTGGGTGAAGCTGTGGCTGTTCCACTCCAGCCCATCTGCTGGGAGCACATTTAAGGGTAAACTGCAACCATGGGTTGGAATGACACCAAATTGAGGTCTCTGTTGGAAAAGTAGTATGCCCCCGCCTGGACATCAGACAGAAGCCACTCCTCCCAGATCCTTTAAAAAGGATACCCTTTCTCAAAGAGGCACAGGGTGAGGGACCGACTGCCAGGCAGGTCACAATTTAAAGACCCCTGGGTATTGGCCCAAGCATCCCCATTGGCTAGCTGGGCCCGTCACCAGGGGAACGCCTGTCCAAGGACTGCCGACATTGGCCAATGTCTTGGAGCTGGGTGATTAGGCCTTCTATTAGCCAGATCACTTTCATGGTCTGGGGCCTGGCTGCAACACCGCCCACCAAGGAAGGTGAGTGAACTTATATCACAACTCTTGTTATAGTTACTGTGGCTTGTTTTAGGATTTTAATATTATTAAGTATAATACTAATATGCACACCTGCTGAACTCCACTTTTCACCCAGTACACAGAAAGAGTGTTAGCTGTGCATAATCAGAACCATAATTTCTTTCTGGATCGAAATGTTCAGTTAATAAAAAGTGCTGCCTGCAAGCCAAGCCTTCAAGTGGTTCAAGATTTCATTGTGAGTGTGTTGAATGGCAATAACAGTGGGCAGATGCCGTTGCACTGAATCCAGCAATGTAGTGTATCACCATATGCAATCAATGATGGCAACAGGATGTTTCCTACTGGTGGGTAATGAAAAAGGAATGCAGACAAATTGGATGTGAATTGCCTGATTTTAATGCCATTGTCTCTGATACTCACCTCAGTATCTGGCATTACCGTTGTTCAAAAATCTAATGGGGAAGAGAAATCTAACGAGGAAGAGGGAAAGCGTTATGGTTGTTTTTCTTTTCTGCTTTTGTGGCTGAGTGGGAAAGCATTGTACATGACCAATCAATTGACAAAGATTAATATGCACATTCATAACATTCTTTTGAATATCTTCTTTTGCCAACAAAGGTCCGTATAGTAAAAGCTATGGTTTTCCCAGTAGTGATGTATGGAAGTGAAAGCTGGGCCATAAAGAAGGCTGATCACCGAAGAATTGATGCTTTTGAATTATGGTGCTGGAGGAGACTCTTGAGAGTCCCATGAACTGCAAGAAAATCAAACCTCTCCATTCTGAAGGAAATCAGCCCTGAGTGCTCACTGGAAGGACAGATCCTGAAGCTGAGACACCAATACTTTGGCCACCTCATGAGAAGAGAAGACTCCATGGAAAAGACCCTGATGTTGGGAAAGATGGAGGGCACAAGGAGAAGGGGACGACAGAGGACGAGATGGTTGGATAGTGTTCGCGAAGCTACCAGCATGAGTTTGGCCAAACTGCGGGAGGCAGTGGAAGACAGAAGTGCTGGTGTGCTCTGGTCCATGGGGTCACAAAGAGTCGGACATGACTAAATGACTAAACAACAAGAACGGGACTCCTGCAGAAATGAGATTTCAATCTTAGCAGAACTCCTGCAGAAACCTTATGGCATGCTCTAGTTTTTGCTAATAACACAATGCCAGGATCCTGAAGCTGTGCAGCCAGAAGTGTCTACATAACAGAATTAATGTGCAGATGAAAAGAAGGACCACAATCAACACGTTAGATGCATCCTCCACCCCCAATTTTGTTTTGGACACCATTGTTTCCCTAGGTGGCTGCTGCACTGGTGCCATTTTAATTTTCTAGCAGATGCTTCTTTCTCTTTCCTGAATTAAACACAATGGCCATCCCATACAATCAGGGGCCACATAATGAATAGGAGGGAATTCACCATCAGCTGTCCACTCACCCCAAACTAGAGCTCTTGCTGATGAGCAAATAGATTCACTATTCTACATTACCCCACCCCATGCTACATAAATAAAAAAGGTAAATTTGCAGACTCAAACAGTAAACAGGAGGGTCCTGAAAGTCACTGTCCCACTTGAGAGTGCCAGATTCATTCCCCCTTGTCCCTCACCAATCATCCTTAAATTAAATTAAGTCAGCCTTTAATCTACCCTGCACTCTCAAGAGAAGGAAACAGAGAGCAATGTGGTTTTGCATGTTTTCATTGTTATGTCTCTTCTTTTCTTTTCCTTTTTGCTTATTTTCAAAACGCACAAAGATTGCATTTAATTTGTATGCATTTTATACACACTTTATATGCTCTTATCTGCATTCTTCCATTAAAATACACATTTTGCATGTTTTTCAATGCACCTTTTTCACGCCTTTGCAAAATGTTCATTGTTGTGCAAGTCCCCCCCCCCCCCAGATTGATAGCTGCATTCTGATCTGCATATATGTTCAGAGCCAGGGAATTAGATTGGTTTGCTTTAAAATGCAGGCAGAATTAATTTCTCCTCCATCCCTAGAACAAACCACCTTTAAATCATTTATTTTGTTGATCTTGGTACAGAAACCCTGCCTAATGCCTGCATTGTTGTTATTGCCATACAATAAAAAGATTAACTATATGTTTCTTCCATTAAATAAACCTATTATAGAAAGCTGGGTTCATTAGCATAATTGCTGAGTTTGCAGGAAGACACCAAAGGTGTTTGCAGTGGTGGAAAAATGATTCTTTCATCTCTCGACAGCTGCTCCTGGGATTTAATAGAGATTCTGGTTGTCTCACTGGTGACAGCTAAAGCCACATAAATCCCATTTGTTCAGCACAAGACATTTTAATAGCATTCTTGCAATTGTTTCTGAGCACCTCATTTATAAAAAAAAGTTAGAATAAAACTTCCGGCGTGTAGCTCTTGTCAACGAGAAAGATTGGTTGGAAAAGGAAACACAATTGAAATGTAGGATTTCAAATGTGGCCCCAGAAATATTTAATTTATTTGAAATATGAAATTAAAAATAAAAATAGGCATCTGGAAGGTTTAGTTCCTTAACGAAGCTCTGGTACCCTACATTGTGATTCCATTAAAAACAATAACAACACAACGCCTTTCGTATCTAGCTGATATTATATGCAGTACACATTGTGGACACCCAGAGGTAAGACGTACAGACAAACTAATTGCAAGGAAAAGAATAAAGGAAATCAAATCTTGTTTAAATGGCTGTGGATTTTTTGGTATTGAAAACGGAATAAGAACAAACATTTGTATATGGGCATTACACAACAGAGCTCATTGTTCTGGACTCAGCAATTTTAGCATAATCATCTGGGACATACATTCTGCCAAAGCTATCAATCACGCCACATTTATGCTGCTTCCTCAATCTGCTCAGTTCCTGCTCCTTCTGTTGTTTGCTTTTTTAAAAAAGAAATAGTCAGGGAGCAATGACTGCCCTCTCCCAAAGAAAGTTCAGACTTGCTTTTAAGGGGCAATACCCTTTTTGTAGTTTATCGATGACTTGCCTGCTGAAAGCACAAACTAGATACACATCTGAAATAAGTGAGTGCTAAATCCCATGTGTATAGGGACGCGGGTGGCGCTGTGGGTAAAACCTCAGTGCCTAGGGCTTGCCGATCGCATGGTCGGCGGTTCGAATCCCCGCGGCGGGGTGAGCTCCTGTCTTTAGGTCCCAGCTCCTGCCCACCTAGCAGTTCGAAAGCACCCCCGGGTGCAAGTAGATAAATAGGGACCGCTTACTAGCGGGAAGGTAAACGGCGTTTCCGTGTGCGGCTCTGGCTCGCCAGAGCAGCGATGTCATGCTGGCCACATGACCCGGAAGTGTCTGCGGACAGAGCTGGCCCCCGGCCTCTTGAGTGAGATGGGCGCACAACCTTAGAGTCTGTCAAGACTGGCCCGTATGGGCAGGGGTACCTTTACCTTTACCTTTACCCTTTTTGTAGTTTATCGATGACTTGCCTGCTGAAAGCACAAACTAGATACACATCTGAAATAAGTGAGTGCTAAATCCCATGTGTTACACATGTATCTAGAAACGTCTTCAGGCATGACATGCATCCAAAGAACCTCTCAACAAGACTCTGATGAAGGTTAGGCCAAGAGTGGTGATTGGCCCATGGTCACCAGTGAGTTTCATGGCTGAATGAGGAACTGAAACCTGGTGCCTCATGTCCTAGTCTGCCACTCTAGTCACCACCCCATATTCCCTCCAGACCAGAGTATACTGAGGATAAATTAGACGAGACACAAAAAATGTGATAACGATATTTCTCCTTCCGTTCCTTAAAAATTAAACACAATGGCTGGGAGCTATAAATTTGATCAAAGCAATCGTGGGGAAAGGACCCTTTCATGCTGTCATCTTGTATTTTTCCAGTCAAAATACATGTGATTTCATGCACATATAAGCCTTCTTCCTAGTCAAAAATTGGCTTGGGACCCCTTTGCCAAGAGGTGTGACTTAGAAAAGCTGCAACTGAGGTCAAAGCTATTCCCATGTCACCCTCCCACAGGGAGTCACAGGGAGAAACTCTCTCATGGGTCACCACGGGATGGGGGCGGGGTATAAGGCCTATTTAAAGGTAAAGGACTGCTGACAGTTAAGTCCAGTCATGAACAACTCTGGGGTTGCGGCGCACAACTCGCTTTACTGGCCAAGGGAGCTGACGTTTGTCCGCAGACAGTTTTTCCGGGTCATGTGGCCAGCATGACTAAGCCGCTTCTGGTGAAACCAAAGCAGTGCACGGAAATACTGTTTACCTTTCTGCCGGAGTGGTACCTATTTATCTACTTGCACTTTGACGTGCTTTCAAACTGCTAGGTTGGCAGGAGCTGGGACCGAACAACGGGAGCTCCGTCGTGGGGATTCAAACCACTGACCTTCCGATCAGCAAGCCCTAGGCTCAGTTGTTTTATACCACAGCGCCACCCACGTCCCTATAAGACCTATTTAGTTTAGTATAAGACATATTTAGTTATTTATTTTTTTATTCAATTTCTATACCACCCCTTATCAAAGATCTCAGGGCAGTATACAACATTAGAAACACATTACAAAACATCAATGATATTGTCATGTCAACTCTTATCTTCTTTTTAAAAGACATCTGAAGGCAGCCCTGTTTAGGGAAGTTTTTAATATTTAATGCTTTATAGTTTTTAACACTTGATTGGAAGCCGCCCAGAGTGGCTGGGGAAACTCAGCCAGATGGGCAGGGTATAAATAAATTATTATTATTATTATTGTTATTATTATTATTACCCTGCCTGCTGCAGTCAATAAAGATGTGTCCCGGTTTTTGTTTTTTTTAACCCCAGTAGGTGGTGTCTTGTCTGCTTACGAGTCCTTATGAGTCACATAATGTGCTTGCCAGGGCAAATATCTGGGAATTGTTGGAAATAATCTGGGAATAGTTGGAAATAATTTCAATTTTTATAATACCTGGAAATACCTGGGAATAATTTCTGATTAAAAAATGGCACATATTGTCAAAGGGCTAAACAACACTACCATATCACTTGAACACACCCACACATCTTTTGCAGTTTTCAAATTCAGAGTCTACTCTATTTCAGTAAACAAACAGCCAAGTGATTACTCACAGATCTCCCACATACATTCTAATTTGTCCTAAGACTGGCTTTAATCAACAGGACTTACGGATGTGAAAGTTGGTCTTAATTAAAGTTAATGCCTTCTGCTCTGCCAGATGGTTTACTGTGTTTCCCCAAATTCCCCATTTCAGCAACCAAGCATGAGGTGAATGTCCCTCAAGTGATGGAGAGGGTATTGGATGGGGCGTGCCTGAAAGAAAATTTCCGCTTAAGGTAAGAACATAAGATAAGCATGGTGAATCAGGCTGATGGACTATCTAGTCCAGCTTCTTCTTAAGCAGATGTCAGTGTGAAGTCTGAAAACTGCACTTCAGAGTCCTTAAGATATTTAGAATCATAGTGAAGGAATGGGTTTCCCAAATCTAAAATCTGACTGTGCAGTCAGTCTGAAACAGGCCCCAAAATCCCATTTTTCCTTCTCCATTAGCTAAAATGCATTAACTTGAGCACTTGAGCCAAGAACCCAGCTGTATAAACAAAGCTCTCTCCTTTATCAGTCCGTGATGCCTAATGAATGGCCTTGTCCATTCCAAAGTGGAGCAGGGATGACACATCTGGGTCTTATCTTACTTCCTGACCACAATGACGCACAGACCATGTCTGGGAACAGTGCCAGGAGTGTTCTTAGAGTTGGTGACCTCCTGCCCCAAGATAATTGTAGGAACAGGAACAACCTTTTATGGTCAAGAATACCGGAACAGGAATATCTGTTTATGGTCATGGATGTCAACTTACGTGTATAAGCTGACGTGGTTGGATTCCTGGAGAAGGGGGGAGAGGGTGCCTGGAGGATATATATACTGCATGAAATTTCTCATTTCTTTGGACTTGCTGTGAACTGACCACACAAGTGCCTTCTGCTATCCGGAGAGCAGAATAAACTCTTTCTCTGAATCAACCTTGGTGTCATTTGACTTCCTTCCTCCCTCCCGCGAGCAACGCAGACCCCACCAATCAGGAGAGTCTAATAAGGCTACAATAGAATCATGGGATTTTATAGTTGGAAGGCACCCCAAGGGTGATCTAGTCCAACCCCCCACAATGCAGGAATCTCAGCTAGAGCATCCATGACAGACAGCCATCCAACCTCTGCTTAAAAACCTCCAAGGAAGGAGAGTCCACAACCTCCTGAGAGAGACCGTTCCACTGTTGAACATCTCTTACTGTCAGAAATTTCTTCTGATGTTTAGTTGGAATCTCATTTCTTGTACAGTGGTACCTCGGTTTAAGAACAGCCCTGTTTACGTTATTCAGTTTACGAACTCCGCAAAACCGGAAGTAGTGTCCCGGTTTGCGAACTTTACCTCTGTCTAAGAACAGAATCCAAACGGTGGAAGGGCACCAACAACGGGAGGCCTCATTAGGGAAAGCGTGCCTCAGTTTAATAATGGTTTCCGTTTAAGAACGGACTTCCAGAATGGATTAAGTTCGTAAACTGAGGTACCACTGTAATTTGAAATCATTGGTTTGAGTCCTACCCTCCAGAGCAGAAGAAAACATGTGGAAGCCTTTGAGATATTTGAAGATTTCTATCATGACTCCTCTCAGTCTCCTCTTTTCCAGGCTAAAAATATCCAGCTTCTTCAACTATTCCTCATCAGGCTTGGTTTTAAATAATCCCTGATTGGTATCCATATCATCTCCTCTTAAAAGCTTTCAAGAAAGAAGCCTTCCTTTTCATACTTACATTAGCAAATATATTCCAAGTCACCAACAATCTGGGAGAGCTCTCTCACACCTACCTAACTTTATTATTATACATGTAGCAAACTGCTTGTTGTTGTTGTTTAGTCGTTCAGTCGTGTCCGACTCTTCGTGACCCCATGGACCAAAGCACGCCAGACACTCCTGTCTTCCACTGCCACCCGCAGTTTGGTCAGATTCATGTTTGTAGCTTCGAGAACACTGTCTAACCATCTCGTCCTCTGTCGTCCCCTTCTCCTTGTGCCCTCCATCTTTCCCAACATCAGGGTCTTTTCCGGTGAGTCTTCTCTTCTCATGAGGTGGCCTCAGCTTCAGGACCTGTCCTTCCAGTGAGCACTCAGGGCTGATTTCCTTAAGAATGGATGCGTTTGATCTTCTTGCAGTCCATGGGACTCTCAAGAGTCTCCTCCAGCACCATAATTCAAAAGCGTCAATTATTCGGCGATCAGCCTTCTTTATGGTCCAGCTCTCACTTCCATACATCACTACTGGGAAAACCATAGCTTTTACTATACGGACCTTTGTTGGCAAGGTGATGTCTCTACTTTTTAAAATGCTGTCTAGGTTTGTCATTGCTTTCCTCCCAAGAAGCAGGCGTCTCTTAATTTTGTGGCTGCAGGTGCATTAAATTTGCATGTCAACAGTCTCTAGCCCTAGAAATACCTGCATTGTTTTGCCAACACTGCAGCTGCATGGACAACTGCATGAGATATATGGTGGCCAGGGTGGGGATACCTACCCAAGAAAGTTGAAACATCATTTAAACTAGGTTTGACAAAATGTACATATTGAAGAATGTGCATCAAACAAATTTATGGGCGGAAAACGAGTTTGTTTATTAATTATTGGAATGCAAAATTCCAAGAAAATGTTCGACTTTGTATATTATTCTTACTCTTATAATGTGACATTCTGCCTAAAATATAACAGCAACCAGGGACACCTAAATTGCATAGCACTTCTTAAAGCATAATCAACATTTTGCACCTGGAACCACAAGATTAAGAAATTATATAGAGATGAAATATTTTACTTCTTTCGTGAGGATTTTGTTTTTGCAATATTTGGGTTAAAAAAACAAAACAAAACAAAACACGGGTCTGACATTTGACTAAATTTGATTGTCATTGAATCTTCCCATAATACAGATTTTTACAGAGGGCTTGTCTTGCAGGGATTATGAGTTTCCCATGATGGGAAATCATAATTCAGATAGCAAGCGTTGGAGAGCATACCGTATCTGAAGCCATTGGCTGTGTGATATTCAGCAGGAAGCATACAAAGGCATGGCTGAAAGGAGCTCTTCCAATAACATGCCACAGGCTGCTCTTTCAATTTTACATTGTCTCTCAGTGCACTGCCCGAAGTGCAACTTTTAGATATGCTTTTGCTAAGCTTTGTTGAGCCAATCATTTATTTATTTTTAAAGGAAGTATGAAATGATCAGCTGATGGAACTGAAAAATCATAAGCGAGAATGATTTTATTCTTTATATTGATACCAAGAATTGCTCCAATATTCATGCACTTTTCATCTAATGAAGTTACCCTGCAGCTAGGCATACATACCCTCAGCTGGTATAAAGGACTGTAATGTCTTTGAAAAAGAACGGAGCTATGCTAACTTAAGCATCCAAAGGACTGGAAAGGAATAGAATTTGCTTTCTTAAATCTTCAGATCTCTACAGCCCAAGGGGTGCAATTTTGTGTGCATATATATATATATATATTGAAGGTAAAGGTTATCCGTTATAGTAGAGGGACTGTTGCATTTTATTAAATCCACGAAAGCCAAGAAATTAAGTTGTGATTCTGTAGCGAGTGACCACAATTAAATTATCTTGCCTTTATGAGATCGTCATGGTTCTTACTGTATAAATATGCATCAGCCTTATTTCTGAGAGAGAAATGTGGAGAGGATTTACACAATGAGGTGTAATATCACAGTGACTGCAAGTTCTCTTCAAAGTCTCACATATGGCTCCATATATTTACTGCAAATTGCTAGTGGTGGAACAATCCTAACTGGGCTCAGAGGCGAGCAGGCCGCTGAATCCACCAGCTAGTGTTGACAAGGGTTAGCACACTTTGGATCAGTAGCTTCTTGCTTCTAAAACTCCTTCGAAGCATCTCCATAAATTATAGCTTGTCTGTCCTCACCAACTCCTCCAGGCAGTGTGTTCTTGGAAGTCTCCACACTCCCATGTTCTAGGTCAGTGAAACCTCCAATAAGACAATCAACCAGCTTTTCAACTCCCACCCTTCCTATCATTACTACACGCACACACATATATACTTAATTTTAAAGGGAGTTAACCAATTAACAAAGCAATGCTTCAGCGTTTCTGTGACCTTAATTGGAGTAACAAGAATTTGCAGCTGCTACATTACATTACACTACACAGGTTTTCTTTTCCACAGTACAATTTATTCCTTGTAAATTACATTTTCTCACAAATACAGTACAAATACTAACAGAGGTCAGGTTGTCCTTCTCTACTGTTTTTATTGGTGACCAAGGACTCGGAATTCCTACTGAAGAAAAGATCAGGATTCCATGTAATATTTGCTGCAAAATGTTTATTGTCAGTGAGCAAATGGGAGGAACTTGGTAGTCTGCTTCTGCTTCTAAAATATTGCTAATGCTAAGTAGCCTTCCATAATGACTCAATACAACGAACTGTAACAATGAAAGAATGCTCATGATGGATTCCGAAAGCAACCCTGTCTTTGGCTCAACAGAATTAATCTGCTTTGTTCAGTGACAGTTTTGTGACAGAAATAAATTGTATACAATGTGCAGTCCTAAGGTCACATATAACACAGCAGTTGCACTGAGCACTGAAAGCAAAACTTTACGGAGTCTCCAAAACACAGTGATACCTCGGGTTAAGTACTTAATTTGTTCCGGAGGTCTGTTCTTAACCTGAAACTGTTCTTAACCTGAAGCACCACTTTAGCTAATGGGGCCTTCTGCTGCCACCGCGCCGCCGGAGCCCGATTTCTGTTCTTATCCTGAAGCAAAGTTCTTAACCTGAAGCACTATTTCTGGGCTAGCGGAGTGTGTAACCTGAAGCGTATGTAACCTGAAGTGTATGTAACCCAAGGTACCACTGTATATAAAAAAGGAAAGGGAAAAAATACGAAGAAGAATTACAAATTATTGCCTAGGCAACTCGCTTTTGGAAATTGTTAACACATGTCCTTGAACAGCCACGCACCTGTTCATGTCACTGATGTCATTTCCAAGATCTTGGGCAGAGGATTGCAGCTCACCGCAGGGATGTTGTTTTGCTCACCTATTTTGGAAGTGGGTGGAAGAGTAATAACAGAGCATGTACTCCAATGAGCATGCATAATCAAGGATTGATTTTATTATGGAGTTGAAAAGTGATTAATGGATACAGACAGAAATGCAAAAGTTATTTAGGCACAACACTTAACTTAGTGAAATGGAGAGAGTGTGAGAGAGAAGGGGGGAGAGAGAGACAGGCAGTCATAGAGACAGACAAGAGGGACAAGAATAGATGCAAAATTGCACATCTCTAAATATGATTTTTTTAAAAAAATGTTTACGAAAAGCGCATATTGGGGAAACATGCAAAACAAGAGAATGTATATTGCTGAAAGAAATGTACAAAAATGCACTATATTAGGAGAAATTGCTTGCAAATATGCACACAGAAATGTGTGTGACTTTTTTCGCTGAGGGGAGGAGGTTGGCGCAATGCAAATGCACCAGCAGATGAGATCCACAAGCGCTTTTGCACCGCACTGACCTTCCTGCTGCCTCACCTAAGAAGTGCAAGAAGGTTCTGTGAGCATACCTAGAGTAGAATAGCCTAACATACAATTGGGTATGTGAATGTGTGGTTGATTGACCAATAGAGCAGTACACATGGAGAACACAGCTCCAGGACTCCCCACCGCCCATCCGCCCCAAGCAGGAGTTGCGTGTCAAGGTCCCCAAGCCATCCCCCAAATAACTCACAACGCACACTTAATTTTTGTTCAAGGTTTTTGGCATAATTTTGGCCACAACTTTATTTAAATACAAAACCGTGAGTGGTTGTTTAGGCATTGGTTAAGACTATCTGTCCCCCCGCCTGGGGACAGAACTGACTTCCGGGCACCACCGAAAGACAGTGTGGGAAAACAAGTCGGGGAGAAATGGAGCTGAGTCACAGACCCTCAATTCTCATCCGCATGCTCCCCGAAGGCTTGCCAGCCCTAGTCCCATTCCAGGGATTGGACGAAAAGATGGCAAGCCCCAGGATTCCTTTAACGGAATTCCCTTTCCGCAGCAACCATGGAGGGGCAGGCCCAGCCTATCCTAACCCCTCCTCCACCAATTTATAACCAATGCCTAACCGCAACCTTACAAGTTGTGACGATTTGCTACGCAGTAGGCAAAAACCAAATGGCCCAGCCAATCATCCAGATGGACAAAATTCCTACCAGGCCCCTGCCCCAATGGCAGACGACCCCATGACGGGCATAGCAAGGTCAATGCAACAACCCCTTACTCAAGGGCGTGTGGGCGGGTGATCCGTTGCATGCAGCAAAGAGAAAGCTCCAGGCTGTGTGCAGAGTATTTAAACATTTTACCCCTCCCACCAAAATTGCAACATAACTTTTACCCCAGCAACCCAGTGAACCAATCACTGCCCCAGGCCATCTTTAGAGACCCTGCCTGGTAACAGAGGGGTGGCTCAGCAGACCCCACCGCAACACGTGCTCTCCATGAAGGAGAACACGCTAAATGATGCCATCTGCCAGAGCAAGTATTCGGCAAGTGAATGAGGTGATATTGAGGATTCAAGTTTGTTGGTGACAGAGAAGCCAGAGAATGAGGGAAATAACCAAGAGGAGGCCAAACACTTCCTTCCTTTTCTTTGATGGGGTTCCTACTTCGTCCAAGCAGTTTTTAAATGGTAGCACTTTTCTGCAGGGCTGTTTTCATTTCTCATTAAAAGCTACATTTTCGGTTCAACCTGTCAAAGACTTTTTGTAAAACCTCAATGTGTTTTAAAACGCATGTTACAAACATCTATTGTTTTATTGTCAGTTGATACTAAGAAATCAGGTTTTGCACTATACAGTGGTACCTCGGGTTACATATGCTTCAGGTTACATACACTTCAGATTACAGACTCCGCTAACCCAGAAATACTACCTCAGGTTAAGAACTTTGCTTCAGGATGAGAACAGAAATTGCACGGCGGCGGCATAGTGGCAGCAGGAGGCCCCATTAGCTAAAGTGGTCCTTCAGGTTAAGAACAGTTTCAGGTTAAGAAGGGACCTCCGGAACGAATTAAGTATGTAACCAGAGGTACCACTGTATAATGCTGCTATTTGGAGAGTGTATGTATTTATATGTATATCAGTACAGCTGTCTGACTCTCCTTGAGGACATGGCTATGGGGCCATGATTTTGAACTCTTGAACTCCAGAGTTTAATATTACACCACTGTTAATCAGCAATGACAATTAGCACTTTCCTCAACATTTCTGTACTGTTCTAGGAACTCTGTAATGGCAGGGGTGGCTCTTTAAGGCATTCCTTTCTATGAACATCAGTTCGGCTCATTGAAGTGAATGGGAGAGCCCATGGAACAAGGGAATTCCCTGAATGCACCTGAGAGTCCAAGGCGGCAAAGAATAGCTGGATCAAAGCAATTACATGGAAGAGAAAGTCCCACTGATTTCAACACAATGGCCAACTAAATCTGTTTAACATCACAGCCTTAGCCCCCTATTTTTTGTGGCTTCATGTAGAGCAAGAGGAGGGTTAACTTCCCCTCTTACAGTGGAAGAACACCGATCTATGGAGCACTACTCTAGAGAATAGAACAGCACAGTTCTATTTTAACTCTTATTTTAGATCTCCCAATCCTACAAAGATACCCAAACCTTTCTTGGGTGCTTAGAAGCCAGGACAATGACAAGAATAACGTGACATTTTTTCCCCCTCTGTACAGTGCCTTTTTTTTAAAAGGGGGGAAAAGCTCAAACTCTGCTCTCAAGTTTAGGGACTGGCATGAAGGGAGTGGAGTTAGAAATCTCTCAACTCTATAAAAACTGGCTAAGTTTTGAAGGAACTTTGTTTCAGCTGCAGCCTGGAGTTGAGAACTTCCTGAACTACAGTGGTACCTCGGGTTACAGAGACTTCAGGTTACAGATGCCGCTAACCCAGAAATAGTACCTTGGTTAAGAACTTTGCTTCAGGATGAGAACAGAAATCGCGCAGCGAAGGCACAGCAGCAGCAGGAGGCCCCATTAGCTAAAGTGGTGCTTCAGGTTAAGAACAGTTTCAGGTTAAGAGCGGACCTCCAGAACGAGTTAAGTTCTTAACCCGAGGTACCACTTTATACAGAAAATGGATCCATAGTAGAGTCTGGGCAACATACTGCTGCTATAGGATTGGATGTGATGGTGAGTTGAATACCATAGTTCTGTCCCCTCCAAGCTTATTTCTGTAGCATGTGATTCTGTAGAAGAAACACTGCCAAAATGGTGAATCCAGTCTTTGACCCCTGAAAAGGTTTGGTATAGAGGCAGAGGAGTCATGATCATAGCTGTCAACGTTTCCCTTTTTGAAAGGGAAATTCCCTTATTCAGAATAGGATTCCTCGCAAGAAAAGGGAAAAGTTCAAAACTCCTTCCGCTAATTTTTGTGGAAGAAAAATTACTTTCCATTCTCATTGTCCATTGAGACATTGGTCCCTCCCCTTCCTTCCCAATACAACCAATGGCAAAGCTGGAACAGACATGTTCAGACATCCTTTGATACCTTCCAATTCTTTCTGCCTCTCCACTTCTTCTCCTATGGAGATACAACCAACCAACCCCCTCCTCAAAATAATAATAATAATAATAATAATAATAATAATAATAATAATAATAATAAGTGATACTTCAAGAAACCCTGCTCTGAATTCTGGCACAGGAATGAAAATAGTCCGCATTTTCTAGCTTCACCAGTTAACCTGAGCTGAGGAAAAGAATTTTCTAACAATACCTTCAAAATTTAGCATGGCCCTGAGCAAAACAGCAAAATGTATCCTAGCCCACCTCCAAGCTTACCCGATATCCCATATCCTGTTGTAATCATTATGGGGGAATAGGGTAACTCTCAAACTACAAGGAGTGGAAAACAACCTATAAATAATAAGGCGAAATATTAAAATAAGATATTACATTTTGAAATCCTCCTGAAATCTGGTACCACTCATCATGTCTCTGGAGAATAGAGGAAGCCTTGCATTACTGAAACATTCTTTTTTCTGTGAAGATTCTCCCCCCTCCCTGGATCTGCAGATAGAGAGATAAATTATGCAAGCAGAAACAGAGATGTTTGGCAAAGAGCTTGTTATTGTTATTATTATGTTTTTAAATCCAGTTCTACCCACTTTGAGCAACTCCAATATGGCAAGGCCACCAAATCATTTTCTAATCAAACTTTGGCATTTTAGTAATTGGATGTTTGCTGCCCAGCCTGCTACTTAGTAAACATCAGCCGGGGATGTCAGATTTGTTAACGCTGCCAAAGCATTCCTATTCAGAAATGATATTTCCCTGCTTCTTCATAGCTTCTAAAAATGGTCTCTCATCTCTCTCTCACACACACTGAAGCCCACCGTCAGACACTGCTGACAGGAAAAAAACCCAGATCATTCAGAATTAAATCTCTGTCTTTTTTTTAAAAAAAAGTCAAGTACGTGTCATCCATATTAAGAAATAAATCGCCAACAGTATTTCCTGCTGCACAAAAAATATGTGCATAATTATGAGAGACAGTGCAATTTTCATGTCGGAAGACTTACTTCTTGGATCTTCCCCTCAAAACATGCTCTCAAGGTGAAACAGAGCTGTCTCTGTATTCCACAGAGAGCTTCGTTTAAGCCTCTGCTGACACTTTTCCAGTGCCTCTCCACAGGCTGCTAATAAGAGAGGTTAGCCACACCAAAGTCAGATTATTTATCATTTCACTGTGGGCACTACTGGGAAGGAAGGAAGAAAAAAACCCATCATTTCAGCATGATGCTGTAGTGGTAACACCTCCCGCCGGGAGTCATTAAGGAAGATCATATGAGAAGTCCTCATGACACCATCCTTCAGGGGGATTGGCACGGCATCCAAACATGCTTTTGTGGTGTTGTGGTGGAAACCCTACTATGCCAATAATATTACATTCTGGCATAAGAAACCAGCCATAGTAGCCAACTCCCAGGAGCCAAGGTCAGTTTGGCCCACAGAATTAAATATTTGAGGAGGTGCCCCCCCAAAAATAATAATGGGCAAATGGTGTGTGCATGCCACATGATGCGATCGATTATGTGGGAAGGGACTTATCTGGGCATCCCCAGTAATCTGTTCAAGTTAGCACCCCTGAAAGCAGCACATATTGTATATCTGAATTAGTTGGGTGGGGTCTTTTTGGTTTGTTTCACATTCTCCCTCAAGAGCCATTGTGGCACAGATGCAATGGAAGATTAGGATCAAGATCCTTGCAATAAAGAAGCAAATGCATAAAATGCATGCTAGCTTGCTGCAAAATAGAAACCGCTTCTCAAATCCTGGCGATCAGAATTTAAATCCGAAAGGAAAAACATTCCTACCCGAAGAAGTCACAGCCATAATAACATTCAGCTCAATAGGCTTCAATTCTGCCACATGAGGTGATTTATAATTATAATTGATTTTAAAAGCACATGTTTAATTATCTTCCTATTTGGTCAATGGAGTAGAAACTGACTTAGCTTGGACTGGATCAAGCCCTTGCTCACTGTTGCATGTCATTCCCCCCCCCCCCAATAAAAACACACACACAGGTAATTTAATAAAATCCTAGCTCAAAAAGGTACACATTTCCTTCTTAGTCTTACCTTAGCAACACCATTCATAGCTGCTGCTGATCCCTGCCCTGATTTCTCTGGGTCACAGAGTTGCTAAGAAGGCCTCCTCTCAACTCGTTTTTGTAGGTATCTGAATTCTTGTTATCAGCAGCAGACTTCAAACTATTTTGCCAGCTTCTAACGGGCTGAAATGGCTGGCTGCTGCACTAGCTTATTTTGTCATATAATGCCTTTGCCATGTGCTTGCGTGTCAAGCCCCCAAACACAACCCATGGAAATAAAGACACAGTGGAGACAGAATTTAGTTTAAAGGTTAATGGGCACATTTAGGCCACAACTTTATTGAATACACAAATGTGACTGGTATTGGCTTAGGCATTGGTATTCAATGATTATAACTGGCTCCTGCCCACCCTGCAGGGAGCTTGCAAAGGGTAAACTCCATCAATGTCTATTGACTGGTGACAGGTAGGTAGCTGTGTTGGTCTGCCATAGTGGAAACAAAATAAATAAATTCCTTCCAGTAGCACCTTAGAGACCAATAGTAGTGTCCAAGAAATGTATTTCTTGCATAGATTGGTTCATTGTTAGGATGGTGGGATGAAAGTCATTGAATGTCTGGTGGAAGGTGTCCAGGGTCTGTTGACCATGTGTCCAGATAATAAAAATATTGTCAATGTATCGCAGGTACAAGAGAGGTTTGAGTGGGTAGGAGTTTAGGAAACATCATAATCTGCCATGAAGATGTTGGCATACTGTGGGGCCATGCGGGTGCCCATTGCTGATCTGGAGGAACAGGTCATCACCAAATTTGAAGTTGTTGTGGGCAAGGACAAAATGGCAGAGTTTGGTAGCAAAGTCCGCTGTGATTTTATCTGAAATGGTGTTCCTTATAGCTTGTAAACCATCGTTGTGTGGGATGTTGGTACACAGAGATTCCACATCCATAGTGGCTAGTATAGTATTGTTAGGAAGATTATTCAAAGATTGTATTTTCCTCAGAAAATCTGTGGTGTCACGTACATAGCTGGGAGCATTGATAGCATACGGTTTCAGAACAGAGTCCATATAACTGGAAACACCCACTGTAATAGTGTCAATACCTGAGAAGTGTGTATGCACACGAAAGCTCATAGCAATAACAAACTTAGTTGGTCTCTAAGGTGCTGCTGGAAGGATTTTTTTTTTATTGACTGGTGCTCATCCCTGGGGTTCCCAGGGGTCCTGGCATGGCCCTAGCCCCTCCTGGGGCTTCAGACAAGATCCAGACCCCCGGATTCCTTTAACAGAATACCCCATCAAAATGGAGGGGCAGGTGATGGCCACACCTCCCCTCCCTGCATTCCTCTAAACCAATGCCTAATTGCCACACGAGCCCCGCACTCTCCGCCAATACCATCACACCTGCAGCCATTCCTTCAAGCCATCTGCAATCTCTGCCAGCCATACGTCATTCCCAGAGTCAGAGAGATGCGCGCCATCAACAACATGCTAACATTGAACATTACCCTTTAAAGTACCTCCTAAAATCAGCCCTATCCATATTCTTAAAATGTCACACCATTGCCTGCAAAAGGAGATGTTTGATTGGGCATGCTTAAATTAAGTAGCTGCCTTCCACATACAGTGGTACCTCGGGATGTGAACGGGATCCTTTCCAGAGCCCCGTTCGCATCCCGAATGGAACGCAAGATGCAACGGCGCATCTGCGGGTTGCGTTTTGGTGCATGTGCGTGACGTCATTTTGACGGTCTGCGTATGCACGCATGGTGAAACCCGGAAGTAACATGCTCCGTAACTTCCGGTTCGCCGTGGAGTGCAACCTGAATTTGCCTAACCTGAAGCATATTCATCCCGAGGTATGACTGTATGTCACAAGGCAATGTAGCACGTATCAAAAAACAACTAAAACATAGTCGCAAAATAGTTAAGAAAAGAAAACATGACGGGTTTTTTTCTTTTTTAAAAGAAAACCCTTCATACTTTTAAAACATTTATTTTCTTAGCTTACTATTTAATGGGCATTTATTATGCAAACTTATAATATGAATAAATAAATTACTCTGGCAGCTTAAATCATATTAAAGAATCAGGGTACATTATTTGATTCACTCCTTGAATGTTAAACACTTAGCAGGGATGAACAAAACAACAACTTGTCATTTGAGTTCTTTGGCAGTCTCCCGACACTGTTTTCTTTAATGTATAAAAAGAATTGTAGGAATCGTCAACAGAGGACAGTTAGCTGTATGATAGCTCTATACAGCTTTCAAGTCTTCCTATATACATAAGAATGGGAAATGTTGTCACACTCTGCAGTTAGCATGGCTGCCATTAGGCAGCCATGTCAACTGTGGAATGAGCAAAAGCAAGCCAGTCAAGGCAAGCTGTTTAATGGGGGTGGAGTGGGAGCAAAGTGCCCTAAGTGTTCCTGAAGCACGGTTTAATGGAAGGGTGAGGACCCCCTTCATCCAGCAGTTGAGCAACTCACTGGGCGAAGCACACACATCTGTTAAACATGCCTGCAGTGAGGAGAAGGGAGAGACACTTCAAAGAACAGTTTAGTAAGCTGCTCTGTGAAGCCATCCCCCCAAGTTCTGTTAAACCTTGCTTCAGGTGGGGTTTGTGAAATGCAGGTTGGGTGAGGGCTTGCAACCAGCCCCCTTTCTTCAACCCTCCACCAAGTTTTGAAAGCCTCATGATTCACACTGAGATTCCAAAAACTGAGGCTTCAAAGAAGAGGATCAGTTGAGATAATTTGACTCCAGGTTCTTCTTTCTTCTTCTTTGGCAATCACTCATAGCCAAGTAAGATTGTCTTCCATAAACATGGTTTTAACAGTGTGTCCGTAAGTGACTGTGGAGGCCAATTCTGGATCCACACATCCTTCCACAGTGGGGCCATAGGTTTCCAAGCAGGAGTTGATCATGGTGAGGGTTTGCCAAGCATACCTTCCTCTTAACACATTTCTCCCTTTCGTTCTGAGTTCGAGCGTCTCCAAAGCCCATGGCACCTTTGGTAAAGGCTGTTCTCAAATTGGAGAGCACCCAGACCAGTGTTTCCCAGTTGTCAGTGTTTATACTACTTTTTTTAGATTTGCCTTGAGAGCGTCTTTAAACCTCTTTTGTTGTCCACTGGTATGTCACTTTCCATTCTTGAGTTGGTGATGGGAGGAACTGTGGGGTTTGGGTGAAATGTAAAAAGGTAGGGAGTTCGCAAGGGCTTGTTGATACTGTTAGTGAGTGGAGCGAGCAGGGGTAGAGCCCTAATAAAAAAAGGAACATAAGAAAAGCTTCCTGGATCAGGCCAATGGCCCATCTAATCCTGTTCTCACAGTGGCCAACCATGAGCAATTTACATTCAGGATCTGACCACAAGAGCACTCTTCCCTCCTATGGTTTCAGCAACTAGTGTTAAGACATCAAATACAGTATACCAAATAATTTTGGACTGTCCTCTCTTCAACACTCTGGAGAGACGTACTGATGACTCCTTTGAAGCTCAAAGCATCTGCTTCCAAATAATCTGTAATCCAATATCTGCTGAGGGACGATGTTCCTGAAACTACTGACATTGTTTCAGGATATTTACATAGCTGAGATTTTTAAAGTCAGATTCAAAACTACTTAATTAGTTTCATGGTGGATACTGGTTCTTTTATTTGTTTTATGTGTTTAACATGTCTAGATTACCAGTGTTTTATGGATGTTTTTATGATTTTATTGTCGAACCCATGCCAATAAAGGCTGAATGAATGAAATAGTATTCAGAAACATACCACCTCCAACCCTGGAGGCTGTTCTCCTCTGAGCTGGAGACATCCAATAGGAACGAACTATTGTCTTCAGGTCCTGCTTGTGACCTTCCCAGAGGCAGTCAGCTGGTCACTGTGAGCAATAGCCATCTGCGAATAAATTAGGTGAGGAGAACCTATGACTTTCCCTCTCAATGTTTCCGGACAACAACTCCCATAATTCCCAGCCAACTGGGCCAATTGTCAGGGATGATGGGAAAGTTAATGTAACAGCATCTAAAAGTGCAGAGGTTTCCCACTTCTGAACTAGATGGATCCAGCAAGGCACTTTTTATGTTCTTGACTGATTAAGATCAATAACATATTTCAAGTAGGTATCAATGTGGATGTGCGAAAAGACAAGATAATATCTTCTTGTGTTTTTTTCTTTCTCATTGTTATCTGTCCACTATGGGGTAATTAGATCAGGAACTAATTGTATCAGAGACTAATTAATTTCAGCAATTGTTATTTATATGAAACCACCGTCTTTTCCTGACAAATTCCGTCTGATGCGGCAAAGGGAAGTGCTTGACATTTTGCTACTGAAAGTTAATTGCTCTCCAATTCCAATTTGAGTGACCCATAATAAGAACTGAATTGCTTAATACACTATTTGGAAGAAAAGTAGGTAAGGGAGAGAGAGGATGAAAGAGGAAGAGAGAGAGAGAGAAGAGGGGAGGAACCATTTAACTGAAAGCATGGATTGCTTCATTAGGCAAATGTGTTGCCACCAAACAGTTCAGAAAAAGGATCAGGGCTGGAATAAATTTGGAATTCGAATCTTTGAAGTATGAAAAAATCTATTAAGACACATTAACGTATTTGCAATCAAGTTGCTAGACCTGTAAACATTTTTTTGGCATTGCCATACTAACCTGAAAAATGAAATTTAGTGGTCAAAGCATATCTTTCAAGTTGGCTGGTGAATGCAGAATTAAAATTACAATGCAGGTGCTTAACACCTGTAGTTATGCATATGATATAGGCAATCAGTATAAAGTTTTCTAGGGCCCCTTTTTTCTAGTTCCTCCTGACTATATGTAATGCATACATTGTTGTTGTTGTTTAGTCGTTTAGTTGTGTCCGACTCTTCGTGGCCTCATGGACCAGAGCACACCAGGCACTCCTGTCTTCCACTGCCTCCTGCAGTTTGGTCAAACTCATGCTGGTAGCTTCGAGAACACTGTCCAACCATCTTGTCCTCTGTTGTCCCCTTCTCCTTGTGCCCTCCATCTTTCCCAAGATCAGGGTCTTTTGCAGGGAGTCTTCTCTTCTCATGAGGTGGCCAAAGTATTGGAGCCTTAGCTTCAGGATCTGTCCTTCCAGTGAGCACTCAGGGCTGATTTCCTTAAGGATGGATAGGTTTGATCTTCTTGCAGTCCATGGGACTCTCAAGAGTCTCGTCCAGCACCATAATACAAAAGCATTGATTCTTCTGCGATCAGCCTTCTTTATGGTCCAGCTCTCACTTCAATGCATCACTACTGGGAAAAACCATAGCTTTTACTATACGGACCTTTGTTGACAAGGTGATGTCTCTACTTTTTAAGAGTTCTATGCATACATAGAGGTTCCTCATTAACACTAAAATAGGAAACCTGCAACAGTGCTTTGGATTGAGAAAACTTTACTGGAGAAGAATTTCAAAGAAACATATACTGAGTTGTCACATTGGTCCTTCTAGCCAACACTGCCTGGCAGCAACTCTCCATATTTTTCCAGCTCTACATATGGATACCAGCGTTGAACCTTGGACCATTTTCAATGCAAAATATGTGTTATACCAGTGAGCTATGGGTCTTCCCTAATTATATGCCAAAGATCTTAGAATCAGTTTTTACATGAGGCCTGACTTACAGATGTGATAGATCAACTGGAGAAACCATCAGGTTTGTATGTTCTCCCCACCATGAGCATTAATGTGAAATCAGATATTGACTTCCGGGGAGAAATCATGGCAGATTAGATGTCTCCTGTCAATATTCCATTGACAGAGATAATTATGTGGTATTTAACGATAGCCAAGCCATAAATCTTGGTTATCAACAGATTGAGGTTGAATCCTGACAAGACAAAGTACTGTTTTGGGGAGACAGGGGGCAGGTGGGTGTGGGGGACTCCCTGGTCCTGAATGGGGTAACTGTGCCCCTGAAGGACCAGGTGCGCAGCCTGGGAGTCATTTTGGACTCACAGCTGTCCATGGAGGCGCAAGTTAATTCTCTGTCCAGGGTGGCTGTCTACCAGCTCCATCTGGTACGCAGGCTGAGACCCTACCTGCCTGTGGACTATCTTGCCAGAGTGGTGCATGCTCTAGTTATCTCCCGCTTGGACTACTGCAATGCGCTCTACATGGGGCTACTTTTGAAGGTGACCCGGAAACTGCAATTAATCCAGAATGCGGCAGCTAGACTGGTGACTGGGACCACATAACACCGGTCCTGAGAGATCTGCATTGGCTCCCAGTATGTTTCTGAGCACAAATCCAAGTGTTGGTGCTGACCTTTAAAATCCTAAATGGCTTCGGTCCTGTATACCTGAAGGAGCGTCTCCACCCCCATCGTTCAGCCCGGACACTGAGATTCACACCGAGGGCCTTCTGGCGGTTCCCTCATTGTGAGAAGTGAGGTTACAGGGAACCAGACAGAGGGCCTTCTCGGTAGTGGCACCTGCCCTGTGGAACACCCTCCCTTCAGATGTGAAGGAAATAAGTAGCTATCTTCTCTTTAAAAGACATCTGAAGGCAGCCCCGTTTAGGGAAGTTTTTAATATTTAATGCTGTATTGTTTTTAACACTTGATTGGAAGCCGCCCAGAGTGGCTGGGGAAACTCAGCCAGATGGGCAGGGTATTAATAATAATAATAATAATAATAATAATGCTAAAGTTATTGTAAACTCTTCCTTGGTTGGAGTATGGGGAAACTCAGCCAGATGGGCGGGGTATAAATAAATTATTATTATTATTATTATTATTATTATTATTAATCATCACATTATCTCTGGGGGAACAGAGATAACAGGGATTGACAGCAATACAATGGCTGCTTTCTTGCTGAGGGACCAGAAACTTTCACGGGACCTGGACGGGGTGAGTGACTGAGATGGAAGAACTGTGATCTTGCCCAAACACTACATAATAGCCCTAGGGGTCAGTCCTTAGACTAAATATCCCTTTCTTCAAAAAGGAGCCTGCAACTGGAGCTTTGAACATTTTCAGTTACAGCTCTCATTTTTTTGTGTGTAAGAGAAAATAAATGTATTTCTGATGCTTGACCCTGAAGACAGGAAAACGATGCCTAGCAGAAGGAGAAACAGCTGGGTACCACCTTGGAGTGAGCACTTAGAATATTTTGAATAACTTTTGTATATACAACTGACAGGTGGAGAATTGGAAGTGCTTATTTATTATTTATTTATTTTTCCTGATCATCCTTTCTTTTTTTATTATTCCTTTATTATTGTCTTATTTCTTTCTGTTATCTTTTCTTCCCCGTTTTTGCTTTGCTTCTGATTCTGCTCTTTTGTTTCATTTTTATGCCCTCTGCTCTGTGTCAATGAGGTGGTTGGTGAAGGACTCTGTGTGAGAAGCAGGGAAGGGAAGATCTAGGGTGGGAGCATGGGAGAAGAAAGGGAAGCTGCCTGGTGAGAGCTGGGGGGTCCACCTCTTCTTTTGTGAGACAAGAGTTAAGGTCTATATACCGTATTTATCACTCTATAAGACGCACCAGACCAGAAGACGTACCTAGTTTTTGGAGGAGGAAAACAAGAAAAAATTTATTCTGAATCTCAGAAGCCAGAACAGCAAGAGGAATCCCTGCGCAGTGAAAGCAGCAATCCCTCTTGCTGTTCTGGCTTCTGGGATCGCTGTGCAGCCTGCATTCACTCCATAAGACGCACACACATTTCCCCTTATTTTTTAGGAGGGAAAAAGTGAGTCTTATAGAGCAAAAAATACGGTACCTGTGAGAGAGATCTCTCTCTCTGTTTGTCAAGATCTACCTGTGAGAGATCTTTTTCTCTCTTTTTTGTTTTTGTTTAGATTAGCTTGCTTTTTATTGTAATATATTATTAAAGGTCTTAATAAAATCTTACTTTAAAAGGTAGAAGAAACTCCAGACCAAAAATAAAAATAAAAAATTGAACTGGGATATCATGCATGCAGATGGGAATTTTCCTTCCTTCCTTCCTTCCTTCCTTCCTTCCTTCCTTCCTTCCTTTCACACCCCCACCCAAATAATTACCATTGACTGTCACCAAAGATGAAGAACCTATTGACACACTCTAGTCTATTTAGATGTTTGGGGAATTTTGGGTGGTCTTCAGCCAAGTAAATTTCCCTTCAGCCCTGCTGTAGGGGAAAATATATAAATGAGAGGAGCACAGAGGACACATATCTTAATATAAATAATTAGTGAGAAATAACTTGTGCTGTGCAAAATTTGTCCTCCAGGTTCTTGAAAATGTTCTTTCTCTGTTGTTGTTGTTTTAAAAAAGCTTATTTTTTCCTCCCTAACTCATTCTCAGAACACTTAGGAATTTCTTTAGAATTTCTTTAGAACTACACTGGGCACATGCAGGATTTTGAGCTTATTTTTGTGAAGTGACTGAAGGTGGTGTGTGCTTTCCTTTCAACATTTCTGAGTGCTCTGAAACCTTCTCTGCTCCTCACACGTCCTTCAAGCTGGGAGAAAAAAGCCCATGGGAGGATTCACCCCATCATGTCTTCCCTAGGGTTTGAACAGAAGTGCGGTCGCCTGAGAAGATGGCAGAATGCAGAACATCAGAGAGCTGATTTGCAGACTGGTACAAAAGACAGTCACAAGCACCCCTTCGCCACCTCAAAAGGAAAAATAATAATAAGAAAACCCCTTTCGCACACCCTACAAAAAATTCACTAAAATGTTTTCTCCTCTTTGATACTATTTAAATACTATGTCATTTCTTTTCTTATTAACAGGCTGACAATGGAGTGGTGGAAATGGAATATCTATCTATGTGTGATGTATGTAGTGCTTTTTTTCTATATATATATAAAAAAAGGTTATGGGTACAGTGGTACCTCAGGTTACATACGCTTCAGGTTACATATGCTTCAGGTTACAGACTCTGATAACCCAGAAATAGGGCTTCAGGTTAAGAACTTTGCTTCAGGATGAGAATAGAAATTGTGCTCCGGTGGTGCAGCAGCAGCAGGAGGCACCATTAGCTAAAGTGGTGCTTCAGGTTAAGAACAGTTTCAGATTAAGAACAGACCTCCGGAACGAATTAAGTACTTAAACTGAGATACCACTGTACTCTCATTTTCTTACTCATACAGTGGTACCTCTGGATACAAATGGGATCCGTTTCAGATCCCCGTTCACATCCTGAAGTAAATGTAACCTGAAGGTAATGATTCACTGCTTCCGTGCATGCGTGTGACGTCATTTTGAGCGTCTGTGCATGCACGAGCGGCGAAACCTGGAAGTAACACCTTCCGTTACTTCCGGGTCGCCGCAGAGCGCAACCTGAAAGCGCTCAACCTGAAGCATATTGAACCCAAGGTATGACTGTATTGAAATACTGCCCCTCAATGAGGCCAAACTTAGATTCACAAAGTGTTTAGGGGTATGCATCTGCCTGGTCCCCCCAGAAAAAGCACTTTATGTATTTATGTATCTATTTATCTATCAATCTATCATCTATCTACCCATCTACCTATCATCTATCTGTCTATCTAGAAGCATATCAGTAGAAATAACCTTGCAACAAAAAAGTGGTAGCTTGAAGAGTGGTCTTTGTTACCATTTACCGTCAGATGTCAAGGCGATGAGTAACTAGAAGACATCTGAAGAAGCCTAGTATAGGGAACCCTTCTAATGTGTAATGCTTTGTTATGTTTTTATATATGTTGGAAACCGGCCAGAGTGGCCGGGGCAACCTAGTCAGATGAGATAATAATAATAATAATAATAATAATAATAATAATAATAATAATAGTGTAGGCACACTTAATATCTGCACTGCAAATCCATTCTCATGCTGGCTGATTTTATGCCACAATGGCCACACTTGCTCTCATGCAACCTGAGTCCTGCCTCACCAGCTGCCCTTTCTGTACTTCCAAATTCATTACTAAGAAGTTAACAATGTGCTGTGTTAGGTATGGGTGGAGCACTTCCAGCCAGAAACAGAACTGATTTAGAATGACTTGCCTGCTTCTGCGGAACAGAAATCAGGCTGTGCCATGTTTTGTGTTGTTTTTTGCCTAGTATAGTTTCCTAGAGTTATTTGGCCTACTGTTCCCTTTTCAGAATATAAAATAAAATACTCAGCGTCCCCCTGGAAATCTACCTTCTTTAAGCGAACAAGCAGAAAGATGCAGTGACAAATTAGAATTATTTTATGTATCTATATTTCTACCTACATCCTACAACATAGTAAAGAAAGATGTTGTTGTAAATAAGACACCTTGAAGCTTGAAGATATAAAATCGGTAATAACTTGCATTTTGTGTGTTTATTTGGATAATAAAGTAATCACTACGACTTTATGCCACATTGGTAAGTGTCATTACACAACAGACGAAACGTACGAATGGTTTTTCAAAACTGGATGAGGAGGTGGACTGAATAAGATTAAAAACCCAAGGGGCAGACTGGAGTGAAGCCTGCAAGCTCTGTCTGATCTGCTCCAGGGGTGGAGCAGACCTGCCATTGGCCAAATGGGCAGGCAAGCTGTGATCCACTTCCTGGCCTTGGGTGTAGCTGAAAAGAGTTCACCCAAGTTTGGGAAAAAGCCTTGCCTCTAGCATGATCGCCAGAGGCATTGTTGCTGTCCCACAGCGGCATCTGACTTGGTAAGCATCATTACACAACAGATAGGTAAAGGTAAAGGTACCCCTGCCCGTACGGGCCAGTCTTGACAGACTGTAGGGTTGTGCGCCCATCTCACTTAAGAGGCCAAGGGCCAGCGCTGTCCGAAGACACTTCCGGGTCACATGGCCAGCGTGACAAAGCTGCATCTGGCGAGCCAGCGCAGCACACGGAAACGCCGTTTACCTTCCCGCCAGTAAGCGGTCCCTATTTATCTACTTGCACCCAAGGGTGCTTTCGAACTGCTAGGTTGGCAGGCGCTGGGACCGAGCAACGGGAGCGCACCCCGCCGCGGGGATTCGAACCGCCGCCCTTCCGATCGGCAAGCCCTAGGCGCTGAGGCTTTTACCCACAGCGCCACCCGCGTCCCATCAGAACAGATACAATATCTTTATTGTCATTGTCCCATACAGAAAAATGAAATTGAAATGATGAAACATGCATGAATGGTTTTTCAAAATCTTCCTCTCTTCTCTTCTTTCTTTATTCTTCTGCCGTCCTCTTATTTTTATGCAACACATCCCCAAATTCATCTGAGGCTACTACCACCCTCCGGATCGGTCCAGTATCCCACAGCAGGCAATATCGCCCACTTTGGGAAACACTGCCTCGTGCTTGAAACTCCTTTGGATTCACTACTTCATAAGTAGGTATAGGAACAGAGCTTAAGGCTAGCAGTGTTACCTTGCCAATGATAATGGTTACTCATCAGAACATTTTCCTACCACCCAGGCCTGGAAAGTAGAGCATCATCACTACATCTGAAGGCAGCCCTGTTTAGGGAAGTTTTTAATGTTTGATGTTTGATTGAATATTCTGTTGGGAGCCGTCCAAGAGTGGCTGGGGAAACCCAGCCAGATGGGTGGGGCATAAATAATAATAAAGGTAAAGGTAAAGGTACCCCTGCCCGTACGGGCCAGTCTTGACATACTCTAGAGTTGTGCGCCCATCTCACTCAAAGAGGCCAAGGGCCAGCGCTGTCCGAAGACACTTCCGGGTCACGTGGCCAGCGTGACATCGCTGCTCTAGCGAGCCAGAGCTGCACACGGAAACGCCGTTTACCTTCCCGCTAGTAAGCGGTCCCTATTTATCTACTTGCACCCAGGGGTGCTTTCGAACTGCTAGGTTGGCAGGCGCTGGGACCGAACAGCGGGAGCGCACCCCGCTGCGGGGATTTGAACCACCGACCTTTCGATCAGCAAGCCCTTGGCACTGAGGCTTTAACCCACAGCGCCACCCGCATCCCATAAATAATAATAAAGAATAATAAATAATTACATCTCTACCTATTGTCAACCTGCACATTATCAGTGCAGTACATGTTGCGTTAGGAGTTTAGTAGTACCATGTAACTTATTTACATCACTGTGCATTTAAAATCTCATGTATCTTTGTGACACATGGCATAGCTAGCTACAGAGCTAAAGTGTCGCCACAACAGATACATTACTCTCTTCTTTTAAAGTACCAAACTTGTTTTGCTTTAGCAAGATGTGGGGAAGGAGGGGGAAAGCAGCAAATGGCTGCTAATGCTCCAACTTTACATTCACACTTGTGCTTCAAATCATTGGCTAATGTGCTTCTCTTATTCTTGGAAGGTAGCTTCTCTGCTAGAGATCATTTTCTGGGTATGATGAATTATTTGCCACTGGAGTATACTGTGAAGGGGAGAGAAATTGGGAGGGGGGAAGGAAGGAGGGACTTCTTTCTCTAGTAGCAATGAGATCAACCCAATTTTCTTGGAGAGGAAAGGAGGCAACACTCACATCCCAGGAGAATGCAAAGTAATTACAAAGCAATTAAAACATATAATGTATAATGGATGACCTCAAAGACAATGGCAACATAAAGTTAGAGTGGAATGTCTTGAGTGAATAAAAAAAGGCACCGTAAAGCACCAGTGAAAGGTTTTGGGTCGAATCAGCTGAATCGTTAAGGAGAGTATTATTGTTTGCTGACATTCAGGTTCGTCACATGACCAGTTAACTGGATTCAGCTGAGAACACCCACACAGTGCAGGCACTATGCGTTTACATGAAGAGATTAGTTTTTGCATGAAGCATGCACTTTGTGCCCATCAGACAAAATGAACATCAAAACTGCTAAACTGTATTGTCAGTCTAGCACATTGAGACCTTGCGTTCATTGTACATTTTTTATCAAAATCCAGTGTGAACAGAAGAAGCACCACAAATGGAATGTAGAGGCTTCCACAAATGCAAATCATATCTAGGTATAAAATGAAATTCTGCCACTGCTGCCTCTTTTCAGGCTCCAAGGGCAATGGCAGATGCCAGCTCAGTAATAGAGCATCTGCTTTGTATACCACAGCCATGATATGTGAGTACATTTAAAGCAACCCATGGCATGGCAATGGAATTTCCATTTGCCTACCACTATTCCTCCCTCACATCACTCAATGGCCCAGAACTAGCTATGGTTGAATCCTAACAAGACAGAAGTACTGTTTTGGGGGGACAGGAGGCGGGCGGGTGTGGGGGACTCCCTGGTCCTGAATGGGGTAACTGTGCCCCTGAAGGACCAGGTGTGCAGCCTGGGAGTCATTTTGGACTCACAGCTGTCCATGGAGGCACAGGCCAAATCTGTGTCCAGGGCGGCTGTCTACCAGCTCCATCTGGTACACAGGCTGAGACCCTACCTGCCTGTGGACTGTCTTGCCAGAGTGGTGCATGCTCTAGTTATCTCCCGCTAGGACTACTGCTATGCGTTCTACGTGTGGCAACCTTTGAAGGTGACTCGGAAACTGCAATTAATCCAGAATGCGGCAGCTAGACTGGTGACTGGGAGTGGCCACCGGGACCACATAACACCGGTCCTGAGAGATCTGCATTGGCTCCCAGTACGTTTCTGAGCACAATTCAAAGTGTTGATGCTGACCTGTAAAGCCCTAAACAGCCTCGGTCCTGTATACCTGAAGGAGCGTCTCCACCCCCATCGTTTAGCCCGGACACTGAGATCCAGCACTGAGAGCGTTCTGGTGGTTCCCTCATTGCGAGAAGTGAGGTTACAGGGAACCAGACAGAGGGCCTTCTCGGTAGTGGCACCTGCCCTGTGGAACGCCCTCCCTTCAGATGTGAAGGAAATAAGCAGCTATCTTCTCTTTAAAAGACATCTGAAGGCAGCCCTGTTTAGGGAAGTTTTTAATATTTAATGCTGTATTGCTTTTAACACTTGATTGGAAGCCGCCCAGAGTGGCTGGGGAAACTCAGCCAGATGGGCAGGGTATAAATAATAATAATAATAATAATAATAATAATAATAATAATAATTACTATTATGGTAAAGTAATCTTCCTTGGTTGGAGTATGTTGGAGATACTGCCGGAACAGATTGCATGGCAAGGCCCCGACCCCCCAGCTCCCTCCGAAATAAATACACCAACACAAGTATATTGGGTTAATGGGATAAATAAGGCCACAGCTTTATTGGTTACAGATGTGAGCAGTTTGGCTTAGCCAATTGGGTGAAGCAAGACTATATCCTGACTCCTGCCTGTCTGCAGGAAGTGTCTTTAAGGGTCAACCACCAGAAGGGGGAGCCCTATGATGTACATAAATTGACCCCCCTGGGGTCACCATTGGGGTCATGGCATGGCCCCAGCCCACGCTCAGGCTTTGGACAGGAACCACACCCCAGAATGCCTTTAATGGGATACCCTTAACGTGGAGGGGCAGGCGGAGGCAACAGCCTCCCTTCCCATGATAAGGCTTACTCAATGCCTAACCTTACAAAGTTGTGACGATTGCTACTAGGTAGGCGAAAACCAAATGACTACTGCCAATTTTGTCAAGTGGAAAAATTCCAACTCGGCCCCGGCAACCAGGCGACCGACATAAGTCATAGTATGGCCATAGTCATAATACGCAAGAAAAGAGGGTGGATGGGCTGGGAGATCCTGAAATGGAGGCAAAGGAGACTGCCTCCCCAGCCACGCCATGCCCCCAGGTAAACTTGATTGCCTGGCCGGGGGCATGACGCAGCCGGGGATGCCACTGACGTGGGCAGCATTCCTCTGCCCATTACCAGATCACTGAGAGGACCCGGATTCCCTCCCAAAAGCAGCCCTCTGAAAAGGGAGGGCTGACTTGCAAGTGGGGAATAATGCCAGATGGAAATTGACCCAGGAGATGCCTTAAAGGGCATTCTATACTGGATACACCTGGAAGGAGCCAATGAAATTCCTAGGGAGATTGACTTGGGTCTCATTTCATTCATTTCCTCAAGTTAGGCAATGGAAACAAGAGTATTTGAGTGGGTAGGGACACTTGCTGAGGACACCATCATGAATATATGGTTGAGGATGAAGAAGAGAGGGGAGATAGACTGGATGATGAAATAGCCGTATAAAAGCAATTAGATTATCACAATAGTACTAAATGTGGACTTTAAAAATAAAAACGAGGATTGTTGCCAAACCATCAATTTGAAGTAAACAAGGAAGAAAAGGACTGTGAGGGTATTTTTCAATTACAAGGTAATTATGAGCTACAAATGTACTGTGACAACACAGAAGGAAGAAAGGACTGTGGGGACTTCCCTCTATTCAGAATCAACCACTTCAGGAAAGGAAGCAAAGGAACAGTGGAAGGAATGACAGCTCAATCCTTTCCCTTCCTAAACTGTAACACAGCTATTACCCCACACAACTGTTTCCCACCCCACAGATGGGGTTTTTGAGGATTTGAATTTGAAGATATTTAGGAGTGAGAGCTGGACCATAAAGAAGGCTGACTGCCGAAGAATTGATGCTTTTGAATTATGGTGCTGGAGGAGACTCTTCAGAGTCCCATGGACTGCAAGAAGATCAAACCTATCCATTCTGCAGGAAATCAGCCCTGAGTGTTCACTGGAAGGACAGAACGTGAAGCTGAGACTCCAATACTTTGGCCACCTCATGAGAAGAGAAGACTCCCTGGAAAAGACCCTGATGTTGGGAAAGATGGAGGGCACAAGGAGAAGGGGACGACAGAGGACGAGATGGTTGGACAGTGTTCTCGAAGCTACCAGCATGAGTGTGCACAAACTGTGGGAGACAGTGGAAGACAGAAGTGCCTGGTGTGCTCTGGTCCATGGGGTCATGAAGAGTCAGACATGACTAAACGACTAAACAACAACAACAATCTAGGAGTGGGTGAGAGTTGGAACCAAAGAATTAAAAGAAAGAAAAAAGGGATAAGCACAGCATTTTTCAGACTGTCAAAAAAATATTCCTCCTGAGTTTTTATTAAATTAAAAATAACAAACTAATCATGTGGAAGGCTGTAAGTAATACAAGTTTCCTACATAGCCATGGTTTTCTTACATGTTTCCCCCCCTGCTTTTTAACTTTAAAAGAGAATTTTTCTTTTTAAGTTACTTCAATGAAGAAAAAAACACACACCCGTATTACTAAAATGCCAGGGTTTTCTTTCTTTCTGCAACTTGGGGTTTATTAGAACCTGAGAAGATAGCATTTGTTGTATGCTGAAATTATATTTATAATTTTCTATACACAAAGGGCAGAGGAGGTTAGTCAAAATTATGTGGGCTAATAACTCTTGTGTGTTGATTTTTTCCAGCTGTACAATTGCTTCATTATACATTTCTGGTTGCTAATGGAGCAAATCTTGCTATTGTCAAGTAATTTCTTCTGCCCACATTGTACCCCAAACAGATGAGTTATTTCTCCATTGTGAATATGTTTTCTTAAAAGATGCACTGTTGCACCTTAATATATGCAACTAGACAGTGTTTAAATGTAAAATGTGTCTGAGTACTGGAGAGAGCACGTTTAAATAAGAATCCCTAAGTGCAGTTACTTCTGAAATAAACATTGATTTGCTTGACCTACAAGACTGATAAATTGTGGCAAGGCTGGGGCATATCTATTTCAAATACAGAAGGTTGCTCTGCTATTGCGTTTGGATTTCTTTAATGAACATGAAAAACAATCTGTATTGCAATTTATAAATGTTACAAAGGCTTCTTTGGTTTATATAATGCCAGATGTTTAAGCTCATCTGAAGCAGATGCTCTCAAATCATTAATAGGATACCATAATGGATTGGTCCCAAAGGAACAGCTTTCATAGGCTCAATAATGTATCTAAATAATATATCTAAGAAATATCATGCCTAGGGATGTAAGAAGGCATCATTTCCCATTCCACCCTGTATTTGTTGCGAGCAAAACTATTTCCATTCTTCTGCAGTTCTTTGTCTTTCACCGAAAACTACACTACTCGTTTTGCTGTCTGCTGTGGTGAAATGGCGTAGCTTAAGTAACTTATGCAATTAATTAAGTAAATTACATTTTTCCTTACATTATTCCACTCCATTCATTTCATTGCAAAAGAACAATGTAAATGTGGGTGGGGGAATAATCAATTGTGTATCATTTGCAGACTGAAAGTATCAACAACAGTGAAAACAAATGGTATTTTCTGGATTGATTTCCATTCCAGAGATGGGAAGAAAAAGTAAACACTAGCGGTTCCCACTCTCATTTCTGTTTTCTTCAGAATTCTCCAGCACCCCTAATCATTCCCCCAATTTATCATTGTTAATAAAGAGGCATGATTTAGGAATACAAAGGGCCACAGCAGTCAGAATTATGAATTTTATCCAAATAATTTTTATTGGTTTTCATGTAAATACAAGAACGACATGTCCACTGGGACATTCTTATTAAGTTTCATATGCAGTACACAGTAAACAAGCAATACGTTTATTTATGCATTGTCAATTCAAGTATCCTCTCCGCAGAGATTCTTGTGTTGTGGGTGGAATAAGAGTATCTTCTGTCTCATTTATAAAGGGAAAAAATGGAAGCCAGGTCTTGCCAAAAGTGTCTATCTTTGACGTGCCTTTAATTACCCTTCTGTGGCGAGTAAGGCACTCCAATATAGCCACACTGCAAATATTATTTACCCAGATTTCAATGGGGATTTCTATAGGTTGTTTTCAGTATCAGGCTATTTTTTTTTTTTTTTTTGCCAAATAATTTTTTATTGATTTCAACATGTAATTCTTTTCCCAACAATCCTTACTGTCACATTATAATCCCTTTGATTCTGCCTAGTCCTGACTTCCCTCCCTCCCGACCGCTGGTATATACATCACATACTTTTTGCGTAGATTATTGTCATAATTCTACTGTTTTACATTGGAGGTGTTATTCCAGTCCTGCTAGTGTCTTAATATTTTTGTTGTTCTCCTTTATATATTCAATAAATTTATTCCAATTGTTATTGTATCTCTGGTCCTCTTGGCCCCAGATCCTTCCTGTCAATTTGGCAAGTTCTGCAAAATCTATCATCTTCACCTGCCACTCCTGGATGCTTGGTAAATCTTGTGTTTTCCATCTTTGGGCCAGTAAAGTTCTTGTGGCGGCTGTGGCATACATGAACAAGTTCTGGTCTTTTATTTTAATTTCTTTTCCCACCAGACCTAGCAAAAATGCCTCTGGTCTTTTAGGAAAAGTATACTTAAATATCTTTTTAATTTCATTATAGATTAACTCCCAGAATCATTTTACCTTGCCACAAGTCCACCGCATATGAAAGTAATCTCCGTCTATTTCCAACATTTTCTGTCTCTTTTCCTATACATTTTAGCTAATTTTATTGGTGTCAAATGCCATCTATTTCAGTATCAGGCTATTGTTAATCAGGCTGCTGATCACATTAGCATTACGGTACTCTCAGGATCAGGGAATTGGACCTTCTGAAAGAAATGCTAAAGCCTGTCATTTTCATCCAGCTCCAGTTAGAAAACTTTAGGTCTTTTTGTGTGTATATGTGGCATCAGAATGTGGATGGGCTACATCTTCAAATGCACATCCAAATATGCATGCAATTGAAAGTAAAATGGTATGGATAGATGGACATTTCATTTATCCATCTAAATGCTCATCCGATGGCTGCCTCCACATCTTAAAAAAGTACAAGTGGTAACATAGTTGTTACTATTTGGAAGCCACTGTGGAAATGTCACTTGGCAGCAAATGCTCATTTGTTGTTGTTTAGTCATTTAGTCGTGTCCGACTCTTCGTGACCCCATGGACCAGAGCACGCCAGGCACTCCTGTCTTCCACCGCCTCCCGCAGTTTGGTCAGGCTCATGTTTGTAGCTTCGAGAACACTGTCCAACCATCTTGCCCTCTGTCGTCCCCTTCTCCTTGTGCCCTACATCTTTCCCAACATCAGGGTCTTTTCCAGGGAGTCTTCTCTTCTCATGAGGTGGCCAAAGTACTGGAGCCTCAGCTTCACGATCTGTCCTTCCAGTGAGGATGTTCATTACTTACATTTAATGTGTATCAATATTATAATACAGCTAGGATTGGAACAACTGCACTTCTCTGCCAAAGCAATCATACGCAACTCCAAATCAATATAAACTTTGCTTTTTTAAAATAAAAAACCAAAAACAAAAGAAGTTAAAGTTCAGATCGTTATTTTAATGGAAGCAATTATTGTTTCCTAAATGAAGTTATTATTGCTGTAGAAATTAGAATCCTTTCTCCATTACTACTGCCTCTATGTAGGACATGTTTTTTAAAAAAGAAGAAACATAGTGCCATATATAAATGGTTATCAATATAAAGCATAAATATGCAATTACTTCAAAATTAAATGTGTATTGGAAGGGACTTTGTGTATATTTAATATATTTTATAATGCACCAAATGAAGTGGCACAAAAAGCTTGTCGCTTTAGTAACTACCATGTGGATGGGCAAATTACCATAAAATGCTAAAGCTGCAATTGCATACTTATCAGCTGCCCCAGAAAAACCAGGACATCCCTTTTTTCCTGTAAGAGCCCAGGGACCATTTTGGGTGCTTTGCTCTCATGGGATTTCAGGCCCTGAAAAGAAGTTTTTTTGGGTTTGCAGTCTTGCATGGGTCACTTGACTTGTGCTGGATTTTGGACCCAGAAGATGGGTCCCACATTTGCGCTGCGTTGCGTCTACACTTAATAAGGAGTAAAACCCACTGAATTCATTAGGCTTCCTTCTAAACAAGCAAATAATGGAGCTACAAGAATACTTTCGTTTATTATAATTATGGCCGTGCACCGGATCTGCCTGAATCTCAGATCCTGAACTGACTCAGTCCAGTTTGGGTTGACCCAAAGTTCAGCCTGACTGGGTTGAAACAGCTCCAGATAACTCTGCATTGGATTGGGTGTACCTGGACCAGTTTTGGAGTGTCTATAGTGGAGGTGGTCTCATGGCAAGGGGAGAGGCACAGAGTCTAACTCCTGATTAAATATACAGCAGGGTTTCCCAAACTTGGTCTCCAGCTGTTTTGGGAATACAACTCCCATGATCCCTAGCTAGCAGGACCAGTGGTCAGGGCTGATGGGGATTATAGTCCAAAAACAGCTAGAGAAACCCCGATATACAGTTTGGATGGCTGGAGTAGGAGAGGACTGATTAGTAGAGTTTGTGCTGAAGTTAATTGGGGTGGCACTCTAAAATATATGCCCCCCCAGACACACATATATATTGCTTTCCTTGTCTTTATGAACTTTAATCTACCTCCTACTTAAATTGTTTCCCCTTTAGGTATATGAAACTGGTCCCATTTGAATGTACACGGGCAGTAGCATCTTATAGCACCATAAGCTCCTCGGAGGAGAAATGATATTGAAACGGAGGCATAAACAAATAAATCAGGAGTCCAGCCTGCTGCTATAATGTCACTACCTCTTCTCATCTGCCAACCCCCAAATTTGAGTTTGTTGTACAAACAAGGAACATCTGGAAACAATGTGTGATTTTTTTAAAAAGTAAGATTCATTGATGCTGTATCTAACATCCACAACATGGATATTATCCATGGAAAGCCAATTGTAACATTCATGTTACAAGATATTCTATTTTGGATTGCCAAAGGCTGGGGCCAAACACTGAGCAATTGCTGTCACTCTGCATGTGAGCTTTCAAGAGGTATCTGACTGGCCACTGCTGGAGATAGCCTTCTGCTACTGCATGACAGTTTTTACATTCATTTAATATGCTGGATAAATCTGTCCAATTTGGAGTAAAATTCCACTGATACCCCCCTCCCTCTTCTTTATAAGAGATTCTCGTGGTGTGTCTTCAAGCTCATTCCACTGACCTAACTGGGACTTGTTTCTTTTAAAATGTGCATAACAAAGAAGGAAATCCAATTCTTTGCTTGCAGGAAAGCAACCCTTAACAAACATCAAGCCGGGCCATTATCTGTACACATGGCAGGCTGTATGGTGAGCATCTGCGGTCTCTCTGATGAATTTAGCTTGTTATCTCTCCTGCAAATAACAGCAACATAAAATGACAACCGAGGTGTTGCTGTGCTAACGAGCAGATATTATCTCTTGAAAGGTTGTCACACATTACGGCCATATGACGCTCAACAAAGCCCCGGAGTAATGAAACGCCTTTGATTGTATAGTTTGATCTTTTCAGCCACCTCTTTTATTATGGGAAGGAGGGAAGGAAGGAAGGAAGGAAGGAAGGAAGGAAGGAAGGAAGGAAGAGCCCCCAAACCCAGAAGCAGCATTTCCCCCCATTAAACTATTTAAATGCCATTTAGCCCCACTTTATTTCTGACTGAGAGGCCCTATACATTTGATCTGTTGCCCCTCTGAGCTCCAATCTGGATGGCGGAGTGTATTTCTCCAAATGGAATTGTGATGAACTTATACACACTTCCCTGCTTGGGCTATATGCTAATTCATTGTCAGAGACTTTAATTAGCCTTTTGGCCTTCCACTGATTAAGATGAACTCTGGTTCACCCCAAAGCCATGTCCTCCTGCTTTTAGCTGAGGGTCAGCAATGTTGCCAGACTGTCAGCTGGAAATTTGCACAAGGGTAACCTTAAAAAATCAACAGCCATGGGTTTTGCACCATTTGATTGTACATACATTACTTCCTTTTTTTGTGGAGGGGGGGGGGGGAGGATCTATTTTTGTGAGCCATCCTGATAACTTTTTTGAATCCTTCCAAATAAATACTTTTCTTCTTCTTCTTCTTTGGCCTTCACTCATGGCCAAGTAAGATTGTCTTCCATAAACACGGTTGAAACAAAAGCCTCCCACTCACTCCTAGAAAATACTGAGGCACATGCTTGATAAAAGGGGTGTTGCAGCATAAGTTTCCTCCCTTGGTCTACTCATGCCCATAAGAATGTATAAAGAGAGCCCTGGTGTGTACAATTGTATCCATGGAGGGGTATTATCTCTCTACACGTGATCAGGAAGCCCACTCAATTTCTGTAGAACACCCTATCATGCAAAGAAAGCTCTCCAAAAATATGCCTGCATAGATGGGGGCTCAAGGCTCACATTCTAAAAAATAAATATATAATATGCTCTAAGTGTCCCAGTTTTTCAGGGACATCAATTATGAAAGTCTTCATGCAAGGGCAGAGCAACTCAGGCCCAGCAACTATTAGACTCAGGGCTAGCCAGTGGGGCCCAATTTGAAGCACTGGGGCGCAACTTGAATTTATTTATTTATTGGTAGGGCCCCAGTTCACAGCCAAAGTCTGCAAGATCTTATAGATATAAATAAAATCCATCTAGATTGCCCTGGTGCAGGGGCCCCCTTAGGAGCAGCCCACATGGCCCAAGTTGGCCCAATTACTCCAATTGCCTTAAGGTCAGCCCTGATGAGACTGTGCAGGGGTTGGACTGACAAGCCCTGCAAGTTCTAGGTTTCTGGTGTCACCATTCAGAGTACAGACTCAAGGACTTGTTATGGAAGCCACCTTTTATTCACAGTCGCATAAGCACTGCACTACAGCATGGCCATAAACTTGTACATTCAACCACTGAAATATACACCCAATATGTCACAATGGAGATTTATGTTACTGCTTTATGAATGAACACTGTGTTTTATGAATAGACTCTGTATTTTGTGAATTACCTAAGAGCTACCAATAGGGAGCTCTAGAATCTGACAGCTAACCAATTGGGTACTACCAAACAGTGACCCCTATTGCTGAAAGCAGGTAACCAGCAGGGAATGCTTCAGCTCAGCCTTTGCACTGTTGACTGAACACCCCCTGCTGTGCAGATAATGGAGAAAGATCATAAATTGTAATCAGAGGCAGCTACAGGAGAGCTATGAGAGTCAGGTGAGGATCAGATGCCTTGTTAATCCCAGCAGGTATATAAGAGGACGACCAGGTCTGCGGCCTGCCCTAAAGAGGAGAAGCCCAACATGGAAGATTTGTGTATAGTACACAGATCTGAAAGAGCCACAAAGGGTAAACCACCCAAAAGGTATGCTGAAGAGTTTGCTTAAACAGTCATAGCAGATACAGCTGGTGTTAACAACTCAGAGAAGGTTTGGGGACCTTCAAGCTTCCAAGAGGTCCAAAGTTTAACCTCAGAGGATGCTGAGCCATGGTTAAATGCCATGAAGGCTGAACTTGATTCCTCAGAGAGGAACAAGACATGGGAACTACTTCCAGGTCTGCCCAAGCCACAAAAGGTTTACAAAGTTCAGTTATTGCAAAAGTTTTTCAGTGTTAATTTTATGCATTTTTAAAAATCACCATGGTATTTAACAATAATATCTTATGTCCTTTAGAAGAGAAATTGTGAATTAGAGAATTTTAAATACCCGTCATCATCCGTGGCTTCAATTTTGTTTATAACACACTTCCATTTTCTTCCAGTTATGAGGGTGGGGTATTGGGAGGGGCCTCACAAGTGGAGTAGCCTAGGGCCTCTCTTCATCTAAATCCGGCCCTGAGAATGTCCCTATTTTCCCTGCCACTGCCATACTTGGAGAGGAGGACGAGCTGTTGCTTATCCCGAGTGATGGCGGTGGTAGCATTTTTGGTGCAGTCCACAGATGAGAAAAAGAAATCTGCCTTATACTGAGTCAGATCATTGATTTGATTGGCTTGGTATTGACGTCACATCAGCTCACCAGTCAGTTCCCAGCTCTACTTCAAGATACTGAGGACTGAACTTGGGATGTTGTGCATCAAAGCTTTTATTCCACCAATAAGGTATGGTCCTTCCCAGGGCTTTTTTTTTGGTTGGAATTCACAGGAACTCTGTTCCGGCACCTCTTCGGTGGGCTCAGTTGCCATTACAGTGGTACCTCGGCTTACACACGCTTCAGGTTACATATGCTTCAGGTTACACACTCCGCTAACCCAGAAATAGTACCTCAGGTTAAGAACTTTGCTTCAGGATGAGAACAGAAATTGTGCTCCGGTGGCACAGCGACAGCAGGAGGCCCCATTAGCTAAAGTGGTGCTTCAGGTTAAGAACAGTTAGGAACAAATGAAGTACTTAACCCGAGGTACCACTGTATAAGAGAATGAGGGAGGTGTTCGTAGTGAGTTCTGGCACCTCTTTTTCTAGAAAAATAGCACTGGTGCTTCCCTGGAAATGAGGAGGTTATCTGAACTTTGCCTTTTTGGAATGGCTTTCTTAAAATTCTAACCTTTTCCCTTTAGGAGAAAGCTTAGAGACACCATTTGTCAGACATGTGTGGCTTCCAATAGTTGAAAAACAACACAGAACACCAGTTTAATCTAATAGAAACCTAAACTTTATGTGAGTCTGTGTGTGTGTGTGTGTGTGTGTGTGTGTTTAAACATCAAATTTATTCATGCTTCCAAACAGATTTTTCCTCTATTGGTCTCTGTTCTACATAATTAGCCAAATAGCATGGCATATTTTGATTAGAAGGAAACTGTACCAACCATCTTGGTTTTCTTAGCGATCCAATTATGATGGTATTAGTTGTGGTTATGTACATGACAAGAGTCTAACAGTAAACTATTGATCACTATAGGGCAAGCACTGTTTATTACATGTTAGTGTGGCTGATCAGGCACTACACCTTTTTATGCCTCTCTTAAATGAAAACTCAATATTTCTTGCTTTGTCAAGGCTATAATTTACATTTACTGGCCTTCCACTTGAAAGAAGGCCCATGAATTTCATATCTGCAGTATGCCAGCTCTGTGAGCTACCTGGGACATTCCTCTCACGGACCTTTAAAGGAAATGATTGCAGAGAGCTGATATATTACTTTTTAGGTTCTTGTCACTGAACATTGTTCTCATGATATAGTAACTTCGAGCATTCATAAATACGGATATTTGACTTATCTATCAGTGTATGGCATGCATTAGAATTATTTCTAAAGGGGGAAATTGACAGGCATTTCCTGGTATGCCTGCAAAGACTGACTGCACACAGCACCCTACAATTGCCCTGTCCCTTACTCTCTATAGCCATATCACATCAGAGTGTGCACACATTATAGTTCCCACCATTCTGTTTATTAAGTTTAAATTTCATTCTATCCACAGAGCTTATCTCACATCGCAGATTTTCCTTCTCACTTTTCATCAACAGCCCAAGCAATAGGCCATGCTGCTGCCTTTACTGGTGAGGCAACTTGAGCCAAGAGTGAATGCAGACAATCATTGACCAAGTGAGATTTTATGTCCACGAATGACTAGGAGATGTATGTCCCTATGCTCAATCAAGTTCTGCCCTGAGCAGGTCCTCCTGGCCCACTCAGTTGGAATACTGGATGGTAGACCAGGCAAGAATTCATTGGCCAGGTTATGCTACACCTGGCTGCAGACTGCTCAGTAGACCAAAGGGTTGCAAGACATCTTCCACCTGGTCCACTAGAGAGTGTGCCACCAAGCTCTTCTTGCTAGCAGTATAACTGGGTTGTGTGACACTTGCCCAAGAGGCAGTTATGAGCAAGAGTAGAAAAGTGCAGATGTGGATTTGGAGCAGTGAGACTGGTTCCTAAACCAGGGTGCAGGGGCCAAGATGATGCCTTCCCGCTCCCTTTCCAAAGCCTAGTAAGAGTTGGGATTTGGGAAGGAGGTATGAAGACCTACATTGGCTCCCAGTACATTTTCAAGCACCATTCAAAGTCTTTGGTGCTGGCCCCTAAACAGCCCCTAAACGGCCTTGGCCCACTATAACTGAAGGAGCATCTCAACCCCCATCATTCTGCCCAGACACTGAGGTCCAGCACCGAGGGCATTCTGGCGGTCCCCTCACTGGCGAGAAGTGAGGCTACAGGGATCCAACGCTGAGGGCCTTCTTGGTAGTGGCGCCTGCCCTGTGGAATGCCCTCCCATCAGATGTCAAGGAAACAAACAACTATCTGACTTTTAGAAGACATCTGAAGGCAGCCCTCTTTAGGGAAGTTTTTAGTGTTTGATGCTTTATTGTATTTTTAATACAGTGGTACCTCAGGTTAAGAACTTAATTCATTCTGGAGGTCCGTTCTTAACCTGAGACACCACTTTAGCTAATGGGGTCTCCCGCTGCTGCCACGCGATTTCTGTTCTCATCCTGAAGCAAAGTTCTTAACCCGAGGTACTATTTCTGGGTTAGCAGAGTCTGTAACCTGAAGCATCTGTAACCCGAAGTACCACTGTATTCTGTTGGAAGCCACCTAGAGTAGCTGGGGAGGCCCAGCCAAATGTGTGGGGTATAAGTAATTAGTAGTAGTAGTAGTCGTCGTCGTTAGCTCTGACCAAGTCAGAGAGTCCTCCTTCCTCCTTCCCAAAGTCTAGTCAGTGCCTGCCCAGCTTTGGAAAGGAAGAGGGAGAGCTCTAGGACCCTGCCAGAGCTTCATCTTTCTTCACAAAGCCCTGCACTTCCTTTGGGCAGGTGACTTTGGGCAGGTGTGTGTCAAATTTTGGGCTCTCACAGGGTGCCATATTACCAAGGACCACCCCTGCACTAGAATAACTATTTAGTTTCATGCTACCCATAAAAAGGTAAAGGGACCCCTGACCATTAGGTCCAGTCATGGTCGACTCTGGGGTTGCGGCGCTTTATTGGCCGAGGGAGCTTCTGGGTCATGTGGCCAGCATGACTAAGCCGCTTCTGGCAAAACCAGAGCAGCACACAGAAACGCTGTTTGCCTTCCCGCCGGAGCGGTACCTATTTATCTACTTGCACTTTGACGTGCTTTCGAACTGCTAGATTGACAGGAGCAGGGAGCGAGCAACGGGAGCTCACCCCATCGAGGGGATTCGAATCGCCGACCTTCTGATCAGCAAGTCCTAGGCTCTGTGGTTTAACCCACAGCACCACCCACGTCCCTCATGCTGCCCATAGTGTGGCCTCAATCTAGGGCTCCGATAGCTTTACAAGTAGGGAGCATATTTTTACAATGTTTGCTGCACATTGTAGGAGACTGTGTTTCTGTATGGGTGTGAATTGACACATAATGAGCATTGAATCACTTGCCACAGGGGGCAGTGTATGCATGGAAACCATGGAGCCATTTGGCCCTGAAACTAGGAGCAAAGTTCAGGTCAGTCTGTGACTTGTGGGTGGATGTGGCATGAGTTTCATGCCCTTTTGGTCCCATCACTCATTGATTTCACGGTTATGCTAAAATATGACTTCTCATCGAAGCTGACTTCCAAAAAGGGGAGGGGGGAGATGGAACATGCCATCACCTTTTCCTCCTAATCAAGAGCTGAAATATTTAAGAGTTGCCATCTGAAGTCAAAATGTTTAAGGCTGTGAAATGACTGTAACAAGATATATGCTCTGTAAATAATTAATTATGCATCTTCTTGAAGTCTGGTGCTATGACTCAGTCAGGACATGATCCAATTAAATCAAGCTTCTCCTGACTAGGAGGGGAATGGAGAGTAAAACTTATTATTTCACCCACACAAATCTGCTCCAGCATCAAATGGGAAGCAGATCTTAAAAATTAAAACTTCCATCTTCAAGTTAATCAGCATGACCTTGCGAGAACAAAAAGGGCATTGTTGGCTCCCAGCTGGCCTAGAGGAAAGAGAACAGAATTTCCTTAGAGAGGAATCAACCATATGCTAGCAAGGCATTATCTTGGCTCTTTACACTGTTGATATTTTCCTTGCCTTTTTATGCTTCTATCAATATTAATTCTTTGTTTAAGAGCAAAGAAGACCTAAAGGGATACAGTGTCAATAGCAATTGCCGTATCTAATTTCCGCCATCTTCTCTACAATCCCAAATGAAATAAAGGGAATATGACATATTCTGACTGATTAGACGATTCAGCCATTTTTAGAGTGATCAACTTCAGTTGCAGGGGAAGAGCACTACATAACTGAACGCTCTGCCTGTCAGATGTTGTTGAACTACAACTCCCAGCATCCATTACTATTTAAGAACAGGCCAATGGATCAGGCCAATGGCCCATCTAGTCCACCATTTTGTTCTTAGAGTAGTCAGCCTATGGGAAGCCCACATGCAATAACTGAGTGCAACAGCACACACTCCACTTGTGATTCTGAGTAACTAACATTCAGAGGCATACTGCCTCCAAACCATTGTGGCTAGTAGCCATTGATAGCCTTAAGCTCCATAAATTTGCTTAATCCTCTTTTAAAGAAACATATTGTGGAAGCAAAGTCCATAATTTAACAGCTTTTGGCATGAAGTAGTACTTTCTTTGCACATTCAGATTCATTAGCCGACCCTGAATTCTAGTGTTATAAAAGAAGGGCAAAATCCTCTCCCCAATGGCGTACCATGCTGGGGGCCTCAAGGGGTGGTTGCCTCGAGTGCAAAATTGTTAGGGGCACAAAATGTCAACACCCGGATCTGCCCCGATACAGCTCTTCTCTTACTGTGCTGTGTTGAAAACAGCTTCTATGTGCAAACTAGGAAGTGACCTCTAAACAACTCTTCCTATCTCTGTGGCTGTGATCTCCTGGGTGATGTGGATGCCATTAGACAGCTTAATACACATGCATACTACATCCAATTTCCTGCCTCCCACCAACTCCTCCACGTGGTTCTGGGCACTGACAACCTACGCTATGCCACTGCCTCTCCCTATCCACTTTCTCTATAGTATGTAGAATCTTAAGCACCTCTGCCATTTCACCCCTTCCTCTTCTTTTTTTCTGAACTAGAAATCTCCAAATGTTCTAACCATTCCTAATAGGAAGCTTGCTCCAATCCATTGATCCTTTGGTATGTTGTTGTGGTAAAGAATTCACCTCTAAACCACCTTGTTTGTTTCCCAGGTGAAGAACAACTACCTTTTGAATAAACCACAGAACCAAGGAGGCACCTAGAATTTATTATAGCTATTGCAATAGGAAAGAGCTCACTCAACTCTGAATTCATACCACACTCTTTTCTGAACCAGCTCTACAAAGGGTGAAGTCACCAGAAATGTACACAGTATTCCAAGCACAGTTTTAGCATTGATTTGTCTAATGGCATTATCATATTGGTCGTTTCATTTTCAATCCCTTTCCTAATGAACCCTAACATGGAGTTTACCCTTTTCACTGCTGCTGCACACCGTGTTGACATCTTCATTGAATTATCCACTACATCCCCGAGATCTCATACAATCACGATCAGTTCAGATCCCATGAGCACACAGTTCTATACAGTTCCTTATCATAAAAAGGTGACCTGTCTCACAAAGCCCTTCATTGCTAACTGCATATGTCTTTTAGATCTACTCAAGTGCTACTCTAAACAAGTAATTCAGCAGTAAATCTCATTGACTCTTGTAAAGGGGTATGGGATTGCAGCCTCATCTTGCTTCTGAGTAAACCTTCATTGGATTGTACTGTTAGTCTTTTACTGTTTCTAACCGATCTCTTGGTTTTAATAATCTTTGTGGATGTTAATATTCATTCTTATTTAATGATTCAGTATGCTGTAGAAATTCTCAGACTGAAAAGCAGGTACAAAATCAATTGTAAATAAAGAAACAAAATTGTGATCTCTCAAACACCTCCTCCTTGAAGAGCTATTTTTTTTTTTTTAGAAAAAGAGGTGCCGGAACTCATCATGAACATCTCCCTTGTTCTCTTATAATGGCTATGATGTCCACCTGAGAGCTGCTGGAACTGAGTTCCACTGAGTTCCAAGGGGGGGGGGAGCCCTGGGCACCTTCCATGGAGACTATAGATAAATAGGTACCACATTTCCGTGCGCTGCTCTGGTTCGCCAGAAACGGCTTAGTCATGCTGGCCACATGACCTGGAAGCTGTACGCCGGCTCCCTCGGCCAGTAAAACGAGTTGAGTGTCGCAACCCCACAGTCATCCGTGACTGGACCTAATGGTCAGAGGTCAGTTTACTGTTACCTAGGGGTAGCAGTAGGTGCTTGCAACATTGCACCACAGTCTTGTTCGCATTTCTGACAAGTTCCTGTCCAGTCCAGAACAACACAGAGCCCTCTGCTGAACAGTCAGGATTTTGTTTTTGTCTTCTCCTCCTTTGAGCATGTGGTGTGATTTCCCCCCACCACACACACACACATTCTCTCATCAGAGCACTTCCCCATGTCTTCAGAGAAGCATTCTGAAGAGGTGAATGGAAATACTTCCATGCCTTCATCTCAGAGTGTCAGATATCTGTGTGAGATGCCGCCCCTCCCACTTCAAGACAAGTTAAGATTCAGACCCGGGAGGCATTACTTTCTCTGATGCATCTCTGTGTTCAGTTCTGCAAAGAAAGAACCCCAGGAGAGAAAGCCAAAACAAAACACTTGCTGTCTGAGTCACAGATCGTCAGATCTGGGAAGGTTAGGAAACCCACCCCCTTTGGGGGAAAAAATCTCAGTCCGTTCCTTGATGGTGCTGAAATATCTAGCAATCTCAGATAAATTCCATGGTATCATTTGTGGAGTGAGTTGCAGGAGCCAGTCCACCTACTGCAATCCAGTGTTAGAACTTTGGCAGAATGGGATTAATAAACTCTACAAATCACGGTGCATGCAGTCAAAGAGATCTGTAGAGGTGTCCTCCCAAAAACAGTGTCACAGTCACTTACCAGGACATGACTGGGCTGGCGCAAGGCTGCAGCCAGCTTCTGGCAACATGAATGAAATAGTGGGACATTCACAATCAACCCAACCTTCCTCTACTCTTGCTCCACCCTATCCAGGAACGAACTTGCCCATGTGAAGACCACCTGGTGGAAACCCTTACACATATGGTTCTTAATTGTAAACTATATGCTGATCTCCATCAGGAATTTCTAAATCAGTTCTGTATCCCCAAATGGAAACCAGAGTTGGAGGTCATACATTTTCTATTACTGGGGAATGATCAGGAGCTCACCAAGTTAGTGGCGAAATATCTCTATTTGGTTTTTTGTCGTCGAAATACACTGCAGACGTCTGATCTCCCTGGAGACCAAAAGATGTGACGATAGACTGCTCTGCCTCCTTTCTTTTAGCAAATGTTTTGTGCCACTGGGGAAGTGGTAATTCTGTATTGATTTGGTTTGGATGTTTGTATGTGATGCCAATAAAAGGTTTGATGATGATGATATCCAGGAAAGCAGCAGCTGTTGCCTGTATTTGGAGGGCAGCTCTGTGCTCCAAACTACCACCCACTTAAAACAACAAAAAACCTGTTACAATTCTTTCTTCTTCTTTCTGAATGCTAATTTCTATATGTGCTGATTTCTTGATATAATCATAGAGCTGGAGCAGGTCTCATAGGTATTCTAATCCAACTACCTGCTTGATAAAATATATCCATTGATGCATGGATGCTAGGGGTATGCAGTGGTTACAAGATTCTCCCTGTGTTTGGTGAGATCTTGAGGCACAATTTGGGCAAGGTCTGTAGCTCAGTGATGTAAAATCTGTTTATCATGAAGAAGGTCCCAGATTCAACAGCCAGCATTTGCAAATAGGGCTGAGAATGTCTCCTGCATGAAACCTTAGCAGTGGTGTCCAAACTTTTTTCAAAGAGGGCCAGATTTGATGAAGTGTGGGCCGACCAAAGGGCCAACCAAAATTGTTGACCTTTTTTTAGGATTCAAGTTGTGACCTTTTTTTTTTTTTCCTTTTTAGGATGGAAGTTGTTGAGGTGTTATTTTAAGGAATGTATCCCAGGAAATAAGCTGCCACAGGGGCCAAATGAACCCAACCGGCAGGCCGGATTAGGCCCCCAAAACTGACTCCGGACAGGCCTGCTTTAGTCTTTGCCAGTCAGCTTAGGCAATACTGAGCTAAATAGACCAGTGGTCTAACTCTCAGTGTAAAGCAACTTCCTATGTTCCTAATCAGACTCAGAAACACAAAAAAATCTACCCCAAACCACCGCAGTCCACCTCTTTATTTGGAGTATACACTGAAACAACGCACATTTCTAGTATGTATATAAGCTTCTGAACTCAGCAATGGTTTAACCAAACCACCTGCGTTTGTGCAGAGCAGGTCTTAAGTAATCTATTGGAGATCTCAAGAGTGCTTTCTACTTTGGTATTTGCATATGGTTGGACTAGATGACCTTCCTTCGTTTTTATATGTTCATTTGCCCTTTGGGAGCAATATGCATAATCCTACTTTGAATTAACATTTGAGGATTATAATACCCCAGGGCCCTATTCAATTTACATCAAGATTGCTTGTACAAGCAGTGTCATCCAGCAGCACTTCTAAGATGTCTCACATAAAATTTTAACCTTTTTTTTTTTTAGTTTTTAGTTTTTACTGTGCTCCTTGTTGTTAACTGTGTATCCACTTTAAGGTAATGCTAATTGCAGAGAAATCTCGAGTGATGGCCATTAGGTTAGAAAGATTTTTATATTTTTTGTGCAAAACTTGACTCGATGGTGCCTAATGAATCGTAAGTTTCTCCTACCCAATTAATTAGTTAAATGCCACTGTTTAATAGCTTTGGATAACATACCAGTTTGACATATTGTAATGTAAATGTGAGTTTCTCTCTCACATTATGTTAAAAGAGCTTAAAATTAGGCTTGGACTAAAATGGAAGATAATTTTAGTGAATGTTTTAATGCCCCAGAAAACCTTCCCTTGGTTTTTTTCGGGGGCGACGGGATGTCAAAAATATATATGTAGGTGTTCACAAGAAGAAATACCTACAAAATGCTGCTCCAGTTTGGTGAGACAGGGACAACACGTTGAAAATGAGGATGGTTTCTTTGTTCTCTCACATTCAGCATAATCTCTGCTTTCCCTCTGAGATGTTGCTATATGGCTAAATGTGATTCAGTATATGTAGCACTGAAGCATCCTTAGAATGACTACCATCATACTAGAATAGCTGCAGTTAAAATTCTGCCGAAGAATATCAGCAGAATAGACTGTGAATACTGATTTTTATTTTTTACTTTTATTTTTACGGGTGGGGGGGAGAGAGAAGAATTATTTGAAAGGCGCCTTTTGAGCCTCTCTAAAGCAAATATTTCACAATGGCATTTCTCTACCCTTGTATCTGTTTCTCAAAAATGCTTGAATCAGGTTGAGGCTGAGAGTTCAGCTATTCATATTTTATGTGTTATTGGATGGGTTGTCATTAGAAATGACATCAAGAAAATGTCCTCAATCAGGCCTTCATTGACACACTTTCAGAGAGACATTGTTTTTCCCCATCCTCTACTATTTTATAACATTTTATCTGTGCTTCCAGGCCTTTCTCTTAAACGTTCAATTTTTAAAAGCTATGGTGAGCTAATAGCATCTTGATATGCACATAATAGCATCTTGAAGTTTCACATAAGTATTAAATATATATATAGGAAATGTCCTTTAAGATAATGTTGCTGAACTTAATCTCCTGAAACTGCATCCTGCCAGTCTGGGCTGCTTTAAGCAGTAATATATTAAGCAAATGTCTCTTAAAAAATAGTTGTTCGTGAATGATGTAGCATACCAATGCATCATTATAGCAATTCCATTGCTTCAAATACTATAAATATATGTTCAAAGACCCTGTTTCTCTTCCCCAGTGTGTAAAAAAGAAGCTGATGGGGTCATTGAGAGCCAACGTAGTGTAGTGGTTAAGAGTGGTGGAAACGTAATCTGGGGAACAGGGTTCGTATCTCCACTCCTCCACATGCAGCTGCTGGGTGGTGACCTTGGGCTAGTCACACTCCTCTGAAGTCTCTCAGCCCCATTCACCTCACAGACTGTTTGTTGTGGGGGAGGAAGGGAAGGAGAATGTTAACCGCTTTGAGACTCCTTAAAGGGAGTGAAAGGCGGGATATCAAATCCAAACTCCTCTTCTTCTTCTTCCTACAAGCTGAGCTGGTGGAGATGAATTTGAGAGTTCCAGGGCCTCTGCATATCAGGCCATGTGGGATCAGGGTGTGTGAATCATGGTGGTTGATAAAAGGCCACTCCACCCTCTGGACCCGAATCCTGATGCTCTGTCACAGTTCTGGTGTTCTTGCCTTAGGATACAGGTTGCTTCAGGGCGAAGGAAGAATGGTTTGCTCCTTTGCTCAGTTGGCTCTGGCTGGTTACACACACACACAGAGAGAGAGAGAGAGAGAGAGAGAGAGAGAGAGATTTTGTTCTGGGTGTTCTGTTCTTCAGTCCTGGTTAAATACACCAAGGCTGAATCTACACACATAAAAAAATATATTAAATAAATATGGAATTTGCCATTGGCTCACCAGAGCCATCTAGTGTCACAGTTGTATAATGCACTTAAAACGCACTCAAAACGTTATATTTGCAGCTTTATAGCTGAGTCCCATGTTTTACGGGGTTGTGCAGGAAATGGGGAAGCGTCATGTGAATCCTTATCTTCAGCCTGACTTTGAAGTAGACACAGAATCACTGCGTCAGTGAACACTAGGCCTAATTCGATCCAATTTTTATTTGACAGTTAATTCTCTGAATAAAATTTCTGTTTCGTGTTTACTAGATATGCCAACTTTCATTTTCAAAAAGCCATCTCCAAAATGTATTTACCTTGGTTCAGGAATTGGGTTCACAAGGTGTTTGCATTAAAAATTATGAATCTAATTACAAGGAGATGTATGGGTAGATATAATCGCAAAGCCATCTAGTAAATAAAAAGTGAAGGTTGCATGTTTTCTGCAAAACATTCTTTTCTGAGCACAGATGATGGCCCTATCCCAGAGATAACTACATGCATCATTACTTTGTTGTTGTTTAGTCGTTTAGTCATGTCTGACTCTTCGTGACCCCATGGACCAGAGCACGCCAGGCACACCTGTCTTCCACTGCCTCCCACAGTTTGGTCAAACGCATGTTAGTAGCTTTGAGAACACTGTCCAACAATCTCGTCCTTTGTCGTCCCCTTCTCCTTGTGCCCTCAATCTTCCGCAACCGCAGGGTCTTTTCCAGGGAGTCTTCTCTTCTTATGAAGTGGCCAAAGTCTTGGAGCCTCAGCTTCAGGATCTGTCCTTCCAGTGAGCACTCAGGACTGATTTCCTTAAGAATGGTTAGGTTGGATCTTCTTGCAGTCCATGGGACTCTCAAGAGTCTCCTCCAGCACCATAATTCAAAAGTCTCCTTGTTGTGGCGAAGGGGCTTGAATAACTCACTATGAGCTATGCTGTGCAAGGCCACTCAAGATGGTCACAGTGGAGAGTTTTGACTAAACGTGATCTACCTGGAGCAGGAACTGGCAAGCCACTCCAGTATCCCTGCCAAGAAAACTCCATGGACAAAAACTGTTAGGAGCAGCCTACTCTCGTGTAGGACCCTGGTAGAGACACATGCCTGACTGGCATATTCTGTCCCTCCTGGTCGGTCGTTCAGGAGCTTCAAAAGCTTTCTTCTGCCCGAACATCACAGCGACTGATACCAAAAGGCATTAGCATGCTTAGGGATCCTGCAGAGTATTTGCAGTTTGCGTAACAGAACTCAGTAGCACAGCATTTTGGCTAATCTACTTTTATTTACATATAATACACTTGGAGCATTCTGCTTTAGCTCCTTCCTCTTTCTCATCAGATAGCAAAGAGAAAGAACAAAGGACAATAGTCCCCCTTCAAGGAGCACAGTAATACAAAACATCCTGTCTCCGTCACTTCCCGCACTGTGGAATGAAAACATACACCGTCATGAGATAGACAACAATCTCATGACTGCAAACATGGGGAATGAATCTCCAACAAAAACAACAGGCATCATTAATACATGCATATAATTGCACATGCTTACTCACTTATCTGATTAGCTGCCATCACTTTAGCAGCAGGAATAATGGGATGGGGGCTGGATTCGACCCCCAATCTGGTTTACCAAAGGAGCAAATAGCATTTCAGTGCACTCTGGTTTCTGTCACAGTGTTCCTTTACACCAGAAGCAGTTTAGCCATGCTGGCCACATGACCCAGAAAGCTGTCTGTGGACAAACGCTGGCTCCCTCGGCCTGAAAGTGAGATGAGCACCACAACTCCACAGTCACCTTTGTCTGGACTTAACCGTCCAGAGGTCCTTTACCTTCTTTTCTTTCTTTTTTTACCTTTAATTAAATCTGCACAATTGAAGTTTGGGTACGGCACATGAAACTGTGCTGGAAGAAAAGATCTGCAGCCAAGGAAACCATATTTGCAGCATTTGTGTGCACATGGCTACTGCTGTATCAGAAACAAGGAAAACACAATGCTGCCTAGCAAGGGCAGATTATTTGACCCTCTAGCCCAATGTGGTTTGCTTCAACTGGTAGCAGATCTCCATGGTCCCAAGCCAGCACCTGTTACCCAAGGCATCTTTTTAACTGGCAGAGCTTGAACCTGGGTCCTCCTGGACTATAGTCTCCATGGAAGGTGCCCAGGGCTCCCCCCCCATTGGAACTCAGTGGAACTCAGTTCCAGCAGCTCTCAGGTGGACATCATTGCCATTATAAGAGAACAAGGGAGCGATACCTATTTATCTACTTGCGCTTTGATGTGCTTTCGAACTGCTAGGTTGGCAGGAGCTGGGACCGAACAACGGGAGCTCACTCTGTCGTGGGGATTCAAACCACCGACCTTCTGATCGGCAATTCCTAGGTTCTGTGGTTTAGATCACAGCGCAACCCGCATTTCTCCCCCTACATATTCCTTATTCTCTCCTTCCCTCCCCCTGTCCTCTTCCTTTTGATAGCCCTGGATTGTTCTGGGTGGACTTCAATCCACTCAGAAGAAATTATCCTGACCCTGTGCCTGGATTTACCCAATTCAGTTCAGAATCCAAGATTTATCCCACACTTTGCTATCTTTTAAGAAGAGTTTGGATTTGATGTCCCGCTTTATCACTACCCGAAGGAGTCTCAAAGTAGCTAACATTCTCCTTTCCCTTCCTTCCCCACAACAAACACTCTGTGAGGTGAGTGGGGCTGAGAGACTTCAAAGAAGTGTGACTAGCCCAAGGTCACCCAGCAGCTGCATGTGGAGGAGCGGGGAAGCGAACCCAGTTCCTCAGACTACGAGTCTATCGCTCTTAACCACTACACCACACTGGCTCTACTGAAGTGTCTATTCCTCTTTCCAAAAGCCTTTTTAAGTTGATTTTGATCACAGCCTTTATCTGCATTGGTCTAGAAACTGTATTTATATATCTTTTATTGCATTGTTAAATTGCTTTATCATTAAATCACTTTATTGTTAAATTGGGATGTTTCACGGGAAGCAATAGGTTGGTGGCTGTGGTACAGAAAATTAGAAGAGAAGACAGAGTTTTGGGTTTTGTGTGTGTGTAAAAGACAAATGCAAGACCTGTGAAACAATAGAGTCCTTCAAACAGGATTTTAGTGGAAATGAACTCAACTAGCCTTATATGTCACAGTACACAGAGGATTTGTGCACTGTACTAAAAATGTTAGCGATCTTATCTGTCATGGTGCATAGCACAAAAGACACAGTTCCTGTCACTTTACATTCTGTCAGTCATTGGACAAGGTTGATACCCAGGACAATTCTCTAAGAAGAATCATTATAGCTGACCTCCCCACAGGAGCTGTGTTGTCAACAAAGGGGATACAAAAAAAAAACAAAAAAACCAGCTGCTTAAAATGGACCCTTAAAATGAACAAAACCATCTTAAAAGTTGTCTCTGCAAAGTGGTTTTCTCAGGACCACATGGCCCATTGAAGTATGATAGTGTTGTTGTTTAGTCATTTAGTCGTGTCCTATTCTTTGTGACCCCACGGACCAGAGCACACCAGGCACTCCTGTCTTCCACTGCCTCCCGCAGTTTGGTCAAACTCATGCTGGTAGCTTCAAGAACACTATCCAACCATCTCGTCCTCTGTCGTCCCCTTCTCCTTGTGCCCTCCATCTTTCCCAACATCAGGGTCTTTTCCAGGGAGTCTTCTCTTCTCATGAGGTGGCCAAAGTCTTGGAGCCTCAGCTTCAGGATCTGTCCTTCCAGTGAGCACTCAGGGCTGATTTCCTTAAGAATGGAGAGGTTTGTTCTTCTTGCAGTCCATGGGACTCTCAAGAGTCTCCTCCAGCACCATAATTCAAAAGCATCAATTCTTCAGCTGTCAGCCGTCTTTATGGTCCAGCTCTCACTTCCATACATCACTACTGGGAAAACCATAGCTTTTACTATATGGACCTTTGTTGGCAAGATGATGTCTCTACTTTTTAAGATGCTGTCTAGGTTTGTCATTGCTTTTCTCCCAAGAAGCAGACTAAGGAAGTATGATAGTATCATCAGTAATAAGAGAGAAAGAGAGAGATTCTTCCCATTCTGTTACTTACCTTATTCAATACATTTGAAGATCATTGCTACCAAACTTACCCTGAAAAGCACTGGGTATGCGCTCTTCTCCAGAACCTAAACAGATCCCCTGTGCCAAATCAGAACAGATTAGTAGTTTGAAAGCACTTAAACCATTGGCTTACTTCGCTAGATGAAATAATCTGTACTGGTATGTAATACAGTATTGCCAATAATTTGAGGAATAAAATTGAGAATCAGTAAGGATTGGAAGAAAAAGCAACGGAACATACCATGTTTCACTAGAGGTTTTCTAAATCTGTGTGGTCGGCTGTGGGGAGCATTACTTATAAAGAGATGAGAAAACATAGTAAACCTACATGGGACTGTGCACAGAAATATAGTTACCAACTGCAGTTGACTTTATATATTCTGCAATTTGTGAGATTATTTATAAGAGAGCTAAATAAATGCACTCTTCCACTGAATTCAGAATCTGTAATTTAAAATGCCAGATCATCACTGCCTTTTGCAGAATCTTGAATTATCTGCACATATTCTTTAATGGGATTTAATTATTGTTTATATTTGAAGGCAACAGCAAACACCATTTCAAAGCTTTGCTTTCTCTCTGCTAGGCTCTGGGGTGGCTCAGCCCTGCTACTGAACAGAGTTTGGATCATGTATAACTTTACACCTGCTTAACTTGCACAAGCTTGCTTGACACCAGCTTCTTGCACAAGCTTGCTTGACACCATCTCCTTAATCTCTCATCTCCTTCCACCCATCTCTGCTACCCTTAGCATCACAGCTAACTTTGTGGTTAGGCAATACTCCTCAGAACAGGGGCAACCCCACCCCCACCCGCATATTCCCAGGCAAAATTAAAAATTTAATACAAACTAATTATTAAGAGAAAACTAAGGAAACCAAAACAGATGGTGAAGATACATTTACTTCCTACACATTGCCATGAGTTAAATCATATAAAATTTGGCTAAGATATATATTGGTATGTGTGATGTTGCTCATTAATGTTCCCAACTTGCTTCTAGGTCAATCCATGTGGGTAACATTGGTCTTTCTGGAAATGGAGGTATCTTGTTGATTCCAAGTAAATGCTGCAAGATATTCACAAATTCTTAATTTATAGTTGTTTGAAGAAAGGACAAAAAAACAATTCCTTAATATGATTTTTTTAAAGCACATGATGCAAGCAGTACGTAACAGTGACATCACACAAAAGAATTCGGATTTCTGACCAATCCTAACAACAATCCCTTGGATTGGTTTTGAAAGTTGGACCTAATCAATACCAAGTAAGAATATTTTGGCTAGTCCCATGAAAAGTGTTAGCCTCTGTTAGCACTGGATTTCTTCATATGGACCAACACAGCTACTCTAGAATACTGAATCTAGCTGTTCAAGGTGGGATCTGCAACCAGAAGGAAAGGGTTTTTTTACCACCTGAAGATAGACTTTGCAGTTTGTGGATTACATCCCCTTCAGCCTCTAGATAATGCTATACCTTTTGACCCCTTTAACTAGCACTATTCCAAAATATTCCCCAAATAACCCCTGGATTTGCAAAGATACAGACTGCTTTGACTTTCGCCCAGGATCCTGCATGCTTTATTTAAGGTGCGGGACTGAACTGGGTTCCAAGCTAGACACAAACACACACACACACACACGGATAAGAAGAAATTGCTTCTTTGTCCCAGGATCCAAGACATGCAACCTGATAACTTAGCACCTGGCAGGTGCAATTCAGACTATAAGTAGACCCCATACCCATAATATCCAACCATTTTTTTTGAGAGTGTGTTTGATTTTCTCCCTGTCCATTCATCCCCTACTTTGGGGTACATCTTGCCAGATGAAGAATTCTGGCAAATATGAAAACATTTTCAAGTTTATGTGATTTTTTTTTGATGGGTGGTGGTAGTCATATTACAGGGATTATTGAACTGTGGAATCCCCCCCCCCCCACAACACCACCAACATGAATACCCTCGGTTCCTCACCCGCCCCTTTAAACAAATAACTAAAACAAGTACATCTCAGCCACAGAAGGCCACACACCTGTCAATCCACTCCTGGAGAGAGAAATTACTCAACTGGTGAGCTGCCCCTTCTTTGTCCTCTAGTCTTTTCTACCTGGACTTGACCCCTTTAGACACTTGCTATGGTGAGCTGCAGACATTTCCCTCTTTGCCTGCCTGACAGGCAACATGCAGTAGCCTCCGCACATGGTCTGGGTATTAGTGGACCTGGCAAACTGCTGGCAGAAAAGCTTTCAGGACGGGGAGGAGAAGTCTGGTCTGGCTCCCTGCTGTCTTCTCTGTTGGAGCCTCCATCCAGACTGGAAGCCTCATCAGTACTCCTGCTTTCTGCTTCCAGTATTTCCCAGCTTGTACACTCCTCTGGGGTGTGGCCAGAATCCCACCACCACTGTTCTGGGTCCAAGTCTTCTGCTTCTGTGCCATTCCTGGAGGGTTCTTGGTATGGAGCCGTCCATCACTCCTCCGCATCCAGCCAGTCCCTGACAAAACCCTTAGTCCAACATGTTAGATGGCAATCATTTGCACACTTAACTGGGTTTTGTTGTTGTTTAGTCGTTTAGTCGTATCCGACTCTTCATGACCCCATGGACCAGAGCACGCCAGGCACTTCTGTCTTCCACTGCCTCCCGCAGTTTGGTCAAACTCATGCTGGTAGCTTCGAAGACACTATCCAACCATCTCGTCCTCTGTCGTCCCCTTCTCCTTGTGCCCTCCATCTTTCCCAACATCAGGGTCTTTTCCAGGGAGTCTTCTCTTCTCATGAGGTGGCCAAAGTATTGGAGCCTCAGCTTCATGATCTGTCCTTCCAGTGAGCACTCAGGGCTGATTTCCTTAAGAATGGAGAGGTTTGATCTTCTTGCAGTCCATGGGACTCTCAAGAGTCTCCTCCAGCACCATAATTCAAAAATAACTGGGTTTAAGCCCCATTAAATTCAAAGTTACTTTTTTTCTGGGTAGACATTTATACGATTGCACTGTTAAGCACGCAAAAGAAGTTAGTCACATTTTTGCTTTCTTGGAGGCAGCCTCCTGAGATTAACAATTCAATCAAGGTTACCACTTTGTGTTATAAGTGTCCGCCATTGTCATGCTACAACTATGCTAGCCAGGAGGTAGCATGCAGTGGAACCACTCTTTTCATAAAATCCCTTTGAGAGAACAAAAATATGGTACTCTTCTAAGAAAGGCAATGAACACAGACATTTTGTGGGGGCAGACATCAGGGAACAAAAGCTCAATTTGCAATTATATTGAATCTGTTGTCTGGAGCTAGTTAATTAGCATACACACAGGATTACCTTTGTGGTACAGTTCAGTTAGGTACGGCTCAAACACAATTAGAATGGGCTATTGGCTCTGGGAACATTCCCATCATTTTGTGGGCCAGATTGTTTCAAGGCTAAGAAGCAAGTCTAATTCACTTTTGAAATCCAGAAGGTCATTAGCACAGCTTTGATTGCAAGAAACAGAAACTGTCTTCTAGCTGTGCAGAAAGACAAACAGGGAACTCATTTAGACAAGACAAATACGGCAGTAACTGTCTCACTTCTTTATGCCCCAAGACATCAAGTCTTATTGTGTGAAATGTTATTTATACTTTATAAAGTTACATGTGTTTTATTTCTTTTTAACTACCACTGATTTTAATAATCTAAATACCTGTTTTTAATTTTTTATCAATAATTTGAATGTTTTGTTCTTTAAACTGCTTTGTTGTTTTTTTTAAAAAACAATCAATTGGTTTATTCATTTTGTTAACAATAATAATCCCCATCTCTCATCTCTGCAGGCTCCTCTTGCTACACAATGCATATCCATAGGCATAAATATGATAGGAAAAGTAACTCATGCACAATCTCTCCTTTAATTATAAAGTGAAAGTCAGTCATTAACATTTATTTTTAAATTAATTATTCAATATTTTATAAAGCATATAAAATCACAGCTCAGGGATTATTAATTTAAGACTTCTGTTCTGTTTTTTAAGAAGTAGTCACCGTAGCAGCTGTGTATGAAGTTTGAGGTTGGATATTCAAGGCAAGAGAACAGCTTGGTGTTTCAGCAACTGAGGTGGAGCAGTCTTTTTATGATCAAGTCGTAAGAACGTTAAGACTTTTAAGTGCCTTGGCAAAATCATGCTGACCATAATTTGAGCACAATGCGCAATAATACAAATTAAGAAAGAAAGCATAGTTTCTACCTTATTTCAATATTTCCAAAGCAGTCTGATGACTCACTTCCACTATGCTCAAATGCAGGTATTGGGTGGCATCCAATGAAGCATTTCCTCTAGTGCAATGAAATGTCATCTTCCTTTCTGCTCCTTTCCCCATGCACACTTGAGCCCTCTCCAAATCTTCTCCAGGGGTTTGGGGGAGAAGTTCATAACAAGTGTGTGTGTGTGTGTGTGTGTGTGTGTGTGTGTGTGTGTGCAGGGTGAGGAGAGGAGAGGAGAGGGAAGGGAAATGGGGAGCCACTCACAGAAAGAAAATGAGGGTGTACTAAAAACCAGACACCCTGCCACTCTGTTTTAGTTCATACATAACATAAAAACATGATTGCTGCTATGGTGAGTTGTGAAAAACCATGGCTTGCATTGTCCTCATGCACCTTGCCTCTCCTTGCCTCCTTTGCATGCCAGAGGGGAAGATTGAAATATTTTGCTTCCAAGTTTAAATGAGCCGGAGTTCTGCACCATGCCTGAGCTCAGGAAACTACTCTTTATTTAAATTCCAGTTTGCTAGCAAACCATCGCTTGATTTATTCTCACAATTTTTTTTTAAAAAAACAAAACCGAGTTTTTAAGACAGTTGGCATTACATTTGCTCTAAAGTTGGAAGTGAAAGCTTTCAATCTCCACTGGCATGAAGGAAAGGGGTAGGAGCACAAATTTGAGATGCACAGCCACTCATGAGACCAGGGGTTCCAACTTGAAGAAAATAGGGGGGGGGCAGGTAAGTGTCCATTAAACTTTAATTAGTTTAATGTTAAGTAAACGTCCAGTGTGCTTCCAACGCCATAAATCTTATCTCAGCAGAGAATTTCGTGCAGCAGTTGAAGAAGGCAGGAGAGTCAGTACCTTTCAATGAAGAATCCTGGAGCAAGCACTTTGGAACTAAGAAAAAAACAACAACTTTATTTACAAAAACCCTGGCGATAAAGCACACATGCTTTATCTCCGGCATAAAGAAAACTTTACTCTAAACTTAACTCATATCAGCAAACATGCCCATGGCCACAAACTGAGTCTGCGAGTCAGGTCAAAAAGAGGGCAGAGTAAAACACACGGGTGAACTGACTATTTATACAAACTAACTCACATTCCTGGATGCTTAATGACTTCCAGCTGCTCAGTGATTAGAGCGACTTGTTACCTCTTAACGCTTTAGTACCAACAGTAAGCCCTGCCCCGAATAATCAATCACATTATGTGGTGCACACACACCTTTTGAAGGGCAATGCCCATCAACTTGGGAGTGGGTGGCCCCCTCAGGCCCTGGGAGTTGGCTGCTATGCCTGAGACCATAGTTTCACAGCTGTGCCTAAATCAAGCTTTTTCCTCACTTGACAGTACCATTCGCCCTCTTCCCTATCTACTGGGGAGGGTGAGTAAATATTTACAAACTTGAAAGCACTACTAATGCCAGCTGCATTACTATTATCATATATGTTGCAAGAGTCTTTGGATTCTTCTAGGAGCCTTAAGAGAAATGGGCTGCATAGAGTGGAAGGGATATAAAAAGGAGATTTTAAAGCTCCGCTGGCTTGCGAGGATAACAGCATATATAAATTTTGTAATAGGGATATAGCTGGCTAGACTCCTTTGAAATGTCCTAATGAGCCCCATGACCAGACTGTGGAGAGAAGCAGTTGTTCCCCTTTGAATCCTCACTGTGAACAGAGCTATAACAACAATGATTCACACAGTAATTTTCCTTTCTCCATCAGAAGTCTCCCATTGTGGTTCATTGGGGGGGGGGGGATACAGTAATCAATACAGCAAGAGGAAACTAAGTTAACTCCTTCCAATGAAACCCTTCCTAGGCTCCGAAGAAAGTGATTTATATGCATTTAATTAGATTACACATTACCAGGTCCTGTAGTCAATAGCTTCTTGACAATTCAGTTAACTCATTCCTTTTTTATAGCAACCTGGCCCTTTACAAAAGAATAATTTGAGTTGTTTATTGTGCCACGCATCTGCTTATGAGTGAAACGTAGCCTTTGCACAGATCACAAGTTAGCGAGCAATTATGTCATAAAATAAGAAACCCCTTTTCAACAGCATTAACCGACACCCCAAACTGACACCCAACAGACACCCAAAAGACAAAAGCCATACGAAAGGCGGAAAGAAAGAGATGGTTGTAACTGTGGCCTTGGCCCTGACACCAGCACATTCATCGACACTTTTGTACAGAGCTGGACTCCATGAAAGGGGGGTGAGCACAGCCTGGGTACAGCAGAGCCAATCAAATGTGGAGACTGGCGAGAGGACTAGAAGCCGTTCTACTTCCCTGATGTGCACCACCAGTCTTGGTTGAGAGAAGACACCTACAAAAAAGGAGGAAAGAAGGCCTCTGCTTATGGTATCCTTGGTGTCAAGACTTCGGGAATTCTATTCCTCCCCCGGTGGCAACAAGAGAACAAGATACTGTCCTTTTTAATGAGCTTATTCATTCATAATAAAGGTAAAGGGACCCCTAACCATTAGGTCCAGTCATGGCCAACTCTGGGGTTGCGGCGCTCATCTTGCTTACTGGCCGAGGAAGCCGTCGTACAGCTTCGGGGTCATGTGGCCAGCATGACTTAGCCGCTTCTGGTGAACCAGAGCAGCGCACGGAAATGCCATTTACCTTCCCGCCAGAGCAGTACCTATTTATCTACTTGCACTTTGACGTGCTTTTGAACCGCTAGGTTGGCGGGAGCAGGGACCGAGCAACGGGAGCTCACCCCGTTGTGGGGATTCGAACCGCTGACCTTCTGATTGGCAAGCCCTAGGCTCTGTGGTTTAACCCACAGCACCACCCGCGTCCCTATTCATTCATGATAGCGAGAGACAAAGAAGAAGAAGAAGAAGAAGAAGAAGAAGAAGAAGAAGAAGAAGGGGAGGAGGAGGAGGAGGAGGAGTTTGGATTTGATATCCCGCCTTTCACTCCCTTTAAGGAGTCTCAAAGCGGCTAACATTCTCCTTTCCCTTCCTCCCCCACAACAAACACTCTGTGAGGTGAGTGGGGCTGAGAGACTTCAAAGAAGTGTGACTGGCCCAAGGTCACCCAGCAGCTGCATGTGGAGGAGCAGAGACGCGAACCCGGTTCCCCAGATTACGAGACTACCGCTCTTAACCACTACACCACACTGGCTCCACAATGCAGTAGGCCCTGATCATGGCATTGTTCTAACTGAACTCCTCTTCCCTCCTTCCTAGCAACAGCATTTCTCCTTACGGTGGCCAATTGTCTCAGAATCCTTTGTTCCTGCACTCTTAACGAATGCCGAGTTCTGGGAGAAGGGAGGTCAGAAATACTCTCCAGTGACAATGTGTCAGTTGGCTGCTCTGCCTCTGCCTCCTCTCCCTGTTCTCCTAACACTTCCCAACTCTTCTATTCATCTATCTCTGAGCTGTGACCTTCCTCAATCTCCTGCTGTAAATCAATGCTGCATTCCTCTTCTTCTATAGTGTCAAGATCACGGTGTGTGTGTGTGTGTGTCAGAGAGAGAGAGAGAGAGAGATCCACCATTCTTTAAGTTTTTAACACTTGATTGGAAGCCACCCAGAGTGGCTGGGGAAGCTCAGCCAAATGGGCGGGGTATAAATAATAAATTATTATTATTATTATTATTATTATTATTATTATTATTATTATTAATCTCATCCCCAATCCCTGACGCTTGGTGTACTCAACAACATTGGCTGTGTACGCACTTATCCATTTGGAGCACTAAAAAGTAGTTTTTATCACTATAGGATTCATGTCCATCCACAACATGCTCCTTTATTTAGATTTATTGTAGGTCCTGCTGCCCAGAAGAGTTGATGTGGTCTCTTGAGGTGTGTTTGAAAACTACTCCTTGATTAGATTACACATTTGAAAACCCTCTCCTTAAGCTCCACATCATCAGACCCTCCAAGTGTCCCTATTTTCCAGGGATGTCCCTGATTTAGAGAAGCCAGTCCAGGTTCTGGTTTGATCCTGGAATGTCCCACTTTTCCTTAGGATGTCCCTATTTTCATTGGAGAAATGTTGAAGGGTATGGCTTTACCCAACCCCTGAGCCATCTGAAGACAATCCTGTATAGGGAAGGTGTTTTTTTCCCTTAAGTTTAATGTTTTATTATTATTTTCTATATGTTGGAAGCTGCCCAGTGTGACTGGGGCAACCCAGAAAGATGTGTGGAGTATAAATAGTAAAATTATCATTATGGAATGCGATGTCGCTATTTTCATTGGAGAAATATTGGAGAGTGTGCATCATTGGACCAATACGGGTCCAATGGGCAAGACGTAGCTGCATTTGGTTTCAAATGGACACATTGTGTGCATGAAGGGAGTACAGAATCAAATTTAAATGAGAATTTACTTTTGGAATGAGACCAGTTTGTTATGTACCCATTGGTGCTCCCTTCATGTTTTGAAACCCTGGCTGGATCTAGACACATCAAAAAAGCGCTACAGTTAAATGCGTTGCAAATTTGTATGAGAAACCGGGTTAGCAAAAACTGAACTCCACAGCGCCATCTGGTGTCACAGTGTTAGAATGCATATACAACGCATATATAGTGCTTTTTCTTTGCCAGTGTAGCTGAGTCCCTGATCTCCTGACTTCAAGCTAAGTTTATTAACTTCTGTTTCCTTCTGATATCCATCTTTATTTAAAATGCTTTATATATGCTTCTACAGCACATTACTTTAGAGCTTCTAAGACAAACCTGATCTATTTCAGGTTGTTACTCTCTGCCATTTCGCTTGCCCCTTGCTAGGTCAGCTAATTTGGAAGCACATCAATACACTGTAGCCTTGTTTCAAGTAAGCCAATGGACATTGTAGTGAAATTGTAATAAGGTCCTCTCTTGGTTATATAAATCTGCCTCTCTACAGCATCCACTTCCCCCCTTATAAAATATTCTATCCACTTACCAACCCTGGTAACAAATATTACCATTTCTCAAATGGGATGATAAAAAACTACCCAACTCTTGCTCTACCTAATGTACTTCACAGACTTTTAGATCAAACCTGTCTCATTGAAAAATCTCATTCTTAAGCATTTCCTTTAATCATCCCAATGATTTTTCTTTTCAGTAATTTGCATTAAAAATAAAATGAAACTTTCCCCCTGCCAGCCATGTATAAGCCATTTTCTTCCCCCCAATTCTGTTCTTTTGCAGTCTTCAGTTTGAACAAGGGAGAAACTCAGATCACTAGTAAGAAGGGAAAGTTCATGCTATTTGAAGATTCTAAAGCACTTTCCTTTAGAAAGACAACATCTAAAGAGCTAAACTTTCACAAAAGAAGCACGGCCTTGGGAGAAAGGTTAGCACAGCATATTAAACATTCCTTAAAAAAAAAAAATTAGAGAGAAGCTTCTCTTGGAGGAAAGAAAGCAAAATTGTGCAAGATACTATGCAGTGAGTAGAAATTCAGATGCATTAGTGCTAAACACTATACATCTTTCATCAATGCACAATAACCCCCTCCGAACCCCAAGGGAACTCTTTCGTAACTTATTTACAATAATATTAAGTGGGCTACTCATTAGACTTTGTGACACATACTTTCAACAAGGGAAGACTTTTAGATGCGAGCATCCTCTCATCATGGTGGATTAAATCTTCCCCCTCATCTCCTTATCTTCTGTTTGCTATGTCAGGGCAAAATAAATTTGATTCTTAGACATGGGAGCGTAGTTTTTATCAGTGCACCTTGGGTGGAAATGTCACTGTATTTTTCAATGGAAATAAAGCACCAATCTGCCACTTTGAAGGATGAAAACTCTGTGAAAACCTTGTGCGGGAAAGTTTGGAACCAGTTTTGTACAAACAGGATTTACAACTCAGCTCTGATTAATTCATTTTATACCCAACAATGGCCATAGTGGAATTGTTCCTCATTTGGGACATGAGTTGAGTGGCTGCTGAGGTCTGGGCTCTACCAGCTGGTATGGTAATGAGGTGGGGTGGGGTGAGCTGAGCTGAAGTGGCACCAACAAGGTCAGAAGAACATGCACCTTGATGGCCTGTTGTCATCAACTCAGAGCTCCTCCAGCCTCACCACTGTCCCAACCCATCTCCAGCCCAACAAGAACCACTGCCTGTAAGGCACCAATCCCCACCCTCCTGAGCTACTTACTGCTGTGTGTGCTTTCACCACATTCATAAGTGTTAGTCTAGGGGTTACCATCATAGTGAGAACTAGGCTCACATCTTTATGCTCCTCAGAAGAGTGCAGAGTGCTTCCATGCTGAAAAAAATGACCAAAGAAATCAGAGTTGGTCAAATATACCTGTAGTTTGGATCACACGGCTTTTGTGGTTTCAGGCTCACTGACCAGCAGACTGGGAAACTGCTTTGCAAAAAAATATATTAGGAGGAAAATGTAAATAAGGGGAAATTCACACTAAAATTCTGGCGAATTTTCCTGAAAACTAAAGACGTCGTCATCATCATCAACACCATAAGAAACCATCAGGAGGGAAAATGAGAAACTAAGAAAAACCAGAATGGACAGATTCATCAGTCCTGACCTGAGAGTAATACCCATGGATCTCAATCCTAGACATGTATAGGATTGAATTGTTGGTATAGCACACACACTTTCATAGCTAACAGCTTTAAGAATTCTCAGGTCGCCATGCAATTACCTATGAAGTACATTGTAATATCTGACAAAGCAATGCTGTGCCTTGCCTGGACTGACTTTTACAGATATTCCAATTTCCTGTGAATTAAACTCAATAGAAAGAGATGTTTCTAAAACAAACAGGCATTCTTCCACTCTCTGCTTGGAACATGTAAACTCAGCCTAATGTCAGAATCAATGTTTCTTCTTCTTTATCTCCTGCCCCCTCCCTCTAACAGAAACCAACAGGCGAAGAACAGTTTTGCTACTTAATGAGTTATAAATGATCTAATTAACTGTCCCCTTGCAGTTGTCTTCACACTTCAGTAGTGAGGTGTTTATTTACGCAACTATATATTTTATAGCCATACTAATAACTCATTTGGCGTTTGGTAAAATATAGACATTTCTGATCCAGCATGAAGAAAACCTTTGCAAACACAAAAAAATCTTCAGCAACCCCCCCCCCCCCCAGTTGCCTATTAAATTATTTCATGAATCCATTGAGTGGATAAGAAATCAAAATCATCATCATCATCATTATTATGCCTGTAATAATAATAATAATAATTTATTATTTATACCCCATCCATCTGGCTGGGTTTTCCCAGCCACTCTGGGCAGCTTCCAACAAAACACTAAAATGCAATAACCTATTAAACATTAAAAGCTTCCCTAAACATGGCTGCCTTCAGATGTCTTCTAAAAGTTTGGTAGTTATTTTTCTCTTTGACATCTGATGGGAGGGCGTTCCACAGGGTGGGTGCCACTACCGAGAAGGCCCTCTGCCTGGATCCCTGTAGCTTGGCTTCTCGTAGCGAGAGAACCGCCAGAAGGCCCTCGACGCTGGACCTCAGTGTCCGGGCAGAATGATGGAGGTGGAGACGCTTCTTCAGGTATACTGGTCCGAGGCTGTTCAGGGCTTTAAAGGTCAGCACCAACACTTTGAATTGTTCTCGGAAACGTACTGGGAGCCAGTGTAAGTATCTTAAGACCAGTGTTATATGGACTCGGCAGCCGCTCCCAGTCACCAGTCTAGCTGCAGCATTCTGGATTAGTTGTAGTTTCCGGGTCACCTTCAAAGGTAGCCCCACATAGAGTGCATTGCAGTAGTCCAAGTGACAGATAACCAGAGCATCCACAGGGTCTCAGCCTGTGTACCAGATGGAGCTGGTAGACAGCTGCCCTGGACACAGAATTGACCTGTGCCTCAATAGACAGCTATGAGTCCAAAATGACTCCCAGGCTGCGCACCTAGTCCTTCAGGAGCACAGTTACCCCATTCAGGACCAGGGAGTCCTCCACACCTTCCCGCCTCCTATCCCCCAAAAACAGTACTTCTGTCTTGTCAGGATTCAACCTCAATCTGTTAGCCGCCATCCATCCTCTAACCGCCTCCAGACACAGAGAGGGGTTTGCACTTTCTCAAAAATAGCAATCCCATAACTCTCCCCCCCCCCCGATACTTGGGGTTACAAATTGCCTTATAACAGACTATTGGCAATGTAGGCTGAGGCTGATGGAAGATAGATTCCCCAAAATCTGGAAGGCACCATATTCAGGAATTATCAGGTGTGCAATCTGGCGATTATAGTTATTTCATCTTTATCACTTTAAGCACACACTTTTGCTGGTGCCTCCTATCAGCAATGAGTAGTATTGGTGCCGACCAGTCTAGGAACCTAGATCCTGGAGCTAGCAGGCTGATGAGCTTGCAGAGGAGGTCTGCTGCTGGGGGGGGGGGGGGCTTTCACAATATGTTCTCTCCAAGGCTTACCAAGGTTGCCTGTCCACTACCTCTCTTCATTCTGTATTTCACAGCTGCATCTGTCTGTGGCCGTGTGTGTGTGTGTGTGTGTGTGTGTGTGTGCAGAATTGGATAAGATGACAGGAAGGATTCGAAACCTGTGGGACCAGTGATTCGCAGAAGATTGGAAGAAATACACAAACTATATGAAGAGCAACTGTAACCAAAAAATTACACTAGTAGGACTACAAGAAGTTTTGTAAGGAGGAATATATGAAACACTGCAAAGAAGATAAATAAGAAAGACATTAGTTATGATATTTAAATGCAATAGTGAAAGTAAGAAATGTAAATTAAGTGGAAAAGATTGGAAAATTTTCAGATGTGATTGATGGAAGTAAAAAAAAATTGTATAAGATATGAAAGTATGTTTTATAATTGTTGAAAATGATATGTTAAAAAACATACAGTGGTACCTCGGCTTACATATGCTTCATGTTACATACGCTTCAGGTTACGGACTCCGCTAACCCAGAAATAGTACCTCAGGTTAAGAACTTTGCTTCAGGATGAGAACAGAAATTGTGTGGCAGCAGTGGGAGGCCCCATTAGCTAAAGTGGTACCTCAGGTTAAGAACAGTTTCAGGTTAAGAACGGACCTCCAGAATGAATTAAGTTCTTAACCCGAGGTACCTCTCTCTCTCTCTCTCTCTCTCTATATATATATATATATAGTGTGTGTGTGATGGAAAGGAATGTGCGGTAAGAATGTCCCCTAGGGCTTCCCATCTAGCAGTGCCTCCACTTTGTAGGGGTCCATCACGCCCCAGTAGCAGGGCAGCAAGTCAGGAACCAGGCAGTGGATGTAGTCAATCTGGGTGTGGATGCGCACGTCGGGTGGCAGCCCCACGGTGCAGGAAGAGGAGCCTGCAGCCTCCTCGTCCTCCTCATCCTCCTCATCCTCCTCATCCACAGCCGCCAGTGCCGCCCATCCAGTGCCGGCCAGCTCGCTCATGCCGTGTGCCAGCTTGGGCCTCAGCTTGTAGAGGGGGTTGTTGACCTGCACCGTCACCTCGAAGGTGTGGATCCGAACTTAAAAATGGAAAGCATAATGCTGGTGGTCAACAAAAGAGGTTTAAAGACTGTCTCAAGGCAAATCTAAAAAATGTAGTATAAACATTGACAACTGGGAAACACTGGCCTGTGAGCGCTCCGTTAGAGAACAGCCTTTACCAAAGGTGTCGTGGACTTTGAAGACGCTCTAACTCAGGACAAAAGGCAGAAATGTGCTAGGAGGAAGGCACACAAATCCACACCGTGATCAACTCCCCGCCAGAAACCAATGTCCCCACTGTGGAAGGACGTGTGGATCCAGAATTGTTCTCCACAGTCATTTATGGACTCATAGTTAAAACTGTGTATATGGAAGACAATCTTACTCAGCTACGAGTGATCACCAAAGAAGAAGAAGAAAGAAGTGGTGTGTGTGATATGTTAGGGAGCATGCCCTTTGAGTGGTTAACATGTCTGACAACCGGTCATTGTGCACATACACCAGACCTCATGGAGAATGTGCATAAATTTGTTTGTTCATTTATTAGATATACCAGTCTTCACCAAAAAGGTCTCAGGATAGTTCACGAGATAAAAGCACAAGATAAAAACTGAAATAAACAGACAAAACAGAAGCAACTCCCCTCCCACAAACACATTTAAAATGCTATATGTAGAATATTTATCAGCCCAAGACCTGGTTGAAGAGGAACGTTTTTGTCTGGCACCTTCATTATATATATATTAGGTGCCATATAAACCTCCCTGGGGAGAACATTCCACAAATGGGGAGCCACAGCAGAGAAGGTCTGTTCTTGTTTTGCCATCCTCTGGACTTCATGTGGATGAGGCACACAAAATCAGACGATGATTACAGAGTCCGGGTTGGTTTATATGGACAGAGGAGGTGCTACAGAGCTCCACACACCCCCTTCTGCACCTCCAGATCTGAAGTCATAGCCCAGCAGTCTTGTGCCCACCCAGAGTTGTATTCATACACTAATTATCATTCAGAGACTCACTGGAGTCTTTTTTTGTCCATCTCTCTTGGTCTAAGCAACACCGGAAAATCACAGGTATATCTAGGTATTTGATGCTGATTCCAGTTTTTCTCCTCTGGCACTTTTGTCTAAGAATGGCTAAAATGCCCGCTGTATTTTTTGTGAGAGAGGAGGATGGGAAGAAAACCAGAATACATTGACTGCTTCCAGTGACAACCCCACCCCCCGGCTCTCATTAGCCACCCTGCCTGCTGCCTCATCAGTTCCAGCTGCCGCTGCATTTTCTTGATACAGCACAAAACTCTGGTGCAGGAGAAAAGAACCGAAAGCTAGAAATGTACTTCTGCTAATACAAGGCACTATACAATTTTTATTTCACAATGTTGCACCATGGAAGCTGTTGCGCAACAATTCAGGGAAGGGCACTGATTCCGTAATATGTTCCACTAGTGCACCAGCCCTTTGTCTATAATCCTAGCTGGATGAGGAGCCACTTCTGCAGTTCCTGTGCCACATTGCTGGGTTCTCAGAAGAGCTGTTGTTGCAATTCTGCCTCATAGTTAGTTCTTCTCCCTGCCAAACATATGGGATCAGGGACTGTAAATACAATGTTTTGGCTATGACCAGTCTTTCCCATGTGTCAAATCACGGCAGATTTTCAAGGAGAAGCTGCTGGTAGTGGGTGCCTTAAACAAAATCCAATTTTGTCTTCTGCCATTAATTCTCACCTTGGGCAATTTTGTTGGTTCTTTGTTTGCACTGGATTTTGAAAACATTCCCAATTTAATATTGTCTGAAGGTTTAAGAAATGTCCTATTTGCTCCTCCTTCCAAATCAGTCATAAGGACTGTAAAAAAGCCAACTCTGACACTTTCCCTGGATGACTCCCCACTTAAATGAAATTATCCCTGTCTTTCTATTCTTATTTTCTTTATCTGCTCTGAATACAATGCCACAGCCAACATACTGCTGTTAATTTGTCCCTGCCCATATGATTGGACCAATCACCTGGAGCAGCTGAACCATATGGGATCAGATAATAGAAATGTTTGGCTTTTGGCTGAGCAAAATGTGAAAGATGCCTCAGTTAACAGGGTCATTGTGTGGCTGTGAGAGTGAGCTTGCGGACTCAATTTGAATAAACTGACCTCTTCTCAGGTAGGTCTTGTGATAATATAGATGGCTTCTTGGTAGGGATGGAGGAGAAATTTTCCAAGACAGCATGTAAACCAAAATACTCTCATCCTTCAAAATATGCATTTGTATTTTGGGACTATTTAGGGAACTATTATAATTTGACAAACTCATAAGCAGGATTTGACCTTTGAGCAACAGAAGGAACTAGACAATATAATATAGATATGTGGATATAAGAAATAGAAGGTATTGTGCATCATGGGGTGGGGATTAAGATACCATGGAAAATGGGGGGGGGGCTGAGAAAAGATAAATTTATTGTGTATTGAAGTGTACAGTATATCTAAAACTTTTGAAAATTCAGTAAAAAAAATGCAAAAAAATGCACTTTGCAGTGCAATTCTCCAGCCACATAATAGGTAGATAGACATATACACTAGGAGGAAGTGTGCTGTAAAATATTGTTTTAATATATTAAACTAGTGTTGTTGCCACATTAAGGATTTCCATGCCTCTTCTGTGTCCTATTACAGATTTGATTAATGGTATGAAGATGATGCGGGTGGCGCTGTGGACTAAAGCCTCAGTGCCTAGGGCTTGCCGATCGAAAGGTCGGCGGTTCGAATCCCCGCGGCGGGGTGCGCTCCCGCTGTTCGGTCCCAGTGCCTGCCAACCTAGCAGTTCGAAAGCACCCCTGGGGGCAAGTAGATAAATAGGGACCGCTTACTAGCGGGAAGGTAAATGGCGTTTCCGTGTGCGGCTCTGGCTCGCCAGAGCAGCGATGTCACACTGGCCACGTGACCCGGAAGTGTCTTTGGACAGCGCTGGCCCTTGGCCTCTTTGAGTGAGATGGGCGCACAACCCTAGAGTCTGTCAAGACTGGCCCGTACGGGCAGGGGTACCTTTACCTTTATGAAGATGACATTAGGAAATGGTGGCTATTTCCAGAAGAGTAGTGCTTTGCCTCTGGCTTCATCCACCACTGGTAGGGTGGTGTGATGTCACAAGAGAGCATGATGGTGGTGTTTCTCATCCGATGTCATTTGTTGATGCAACAAATCTTGGAATTACATCTTGGGATTTGTAGCTGTAGATGAAGCTACAACTCAGCTCAAAATCTCATCAGCACCTTACATGTTAAAATTCTAACAGGAGTTATGAGAATTTCAAGGAAAATGAATCTTGCTTAGGGAATTGGGAATATTTGCATCCTTTCAGTTCTCTAATTGCTCCATGGCTCTTTTGAAAATAATTGGCAGGACTCTACAGAAAAGACAGATCTTCTTATCTGAATATACAATGATGAATGAAACAACCAGTGTGGGGTCCTGATGATGAGTATGGGACTTTCCTTCCTCATAAATAATAATTGTACTGTTGTGCCACAAGACAGCTTGGTAGTTGTGGTGGTGGTGAGCCATCACAAACACTCATTTGTTGATACTGAAAGTTACAGGGTTGTCCATTTAACCTCTCAGCTTATTTGCAATTCACTTGTGGTATTTTAACGTTTCCTTTCCTATACTTGCACTAAAATATATTTGGTTTATTTTGACATCTACATTAACTTCCCTAGCTTCTATTTTGTGTGTGTGTATGACTCCCCATACATAGAGAGAGAGAGAGTTCATTGAACAAGCTCTACTGAATTGCCCCAGATATACAGTGATACCTCGGGTTACATATGCTTCAGGTTACATATGCTTCAGGTTACAGACTGCGCTAACCCAGAAATAGTACCTCAGGTTAAGAACTTTGCTTCAGGATGAGAACAGAAATCGTGTTCCGGCGGCGCGGCAGCAGCAGGAGGCCCCATTAGCTAAAGTGGTGCTTCAGGTTAAATACAGTTTCAGGTTAAGAACGGACCTCCAGAACGAATTAAGTACTTAACCTGAGGTACCACTGTAGTGTCGAAGCAAGATGAAAGCACATCAAATAGACAATCTACAACACAGGTATGTCCTCCTTTGGCAAAAGAGAGCAACAGTTCCCTGATTGGTTTGAGGCCAGCATAAAATGGGGTCATTAGTGTGTTGGCATCCATTCATCTCAGGAAAAAATAGAAGAGCGCGCCTTTGGATATGAAGACAAACAGTTGGAAGGTTGCAGTGCCTTGGGCAGATGTGTCCAGTTGTGGTGTTGCAGATGCATCATGGTGTTTCTTCTCTTTGCGTTCCTCCCAGTGGTCGTTCCTCTTCTGGTCACTGCTATGGATACATGAGCAGTGTATATCACCAGGCACAGTAGTCATCTGCAAGGGAAGGTTTCAGCCGTCATGTCACATTTGCACACCCTCAATTCAAGTCATTTATAAAGACATTGAACAAGAATGGGCCGAGGGTAGAACCTTGCTTCTTTCTTTGCTGGTCACTCCCAGCCAAGTAAGATTGTCTTTCATGAACACAGTCTTAAGAGTGAGTCTGTAAGTGACTGTGGAGGCCATTTCTGGATCCATACATCCTTCCACACTGGGGAAACATGGCTTCCTCTTAGCACATTTCTCCCTTTCATCCTGATTCCGAGTGTCTTCAAAGTCCATGACACCTTTGATGTTTATACTACTTAAAAAAAAAAAAAAAGATTTGACTTGACAGAGTCTTTAAACCTCTTTTGTTGACCACCAGTATTACACTTTCCATTTTTAATTTTAGAATAAATTCATTGCTTTGGAAGATGATAATCAGGCATCTGCACAACATGAACAGTCCAACAAAGTTGATGTTGAAGAATCATTGCTTCGACACTGGTGATCTTTGTTTCTTCCAGTACACTGGCATTAATTCGCCTGTCTTCCCAAGTGATGTGTAATTTTTTTTGGAGACACCATTGATGGAATCTTTTGAGGAGTTGGAGATGGCGTTTATAAGTGGTCCATATTTCACAAGCATACAGTAAAGTTGGTAGTGCAATAGCTTTGTAAACAAGCATTTTGCTTTCCCTGTACCCCACTTGTCAATTTTTCCAGGATGACAAAGAACCATTAATGAGTACTCTTTGAGTTCAGTCAGTCAACCAGCTATAATACAGGAGTGTACAGCTTTGTTGATCTTTGCAGCTCTGTGTGTTTAAATTAGGGCTGGGGATTTTTTCCCCATCCTGGGGCCACATTTGCTTATGGTCAAGCTATTAGAGGCCACATGCCCGTGGTAGACAGGACCAGAGACAAAAGTGGACAGAGAAGTGAATTTAAACTTTTCTAGTTTATGCCCCACTTTATCTAGGCAAGCACGAGGCATTATTAGAATTCAAGGACACATTCTTGCGGTTCGAGGACCCGATCCCCACATAGTGGAATGAAAACACAAGGACACGTGATATAAGGTTAATGGGCAAGAAAAGGCCACAACTTTATAGATTACAGCAAGTGAAAAGGTATTGGCTTAGGCATTGGATTACGTCAGCTGACTCCACCCCCTCAGAGAGGGGTGAGTCTAAAATAGGGGGGTTTATTCACCAGTAGGTGGAGCCTGTTGACGCTAATCCAACTATAAGCTCTCCCCTGATGTCACCGAGGGTCGTGCCATGGCCTCCCGCCACGCAGGCATCGGACAGAATACACGACCACCAGATTCCTTTAACGGAATACCCAAAAATTGAAGGCGTAGGCGATGGGCTCACCTAGCCCTTCGACACACCACAACGGGACAACGAAGAGTGAGGCCAGGAAGATGGCGCCACAGCAATTTAGGCTGCTAAACACGCCCCCTCACAGGCACCTGGTTGGGTGCCTGCCCGTGGGCGTGGGTGCCAGCCAGGTGAGTGGGAGGCAGGGGGCTAACGCCCCCTGCTTGAGGCATAGTCCGGATCCCGACCGCAACCACTCCCCTCTCTTGCAGGAGGAGAGTCTTTGCCATGCAAAAAAAATCCAAGGAGAATGAGAAGTAGGACCAGTGAGGGGTGTACCCTGGGGGGACAGTAGTAGTTGAGCAAAGAGTGGGCCTGGAGAGAGCCCTGAGGGACAGATACAGAGCCTTGGCGGGCTGTATTTGGCCCCCAGTCCTGAGGTTTCCCACTTTTGATTTGTATGCTTATTGTATAGCTAGACGTTGAGTTCTTGAAAGAAGCTCCCACTCCATATAGAAAACTGCTTCTGAAATTGAGAGATGTTGCAAGATAAAGTCTGCAGTAAAATATGAGGTCAGCAGGGGGAAATCGAAAGGCACGCACAACGCCGGATTTCCAGTAATCCACCAAATGCAATACTAAGCCAAGAACAGTGTTACACCATTCAAAATAACCTGCCAAGACCCAATATGGAAATCACTTGAATTTGCAGCTCTTTCCCATAACTAATCCTTTGAATGTGCCATTTTGAAACATGGTGCCTTGACTCTTTGGCTCAAGGTTAGCTGGAGATGATCCAATTGATCCAGCGCAGAATTAGGCATGTCCTAGGATAGAACTGGGTTGCCACAGATAGATTATTTCTGAAAGACTATAGCAAATCAAAAAACATCTGACATTTCCACTTTTCCCAAGAACACTGTGAAATTACTTGATTACTTTAAATAGTGTTCTGAAAATGGCACTCCAGTGGCTGCCTAGCTGAACTCCATTCTTCTGTAATATTGCCTCTTTTCTATATTGTTTTTCAGCTCAAAATTACACAAGCAGGCAGGAAAAAACCCCTCTATAATTCTGTCAGAGCAATTCCCTAGGCAAAAAAAATAAAAAAAGCATTTTCACTTTTCAAGATAAGATATGATTCATGTTTCCTATTTGAGATGAAGCCAAAATAACAAGGAATAGAAGCTACACCTCTAATTTCCAGAAATAACCCTATTTTTTTTCTCTGAGTAGGAAGATAAAAAAGGGATATGCTTCCACAGATTCAAAGAACTATGCAACTTGTTCCATGAGTCCAAAGAGAAGCTGGAGTTCTAATTCTTGAACACCAGCACCTAAGTCATAAACACAGTGCTTTTTTTCTTTAAAAATGTTTAGGGGTACTCTTATTTTCCTGCTCTTATTGAAATACTGCCCCTCAGTGAGACCAAACTTAGATTCACAAAATGTTGAGGGGTATGCATACCCCTGCATCATCGCCCCCCCCCCAGAAAAAAACACTGCATAAACACACAGAAAAGTGCTTTTGAAACAATGGGATGCTTACAAATAGTGTTTGCAATACTTTTTAATTTTTTTTATTAAGGGTTTTCTTGTTTTACAGAAGTTAAGTGTAATGCTTCGTTGTTGTTTTTCCATGTAACATTTTTACAAATCCATTTCATTTGTTGAGGCATTAGGGGGAGAAGAAAAGAAAAAAGAAAAGGGGGGGTGGAGAGAGGGAAAATGGAAGGGGGTGGGGTCGGGTGGCGGTGTTTCTATTCTGTTTAATGTATGTAGAGTTTGGGGTCAGCGTTGTTTGTGTTGTTCACTTGTGTTCCTTTGGTGGTGAGAGAGGTTGGGGTTGGCCTAGGGTGTGATTGTTTGCTTGTGATTGGCTGTGGTGATCTTTGTTTTCGTGTGTGAGTGAGGTGGGTGGGTGTTTTGGATCAGGTTAGCCATATTGATTTGTATGCTGTTGTTGGATTATTGTCATTGTCCTGTTGGGCTGTGTATGTGATAAAGGGGAGCCATACCGGGGTGAAGGCGTCTTCTTCTGTTTGTCCCCGTGTCAGTTTCAGTTTATTAGTTAATTTTTCTAGTAGGGCTGTTTCCCTTACTATTTGGTACCATTGGTCCATACTTACTCCTGACAGGTATCTCCAGTGTCTGGCTATGATGCTTCTGGCTGCTGAGAGTAGGTGGGTTATGAGTTCTTTGTGGTGTAAATGGGCATTGTTGTCTTGGAAAATGTTTAGTAGGGCCAATTCTGGGGTGATGCCTATTACTTGCTTAGTTATTTTACATATTTCTTGTATGGCTGTTGTCCAGAATAGTTGGATTTTGGGACACTCCCACCACATGTGGAGGTATGTGCCTGTGGAGGTGCACCCTCTCCAGCATTTTGGTGAGGTTACTGGGTGTATTAGCGCTAGTTTCCTTGGTGTTAGGTACCACCTGTAGGTGAGTTTCAGTGTGAGTTCTTTTCTTTTCGTTGATATGGATTTAAAGTGGGGTTTAGACCACATTCTGGTCCATTGAGTGGGGTTAATTTCATAGCCTATGTCATTCTCCCATTGTTTTTTGATTGCATCTAGGGGATTTGCGGGATTTTGGAGTAGTATTTTGTATATTGCGGATACCGTCCCTTTACCGTTTCCCTTTGTTGTCAGGAGGAGGTTTTCAAAGGTTGTTAGGGGCCTAGTTGCTGCTGATTTTACTGTTGGGTTGTTTAAGAGGGCATGTAGTTGGTGTTGTGTTAACCAGGGCATTTGGGTGTCTTCTAGTTTGTCTTGTATTTCATGTGTTGACAAAGTGTTTGCAATACTATATGGAATTGGGGAGAAATTCAATTCACTTCACATTTAAAGGGGAATCTACCTACTTTGTACTTTCACAAACAATACATGAACCAAAGCTGAGCCATCGTTTGAAAGTCACGTTTCTCTGAATTTTGCACATACTAAAGTGTGTGTATACATGCATATATTGGTGAAAATAACATGCAAGAAAGCGTATATTTAAGCAAAATTGCACACAAATATATTTATATTAGGATAAATGTGCACTAAAATACCAATACATTTCGGTGAGGACTTCTTTTTTAAAATAAATAAATAAAATTAAGAACTGAACTCAAGTTTGTAAAAAGGGGAAACTGAAACTGACATATTTGCCCATCCCTAGCCAGGTGTATAAATCAGGGAAAAATGCACAGGGTGTATGCCAAATCACGTGCTAAACAAAATAACAATTTGAATCCTGACCATATGGAATGAGCACATGAATTTAAGATAAACACCTCAAAGAGCTGGGATGCAATGCTATTTCTCAACAATGGCATGAGATGAACTGTGGGGCTTCTCTTATCCTACGGTACCTTATCCTAAGGTGGATACCTTAGGATAGAACCCTTGTAACAAGATGAACCCTAGCAATATAAAATGACTGGTCAAAAAATCCCTGACCTAGCTGCACTTTCTACTGTTGTTTACCTTCTAAGAAGCTGCAGGAGAAGGGGACATTGTCCAGGGGTCTCAAACATGCTTTGCAAACCAAACATTCCTAGTTCAGGGAAACACTGGCATTGACAGTAGAGACCAAGATGGGCAAATGGTCTAACCTGATAGAAGGCAGATTCCTATGCTCCTTTTCTAAGATGGCAGAAAGCACGCTTTGTTACAGATTGTGTTCCCACAATGGTGACCCAGGATGTCTAATACTTCTGCAGCAGCAAGAAATGGAGGAAAAATCCTTTTGGTTTGCATCTTGGTGTGAACCTACTAATTTGCACTTTCCGAACCAATATCTGCAGCAAAACACAGTTATCTTTCAAAAATGATAATTGTTCAGGTATTGCAATACAGTCTTCCAAACAAAAATGTTTTGGATATTAAAAAAAACCATGAATTCGGGGGAAGCACACAAAAATGGTATTTACAGCGAAAACAAAAAGGTGTTATCTTAAAGAAAATTGCTAGAATAAATGCAGAGATTAGGGGAAATGGCTGCTATATAGTAAGAAAACAAAATTACACTGGCTTCATACAGTTTGGATTGCTGTGACAGTATTGGGGGCCTGGGACTGCAAGCCCATATTTACCATATTTTTCACTCTATAAGACGCACCAGACCACAAGACGCACCTAGTTTTTGGAGGAGGAAAACAAGGAAAAAAATATTCTGAATTTCAGAAGCCAGAACAGCAAGAGGGATCGCTGCGCAGTGAAAGCAGCAATCCCTCTTGCTGTTCTGGCTTCTGGGATAGCTGCGCAGCCTGTATTTGCTCCATAAGATGCATACACATTTCCCCTTACTTTTTAGGAGGGAAAAAGTGAGTCTTATAGAGCAAAAAAATACGGTACTTTCCTAGGAGCAAGACCCACTGGAATCAATGGGGACTTTCTTCTGAGTAGACATGGTTAGGATTGTGCTGTGAACTCATTTCTGGGAACATTTATATCTGAGTAATGCATCTCTACCTACAGCTTTAACTGACTGCTCTATTTTTAGATGATCCCATAGTCACTAATAATGAATATATTTAGGAATACGCTTCTTCGCTTTTATTTTACCTTCTAAATCCTTGTTATGTCTCTTGTGCTTCACTAAATAATTCACGTTACTGGTGATTAAATAAGAAAAAGCCTTTTGCAAGCATTCGAGTGTAGTAAATGATATACCACATAAAACAAAACAATAAATCACTCTGAAGGATTTGAGCTAAAAATAAGGTGTTCAGCTTTATTGGAAGCAAACTAAATGTAACATTGAAATAATAATGCTTTATCCTTATGATGCTTCCATTATTAATTTTAATTTTAGTGTTGTGGTTTTTTTTGGTTTTTTTTTAAAAACCCTTTACAAAGTACTCTTTGACCTCATACATTTTAATTGATTTGCAAAATTAGCTGGTAACAACAAGAAATATTTAGAGATATTTTTTTAAGAAAAAGCAGAGATGCAGAATCCATAATAAGCATATGTCTTCTGGTAGGAATGTTCTGAAGGTGGTCTCAGGTGCCGCTCCAAATAAGGTGATACTTCACTTTGACCAGTCAGAGGCAGACATTCCCAAACCATTTTCTTGCAGATAACCCTAATGACCTTGGGCCTTCCTCTTGAGGGAATTTTCTGCCTCGTCAAGCAGCAGCAAGTTTTATCTATGCTGAAATGACAGCTGTTAAAATCATGTGCCCTTTTAAAATGTGTTGGGGGAGGGGTTATTGAGTTGTTGTTTTAATTTGTGGTTTCATATTCTGATTTTATCCTGTGACCTGCAGGTATAAAGGTAAAGGTAAAGGTACCCCTGCCCGTACGGGCCAGTCTTGACAGACTCTAGGGTTGTGCGCCCATCTCACTCAAGAGGCCGGGGGCCAGCGCTGTCCGGAGACACTTCTGGGTCACGTGGCCAGCGTGACATCGCTGCTCTGGCGAGCCAGAGCCGCACACGGAAACGCCGTTTACCTTCCCGCTAGTAAGCGGTCCCTATTTATCTACTTGCACCTGAGAGTGCTTTTGAACTGCTAGGTTGGCAGGCGCTGGGACCGAACAACGGGAGCGCACCCCGCCGCAGGGATTCGAACCGCCGACCTTTCGATCGGCAAGCCCTAGGTGCTGAGGCTTTTACCCACAGCGCCACCCGCGTCCCTGACCTGCAGGTATAGGACAGCCTGATTAATAATAATAATAATAATAATAATAATAATAAATGTGAAAGACAGAGCAAATAAATTCAGTACTAGAGAGAAAGTGGGGGGGGGGGGGGAAGGATTGAAGTGGACTTTTTTTTAATCCTTCATTGCTATGGAAGCCTCCGACCTAATAGAGTAGAGAAAGGAATCCCCCCTCTCATCCATCAAGACTTTTGAAGAGAAACTACCAGATAAGTAGATACCACTTGGTTTCCCCACCGTAATTTATATTTTCTCTGGGGTCATCTTTGGAGTTACCTTTTTCATCTTTATTCTCCACTGTCAAAGGCAGTATGACTGGCTACCAGAATGCCTCTGATTATTGGCTTCTTGGCAGTGCCAAATTTATGTATAAGCTAAGCTCTCTTGGGGGCCCCCAAAAAAATTAAAAGAAAGAAAACCTGGATGTACATTTCCAAAATATAAGAGAAGTTCAACAATTACTTTGATAAAGTACATGTTTTGTTATGTGCAAATGACTTTAGATACCTATTAGGTCCATAAATCACCATGTAGCATATGTTGTTGTTTAGTCGTTTAGTCATGTCTGACTCTTCGTGACCCCATGGACCAGAGCACGCCAGGCACTTCTGTCTTCCACTGCCTCCTGCAGTTTGGTCAAACTCATGCTGGTTGCTTCGAGAACACTATCAAACTATCTCGTCCTCTGTCGTCCCCTTCTCCTTGTGCCCTCCATCTTTCCCAACATCAGGGTCTCTTCCAGGAAGTCTTCTCTTCTCATGAGGTGGCCAAAGTATTGGAGCCTCAGCTTCAGGATCTGTCCTTCCAGTGAGCACTCAGGGCTGATTTCCTTAAGAATGGAGAGGTTTGATCTTCTTGCAGTCCATGGGACTCTCAAGAGTCTCCTCCAGCACCATAATCAAAAGCATCAATTCTCATGTAGCATATATTCTACACAAAAAACAGCGACAATTTGTTGTTGACAAAGGACAGCTGGACATATAAAGGGCCCCATTACCTTCAGTAGCTTAGGGCCTCATCAAACCTAAATCCAGCCCTGCTTCTTGGAATCACAAGTGAGGAGAATGCTACTATGCTCGTGGCTTGCCATGGGCATCAGCTTGGCCACTGTGTGAACAGGATGCTCATTTGGTCTGAATTTGGTTGGAGGGGAAGAAGGCACCATGTAATGATGGCCACCAGCCTGAACAGCTTTAAAACAAATAGTGGACAAATTCATGGACAGTAAGGCTATGAACAGATACCAAACCACAATGCCAATGTTCTATCTCCACTGTTGGAGATGGTACGTCCCTGAATGTTACTTGCTGGGAATCACAGATGGGTAGAATGCTGTTGTACTCGGGTCCTGGTCTTGGGCTTCTTTTAGGCATCTAGTTGGCCACTGTAAGAACAGGATGCTGCCCTAGATTGGCCATTGGGCTGATCCAGCAAGCTCTTCACACATTCTTATAAGTCCACTGAATTCAGTGGGGTTACACCACTTAAGTGGAGTTAGGACTGCAGCCTTTTTTGCTACCTTGATTTCTCATTTTGGTATAAACTTGCATGAGTGAGGGAAACAAGATAGGGTGATATCAGGGAGGGACAGTTTAGTTAAAAGTCGAGAAATCATTCAGTTGGAGAAAGAAGGAAACGAATTTTAAATTAAATTGATTAATTTCATTATATCCACTGCAATTTTTTTATTTAGGGTGGTGGTGGTAATCTGATTCTATACCACTTAGAAACACCAGTGTTAAGTAGTGTATTCATTTGTGGAGATAAATAAATGGATAGGAGTGAGGGAGCATTGGCCCAGTTCCCTCTGGCACTTTAACACCGTGAACGGTATTTCATGCTTTTGCCAAATGGATATGAAAATTCAGCAAAAACAGGGGCCATATTAAATGGTATGTAGGGAATTATTCATGAAATGCTCTCACTCCTGCTCAAGCTTGGAGCAACACTACTTTCTCTTGAAGGCGTAGCTGTGGACAGTGCAATGTGCAGATATAGGATAAAAAAGAAAGGTAAGAATCATCAAATGTAGAACTGATGGGTCAAGAAGATGTGTTTTCATAAGCCAGTCTTTCCCTTACCTGGTGCCTAAAATTCCCATCACCCCAGCGATGGGAATTTTAGGCACCAGGTAAGGAAAATATATTTTGGCCTAAAATTCCCGTCGCCCCAGCCATCATGGCCAATGCTCAAGGGATAGTGGTTCAACATTTTAATGCTTGTGATTGTCAGGGACTGAACAGAAGGGGAATGGTGGAGACTGCGTCCCCCTCCTCAACCTTCCAGAGAAGAGGAAGACAGTATAGCTTTACAACAGTGGTATGAGGAAGCTGGTGGCTCAGAGGTAGATGAGGGGCAAAGTTGGGAAATAATGGCAGGAGGGGTAAGCAGAGCCTGAGCAGCTGGCTGACATGTTATCACTAGAAAGAGTTCCAGTCCCGCCTTCTCCCAGAACCCGGTGAGCATTGAAAGTAGGAGAGCAAAAGGCTCGGAGGCAAATGGCCCTAAGCAGCCATCGTAAGCAGGGTGGTGCTGTTGACGATTGAGGAGAGAAGGGGGTTAGAGATTACTCAGAGCAATGCTATAACTCCAAGAGGCTGCATTTCTAAGCCTCTCTCTCTGAATGTTGAAAAAAATACATTGGTAAGAGTTTCTGATGCCTGGCAGTGATTAGACATACGTAAAGATACAGGTGTATCATAGTGGTGCTTTAGATGTCAAGTTTAGATTGTTTTGGTCCACATTTATGGCATTCCCTTCCAGTTAATGTCAGACAAACCAAACTGAACTTTCAGCGTCTACTGAATATTTATTTTATTCTAGCAGGCATTTTTCACTTGTAGTTTGATTGTACAGTCGTAACTGATTTTTATTTTTGTGTTGTACCTTTGCAAACCATTTAGAGACTATCATAGTTAAATGGTGTGTAAATTGTTTAAATAAATGAATAAATATTTCACTAGGGAGTGCAGCAATGTGTCCCTGCTACACAACTAGGAGTTGGCCCTGTTTGCTTCTTTTACCATTTAAGGCCCACTGAATAAAAAAATTGTACCTCCTTCAAAAGGCTCCATTATCTGCACATTTGCTTTACTGAGCTGAAAAATATTTTCATTGCTATTGCTCAATTATCTCTGGAAACTACAATTACTATATCATCCGTAATAGTAGTGTAACCTTGCTTTGCTAAAATAGGTAACTCTAGGCTGCATAAACTCAAGGGGTTTGTCAGAATGTTCCAGTTGACAATTGGGACTAAATAAAAGAGAATCAAGTCTTTTTTTCTGCAAGTAAAAGCAAAATGAAAGCTTTTATTGCTGAAAACAGCTATGCAAAAGCAGCTATCATGCAGCATGTAAATTGTACATTGTAAAGGTTCCTGGGAACGAAGTGTCTCTGGGCATCCCAGAAGTTAACACTGTCAAAGCCAAAGTACTCTTGAAAAATTCTCTTCCGTTGTGTGTCTTGAGACATACTTTCTTCCTTCAGTTCTTCCTGAAGTTTTTTCATGCTTGTCCTATGTAATGAATGCCTCACTTTGATATACCTTAGAGTTGTTGAGTGCTGAACATCTGTAATTCTCAAAGCAGTACAGCCAAGACAATGTATGCTTCATTTTATTTCTTTAAATCAAACTACTACTGCAAAGTAACCCCAACTATGTAGCTATGCCAGAATTGCAGCATACAAAGAGCATCTCAAAAACCAGGACACCCTAATACAGTGGTACCTCGGGTTACAGACGCTTCAGGTTACAGACGCTTCAGGTTACAGACTCTGCTAACCCAGAAATAGTACCTTAGGTTAAGAACTTTGCTTCAGGATGAGAACAGAAATCGTGCAGCAGCGGCACGGCGGCAGCAGGAGGCCCCATTAGCTAAAGTGGTACCTCAGGTTAAGAACAGTTTCAGGTTATGAATGGACCTCCAGAACGAATTAAGTACTTCACCTGAGGTACCACTGTATATAAACTTGTTATTTAAACAATTTTAGGCACCTCCAATTTGGATATCAGGCATTCTTCAGGTGCCCTGGGAAAATGGCATATCTTGCTGGCTGGGTCATTGCTGCAAGCATTCTAGGCACCAAGGAGCAAGGAATAAACAAATACATCCTCAATATATTTGCAGCAGTCTTGTGAACGGGTGGAAGCCTGGGAGAGAATAAGGACTTTCTTCTAGCTTTGGCTAAACTATGAACCAGAAAAGAATGTGGGAGCTTGTAATGTTCATTGTGTTTTTTAGTGTGAGCTTCACTGATCACCAGGGTTCCTAATCTGTGTCAAGGAGTTCTGAAACACAGCATCAGTTTTTTTACTGTAAGTGATTCTTAATACAAGTCAGTCCAAAGGTGGGTCATCATGTGGGTGTATAGAAAACCATGAATGAAAGAGTTGAGCAGTGAGATTTTGAAAAGAAAAAGATGAGAAGGGATGAGTTTTATTGTTTTTTGGGGGGGAGGAATGCTTCATCCTAATAGCCACTAGGGAGTTTGCAGTTACATTTAGATACATATTGTATACTGTATTCATTCAGTTAATTCATTCATTCATGAATCATCATCAGGGCTATTTATATCACCCACCCATGAATCCTAATATATTACTTCTCCAGTTGCCAAAGTCATAAATTGTTCTTACATATCTCCTGCTGACATCTCTGTTGGAGCTGAGGACTGTTGATGATCTGATGAATGCCTTAGCAGATTTGAAAACCACAGGTGCATACTCAACACAGTCATAAGGAGACGAAAAATTGTTCAGATGCAGTTTTTTCCTCCTTTGAAAGCATATCAAATAATGCTGCTCTTTTATCTTAAAAGCAATGCAGTTGGAAGCCCTTATGTTATTTTATGTAATTTACCAAACAACATTCCAGTTTTCCTGTTTATGAATTATTTTAAGCAGCCCATTCAAAGGATACCATTTTACAGAGTTAAAAATCATGCCGTTTAATTGAAATAATGATTAGGCATGGCTAGAGCAGATATTGCTGGCTACAGTGTTTCCGTCAGACGTGGCTCTGTGAAGTTGGGATTTTAAGAAGTAAATCAAGGCAAGGCACTAAAATTGCCATCTATTACTGTAACATAGACACGAAATGACTTCAGAACTTTACAGTAGTGTTTGACCAATAGACTGCACAATAATTAGCAAACCATCTCATATGGCTTCTACAATACTAAAATTCAGAAACTGTACAGTACAGGATAGAGTGTATCTTTATGATAATAATGATGCTCCTACTTTTATCAGGGGTGGTTTGCCTCAGCCCCATTGGCCTTGGAAGAGACTTGAGTTGGTCTCTCCAGGAGGAGAGGGTCAGCACATGGGTCCAATGCCCAGTGGGAAGGGGCAATCTAGGCAATATTTATGTTTGTTCTGCCTCCTCTTCCTTCTAAAGTTGCACTATCCTTCTTCTATCCATCTGCAATGTGGCCTTGGTGCTGAGTAGGAATTTTTGGAGAGTCCCGATAGACACTTGGAATTTCCTTCCTTGACCCGCTGTACACTGTAGGGCTCTGTTCTATTGATTTGGTTCAATTGATCTGTTTGGAAAGCAGGGAAGGGAAGATCTCATGCCATTGTCCTCCTTTTGTGCTATTGTATTATGAGGCATTCTTGACTTATCAACTACAGACTGGGGGCTTGGGGTTGTGTAAAGGTAAAGGTAAAGGGACCCCTGACCATTAAGTCCAGTCATGGACGACTCTGGGGTTGCAGCGCTCATCTCACTTTATTGGCTGAGGGAGCCAGAGTTTGTCCGCAGACAGCTTCCAGGTCATGTGGCCAGCATGACTAAGCCGCTTCTGGCGAATCAGTGCAGCACACAGAAATACTGTTAACCTTCCTGCCGGAGCGGTACCTATTTATCTACTTGCACTTTGACGTGCTTTCGAACTGCTAGGTTGGCAGGAGCAGGGACCGAACAACAGGAGCTCATCCCGTCGCAGGGATTCAAACCACCGACCTTCTGATCAGCAAGCCCTAGGCTCTGTGGTTTAGACCACAGTGCTACCCGAGTCCCATGGGGTTGTGTACCTGGGCACAACTTAAGGCCTGATGTTCATACCTTGGTGAAAGATGGACTCATGTTGGGTTCACAACCCAAGGCTCAGGTAGCAAGGAAAGGGAATCCTCTCTCAATTCTTGGCTGGAGGAAAAACTATGTGGTGGCTTACATGTCCATGGTGGGGAGAAATGTTTCCCTCATAGACCTGCCCACACTTAATGATTTGGCTTATTTTGCCGATACTCTAATTTGTTATATTTAAATAAATATAACCTTGATTTTTTCCAATATGCTATGTTGAGTATTCTTTCAGGTTGTGTTTGTGTTTGAAGACTGGGAATTGTTGAATCTTGGACATTGCTGTCCTGTCTAATATCCTTTGTCTATTTTTCTTCAACTACAAAAATTTGCTGCAGTAGTTTGTGGCCGACAAAAGCAGCTCTCCTAGTTATGCAGAGCAATAAATGATTCTGACCCAGAACTTCTGTAAGGGTTGGAAAATATTGCTTATAGGCGAACCGGTTTCCCTAGTTTTCTTGTGTTATTTTCTCGGCAGTTTTCTTATACCTTGAGTTCTATTCTGGTTGCTGTCCAGCAAGAAAAGGTAATTTAGCTGGGAGGAGTCAGGAGAATCCCCAGAGCAGAATTAGGGGTGAGATACATTGTTGTGTCTGGCAAGATTTAAAGCTGAATTCTGTAACACTGAATTCCAAGCATTATATAAATGAAATGTTCAAAGGTTGCAGCCCTAACAATTTTTAACGTTGCATGCGCAATTTGTAATTTTGACTCATACATGGATAAGCACTGGGCCTTGCATTTCCAAAAAAAGAGAATACCAATATGAAATATACTGTTCAGTCATTTTCAGAACAAAGAATATAGAAAGACATCATGGGGATAAAGCTATTGTTGCTAAAGGTGGAACCACATTCCTCCCCACAAAATGATAGCTTGTGTGAAACTTTATACTTGGAGGAAAATGCTGATGACATAAAAATAAATTTAATAAAGAAATTGATTTTTCTTTTGAAATGCAAAGCATTTAAACAAACTACTTTCCCTTGCAAGAGTCTTCTTGAGCTCTTTTGCTATGCAAGATTAAGAGTGGCATGATAATGAAGATAATTATTTAATTGTGTCTTTTTCTTTCATACCTCTTAGGGGTGGAGGAGAAATTTGATTCAGCCCTTAAAGTAAAATCTATCAAATCTGCACTTTCCAAAACACAGCTGTCAGGGAACTGCCATCGGCAGCACAAGAGGTGCCAAGGCTCTCAGAAGTAGAGAGAGACGTAACACCTGAAGAGGGAACCAGTAGGGGGCGAACAGGAATGTCAAGGGAAGGAGAGTCGGAGGAATGGCTCAGAGACGTTTCCAGCGAAAACAGTGGGGATGTCTCAGGTCCTCCTATAGGGACACCCGTTCCTCGCCGGAAACTGTCACGCAGAGAGTCCAGAAGACGTGTTTCCGTTAAGGAGCTTTTATGTTGGAAACGTTTCCGAAAGCAACCACTTTCGGATTCTGCTAGCGACTGACGCAGCCATGCTGGAGGGGCTCCGTCACAGGCAGAGGTTTGAGAAACTGTTCAAACTCTGAGGGATTTGCAGTTTACACACAAGCAGCTCTTCATCCCATCACAGCAATCCGAAAGTCACCGACAGCTAGCTTGTGCCAGGGAGAGGCATCATGAGCGAACCAGCCGGAACTGGAGGGGCAGCTGGAGGAGGTCCAAGCCTGGAGGAAAGGTACAGGACGTTGGAAATCCAGCTTGCCTTGCAGACGGCGAGGCTGGAAGAGAGGAGGGCTCAGGATGCGGAAAGGGGGAAGGAGAAAGCCACCCCACTCAACAGAAAGATGCCAGGATTGGTGCAGAAATTTGGGGGGGACCCCAGAAACTATCATGCCTTTAGGACAGAGATGCAATACGCTCTCAATCTGCAATTTGATGACTTCCCTGATGAGGAATCGCGAGTGGCTTTTGTAATTAGCCATCTCGAATCAGGGGCGAAGGACTGGGTTAGACCCTTGATGGCAGCAAATAATGAGATCCTAAAGGACACAAGGAAGTTTTTTCGTGCCATGGACTTGATGTTTTCCAGCGACATTGAGCAGGGAGGGGTGCGAAGGCAGTTAATGGCTTGCAGACAGGGAAACAGGACTGTCCGTGAGTACTGGACTGAGTTCACTATGTTGATTCATAGATTGGGGTGGGACTTGTCTGCTGAGCCCATTCAAATGCTTTTCGAAGAAGGTCTGTCTTCGTCCTTGAAAGATGAACTTTCCCGGACCCCCAGAGCGGAGTCTATGGACCAGCTGACTAAAGCCGCGCTGGCCATAGGGGCGCGCCAGGAAGCGAGGGCTTTGGAGAAGCGGGAGGGGAAAGGAGAACGTTGGAGGGAGCTCCGCATTCCAGACATTCCAGAGCAGCCTTTCCCGCCGGCAGAGCCGATGGAAGTGGGAACAGCGCGTGCGCGCGCAGTTTCAAACATCGGTGAAGGGCGGAAGAAGGAGGGAAAGGGCGGGAAGAAATGTTATCTCTGCCAACAGCCAGGACACTTTGCCAGAGTCTGTCCACAGAGAAAGGAATGGCAAGGCATGGCAGGAGCTGTTGGGGGAGAGGAGGAGGAAAGCACGGAGCAAGTAAAAGCCAACGCCTGGCTGCCGTCGGGGCACAGCAGCCAGGCTCAAAAGCAGTGAGAGTGCCCGCACCAGAACCTCCCAGACCTGCTCTAGTGATAGAGGTGTTGCTAGAGCTGCCAAACGGACATCCTCTACAGATCAAGGCCCTTCTGGATTCAGGCAGCTCCTGTAATTTCATGAGTAAGGAGTTCGCAGCTGAGCACCAGATACAAACCCTCCCCTTAAGTAAACCCCTGCAGGTAACCACGATTGACGGCAGAGAGTTGTTGGGAGGAGAAGTGAACCAACAGACAGTCCCCATGACAATGAGGGTGGCAAGGCACACCGAGCGGATAGCGTTTAATGTGGCCACCTTGGGAGGAGCTCCCATAATTTTGGGGATGAGCTGGCTGGCACTACATGATCCTCTAGTGGGATGGCACCAGAGGGTGGTCTCCTTTGGGTCAGCGCATTGCCTAGAACACTGCAAGCAGGGAAAGGATCCAGGGGGAGCCAAGCTCACCCTAGCTGGGATGGAGGTAATGAAGCAAGGGGAGGTGCCTCCGCAATATGCAGATCTGAGCAACGTATTTAGCGAAAGGGAAGCGGACAAACTGCCGCCGCATAGACCCTTTGACTGTCAAATCAACCTACTCCCTGGGGCTCAACTCCCAGTGGGCAAGCTGTACGCCATGTCAGACAGGGAGATGCAGGAGCTGAGGGAGTTCATTGACAAAAACCTGAAGAGGGGTTTCATCAGAGAGTCCCGAGCGGTGGGGGGCAGCCCAGTGTTTTTTGTGGACAAAAAAAACACAGATAAGCCGAGGCTTGTAGTGGACTTCAGATCCCTAAATGCCGTGTCGGAACCCCTGGCTTTTCCTATGCCCCGAATTGATGACATTCTGACCAGGGTAAGGAAGGGGAAGATTTTTACAAAACTGGACCTGCGGGGGGCGTACAATCTGATACGGATAAGGAAGGGGGATGAATGGAAGACCACCATGTTCACCCCTTTGGGAGCATTTGAATACCTCGTAATGCCCTTCGGTCTCCAAGCCGGCTCCGCATGTTTTCAAAGTTTTATCAACCACGTCTTGGGACCTTTGCTCTACAAGAATTGTGTGGCCTTTTTGGATGACGTGTTGGTGTATTCGGAAGATGAAGAGCAGCATGTGAGGGACGTGAGAGAAGTGTTGGGCCGGCTGCTAGCCAATCAGCTGTGGGTGAAACTGGAGAAGTGCCAGTTTCATGCCAAGGAGGTGGAATTCCTGGGGTACCGCTTGTCAGACAAAGGATTGGCCATGGATCCAGGCAAGGTCCAGGCGGTGCTGGAATGGAAGACACCGAAGACCAAGAAGGATGTGCAAAGGTTCCTGGGGTTTGGGAACTTTTATCGGAAGTTCATCAAGAATTTTGCACACTTGACAGCGCCCATCACCGACTGCCTCAGCAGCAAGAAGAAATTTGTTTGGACGGCGGAGGCGGAGAGAGCTTTTGAAGAACTGAAAAGGGCTTTCGCTTCGGAAGAACAACTTCTGCATGTGGACCTACAGAAGCCCATGAGAGTGGAGACAGACGCGTCAGACAGAGCGGTGGGGGCGGTGCTTCTTCAGCCGGGAAGAAATACGTCGGAGTGGAGACCGTGTGCCCTTTTCTCGAGGAAGCTGAATAAGTCAGAGCGGAACTACACGGTGTATGACAGGGAACTACTCGCCATTCACGAAGCGTTCCGGAGGTGGAGACATTTATTGATTGGGGCACAACACAAGGTGCAGGTGTGCACCGACCACAAGAATTTGGAGTATTGGAGAACAGCTCGAGTACTCAACCAACGACAAGTGAGATGGGCACAGGAATTTTCCAAATTTCACTTCGAGATTTGTTATGTACCAGGCCCAGAGAACGTCAGGGCGGACGCTCTCTCACGCAAACCAGAGTACTTGGAGGGGGAGGGGGCAATCGAAGAAAGACATGTCATTCCTGAGGACCGCTGGGTGTGTGGGGCGGCGCTGGTGGGGAGACGAGAACTGGTAGAAGAAACGGAAAATGACGAATATGCCCAAAATAAGCTCAGAGGTCTCAGGGGAGAGGGTGAGAGCCCGGAGGGTTTTGAAGAAAGAAATGGGGCATTGTATTACAAAGGGGCACTGTATATACCAGAAGGTGAATTGAGAGGGAGGGTACTCAAGCAGTTGCATGATAGTCCCACGGCGGGACATTTTGGACAACACAAGACCATGTGGATGGTCACCAGGGAATTTTGGTGGCCCAAGGTGAGGGAAGATGTAAAGGAGTATGTAAGAGGGTGTGACCAATGCCAGAGGGCCAAGGGGGAAAGAAGAGCGCCGGCAGGGTTATTAGAACCACTACCCACGCCAGAACAGCCTTGGGAGGCGGTATCAATAGATTTTATGACGGATCTGCCCAAATCCAAAGGGAAAACGGCCATCATGGTAGTAGTGGACCTGTTGACTAAGATGTGCCACTTTGTAGCATGTTCACATGCAGTCACAGCGGAAGAAACAGCGAAGTTGTTTGTAGAACACATCTTCCGGCTGCATGGCGCCCCCTTGAGGGTTATCTCAGACCGCGGGAAACAATTTACTTCCAGGTTCTGGAGGAAGCTCATGAGCTTGCTGCACGTGGAAGTCAATTTCTCGACGGCCCGGCACCCTGAAACCAACGGGCAGGCGGAAAGAGCAAACAGCATCCTCCAACAATATCTGAGGTGTTATGTCAATGACAGAGAGAATGATTGGGTCGAAAAGCTGGCGCTGGCAGAATTTGCCTACAACAATGCGGAGCATGTGTCCACGGGGATGAGCCCCTTTTTGGCCAATTACGGGTGTCACCCCAGGGCATTCCCGGGGGAGGGAGGCGAGAGATGGAGCGTCCCAGCGGCCGAACATTTTGTAGAAGAGATGGAAGCGATCCATCGTCAGCTTCAGCTCAACTTAGAAAGGGCCAAGGCACAATATAAGAAGCAGGCAGACAAGAACAGGAGGGAAGGTGAAACAGTAAGGGTGGGGGATCAGGTGTGGTTGTCCACCCAAGGGTTGCCGTTCAAAGGGGGTTGTAAGAAATTAAGACCCAAGAGATTGGGACCCTTTGAGGTCATTCAGCAGGTCAACCCAGTGGCTTTCAAACTCCGGTTACCCAACCACATGAAATTGCACCCAGTGTTCCACAGGTCGTTACTGTCACCGTACAAGGGGGGAGGTGAAGGGGAGTACAACAGGGGACCAGTCTTGGAAGAGAGGGAGAGCAGTAACCATGTAGCGGAAATCCTCGATTCCAGGTGGAAAGGCAATCAGGTGGAGTATTTAGTGGCGTGGGAAGGGGAACCGGAGTCGGAAAACACTTGGGTGACAGCAGAGGAGGTCAATGACGAGGTTTTAACAGAAACGTTCCACCAAAGATTCCCGAGGAAACCACAGCCGGCAGCAAGGTTTAGGAGGGAGTATTTCGGCACCACAGACGAGGAAGAGGAACTGGAAGGATTCGCGGAGTCGGAGTTGGAAGAAGGAACGGACTCAGACGACGAGGAGTACCGAGAGACTAGGAACCGCAACAAGTGGAGAAAGGTGTTCGAAACTTCAAACGATGAGGAAGGTTCTTTCCGGGGTTTTGCCTCCTCCCAACCCGAAGGGGAGGAGACGGGAGGGGGTGAAGGGGGCCCTGGAGGGGAGGTAGATGTCAGGGAACTGCCATCGGCAGCACAAGAGGTGCCAAGGCTCTCTGAAGTAGAGAGAGACGTAACACCTGAAGAGGGAACCAGTAGGGGGCGAACAGGAATGTCAAGGGAAGGAGAGTCGGAGGAATGGCTCAGAGACGTTTCCAGCGAAAACAGTGGGGATGTCTCAGGTCCTCCTATAGGGACACCCGTTCCTCGCCGGAAACTGTCACGCAGAGAGTCCAGAAGACGTGTTTCCGTTAAGGAGCTTTTATGTTGGAAACGTTTCCGAAAGCAACCACTTTCGGATTCTGCTAGCGACTGACGCAGCCATGCTGGAGGGGCTCCGTCACAGGCAGAGGTTTGAGAAACTGTTCAAACTCTGAGGGATTTGCAGTTTACACACAAGCAGCTCTTCATCCCATCACAACAGCTATCCTTCAAAATTTGCATTTATCCAATTTTTGTGATTCAGTATATGTTCACAAAAAAGCATATATTAGGGGAAAGTGTGCATAAAACTGAAAATATTCCTGAAAATAACATGCAAAAAATGCATTACATATGGGGAAATTGCTTGCAAAAATTTGTTCCTTAGTCAATATAAGCATGCTTATTAGGAGAAATTTACACTAAAATGCTGGGGAATTTTAGTGAGGGAATTTTTTTAAAGCAGATTGCTGCAAAATGTGGAGAACTGAATTTAGGATTAGAAAAATAAGAAAACGGGAGAACCAAAATTTACCATCCTTCCATCTTTAATACTGTTGAAGTTTCACTATAGTCTTACATCCCCAAGCATTATGACTTTGTATGTTCTCCGTATGTTCTGCTCATTTATTCCTTTAGGTACAAAACTAGCCCCAAGTTCTTGTACATTCATTCAGTATGATTTCTTCCTGTCATCATGAAGCTGTATACTTTGGTTTAGGTGCATATTGGGTCCTGCATAATCAGACACAGGAACATGTGTTGCTGCCAGCAAACTCACAACTCACCTGGGATTCCATGTAGACATTGAGTGAATTATCTGAGGAGGAGGTCATGTTGCCACCATGATTCCTACAACAACAACTGTTCTTTTCCAAGATACTTCAACTGCACACATCTGAGAAGTCATTTGTCTATCCTTTCTGTGGAAGTCCTTGTTCATGCAATTGATACTCCACACAAGATTCCAAATCAATTAGAATTGGATATATGTGCAATTCTGAAGTGTTCCCTAAAACAAATTCATGACTGCGCATTATAGTAAACTGATAGGGGAAAGGGGTTAGGTTAGTCTTCAACCAGTTATTCTAGTTTTTGTCTTTCAAGAAATGCATTATATGCATTCTGCTTGCAGTCTGGATTGGTACATTCTCAAAGTCCATGTCTACACTATCCTCTAAAGCTACAACTGTTGGGATACTGCCAGGAGACAAAGTCCATCATGACTCCACGTTGTCTCCGGACGTCCATCGATCTCCTGTAGACACGCAGTATCAGCAATTAGCGACACGAGCTCCAGAAATAGCTTGCCACATTCCAGAGCTGATGCACGTTCTATCAGCAGATAATGCACAGCGAAAGATGCACTCAGGAGAGCATTATTTACAAGTTTATTTCTGCATTGATCAGAACAAAGAAAAACATGACTGCCTGCTTCAATGTTCCGGCACAGAGAGAAACGAAAGCAAAGACACAACAGAAACATCCTGTGAAACAGGAAATACGCAGACTCTGTGACTCACAAAGCCTGCTCCCTTTTAAGGTGGAACGGAAATATCCTAACAACAACAAGTATAACAGTACCTTGTTTTACGAACAGTCCTGTTTACGAATGATTAGGTTTACGAACTTCACAAAACCGAAAGTAGTAAAGTTTGCAAACTTTACCTTGGTCTACAAACAGAAACCGAACTGTGGAAGGGCACCGGAGGCAGGAGGCCTCATTAGGGAAAGCGCATCTCGGTTTAAGAATGGATTCAGTTTAAGAACAGACTTCAGGAACAGATTACGTTCGTGAACTGAGATACCATCGTATATAAAGATGTTTCTCCTAATGTTAAGAGGGTAGCCACTTTCCACTACATGGAGATATCAGTAAGATTTTGTAGAGCTTTTGTGGCAACCAATTCCAAAATTAGCCTTAGTGAACATTCCTGGAAATGACGCAAAGAAAATAATATATAAAGACTGGCTGTCTACACTGAGGCTGCAATCTAAACCCCTTTTGTGCCCAGCTTGGGGGGGCATTTTGTTTGGTCAGAAGTGTCTCTCCAACCACAGAGTAATGCCAGTGTCACTTCACCCGTAATTTATTATTATTTATACCCCGCCCATCTGGCTGGGTTTCTTCAGTATGGGCTCTTTGCCACTCACTAGGCAGAAGTGTTTCTGGTGGAATCCTGGTGGTGGCAGTTCATTGAACACTCTGAAACTGGATGTTCTGGGCTGTAGTGAGAAAGGACTAAACTAGCCTGGATACCAAGTCGGCCCCAATGTGATCGCTTGACTGTATCAAACCTGAAAGTTGTGCTAGCTCCGGATTGGTACAGAGACTTGCCTCCCTATACCTTCTCCCTTGGATCATTTGAATAACAGTCTCCAGAGATTTAGGTGCTCCATTAAGCCCAGCTGGAGTTTGGATTGCACTGTTAACCAGAAGTATCAACAATAATAGAAAATTGAGTTGTTGGGCAAAGTAACAGAAGAAGCATATGTGCACAATAGTTTCATGCAGACAGAACGTCAAATACCTTCATAGGAAGGTGGTACCCATTCCTTTAACTTAAATCCTTAAATTGTTCTGGACACACACTTTCCTTGTAAAGCTTTTTTACCCTTCTGTGGTCCTGATGTGTAATTTGAATTGTCCCTGCTGAGTTTTATGCACACATTTACTCTGCATCACTATGATGATATGATTCTTTTGTTGCTGCTATTTGTAAAATATGAGTAAATTTTCAATGAAAATATAGCGTGCTCTTTTTTAAAAAGAAAAGAAAGAGATAACCTACCCTGTAATTCCATAACTCCTGGTTTTGCAGCCTGCTTGAGACTGCAAAAAAGAAAAAGAAAAACCACAGGGACATTGTCAAGCATCTGCCAAGCCAAGATAATTCCTATGTTTGGCTTGGTGGGCCATAAGTTATGAAAGACTGTAATACAAAGGAGTATTGATAAGCTCTTTGTATAGAACCTTTAGGAACAATCATATGTGGGATCCTTTTTTTGTCTGAATGATATATCCTATCATTATCTACATTTCTGGATGACAGTCTGCAAGAGGTGACTATTTTTATACTTGCTGAAATATTCATGCAACTATTTAAGAGTTTGTCAGCTTCATAGTGAGAAAGAAACATTTCTATTGCCCTCTTCAGGTGTCACCATCAGGGAGCACAATATTATCACAAGAAATTGGCATAAAGCAAGCCAGTATACATTAAGCCAGCATTAAGGTATCAAAGATCCAAACCTTATATGGTGGTACCTCGAGTTAAGTACTTAATTCATTCCGGAGGTCTGTTTTTAACCTGAAACTGTTCTTAACCTGAAGCACCACTTTAGCTAATGGGGCCTCCTGAAGCCGCCACGCCACCGGAGCACGATTTCTGTTCTCATCCTGAAGCAAAGTTCTTAACCTGAAGTATACTGGGCCGAGGCCGTTTAGGGCTTTAAAGGTCAACACCAACATTTAATCATATGTAGGAACTTTCTTGTTTCCTCCCTGCTTCTTGGTGCCATTGGGGGGAGGCAGAGGAGTCCTCAAGCCTGACAGATAGCAATTATCTGCCTTGGGGAACTTCTTGTACTTCTTCATGTATTTTGGAACTCCAGGAAATGCGGGTTTCCTCCATGAGTACAGAGGGGGTTCCAACTGCATGTAGGCAACCTTCACAAGTGGGAGGATGACCATTATGATAATGGGGTTGGAGCTAAAGTATTCATCCCTGTTGCCCCTGCACAAACAGTGACACACAATAAGGGCTGCTGATAATGTCTAGGTTCACAGAATCACAGACTTGGAGAGCTGGAAGAGACCATGATGGTCATCTAATACAACTCCCTGTGATGCAGAAATCTTACACCCAACACTGGGCTCAAATCCACAATCCTGAGATTAAGAGTTTCTTGCTCTACTGATTGAGCTATCACTCAGGTTATAGGATTGATCAATATTTTCTCATTTTTAAATTCATTGGACAGATGGGTCCTAGGCAGATGTGCCTGCCACTTATTCAGGGAATAGCATTTGAATAATATAAAAAAATGTATGTGCCAATCATTTTATCATTCTATGATTGATGTGCATAAATCCCACCAGGTGCTCCTATCAGGAAGCAAGGGAAAAACAAGGACGGAGCTCTGTGAAATGACTTTTTATTTTTGTGCCTGAACTCCTATGACTGTAGACTTTGAAGTGACTGAGATGTAATCTATCTAGCCTCCCCTACAGGCAGAGTAGGAAGCATGATCCTTCTACGCTTCCAGTTACACAATTTAGCTCACAAAACCAGCCAAAGAGCTGGTTCCCCACAACTGCTACCATCAAAAGATCTCTGGGAACACTGGTCTTTGAGCTTTGTTACTTTGACCCTACAGGAACCTAGATTCATATGGATCCGAATATTGAGGTGGCTAGTATGAGGTGACTAGATGGGTAGAAAATTGTTTCAGTTACCATTTAAAGACAGTTTCTGAAACAATACGTGAACCAAAACAAACCCATCCTTCAAGATTCTCAGTTCTCTGAATTTTGCAATATAGTTTGCCAGTCATGCAATGCAAATACTGTTTATTAGATGCATATATTCATGAAAATAATATAAAAAATGCATTGTTTTATGGGACAGTGTCCATACAGATGTGTATATTAGGAGAAATTCACTGATGAATTTTCATGAGAAGTGTTTTTATTTTTTTTAAAAAATCACAAACTGATGTGGAAATGTGGATAATTGAACTTAAGCTTGAGAAGAGGGCCAACTGATTCATCGATCCCTACACTCTGTATTGTCTTTTTACAAAGGATAAGTATTACAAACCCACCTTGTCATTACCCCTCCTCTACCCTGAAGGGCACAACATATACATAGATTTGTTTCAGGGCTTGGATCAGTGGTGTTGCGTGGGTTGCCAGCACCCAGGGCAAGGGAGGGAAATGGAAGGTGTAAGCATGTACATTCAACTGCCTGACAGTGTCTGCATCACCCAGGAGATCGCAGCCATAGAGATAAGCAAAGAAGAGTCATTCCATTGTCTGGAGAGGTCACTTCCTGGTTCACACGGAGAAGCCTTTTTCAATAGAGCCCAGCGACAGAAGCACTTAGCTGCATTGAGGCAGCACTGGGTGCTGGAATTTTGCATCTCTGATAATTTTGGACCCAGAGCAACCATCCCTGTGCCCCCATGCTATGCCATTGGCTTGGACACATCATATCTCAACACTGTAAACTACAAAGGAACTTCTTGTAATTAAGGAGGACTATTCCTCAGTAATAGAAAAAAACCTTTTAATGAAACTTTTAATGAACCTTTTTAAAGGACCTTTTAATGAGGGTGAAAGAGGAGAGCGCAAAATATGGTCTGAAGCTCAACATAAAAAAACCACGAAGATCATGGCCACTGGTCCCATCACCTCCTGGCAAATAGAAGAGGAAGAAATGGAGACACTGAGAGATTTTACTTTCTTGGGCTCCACGATCACTGCAGATGGTGACAGCAGCCACAAAATTAAAAGACGCCTGCTTCTTGGGAGAAAAGCAATGACAAACCTAGACAGCATCTTAAAAGGCAGAGACATCACCTTGCCGACAAAGGTCCGTATAGTAAAAGCTGTGGTTTTCCCAGTAGTGATGTATGCAAGTGAGAACTGGTTGCCAAAGAATTGATGCTTTTGAATTATGGTGCTGGAGGAGACTCTTGAGAGTCCCATGGACTGCAAGAAGATCAAACCTACCCATTCTTAAGGAAATCAGCCCTGAGTGCTCACTGGAAGAACATATGGTGAAGCTGAGGCTCCAATACTTTGGCCACCTCATGAGAAGAGAAGACTCCCTGGAAGAGACCCTGATGTTGGGAAAGATGGAGGGCACAAGGAGAAGGGGACGACAGAGGACGAGATGGTTGGACAGTGTTCTCAAAGCTACCAGCATGAGTTTGACCAAACTGCGGGAGGCAGTGGAAGACAGGAGTGCCTGGTGTGCTCTGGTCCATGGGGTCAGGAAGAGTCGGACATGACTAAACAAATTCCTCGGTAATCAATTCTTTACAAAGAGAGCTGCAACCTACCTTTCATGGCTTTTTGCTAAACTTTGAGAGAAGTGAGCTAAAACCATCTATCATGAGCCCTGGATTATATCAGCCTGAATCCAATAATTTTACCATGTGTACTTATCATAGGGTCACCTTCAAAAACAGAACAATAAGAAAGCTTACTGCATCAAACCAGTGCTGGGCTGAAAGTTATCCAAGCAAAGTTCACCTCCTTCACTTTCATTATCCACCAACAACTGTGTTTTCCTAAAGGGCAACAACAGCAGTTTTCTTTTAGGGTAGTCCCTGTGTTGTTGTTTTGGTCCCAGAAGGCTCCTTTCCATAAATGTCATATCATGACATACCGGTAGCTTCATGCACCAAGAGCCTCAAGGAAAGGAAATGTCAACCGCTGTGGAATCACTGCCATTTCCACCATCACTAAAGTCCTGTCCCTAATACTTTTGCACCAATTCATCCACCTAAGAATCACCAAAATCTTCTGCCCCCATTAACGCCACCTGTGAATCAGTGGCAAAAATCAAGAGTGTTTTACAAAAGCTCTCCATAACACAAAATGCTCTGCATCCTCTGTGCGGTAGCTTGGCAACACATCTTTTTATCCCTTCCAGAAATCATATACCAGCAATCAGAAAAAATAAAAATAAAAAGCCTAAACAACTTTTACCATACTTTTCAGTTTAGGCAATCACAAACTTTCAGACATGAAAATACTTCAGAGAGAAACTGAAAAAGAAGAGAAAATATCTGAATGTAGAGGCTGAATGCTCTAATACTTCATGTATCGATTCTTATGAAAGAACTTTTCACCTGTTTAATGGAACACTTAAAACCTGTTTCTTTGGTCACATATTATTTACATAGAAATCTATTAAACCGACTCTCTCCCTCAAATACAGTGGCACCTCGGTTCTCAAACATCTCCATTGACGAATATTTTGGAACCAGAATGCTGAAAACGGATAAGTAAATGCTTCCATTTTCAAACGTGCCATTTCAAAGTCAAACGGCTTGCACTGTGTGTTTTTCAGTTTTCTCAATGGAATTTTCAGACAGCCCTTTGTGCCTCGGTTTTCGAGCATTTCTGAACTCGAACGGTCTTCTTGAATGGATTACGTTCGAGAACCGAGGTACCACTGGTTTGAACAAAGTTTTGTTTAGAGTTTTGTTTTCTTTTTTCACATTGCAGAACACTCTTGTATTTTCTATCCCAAACTTCCCTTTGAAAGGTTCCTAATCCCTATTTTAACCCTTTCCAAATGTTCCCCCTCCCAGGGTTTAAATTATGTTAAATTATGCCATATGTGCAAATGCTTGACAAAACATCTTTAAAAGGTTATGCACACAATATTAGGGTTCTGGGCAGCACAGTTGCTGTTCTCGATTAGCAGTAATAAGTCCTTGTATAAAGAAATATATTGATATGACATATTATTGCGTCTAATCTAGACCAGCAGCTGTGCCAGGCCATCCCGAAACCTGATCTTGTTTCTTGAATCCAGGTAATTGGTAGATTTTGAGGCCATAGGGCAACCCTGGAGGTATCTAGCATTAACAAATTAAATGCTGCATTCCAATAGCTCACCCAAAAGAACTGTTTGGGGGTGCAGACTTTCTAGCCTGCGCTATTCAATAAAATATGCCATGCTAACATTGTTGTATCCTAAAAAATAAAGGGCTATGAGGAATAAAATAGTTTTATTATACTAAATGAGGAAATTGTCATATGCTATATTGTGCAGACACGGATGAATACCAGGAAATTGGGATTTCACAGTACAAGCATGTGTCGGCTCCAATACAATGCCTTAGCTGAGTTTACTTGACAGCGTAAGAGGGTTCTATATTTGCTACACACTTCAGGCAAAGGTAGAATTTCATGGATGTCTTTCAAATATAAGTGTGATAAGCAAATAGACAAAGAGCAGGAAAATCTGCTGCATAATGTGGTGGTTTGCTCCTTTCTTCTTAGCCACTTGCTTCGTAACAAAAAGTAATTAAAGTAGTATTGGGCGAAATGTTCCTATTTGAAAAGAAAAGTATCTATAGTAGAAGCCTGTCCTATGCTATTCACCTCTAACCATGCAACTTGTCTGTCAGAAATAGAAAGATGAAGGAAGTTAAGGAAGCATCACTTCCTCTTGAATTTTATTTATTTATGTTCAATATTTTTATGCTACTTTTCTTTTCACAAAAGCCCATTTGAATGGGACCACAGAAGTAAAGTGTGTGTGTGTAGAATCATATACAGTATAAAACTATTTAGTTTTATTCAGTTTTATTTATTCTAAGCAGCTGAGGCTTGATTCAGGGTTAAGCTATATGTGACATTAAATGCAAAATGCACGAACTATAGATATGTGAATCTTTTAAAACCCCAAGCAGCAGGTGGAGAAGCAGAAACTGCCAATATTCTGGCTGACATAATGGGAGGGGCAAATTATGGGGACAGGTGACATGGAAACGTGAAATTCTCTGGCATCTGAATAGTGATGGGGGAGAAAATTGATTTAGTTAAAGGTCAGCTTACCTAATTCTTACTATCCTAAACAATACAAGAACTGAAACACAGCCCTCCTTCAAAATTTACATTTGTGTGTGTAGGTCCCCAGGCCACCCCTCAAATAACTTCACACATAACACGTAATTTTAGTTTTGGTTTTTGGGCACTATTTTGGCCACAACTTTATTAAAATACAAAATCAGTGAGTGGTTGTTTAGACATTGGTTATGACTATCTGTCCCCCGGCCTGGGACAGAACTGACATCCCGAGGTCCGATCGGTAGCCAGTAGAAGGGAAAGTCAAACTTGGGGGTCATTTGAGCTAAGCGTCGGACCCACGCCGCTCACCCCAGCAGCTCCCCGAAGGCTTGCCGGCCCTGGTCCCATGACAGGGATTGGACGGCCCTGATCTCATGACAGGGATTGGACGAAATCATGGCAAGCCCCAGGATTCCTTTAACGGAATTCCCTTCAGCGCAATAGGAGGGGCAGGCACAGCCTATCCTGACCCCTCCACCACCAGCATATTATAACCAATGCCTAACCGCAACCTTACAAGTTGTGACGAATTGCTGAGTAGTAGGCAAAAACCAAATGGCCCAGCCAATCACCAAATGGCAAAATTCCTACTAGGCCCCTGCGCCAAGGCAGACGACCCCATGACAGGCAAAGCAAGGTCAACCGGAAAAGAGGGCGGGTGGGCGGGTGATCCGATGCACTCTGCAAAGAGAAACCAGAGTGCACCGATATTTAAAGACTATGGTCCCACCCACCCAATTTGCAACATACAGTTTGCCCCAGCAACCCGGTTATCCAATCACAATGCCAGGCAACAACTATTAACCTGCCTGGCAACAAGAGGGCTGGCCCGGCGGCCCACACCGCAACACGTGCTCTCATTTATTGGAGAACACGCTTTTCCCAAATATTGCTATAGAGTTCTCCAGTCTAGTAATGTGTAGAAAAATGTACACATTAAGGTAAAAACATGCATAAAAATGTATACATATGCAAAAATAACATTAAAAATGCATCAGTAAAGAAAATTGCTTAGCAATAATGTGCATATTTGGCAAAAATGATACTATAAAACACATATACATTAAGAGAAACATTGATGGTATGTAAAGTGAAGTAAATAGGAATTCTATGGTTGCCATATTTCAAAAAGTGAAAACCCGGAGTTGTTGAGCCTTTCTTGCAAAATCTCAGATAAAAAATGAAGTTTTGAGCTGGGGGGGGGGGACAAATTCACCCAAATCTACACTTCCAACATGGGTTGCCACATGTCTGGATTTCAGCAGGCATTTCAGCGATTTCCTCCTAGATCAGTGATGGCAAACCTTTCAAAGTCCAAGTGACTAAACCGCAACCCAAAATATAATAATAATAATAATAAATTTTATTTATACCCCGCCCTCCCCAGCCAAGGCTGGGCTCAGGGCAGCTAACAATCAATAATAAAAACAAGTTGAATGAATACAACTTAAAAATAAGATTAAAATACAACATTAAAACATTAAAATGCAGCCTCATCACAGGAGGAGAAAGTAAAAAAGAACTAAAATAAAACCCACTTATTTATCGCAAAGTGCCAACACAGAAATTTAACCTGAATACTGAGGTTTTAGTTTAGAAGGGGAGGTTGGCGCATCCATGTGGAGAGAGAGTGGAGCAATGCAGTGCTACCTCAGTTTTCAAACAGCTTAGTTCTCAAACTACTTGGAACCGAACACTCCAAACCCGGAAATGAGTGTTCTGGTTTTTGAACATTTTTCGGAAGCAGAACGTGCTCTGTTCTGAGTATAGCTTCCATTTTGATTGCCACACTTCCGTTTCCAGAGTGAGGGAAGGCAGGCTTGGCAGCAAGCAAGCAGGCACCTGCTGCCCTCCATCACTGGGTCCCTCTGCCGCAACAACAGCAACCACCCCCTCCTCCAGCTCCAGAGGCACTGAGTGAGGGAAGGCTGGGCTGGGCTGGGCTGGCAAGCGAGCAGGTAAGGGATGTTGCTGCCACACACACACCCCCAGCCTGCCCTGGAGGTTGTGGCTCTGTTTTGCACACACACACCCCAACACCCCATCCGAGGTGCTTCTACTCAGACACAAGTTGAGCTGAGGACTCAACACATTGCCCTCTCCTTCTGCCAGCTCTGTGCTGGGGTGATGGCACGTGTGCCCACAGAGAGGGCTCTGAGTGCCCCTCTGGCATGCGTGCCATAGGTTTGCCACCACTGTCCTAGATGTTCTTTATGAGAGTTGAATCCCAGCTATGTCTGAAAAATTCCAGAAGTATGGCAGCCCTAAGCAATGCAGAAGAAAAGGAAATCAGGGGTGCCTAGAATATGTTATTGACAAGAATGGCCTGTAGCAATATTAGCATTTCCAACAACTCTGGTCGATATGCAATGGTTAATTTCCACAAACATTCCAACATCTGGTTTTTCTCTACCATTATTATCTGCATATGATACGTAATTCCCATAAACTTTCACACATTTGATTTCACATGATTCCATCACTGAGCACTGTCCTTTGTTTTCCCTTACGAAAACTCATGCTATGAAAACTCATAGTTTCAAACACATTTATCTCTTATTCAGATATGATACTTCTGCTTTTGGTTTCACACATTTGACATAATGATAACACGATTTTCAAAGAGAGGCAATCCTAACCACCCTTATCTTGGCCATTATGATTCCCAAACGTCTAGTTGTGATCAAAGCTCTTATCAATTGTGCTAGATTTCTGTTTTAAACATTCTAAGAGATGGGCCTTTCATTTTGATCCAGTTAGATGGTTATTATGGTTGACACAGATATCACACAGAAATTCAAGTAGCCTCAGGTTGTGGAGTTTATCATTTGAGCTGGGTTAAAAGTATAAATTACTATCTTATCGGCCCTGTGGTTTGAATCAATGCAGGGCCTTGGGCCAGGGAGGGGGGGAACCCGGTACTTAGATGGAATTGTGAACAGGCCACTTGTTGAGGAGGCTTTTGACATTAAAATGATGGCAAAGTGTTTGTGTTTGTATGTGTGTCTAATGTAACGTAATTCAATTTTCAATGTAATTCAATTCAATGTAATTCAATTTTTAGGGAACATTTTCTCACCTTGTGTTTGATATCTAGGCTACTAATTACTTCTGCAGCTTTACTTTGAGAGAAAATGTGCTAATTTAAAAATCTGTACCAAAAAAGCAGTTGTAACAGTATGTTAAAGCTAAGTAAAGCTACAGGGAACCAGGTGGAGGGCCCTCTCAGTAGGGGCACCCGCCCTGAGGAACGCCCTCCCACCAGATGTCAAGGAAATAAACAACTATCTGAGTTTTAGAAGACCTCTGAAGGCAGCCCTGTTCAGGGAAGTTTTTAATGTTTGATGTTTTATCGCTTATTCTTATTCTTATTCATATTCTGTTGGGAGCCGCCCAGTATGACTGGGGAAACCCAGCCAGATGGGCGGGGTATAGCTTATTATTATTACTATTATTATTTATTATTATTATTATTATTATTCAGTTTTAGACCCCTAAGTATTAGCAGGTGCTAGCATTACCCTGTTCGCCTCTACCTAGTTCCATCCTTATTTCAGACATTGCGATATATCGGTATCTTGTGATGTTTAGCTGGCAATATATCACAATGTTGAAAACCACACATTTCCTATCCCTACTGGTGAACCAGCCATAGCTAAAGAAAGGCACTTTTATTCACTGAGGCCACCTGAGCTTTCGGTGACAGTGTTGATTCCAGGAGCACCTCAAGCAATGGACCTGTTTCTTCTAGGGGGGTGGAACTCAATACAATATAGGCATCTCCTCACCTTCTGGACTTCAGAGTTGGGCTCACATAACACCTCTATATTTTCACAATTTATCTTCAATTTACATGCAGCCCATCATCACCTCCAAGCAAATTAAAGAATTAGCTAGGGTTCCCCCCACCCCAGCACCATAATTCCAGTTGTGTAACAAATTTTTCCTTGTGTAATCGAACTCCTCACTGCACTCCTCTCACCTGCTGATCACTGTGTTCCTTCAACATCTACTCCAGACAAAAGGAAGGTGAAGTAATCTTCCATCTGTGGAACCAATGGATGCAACACTGTATAAATACTAAACCTGCAATTTCCTGGGCAAAATGTAAAATATGAAACAGACTTTTATCTTAGTTCATCATCACCCTGCATGACAACTTTAGTCTTCTAGCTGTGGAAGTAGCAACATTTAGGAAAGCAGGTAGAACTAGCTAGTTGTCTTCTTAATCCTATTTTGTTTTTTAAAAATAATATTTATTAAATTTTAATAGTTACAGAAAAAAAGAAAGTAAAAAAGAAAAAAGAAAAACCATAAAAAATTTAACAAGCAATACATCAAAAATAAGAAAAAAAAACAATGAAAAAACAATACATCAAAACAACAAGAAAAACAAAACAAATTTAAAAAACACATCCAATATTTCCATATCTTTACCTTTCATTTACTAGTTTCATCGACCTCCTCACACCTCCCTTTTTTGTATTCTAGTTCAATTAGCTATTTCAGCAAATCCTTTCCATCTTTCTCAATTTTTTGTTCTAAAATTTATCTTAACACAATCTAACTTTAAATTTTCCACTTTAACCCCTTAACAATCAGTTTTTACTTAATTCTTTATAACATTTCTGCTAAAACCATATAACTTCATTCCAGCATTTCTTCTTAATCCTATTTTGAGGACTGAAGGAGTATGTTTGCATCTCAGTGAAATTTCCTGAAGTTCAATCCAATTGTTTGAAAAATGACCTACCTTTACTACTTTCCTTAACTCATCAAGCTTACCAAGTGAACTATGTGCGCATGCCTCCAGAAGGAAATAAGAATTTTATTCAAGAGTTCAGTGTCACCATGGCAATCAGAAAAACAACTCCTGAAAAAAAGTGTGTGTGTGTGTGTGTGTGCATGTGAGGGAAGAATCGTAACCCAGCTTGTTGTTGTTGTTTTTTATGCCACTGTAGCTTCAGGGCAAATGGGTAATAGGTTATGGGAAAATTTAAAAAGACATAAATGACATGTTTAAGGATTTTAGATAATTTTAACGCTGTTCTTAAAGATAGTTTAAAAGTACATAATTATGAAAACATAGTTTTGAGCTTCTCATTGAACAGCAGGTAGGAACATAATGATCTGCCTTCCTTTGCATACAACGTCCAATAAACAAATAAAGTACTGGATTAAGGATTTTGATGAACCTGCTAATAGGAAACAAAAGAAGATGCTTGTGAAATGGTCTCAATGTAATTTAGGTAATTGTTTCTGAATTTGGATTTATTGGGCAGGAGCATCTGTGTATTGACGGTCAAAATCATTATCCCACAATGTATTGGGCTTTTCTCATGGGATTAAAAACAAGAACACCATATAAACCACTGGTCCAGTAAGTGCTGAAGGGAATGTTTGCTTTGAAATGAGATGTGTATGGCATTTTGTGTCCTGGATCAATTTAATGATATATAGAAAGACATTAAATCTCTTCCCAAAGGATTTCAGCAGAACAACAAATGTTGCCACAAATGATCTTTCCACAATTCTTGTGGCTTTATTAGCATGTTAAGATGATTAAAAACTCTGCCTATTATTGTTGTTTTTGTATTCTTTTTTTCTGTGACATTTGCAGGGAAACCACAAAGTTAAAAATTAGTGTCATTGTAGTAAATGTTCCAAGTTGAATACAGTGGCATGCTGGAATAGGTTTTGAACACTTTTTTTAGCTCTCCTTATGATGAAACACATTGTTGTATGAATATGAGACACGTGGCCTAAAATATGCCAGGGTCATAAAGGTCACCCTGGAATTTTTTCATTTCTATTTTTGTCTATCTTTGTGGGCTCATTTTATAACCAACACAAAAAGAAGAGTATACATCCCTCTGCAACATTCAGTTGAAAATTAATTTTTTAAAAGTGTGCCACTTCCATTAAAGTTTCATCACATTTCATCACTTTTATGTTGTCATGAACTTGGAGTCAACTCTGACAGAAGAGTCCTCAAACAAAATATGCCTATATCATAGTAATATCTAGAATCGACTGCTTACTGCCATCATATGGAAATCTTCATCTACTCTAACCATGACCATCAAGAATATGGAGGACGTTTATGGAGATTTACATTGTAGAAGCTCTGGTGCTCTGTGTGGTACTGACTAACAGCAGCATGCTATACAAATTGCCCACACTTACTAATCCTTCTAGGGAATACGATACGATATATGATGTGATACGATACGATACAATAATCTTTATTGTCATTGTCCCATACAGAACAACAAAATGGGGGATATCTACATAAGACATTCAAAACCAACAAGCCTGCTATCCCAGCTATCCCAACCTGGTTATCCCCCTAAAAACTCTGATACCCCATTTTTAAAATACAATACACTCCCATAGAGATTCCTTACACTGCGTTTAAAACCAAAATCGCATTTGGATAGAAACTGCTTCTCAGGCGGCTAGTCCTAGTCTTTATAACCCTGTACCTTCTCCTAGAAGGCAGAAGCTGAAAGAGATCATTTCTGGGGTGTGCACAATCCTGCGCTGTCTCTGCAGCTTTCTTATAGCATCTGGAAGCATAGATTTGATCCAAGGTGGGAAGAGTGCACCCAATTATTCTCTCCACAGTCTTTACCCTGGACAGCATTGTTTCCCCCCCCCCCCCGACCATGCAGTAGCTGATATTTCTTTCTTATGACAGTGGCAGATAGTGGCAGAGCAACCTGAACCTCTTTTGCACCTGGCTATTATTATTGGGAAGTGATGCCCCTCCACCCATTTCTGCTGGTCTCTGCCTGTGCAGTGATGTTAGCACCTTCAGAGGTGTGGATCTTTTCCTTCTGTCAGCCTGCAGGTAGGCAGAATTGATCCAGCAGGTTCTGCACTAATGAACCAGCGGAAAGCCTCAATACGGGGCAGTGGAAAGTCCCAAAATGGAGGGCAGAAAGGGGGATTGGATCCTGAGCCATCCCAATGCCATCATGTGATGACATCAGGCATGATCTGCATTCAATCACTCCGTAATGATGATCTGTCTGCCCCTCTACCTTCTGCTCTGGATAGCATGCTTGGCAGGGCTACAGGTGCAGTGGTGACCAAACCAGTGCCTTAAATCCCTCTGGGCAGTCGCCTGGGTTAGGATTGGACCCTAAATCTGCATGGAATATTTGTCTTAATTTTAATTGCATGCAGCATCTAATGATCTGATGTAGGAAATAAAATGACGACAGTGCTACACACCACCCCAATTTCAATAATAATAATAATAATAATAATTTATTTATACCCCATCCATCTGGCTGGGTTTCCCCAGCCGCTCTGGGTGGTTTCCAACAAAGTATTAAAATACAACAGTTTGTCAAACATTAAAAGCTTCCTTATAGAGGGCTGCCTTCAGATGTCTTCACATGAGCAGCGCGAGATTCCAGGGATTCCAAACCTTCACTGAGTGATTGTGCTTCCTTTTGGGAATAAAGCACAACAGAGACCAAAATCACTCCCTTATTGCTTCAGTTCCATACATACTGCTATCTCCTGCATGTGCTGTAAAAAGTGAACCTATTATGCAAGAGAAGCAGAATGTACTGACTTCAATAAGTTTAGAGAAGATTAATTGCTGTTCCTGGCAAACAAAATGGGAAGGGGGTTGGAAATTCCTGTATATTTATTACAGCTACATTATGTACAGATGTTTTCAAAAAACAATAATATAGAAAGCTGTCCCCGCCCCCACTTCTAATAATAGCATATGAACCTACAGTAGCATCTTTCTGAATACTGAAATAGATTTATTAAGGCACATACATCTCATTTATTAAATCAACGCATGTCTCTCCATTCCAGTAATATCACAACACAAAATGATATAACTTGTGTCCTAAGTTTCTCTTTATTGCTCTTTCCTGTTTCCCTGATGTATAAACCTATATAATGCAATTTTAGCTTGCAAAGCAACTACAAAACAGAATGTTTTGTATTGATTTCTCATATAAAAGAACTGCAGAAATAAATCAAGCCTTTTTTGGGGGGGAAGGGGGGGATTGGGCATGAGGATCCTATTGTTTCTATAGTTTTTGTTTTGAAATAGAAGTAGAATGTGCGGGTTAGTCATATTTCTAAATATAAGCCAAGAAGTGCAGATGAAATTTTAGAAGAGTAATATTACATAATCAGAATTAAGTGGGTGACACAAGGTTTTTGCAAAGCGTGTTCTCATTAAAGGAGAGCACGTGTTGCGGATGGGGCCGAGCAAAGCACCCCATGGTTGCCAGGCAGGATAGATTGAAGGGGCTTGGATCGGATTGGTGGCTGGTGCTACTGGGGTAAATTTGATGTTGCCAATTTAGGGGTGGGAACAGAGGTTATTTAAACAAGTCTCACAGCATGTTCCTTTCTCTTTCACTGTGGGCACCAGATCACCCACCCGCCCTCCCTTGATTGGGCTTGTGCTATGCCTGTCATGGGGTCATCCGCATTGGTGCGGGGGCCTGGTAGGAATTTTTCCTTTTGGCAGATTAGTGTGTGCCAATTGGTTCTTGCCTACTGCATAGCCAATCGTCACAACTTGTAAGTTTGGCGGTTTGGCATTGGTTTAAATTGGTTGGTGGAGGGGTATGGATTGGCTGTGCCTGCCCCTCCAATGCTGCTGCTGCACGGGAATTCCGTTAAAGGAATTCAGGGGCTTACCATCCCCCTCATCCAAACCCTTGGTGCAGGGTGCGGGCCGCGTAAGCTCCTGGGAGCATGCGGGGAGAAGCTGAGGGTCTGTGGCGCAGCTCCAGTTATCCCTGATCTTGTTCCTCCACACTGGCTCTCGCTGGAATCCGGGAGTCAGTGCTGTCCCCCAAGGCGGGGGGGACAGCTAGTCATAACCAATGCCTAAGCAACCACTCACAATGTGTATTTTAATAAAGTTGTGGCCAAAATTATGCCAAAAACCTTAAACAAAAATTATGTGTGATGTGTGAGTTATTGGGGTAGGGGTGTTTTGGGGACCTCAGCACGCAAACAGAGACGATTGCAAGATGAAGGTTAAACCAGAAATAAATAAGCATTGGGACCTGTATATGGTGTTTTACCTTTATCTCCTTTCTTGCCACCACCCCAAAACCCACACAGCTCAGTGCACAGCTAAGCTTAACTAAGATAAGTGAGGGATCAGGATCATGATACACTGGCATACATTTTGAAATGTTAGCTCTGCATCGGGGCAAATCCTGACAAGTGTCCAGAATGTGAGTGATCCTGGCAAAAGTATTTTGGTGAACTTTTTGCTTGAACTTAATGTGTCTAATGAAATATTTCCAGTACAGGGACAACTTAAAGTGTTCACGGAGAGAAGGGCAATGACAAAATAGATATCAGTGATTGCATGGCAGTTGCTCAGTGCACTGCATCTGATGGGAAGAAAGATGGTTTCAGAACAGCAGTCAAAACATGGCTGTATTAGGGCTGTGCATACCAGATTTGATGGATTGGGATGTGTATTTTGAGCAGAAAATTGACACGGGGTAGGATTGTGCACCACTCTCCCATATCTCTGTGTGATTCCTAGATTGCTTCTCTGAGAGCTTATTTATATACTCAGTACAGGTATAAAGCTGTCTGTGGACAAACACGGGCTCCTTTGGCCTGAAGCGAGATGAGAGCCAAAACCTATAGTCCCCTTTCACTGAACTTAACCCTCCAGGGGTCCTTTATCTTACCTTACCTACCAGATAGATAGATAGATGATAGATGATAGATAGATGATAGATGATAGATAGATAGATAGATAGATAGATAGATAGATAGATAGATGATAGATAGATAGATAGATAGATAGATGATAGATAGATAGATAGATAGATAGATAGATAGATAGATGATAGATAGATGATAGATAGATAGATAGATGATAGATAGATAGATGATAGATGATAGATAGATGTGTGTGAGAGAGAAAATATGCATGTTAATTTATTCAAACCCTCATCATTTTCTGGCTCAAAATTGCTTAGTGTGAAGACTTGGAGCTGATGTCCACATTGCTAAATTTGATTCTATGAGGAATAGAAAACTGATCAACAGCAAATAGAAGTGTGGGAAGGGAGAGTATTTTGCGCAGCGAAGTCAAAATGCAGCGTCTTCACAGTAAATGAATAAAACTTCACTGAGGCAAAACAAACTTCTTTACAAACACATAATGTAGGAGATCAAGGTAAAAAAAGAGCACACACTGAGCCCATTTGTATTTATTCTTTCTGGCTCTGTGTGTCTTCCTGTAAAAGATACAATATTTGCACAAGGAATGAGTCATCTAGAGAGGGAAAAGGCAAACTCGGCCCTCTAGATGTTTTGGGACTACAATTCCCACCATCCCTGACCTCTGGTCCTGTTAGCTAGGGCAGTGTTTCCCAACCTTGGGCCTCCAGCTGTTTTCAAACTACAATTCCCATCATCCCTGACCACTGGTCTTGCTAGCTGAGGATTATGGGAGTTGTAGTTCAAAACAGCTGGAGGCCCAAGGTTGGGAAATGCTGAGCTAGGGATGATGGGATTTGTAGTCCCAAAACATCTGGAGGGCCGAGTTTGCCTATGCCTGATCTAGAGGATGAGTCAGAGTGAGTCAGCTAGCTGAATGAGTCTGCACTTTTCAGCATTTTTCAACACTTTCTACACTTTACTGCTTCTCATGACAAGTATAGTAGATGGGGCTTGGGTTAATACATCTCTCCTCAAAGTGGTTCTACTACTTCCTGGCTAGCGGCTTAGATGCAGAAAGGTGTATCAATAAAAGCTGTGCTTTCTGTTTACCTCGCCCTTATTTTTCATGAGCTGAAAATGCACAGGCTTTATTAGCAGTTGTGGCCCTGTATAAACATCTCAAACATTATTTAAAAATCCCCTGTTCAGTGGGATAGAACTTTTGGAGTACTCTTAGGAATACGCTTGATGATGATCAACTGTCAGTGCACTGGGAAAATTACTCCATCAAGAGTCTTGGGACTGCAACATTTCTGTTGGTGTTAATATGCTTAATTCCAGTTAGTGTTGGAAAAGGTCATCTCAAGCTCTATGGACTGAAAAATAAGCCTTTCCCAGAATTAACATGTTAGCAGCGAGTGAAAAGGCAGTTCTCAGATCAAAGGGATTAATTTAATACTCTCTTTGATTTAACGAGGAAGGGGGGAAAGTGGATTGTAGCTACTGAGTACAATATTACTGAGCCAAATTTATACAGTGTAGTGGAGATTCTGTTTGAATGCGTGCTCGTTTCACAATGGCTGAGAAGGACCTTCAAATAAAGGACCCGCATTTATGTTTCCTCTAAGCTTGGAGCAAAATCCTGGCTATGGATCTCAGTTCTGGGTTCCTAGTAATGCCAAGTCATACATCCAGCAGGATGTGACAATTAGAAAATTGCTGTAAACATTAGAGAACAAAGTGAACAGATTCCTGCCCTTATGCTTCTATTTTTCATTGACAGAATGAGTGTGGTGAATTTCGATTCCTGTTTTCTATTCTCAGCTTCCTTCCCACACATGCCCAGATCCAAATGTGCCACAATTCTGATATGCTCTTAACTGGGCCTTATTTGATGGGGAAGGGCTGTAGCTTGGTGGTTGAGCATTTGCTTTTGAAGCAAAAGATCCTGGGTTCAATCCCTGGCCCCTTAAGGTAAGGCTGGAAAAAACCTTCAGTAGAGAACTGTTATATACTGCAGTTCTCACCCTGAGCCAGCAGGGAGATACTGTAGATAGTTATGCAAATAAGGGATCAAAAGTGACGTTCAGTGATTGGATAGTTTTAGAAAATTGTTACAGTTACATTGTACTGGAGCTCTATATAAGCAGGCTGACTGAACCCTTCAGTTCAGTTCTGTCCTGGCCTGTGAATAAACAAGAGCTGTTTGAAGAATCGCTGTGTCGTCTGATATGTTCACCCACAGATTAACAAGAACCACTGTCAGTTACTGTTGTCATGACTGAGCTAGACAGACAAATATGAATGGAGGATTGTAAATGGTTTTATGCAATGCCAATATTGTGTAATATTTCATTTTTATTTATAATATACAGTGGTACCTCTAGTTACGAACTTAATTTGTTCTGGAGGTCCGTTCTTAACCTGACACTGTTCTTAACTAGAGGCGTGCTTTCGCTAGTGGGGCCTCTTGCTGCTGCTGCACTGCCAGTACATGATTTCTGTTCTCATCCTGGGGCAAAGTTCTCAACTCAAGGTACCTCTTCCAGTTTAGCGGAGTTTGTAACCTGAAGCGTTTGTAACCTGAGGCGTTTGTAACTTGAGGTACCACTGTATGTGTAATCCACTATAGGACTACTGGTGAAGGATGGGCATCCAGACAAGCAAATATATATATAAAAGAAACACATGAGATATATAAAAGACTCAGTTGCTGTCATTAAGTTTTAAATTTCACTTTAAAAATCTCCACTAAGTATCCTGAAACAATCTCAGTTATTATTATATAGTATATAAAGATAAAATAATATATAATAATGTGCAGAGCTTCAGGAAGCAGGCTGAATTTAACCATTTTACCTAGGACTCCATCATGTTCTATTCATTTTTGGAAGTAATAGCGATGTAAATTATTTGCTTCATTTGAAATTGCTGAAATCAAATTTAGCAAAGCAAATTAGAAATAACAAATGCAAATAATAATAATATTTTTTCAAAGATATATTTTTTTTAGTTTAGTTGCAACATAAAAGTAAGACATCATGATTTCAATTTTTGTGGACATATTTTATGAACAGATACTGATGTTCTCAAATCCATACTTATTTTGCTCGCTACCATCCCACAACAGTGCGTCTTTGTTCAGGTCTTCATCAGTTTCATTCATGAGATTTGATTTTTTTCTTTTTTATTGTTATTTAAGTCTCCTTAAAACATAACCCTAAAAACATTAGAGGGATAAACAGTAGACAATTACATAAAATTGATGCAAAACTACTTAAAAGAGGATGATTGCATTACAGAGAGGTAGAATCCTGAAAACAGAACAGCAGGTTTCTTTGTTTCTTTTTAAAAAGACATATAAGAGGGGAGGGAGAAATCCACTTTTTTTCAGACCATACCTGACGATTATTGAGGAAAAGCTAAGACACACAGCATTTCTGCATTGCATGCATTTTTAATGGAATTGATTTTTTTCTTCTTCAATAGCTCTTACCAAGTGTTTGTTTTATTTAATCTACAGAGCACCAAGAACATTGATGAGCCTAGTTAAATAATTAATTATAACTAAGCAAGCTGATTTGATTTCTTTTCTGCTATCAGCTAAAATGTATAAGCTCCTCAAACTAGCCATGAGGCCTATTGTGTTTCGAGACAGACTTCTAGAATACATATGCATCTCTGAACGGGGAATAACAGAAGCCAAAAACAAAAGCAGGTACTAACATAAAAGAAACTAGCTGGTTGGTTAAGTCCAGTCAAAGGCGACTATGGAGTGTGGCACTCATCTCACTTCTCAGGCCGAGGGAGCCAGCATTTATCCACAGACAGTTTTCTGGCATGACTAAACTGTTTCTGGTGCACTGAGGACCATGATGGGTGTCAGAGCACAAGGAAATGTCATTTACCTTCCTGTCACAGCGGTAAAGGTAAAGGTACCCCTGCCCGGTTGGGCCAGTCTTGACAGACTCTAGGGTTGTGCGCTCATCTCACTCTAGAGGCCGGGAGCCAGCGCTGTCCGCAGACACTTCCGGGTCACGTGGCTAGCATGACAAGCTGCGTCTGGCGAGCCAGCGCAGCACACGGAATGCCGTTTACCTTCCCGCTAGTAAGCGGTCCCTATTTATCTACTTGCATCCGGGGGTGCTTTCGAACTGCTAGGTTGGCAGGCGCTGGGACCGAGTGACGGGAGTGCACCCCGCCGCGGGGATTTGAACCGCCGACCTTTCGATCGGCAAGTCCTAGGCTCTGAGGCTTTTACCCACAGCGCCACCCGCGTCCCCAGCAAGCCCAAGAGGCTCAGTGGTTTAGACCACAGCGTCACAGTCAAAGCATTGGTCCATCTAACCAAATATGGTATCCCCTGATCTGCAGAAGTCTTGAACAGAAGTCTTTCTCAGTCCTGAGATTCTTTGATCTAAGCTATAAATTCATTAGGAAGCACATACTTTAATACTGAGCCACAACTCCATTAACATAATTAAATGACAAAAAGTATAAATCTCTGATTTTATCTGTTTGAGACGTGGGCAATCTGGATTCCACCACTGACAATGCCAAATCAGAGAATTTGGTCAGGGTGAGGATAATCAAACATGCCTTTCTCTTAGCTCATTTCTCCCTTTTGTCCTGAGTTCATGCTTCTTCAAAGTCTACGACACCTTTGGTAGAGGCTATTTTCCAATTGGAGTGCTCGCAGGCCAGTGTTTCCCAGTTGTTGGTTGTGCTACATTTATAAGATTTGCCTTGAGGGCATCTTTAAACCTCTTTTGTTTTCCACCAGCATTATGCTTTCTATTCTAAAGTTGGGAATAGAGTAGTTGCTTTGGAAGATGATAATCAGGCTTCCAAACAATATGACCAGTCCAACGAAGTTGACATTGAAGAGAGGCCCTTAGCACTTAAACCTCTCCAATATTTTATTTTGTAGCAGAGCATAAAATCCAGTTATATATCTCAGGATGGATAATATTTTTTTCCTTTAACCCCCCTTCCAGATATTACATTGGCATTGCATGCTCATGACTCATCACATAAGAAGAACTGAAATATTTGGCATGCAGATTGAAATAAGAGTTCCACACTGCATCCATATTATTATCCACAATTTGCTTAATTGTGCATCATGTTATACATTAAAAAACCAAAACTCTCTAAACCATCTAATGTATATCTGAATCACATCCATATTAATGTCCACAACCGGCTGAATTATGCAAGAGCTTGTGATCCCAGTTATTACCAAGTCCTTAAGCAAGGCATAGCAGTCAGTATTGAGAATGTGAGGCAAGTGACTCAGAGCACCAAAATACAGTTATCATATTTCAGAATGCCAGCAACACAACAGCCAACTCTGTGTCCACCCATGACCTCTGGGTGGGACTCTGTTTGTGAAAGCGTGTTCTCCTTCATGGAGAGCACGTGTTGCGGTGGGGGCCGCCAGGACACTCCAAAGTTGGGGGCGGGCTAATTGATTGTTGGCCACTGATGCGATTGGGGCTTCCCTTGTTGTTGGGAAGAAGTTAATGTTGCCATTTGTTGATTGACAGCCAGAAATGCTAAAACACCTTGCACGAGGCTAGAGCTTCCTCTTTTCGACCGTGCATCGGATTGCCCATCCCCCCCTCCCTAGAATTAGGGTTGATCGCTTTGACCTTGTTATGCCTGTCATGGGGTCGTCTGCTCTTGGGGCAGGGGCCTGGTAGGAATTTTGTCCATCTGGCTGATTGGCTGGGGCCATTTGGTTTTTGCCTACTGCATAGCAAATAGTCACAACTTGTAAGCTTGTGGTTAGGCATTGGTTTATGGTTTAGTTGGTTGAGGGGAAGTGGTTGAGTGCCTGCCCTTGGTAGGTTGAGTGCCTGCCCCTCTAATGCTGCTGCTGCAAGGGATTCCGTTAAAGGAATTGGGAGCTAACTATTGCTTGTCCACTCTGTCAAGGGGGCTCAGGCCATAGCAATGAGCTCCTGGTTGCATTTGGGGTGAGGGCAGGTTCCCTGCTCCGCGTAACCCCCAAGTGTATTCCCCTATTTTGACTTTCGCATTGTGCGGAATGTCAGTCTGTCCCCCATGGTGGGGGCAGATAGTCGCAACCAATGCCTAAGCAACTGCTCACAAATTTGTATTTCAATAAAGTTGTGGCCAAAATTATGCCAAAAATCTTAAACAAAAATTTCTGTGTGATGTGTGAGTTATTGGGGTGGCCCTGGGGACCTCAACACGCAAAAGAGAGGTCCTCTTCCTGTCATCCCTCAACATACGACCTGTTGGTTTGGGGACTGGAAATGGAAAGTCACACATATTTGCACCCAGATGAAAATTTAAAAGCATGTGGACATTGCAAACAAGGGCTCGCCAAATGAAAACAGGCCAATATCAGCCTTCCTCCCTGTGACCCTACCCTCCTCAAATGTAAGTTGAGTGTTGAAAGGAGCAACATTGTTTTCAAATGTTTTGGCTCATGGATGAGTTTGCAAGTCTACACACACAAGTTTGCCAACCTTAAGAAACAGGACCAGTCAAAGATATTTGCCCAACCAAACTGAAGGGCAATAGGCGCTCTTTCCTCATTCCATACATAGAAGCCTGATATGGTATAACATCTTCCTATGCAGCTGAAGCAGCAGGCTAGTTTATGGGAAGTAGGGGGACGGCTGAGGAAGAAGCACCAACTTCACTTTGCCTGATGGGAGGGCTGCTTCTGTTAATAAGAAACTAAAAAAACCAAGGGCACTTCCTTTGTCTTTCTCCAGGTGTGATATTATGATTCCAGCCAAGAGTAAAAGTGGTATATTATCAAGAATATACATGCTGCCAAAAATGGCTGAATGGATTTTCAGATAAAAATTCAATTAAGGAGTCTTTACATGTCACCATTTCCCCCTCTCCGTTCTTGTTTTGCCTTCGTTGAAGTGCTTCTCAAGTTTCCTTTTCAAAGACTTTCTCCCCCATCTTTTAAGTATTAATATTTTAAAAACTTCCATTTAACAACCAAGGGAAGTGATTGAACTAAGAGCTTGCATCTGTCACTCTTACTCATGCAGACGGAGGCTCTGAGCAGTCTTATTAACATCTATGGAATAAGCAATGACTTAAAATGCTGAGCAAGAAATAATGCAAATCAGGGCTCTCTCATACCAGTCCTTGAAGTAGCTTCCAGATAACTTCTACATCTAAAGCTGACTCAGTAGGTGACAAAACCAGCAACTTGATTATGAGTACCTAGGACTGAATTCTCTGATGCGGTTCAAACACCAGACTACTGGATATTCAAGTCTTGAATGAACGCATTGTGCTAATATCCTATGTCAATATTACAGTGTTTATTGTCAATTCAGGGGGCATAAGCATTCATGAGGTTTGGGCCTCAGAAAGTCCATTCTCAAGAGCCAGGAATCAAGTAAGATGCACCTCATTGTAATATATTACAGAGCCTACTAAAATACAACCTAGCATGTCTACCTCAGAGAGGGGAAAAGTGGAGAGGCACCCTAGGACAGGTTCCTGATTATCACAATGTGTTACACATACCAGAGGTTTGTCATGTAAAGCTTCAGATTATTGAGGTGTTTGTGCCAAGCTGTGCTCACCTGATTTCTGTGCTCACCTGATTTCTTCCGGAGAACAGCTATGATGATTGGATAAGGTCTAATGCCACAGGAGGGGTTTGTCAGGCACACAGTAGGGATGAACAATTTGTTGATTTTCACCTACCTAATTTCTAGGTGTTGATTTACACCTACCTAATTTCTACTTCCTGAGAAGACTCCCTGGAAAAGACCTTGATGTTGGGAAAGATGGAGGGCACAAGGAGAAGGGGACGACAGAGGACGAGATGGTTGGATAGTGTTCTCAAAGCTACCAGCATGAGTTTGACCAAACTGCGGGAGGCAGTGGAAGACAGGAGTGCCTGGTGTGCTCTGGTCCATGGGGTCACGAGGAGTCGGACACGACTAAACAACTAAACAACTAAACAACAACAACAATTTCTACTTACTAGACCAATACTGTTGCATGGCACTTCCACCTCCAAGTGGTGAAAGATTCCAGGGGTTCCGGGCTTTGTGTTTACCCAGGGTTCACCGCCTCGAAACAGTGGTAAATTAACTCCTCCCCCTCACTGTCCTGCAGGTTTAAACCGTCCAGAAAAAGTTTCCCCCTCTTCTCCTGCTTCCAAGGGGGTATTCAATATCTTAAATGGTGAAAATGTAATACTTTACAGAGTACTTTCCCCAGGCTTTAGCTTGCGACGTCTTTGCTTTGATCTGTTTACAAAATGCAAGGCGGACTTCCTGTTTAGACCTTCACGTTCAAATGCCAAATTTAGATGTTTGGTAGGCCAATTTTCTGTTTACTTACGAATGTTTACTTAGAGTCCAAATGTCCACAGGAAAAGTCGGCGCTTTCTGGCAACAGCAATGCGGCTTCACTCCTTGAAAGAAGCGGTTGATTCGATGTACCGCGCCACTCACCCCACGTCGCTCCAGAGCCCCGAAACCGGGTCTCCCCGCGAGTAGGAGAGGCGCAAAAGGTACCTGCCGAATCCCAAGTCCAAGGGCTTCTTCCGCCCGTGGTTTCTAGCGGGTCTCCGCCTCCAGGGTTTGTGTTTCCTTTGGGAATGAGGCACAGCAGAGACAGTGCTGTCTTCATGATACTACCTGAGCCTGCAATTGAGGGGTTCACAACATTAACTCCCCAAAAGGGTCTTGTTTCTCCCATAGCTGTGTGGGAATGTTAAGGATAGTAGGAAAGGATATATTGAATAAGTATTACCCTTCACTCACAAAGAGCAGATTCCCCTTAATATAGCTGAAAGCTAGTTTGCAGATTCGTTTAAATCTCTTAGTTAAGTTTATTTCCTGGTGTCCCCTTTAATCCCTCTTAAAAGGGACACAAGAGTCTTTCTGAGTAAAGTAACAAAAAGTTTACTCACATTTCAGTTTACGATATGATCCCTGAAAGGCAGGCTTTTCTCATATGGAGACGGAACTCATGTGCTGCTGGCTAAGAGCCAGCAGACAGCAAAATTACAACAACAGAACAAAATGGCTGCAGGAGAGCAGCATGGCAGCAAAAGATAGAACAAGAGAGAGAACAAGTAAAGCAAGACTCAAGATAACAAAGAGACTGAGAAAATGGCTGCATGACTCGGCTCTTTTATGGAGTCAGACAAAGCCATGCCCATCTCCCAGGTCACATGCAGGGGGGAGGAAGCTCCAGACCAGTGAAACAGGAAGTTACACTGACTGGATGTCCCCCTGCCTTTGCCCACTCTAGGGAAATAAGGAATGTTGCATTTGACTGTACCAATGGATTACATGCCACAAGCTGCCACCTTGGATTCAAGCAGACATCAAACATTGCTCTGACTCTTTCTCCAGATTGCTGCTTTATATCTAAGTCATATCACTGCCCCCAAAACTCTCAGCTCTCAACTCTAGCTTTTGTCCTAATTAACTGCGAATTTAACTGTTAGACACTTTCCTTTGTATCTCTTAATGGCCCATCACCCAAGCTATCACTTCAACACAGGAAACTAGTTTGGCTTATATTTTGACACTTGTTGGATCCAGCGGTTAAAAGGGTCTTACATACAGCCTACTTCCTAAGCCCCCAAATTCAAAACAATACTTTTCCAGTTGCATTTCTCTTAGGCCTCCAGTATTATGATTGCTGGCTTCCTTAGAATGTCTGAGTTATTTTACAGTCTCACAGCATAATATTACAATGGATTCCTCACCCGTGCTTCTAGCCCCTAGGCATTAGAGCAGCATTGCTACTTCTGATAATACAGATGTAGCTAATGCTCTCCAGTACTGCCATATAAACCTAACCTAATCCAGAAAAGGTGTACTATATCATTGATTTAGATCATTTCAGTTGAAAACTTGATGCAAGTAGGGAGCACAGGTGGGTAAACATTTCCCTTTCTTCAAGCAAACATGCTCTCATGGGTCCTGCTTTGCCAGTTATAAAGTCAAACATGGCGTTTAAGTTTCCGGTAAAAACAAAGTATAAAATCTAATTTGATAATCTCCCGGTCAAGGATTCATTCTGCTTGCCACAAGCCAGGATATTCAGTAGTAATATGAACAATGCAATGAGGAAATAATGATGGCTCCTCTGCCTGTCAAAAATATAATTGAATTTATTTTCCTGTTTCACCTATAAAAAAAGCAAGAAATAGAAAAGAAAAACCAACCAACCTAGTTTTCCCTGCTGTTCTCAAAGTCAATGCAAGATTACCTGTGGTGGGGTGGGGATAGCTGCTAGCATGTACATTGGTCCTACACTTAAGCAGATACTGAGGAAAAGGCAGACTACAACTACAGTTTTAACCCTACTCACCTAGGAGTAAGCCCCATTGAACTCAATAGGACAGGGTTTGGATTGTGCTGTAACGGTTATCAGGAGGACACTGGCTATTCCTGTGCTAGGGTCTTAATGTTGTGACATGCAGACAAACTTTCAGAAAGGGATATGGAAACAGAGGGTGGAACTGAACATAGTGCTAAGGTTACTATTCTGTCAGCACAAGGATTCCTCTTTGTGCAATGGAACATTCTCACCCCCCCCCCCTCGTCCCTGCACACATACCCTAAATGTGTTTTAGGGATTCCCCTATCACAGGGGTGGCCAACTCCCAAGAGACTGCAAACTACTCACAGAGTTAAAAACTGGCAGTGATCCTACCCTCTTTTGTGGGGTTCAGGTCAAAGTTGAGCTTTTTTTAGGGTGGAGTGGAGGGTGTTTCTTTAGGGTGCCAAAGTGGTTGAGCTTCTTTGGGGGGAGCCAGTGATCTACCAGTGATCTACTGCAGACATCCGGTGATCTACCTGTTGGACATGCCTGCCCTAACACCATTGAGCAGATTTGGGGACACTGTGGGACATATGCAGGAGCAGAAAAGGTAAGATCCATAAATAATAACAATTAATTAGTTGAATATCAACCACTGCATGCAAAGAAGGCACAAACAGTAAATTTCATATACGTTCCACATATCTAGCCATTGGACACCTAACTTGGAGATCCGGGTGCTAATGAGTAACCCCAACCCAGTTTGTGTCTATTAGGAAAGATTGCAGAGAAATGTAAGAAGCTGAAGCAGAGGTTTAAAATGTATTTAGCCCCAATGGGGGCAGTGGAGAAAAGTGACAACATGAAATCATCATTTTACCATCTAGGTTCTCGAAAAACCTTGTCAAATTGCCTGACTCCATGCTCTACATCAGATCACATCAATTTACCTGCACTTTCCCCAGACATGCTAATTTGCTTTCATCTAATTTCCACCATACAAATAACTTGCCCAGGATAAAAAATACCGCATGCCAACTTCAATTTATTTCCTCGTGCCCACGAGCAAGCAAAGGCATTTGCAGAGTGGGGGTGGGGGGTGGGAGCGGGGGCTTGACTGGAGTTCTTCAATATCATGCCGGTACAATGTTGCTGTGACAATATCGGTCTCCCCTCCGTGGAACTGAATGACAAGAAAAGACTGCTGGGGTGCTAGAGAGAGAATAGGGATTTGGGGGGGCAATTGTACTACTTGTGCTGTGTTTGTGTTCCTGTTACAAAGCAAGTAACATCAGTCTGCACTGAAAGGCAAACACATCCTGGCACATCCTGAATGAGGTGTTCTACACAAAGCAGCCGCTGTCTCATTAGCTGCAAAGGCTTTTTACTGCCTGCATATCTCTGCTGCACATGTAGGCTCGGGGAATGGTAAGCACTAAGCAAGTGTCATAAACCAGCCATTGTGACATTGACTCAAGGCTGTCAGCCGGAGCCTCTTTGACCCACCAAGAGGGTTCAATATACTCCAAGAACATGATTGCTTCAGAATGCATAGTTCACCTGTTATCCCAAAGGGGCTCTTTTGCTTGCACAGAGCATCTTCAAAAGGAGCCGGGTAGGACTGTTATGCAAGACAGGTTAGTCATCATGTGTATTGCTGATCATTTGCTACATGGCTCCAGGGCTTTATCAACTACCGGGGGGGGGGGGGGGGACGCCACTTTCGTAGGTGTGTTTTATTCCAAGGCTGCCATTTCAGAAAGTATGCTTGCATACTCGTACCCTGATGATATATAATAATGATTTCTTACACTGTTTTGGGTGGTTTTCATTACATTTATTCCAAAGAAAGGCTCTCAATGGTGTAAAACAAATCAGCAGGCATCATAGATTAAGGGACAAAAGTAGTTCAGTATTGTTCCCCCCGCCCCCGACTTTCTAAGTAAATATCTTTTTCATTTTGGTGTCTGGGAAGATCAAGGAGGGAACCAGAAGAAAAATGAGAAATGGTGTTGGTGGGGATTATAATAAAAATGGTTTCTGAATATGACCAAAGAAACAAAAGCCTTAAAGGAAAGAAAAAGTCTTGTGTCCCATGTACTAAGGGACGTAGGTGGTGCGGTGGGTTAAACCACAGAGCCTAGGACTTGCTGATCAGAAGGTCGGCGGTTCGAATCTCCACGACGGGGTGAGCTCCCGTTGCTCGGTCCCTGCTCCTGCCCACCTAGCAGTTCGAAAGCACGTCAAAGTGCAAGTAGATAAATAGGTACCACTCTGGTGGGAAGGTAAGCGGTGTTTCCGTGCGCTGCTCTAGTTCTCCAGAAGCGGCTTAGTCATGCTGGCCACATGACCCGGAAGCTGTACGCCGGCTCCCTCGGCCGATAAAGCGAGATGAGCGCCGCAACCCAAGAGTCGGTCACGACTGGACCTAATGGTCAGGGGTCCCTTTACCTTACTGTGTACTAACTATCATCCAATAGGGATATGCAAAACCTATCTCTTTACCATCATTTATATATTTCCCTTTCAGGAGGATGATACAAATATGCATAGAGAAAGAGATTTTTGGTAAAATAAATGAATAAAATGATGTGCTGGTAGTCATATATTGATAAAAGGGCTGTGGGCACCAGCACAAAATGGCTGCTATGGGCAGCAAAAAAAAGAGGTGCTGGTGGTTGTGGGTATTGTTAAAAAAAAAAAGCTTTGTGTATGTTTATGTGATACAAATATATGCATTAGAGATGTGTGTTTTGTTTGTTTGTGTGTGTTTGCACATATATCCAAGAGGCAATCATCACTGTCCCTGTGCAGATGTGAAGAATTGTTTCTGATACAAGTAAATGGAACACATTCTGCTTTAAAAGGAATGGAGGGGAGGCCATAGCTGAGTGGCACCTGTTTTGCATGCAAAGGGTACCAAATCTAATCCATGGTGCATCCAGTTAGGGCAGCTAAAGTCTCATGTCCAAAATCTTGTAGAGCTGCTGCCATCATTGAAGATAGCGCTGGGCTGGATGGGCCAATGGTCAAAAGGTGATTTCCTATGTTCCTAAGTGAGGCTACACTCTGGTACATCCTAGATAGGATGCGGAAAGCTACATTTACTCATTTCTGATGACATTTTTGGCAATAGCTATCCACATTGTGATCTTCCCCAAACAAGGTAAAGTGATCCAAAGCCAACATGATTCATGAATGTTTTGTCCACAGCATAATATTCAAGAAAGGATTTTTAAAGAAAGGATTGGATTTGTTGGTTTTGCTTTCCTTGGGAACAGATACACATAAGCTATTGATGACATTTCTACTATCCATTCAGCTCTGTGAGATAGGGCTACTTCACACTCACTTATTTTTTTGTGGGGGAATGCTTTTGGGCAGTGCTATTTTTCTTGAAAAAGCGGTGCCCAAACTCCCTTGTTCTCTTAATAATGGCAATGGCGCCCACCTGAGAGGCGGCAGAACTGAGTTCTGGCTTTTAAAAAGCCTTGCTTTTAGGGGGTTTAGGTACTAACTTACCATAAACTGAACTGCTGAAAAATCAACCTATCTCACCAAAGCAGAGCAGAACCTGTAAGCAAGGAGATGTCATAACTAGGAGTTCCCATCTCTCCCCATGTGCTGTCTGCCTGCAAGGGAATCACGTTCTCAGATGTGATTATGACTTCATCAAAAGTTTAACAAGTGTGGTTCAAAATCAGCCTTCTTCAACCTGGGGTCCTCCACATCTTTCCGTCAGTCCTTGTTAGTACTGTGCTATTCAAGTGTGGGGAAGTTTATTCATGCAGAATGAGACTTTATTGCTAAGATATTGTTGTTTTTCCCCAAAACAGTCAAGAGTTGCTCTATCTAAGCCTCTTAAATGGAATTTGCTATTGTTACTTCACTCTCTTAAATATAATGAGGGTCCAGATAGCTAACACAATGGCAAATGAAGATGTAATAAGGAAAAGTGACGATGAAGACTGAGAGCGGTAGAAGAGAAAAAAATGAAGAAAACAGGTTAATTGGTTTGAAGGACATCAGGTTTTTGCAGTGCACCATCCAACTCTCTGTGTAAATATTAATAGCTACCATGCTGATCTTATTATCTGGCATATTCGTGTCAAGCTCTGTCAAGCTTGCAGAAATGATGTATTTTAACATACTTTCCAGACATTTGTATCTTTGTCATTTCCACACTTTGATATTCTCTTGTGTTATGTTCATTAGAAGGTTTAAGGAGATGTTCAGCTCCTCAGAAGAGAATCAGAGAGATTTAACATCAAAGTCTCCAGTGGGTAGGTGGGGAGCACTGTTTTCCTCTCTTGAAAAGCACTTCTTGGCATATAAAGGTGTATTGTTTAGCGTCTCCTGTTTAGAAAAAGTCTTCAAATAGACATATATAATGCAGATCATGTATTTGCTATAAACACAGTTCAAAGCACAGGAATGTGAAAGGGAACCGCTGTGAATAACTCTTTACTTTTAACTTGATACCATGTTGGGCAAACTCCCCCTGCCTTCCCATCCAGGATTGACTGAAATGTGCTCAGGGAGAACAATGCATTTGGGGGAAGAAATTTACCAGATCTGATGTTCAGGCAGTGGTGTGTTCTCAATGGTAGAGTGTTTGCTTTGTATGCACACGTTCAATCGCCAGCATCTCAGGTAGGGCTAGGAAAGACCTCTGCCTGAAATTCCTGAGAGCAGCTGATATTCAGCACAGACATCAAATTTAATTGAAACAAGCATAGAAAACCACAAAAGGCAACAACTTTCCATCTATATTTACCATTACGTGAATATTGTGCATTTAGAAGAAAATTGAGGGTTGCTGGGGTGAGGTTAGAGGGAACAACATTTGCACCTCAGCGTGAACTGGAAATGCATTGAGCCATGGGAAGTGGTAGTGGAGAGAGGAGAGAGAGAGTTTGGATTTGATATCCCGCTTTATCACTACCCGAAGGAGTCTCAAAGCGGCTAACAATCTCCTTTCCCTTCCTCCCCCACAACAAACACTCTGTAAGGTGAGTGGGGCTGAGAGACTTTAGAGAAGTGTGACTGGCCCAAAGTCACCCAGCATCTGCATGTGGAGGAGCGGGGAATCGAACCCGGTTCACTAGATTACGAGTCTACCGCTCTTAACCACTACACCACGCTGGCTCAGAGGAAAATGTTGAAAAATCTGTAGGGATGGGGAACTTCAGGCCCAGGGGCCAGCTATGACCCTTCAGGTTTCTCTATATGTCCCCTGGTTCACTCACTGGATCATCACCTTGTCATGGTGAGTGGGCTTGCATGTTCCTATGACCCTTGTGAGCAAAGCCATCGGGACTCTCATACTCCTAGCAGGGTCACCCAAGGCGGTAAGGTCAAAGGGAAGGAGCTAGACAAAGAATGATCCAAGAAGTCCTCAATGGCAGAACAGGCAGGTGATAACAAGCGGTATGTTACAATGACTGTGAAGGCGGATGAAGGCTGCAGCAGATAAGAATCTACTGGTCGTTGTGTCTACTCATGCCATCAGAACAGAGCCTTACTGCGAAGACTGTGCGTTGATCAGTGTGCACTGATATAAACACATAAAACAAATTCACACACAGGCATCTTCCAAAACCCCATAAAATTGTGTTTATGGAAGACAATCTTACTCGGCTACAAGTGATCACCAAAGAAGAAGAATATGTCCCCTGGAGTCAACTCTGATTTTGAGTATGTGCAGAAACTAGCTGCCCAGGGTGGCTAGGGCAACCCAGTGAGATTAATTTGTTAATGAAATTGTTATTGTTATAGAAAGGTGAAATTTCCTTTCCTTGCTCCACCCACTTTTGTCTGTAGCCCCCAGCAAGTTATTGGAAAAAGAATAGGCCTCGAGTAATAATAATAATAATAATAATAATAATAATAATAATAATAATACATTTGTATCTGAAGATCCCAGGTTGGTTCACAACAGAAAAATGCAGAATGAGAATTCAAAATGCATAATAAAGCAAAAACAAATCAGTGACGCCCCCCCGCATTCCCCTTCACTTTAAGAAGCAGCTGATCAGTTCAACTGCCAATTGTTTTACATTACCATGTGCACAGAGGGCACACACACATGAATCAGAGCTATCACCTTCAGGAATGCATGCTGAGTCATGCATATTGTATAGCACACCTTTCGATTCTTAATGTGATACATTTAAACAGTGAGATATTGCCATTTGAATGAAAATACCAGAGGGAACAGCAAGAGACCCTATGATCAAACAAGAAGCGAACACATCACAAAGCCCTGCTTGCTCATGAGCCCCATTCAAATACAATCCTGCTGATATCTGTGCTGATAGATGAAGGTCAGGAATCAGGGACCACTGTGAATGTGCATCTGCAGTATACAAATATATCTCTTGTGCAGTTGTAATGTAGCCAGATGAATGTTCCAAGACAGTGTGTTCTGCACTAAGTTCAGAAATATGTATGTACCTCGATTTACAAACTTAACCCATTCCGGAAGTGTGTTTTTAAACTGAAACCGTTCTTAAACCGATGCGTGCTTTCCCTCCGCCAGTGCCCTTCCACCATTCAGATTCCGTTCTTAGACCAAGGTAAACTTCTCAAACCAAGACACTATTTCCGGTTTTGCAGAGTTTGTAAACCAAATCGTTCTTAAACCAGACTGTTCTTAAACCAAGATACCACTGTATTTAAAAGAACCTCTCAGATTAAGAACCTGTGCAGCATTTGTATGCATCCCATAAATATGGATGTATTATGCTCTCCCTCCTCCCAAAATTGGGCTAGCCTTACTACCCCCCCCCCCCGCTGACTCCCCCCTCCTTTTCTTGAAATTCCATAGAGGTTCACCTATAGAGGATGCCTGAAATTTCACTTACGGCAAAACTCGGGTTTATTCTGTGCTGCATGCATTAATATTATATTTACACTCTCCGTATTCTCTAGACAAATCTGATCCACTTCAAACCCCATTATCCATATCTCCTTCAGTAAACACCCCTTGCGTATCCATAAACATTAATATGTTTTCCCCCCTGTAGTGCACAGTATGCACTGGCCAATGGCTAAGTTTGCAATTTTTCAATAAACGTAACTAAATAAACATGCGCTGTATGGAGTCTGTTTCTCCAGATGCTGATTACTTAGGTAAGCCCCTACGTTAATGTTGGGCAAACTGATCATTTTCTGCATGTGAGCAATATTTGTGAAATGCTTACGTTGTCAAACCCTTGAATTGGTACCTAATTAAGCATTTATCATTGAATCTAAAGTTAATTTGCCAGTAATTTAGCCAACTGTGGCATTATATTAACTGTTACAATGGCACCCACAAATTAAACAAAAGCTGTATACATTGAAAATTAGAAAGGAATGTGTTGCTAGCATTATTGGGCTTAAAAAACACGCACATGAAAAAGCTATAGTTGAGTATTTACATTAATAATCTGGTATTTCCCACCTGCCAAACACACACACACTCACACATAGAGGTGAAACTCAAAAAAATAGAATATTGTGGAAAAGTTCATTTATTTCAGTAATTCAACTTAAAAGGTGAAACTAATATATGAGATAGACTCATGACATGCAAAGCGAGATATGTCAAGCCTTTATTTGTTATAATTGTGATGTTTATGGCGTACAGCTGATGAAAACCCCAAATTAACAATCTCAGAAAATTAGAATATTAAATGAAATCAGCAAAACGAGGACTGCAAATAGAGCAATATTGGACCTCTGAGAAGTAGAAACATGCACATGTACTCAGTACTTGGTATGGGCCCCTTTTGCATCAATTACAGCCTCAATGCGGCATGGCATGGATGCTATCAGCCTGTGGCACTGCTGAGGTGTTCTGGAAGACCAGGAAGCTTCAATAGCAGCCTTCAGCTCTTCTGCATTGCTTGGTCTTATGTCTCTCATCTTTCTCTTGGCAATGCCCCATACATTCTCTATGGGGTTCAGGTCAGGCGGGTTTGCTGGCCAATCAAGCACAGTAATCCCATGTCCATTGAACCAGGTTTTGGTACTTTTGGCAGTGTGGGCAGGTGCCAAAGTCCTACTGGAAAATAAAATCAGCATCCCCATAAAGCTCGTCTGTGGAAGGAAGCATGAAGTGCTCCAAAATCTCCTGGTAGACAGCTACGTTGAACCTGGAATTAATGAAGCACAGTGAATCATAGAATCATAGAATAGAATCATAGAATCATAGAGTTGGAAGAGACCACAAGGGCCATCGAGTCCAACCCCCTGCCAAGCAGGAAACACCATCAGAGCACTCCTGACATATGGTTGTCAAGCCTCTGCTTAAAGACCTCCAAAGAAGGAGACTCCACCACACTCCTTGGCAGCAAATTCCACTGTCGAACAGCTCTTACTGTCAGGAAGTTCTTCCTAATGTTTAGGTGGAATCTTCTTTCTTGTAGTTTGGATCCATTGCTCCGTGTCCGCTTCTCAGGAGCAGCAGAAAACAACCTTTCTCCCTCCTCTATGTGACATCCTTTTATATATTTGAACATGGCTATCATATCCCCCCTTAACCTCCTCTTCTCCAGGCTAAACATGCCCAGCTCCCTTAGCCGTTCCTCATAAGGCATCGTTTCCAGGCCTTTGACCATTTTGGTTGCCCTCCTCTGGACACGTTCCAGTTTGTCAGTGTCCTTCTTGAACTGTGGTGCCCAGAACTGGACACAGTACTCCAGGTGAGGTCTGACCAGAGCAGAATACAGTGGCACTATAACTTCCCTTGATCTAGATGCTATACTCCTATTGATGCAGCCCAGAATTGCATTGGCTTTTTTAGCTGCCGCATCACACTGTTGGCTCATGTCAAGTTTGTGGTCAACCAAGACTCCTAGATCCTTTTCACATGTCAAGCCAGGTGTCACCCATCTTGTATTTGTGCCTCTCATTTTTTTTTGCCCAAGTGCAATACTTTACATTTCTCCCTGTTAAAATTCATCTTGTTTGTTTTGGCCCAGTTCTCTAATCTGTCAAGGTCGTTTTGAAGTGTGATCCTGTCCTCTGGGGTGTTAGCCACCCCTCCCAGTTTGGTGTCATCTGCAAATTTGATCAGGATGCCCTTGAGTCCATCATCCAAGTCGTTGATAAAGATGTTGAATAAGACCGGGCCCAAGACAGAACCCTGTGGCACCCCACTAGTCACTCTTCTCCAGGATGAAGAGGAACCATTGATGAGCACCCTTTGGGTCCGGTCAGTCAGCCAGTTACAAATACACTGAGTGGTAGCATAGTCAAGACCTCATTTTACCAGCTTCTTTACAAGAATATCATGGGGCACCTTGTCAAATGCCTTGCTGAAATCAAGGTAGGCTACATCCACTGTGTTCCCTTCATCTACCAGGCTTGTAATTCTGTCAAAAAATGAGATCAGGTTCGTCTGACATGACTTATTTTTCAGAAATCCATGCTGACTATTGGTGATCACAACATTCCTTTCTAGGTGCTCACAGATTGTTTGCTTAATGATCTGCTCCAGAATCTTCCCTGGTATTGATGTCAGACTGACTGGGCGGTAATTATTTGGGTCCTCTCTTTTCCCCTTTTTGAAAATAGGGACAACATTTGCCCTCCTCCAGTCTGCTGGGACTTCGCCTGTTCTCCAGGAATTCTCAAAGATGATTGCCAGTGGTTCTGAGATCACATCTGCCAGTTCTTTTAATACTCTTGGATGCAGTTCATCTGGCCCTGGAGACTTGAATACATCTAAACTAGCCAAGTATTCTTGTACTATCTCCTTAGTTATTCTGGGCTGTGTTTTCTCTACTGAATCATTTGCTCCAAATTCTTCAGGTCGGGCATTGTTTTCTTTATCGGAGAAGACTGAGGCAAAGAAGGCATTGAGGAGTTCAGCCCTTTCTGTGTCCCCTGTTTGCATTTCACCATCTTCTCCTCTGAGTGACCCCACTGTTTCTTTGTTCTTCCTTTTGCTACGAAAATACCTATAAAAGCCTTTTTTGTTGCTTTTAACCTCTCTAGCAAGCCTGAGTTCATTCTGTGCTTTAGCTTTTCTGACTTTGTGTCTACACGTGCTGGCTATTTGTTTGAATTCCTCTTTGGTGGTTTCCCCCCTTTTCCATTTTTTGTACACATCCTTTTTTAATCTTAACTCAGTTAAAAGTTCTTTAGATAGCCACCCTGGCTTCTTTAGGCACCTTCCATGTTTCCGTCTCATTGGTATTGCCTGAAGTTGTGCTTTTACTATCTCCCTCTTAACAAACTCCCAGCCATCATGAACTCCCTTTCCTTTTAGTATTACTGTCCATGGGATCTCACCCAGCACTTCCCTAAGTTTTATGAAGTTGGCTTTCTTAAAGTCAAGAAATTGAGTCCTAGTATGCTTGGCTGCTCCTTTCCGTTGTATAGTAAACTTCAGAAGAGCATGATCACTTGCGCCTAATGATCCTTCCACTTCTACCCCATTAACCAGGTCATCGACATTGGTTAGGACCAGATCTAAAATGGCTGTTCCTCTTGTTGCTTCTCCCACTTTCTGGACAATGAAGTTGTCTGCAAGGCCAGTGAGGAATCTGTTTGGCTGAGTTTGACATCCAACAAATATCCGGGTAATTGAAGTCCCCCATTACTACTATCTCCCTTCCTTTTGCTTGCTTGGCCATCTGTTCCAGGAAGGCATCATCCATGTCCTCCGTTTGGCTTGGGGATCTATAGTAAACTCCCACAATGAGGTCACTGTTATTCTTCTCTCCCTTAATTTTGACCCAAATGCTCTCACTTTGGCTTTGAGGTTCTAAATCTTGGATCTCTTCACAGGTATACACATCCCTGACATATAACGCCACTCCTCCTCCTTTCTTGTCTGGTCTGTTTCTCTGAAATAGATTGTATCCCTCCATTTTTACATTCCAATCGTGGGACTTATCCCACCAGGTTTCAGTGATGCCTATTATGTCATATTTAGTTTGCTGTACCAAGAGCTCAAGCTCATCTTGTTTATTTCCCATGCTTTGTGCATTAGTGTACAGACATTGAAGTCCATTAATCATTCCCCCGTGTCTCTTATTTAAGGATTTTTTCCTCCCACCACTAGGTCTGCTTGCTGTTTGCTCCATTTGGTCTATGACATTTGGATGATCATCTTCATCAATTGATAGACTCCTACCTTCAGGAGCACTGTCTCCCTCCCCCACATTAGTCAGTTTAAAGCCCTCCTGATGAGGTTTCTGAGTTTTTTGGCAAAAACATTCCTCCCAACCGTTGTGAGGTGCAGCCCATCGCTTGCCAGAAGTCCATCTTCAAGAAACTGCAGTCCGTGACCTAAGAATCCAAACCGTTCCTGTTTACACCATTTGCGAAGCCAGCTGTTTACTTCCACTATTTTCCCCTCTCTCCCTGGGCCACGTCGTTCAACTGGGAGGACAGATGAGATGACGATTTGTGCATTTAATTGCTTCAATTTCCTGCCCAGAGCCTCGTAGTCTCTTTTGATCTTCTGGAGGCTATTGCTTGCAGTGTCATTGGTTCCCACATGAACCAAGAGGAAGGGGTATTTGTCAGTGGGTTTTATGATTCCTGGCAGTCGTTCAGTTACATCTTGGATCTTAGCCCCGGGGAGGCAGCACACTTCCCGAGACATCTTGTCAGGCCCACAGATCACTGCTTCTGTTCCCCTCAGTAGGGAATCCCCTATCACCACTACACGCCTCCTCTTAGGTTTGGTCAGGGTTCTTCCGTGAGCGGTCCGTTCCAAGGTCGCCTGCACATTCCCTGAGGACTGACTTTGCTGCTCATCTTCATATACCTGATCGACTGTAATGAGGGAGAGATCCTCAAATGGAGTCTGCTCTTCATCTTCCATGCTAGGGGAGAGGACCTGAAAGCGATTGTGTATTTCTAAACAATCAGAGCGAACCCTGGGCCTCCTACTTCTTTGAGTCACTGAGTCACGTTTCTCCACATATCGGGCTCCTGTGTTGGTGAACTAGCCTCCTTCCCAGGGGAGTCTCCTGTCTCCTCCTTGGTGGAGACGGTGTGCTCTGCTGCTTCCAAGAAGAGCTCCAGCTCTCTAATTCTTTGGAGTGTAGCTACACGTTCCTCCAGTTGCTGGACTTTGTCTTTTAGGAGGGCAATCAACATGCAATTGCTGCATGTAAAGCTGCCTGCAACCTTTGGCAAGATGGCAAGCATTGCGCAGGAACTGCAGGCGACTGCAGCTGTTCCCTCCCCCTCCATCTTGAGAACGTGTCGTTGGGGGTGGCTACAGCGGTCCTGCATCATAAAAAGTGTGAAGACAGGACTAATAACTCCCCCCCAAAAAACCTAGGTCTCCCCCAACAAACGTTTGAGATCCCCTAAATCTAAAAGATGGATCAAACTGCGCGTGCCGCTAGGCGCGCGCCGCTGGCCTGCAAGGTCTGATAAGCTCCTCCCACAGCTAATCACCTGCCTCAACAGAAACCCTGCCCCCTCTGACCTTTGTACAGGGAGAGCAGCTAATTAGCCACAAAGAATCACACACACAAGACCAACACAGTGGACCAACACCAGCTGATGACATGGCTCCCCAAATCTCTTTTCTGATGAGAGCAGCTTTTGCATCTCATTTTGCATCCCAAGGACCCAGAGTCTGGAGGAAGAATGGGGAGGCACACAGTGCCAGATGCTTGAAGTCCAATGTGAAGTTTCCACAGTCTGTGTTGATTTGGGGAGCCATGTCATCAGCTGGTGTTGGTCCACTGTGCTTCATTAAGTCCAGGGTCAATGCACCCATCTACCAGGAGATTTTGGAGCACTTCATGCTTCCTTCCACCTCACTGTCCAGGCTGAACGATGGGGGTGGAGATGATCCTTCAGGTATACTGGACCGAGGCCATTTAGGGCTTTAAAGGTCAGCACCAACACTTTGAATTGTGATCAGAAATATACTGGGAGCCAATGTAGGTCTTTTAGGACCAGTGTTATATGGTCTCAGCGGCCACTCCCAGTCACCAGTCTAGCTGGATTAGTTGCAAGTAGTCCCAACCTGTATTCCCTCCCAGTTTACCCAAATGTTTGCAATCCCTAAGGATAATTTAGGCTTCAATGAAGAACAAAACAAGCACACGTTAACCCAGTTTAGCTTGTCCACTCACCTCCAATTGATTTTGAAAAAGGCTGTAACATTTTAAAACAGGATAAGGTAAACCCAGGCCTTATTGACACATAATCAGTTTGGGGAACACTTCTGCCAAAAGGTAATCACTTTTGAAAATTCTTTGCAAATATGTGCTGTGTTTTGCTTGGGCTTCAGAGCTGGAAAATCAACCCAAAAGAACAAAACTGTGTGAATGACACATGACAGTTTATTAATTGCCTTTACCTATTCTGTTCCTGCAAGAATGTTTGCAATGATTCCACCAAGTTTTTGCCAATTTTCTACTCTACTTTAATTACTTCAGTGGAGATAAGAGATTCCAAGTGTTCTTGACACAAAGTTAGGTTAAATGGAGTATCAAAATTGGAGAGATAGTTAAGGCTAGATGGCAAAAAAAAAATAGTGGGTTCTTTTTTTTTCCAAATTAAAGTTGAAGTACTTCTCATAGCACTCCACCTGAAATTCCATCAATATATTTTGAAACCATCCATCACCCACTGCATCCAGGCACGGCCCAATTAATAACACAATTTCTTCCCTTGGCCCTCAGAAATGCTCCTTGGAAAAGCTTATGTCAGTCATAAGGGTTGCTCAGCTATTTTGCGGGTGAGAGGTTGGTGTGTGCATATAGATATTTCTGAAATGGTACCACATATATAGTATGTCACTCTCGGTGTCGTTCTGAACAAGCACTGGGTAGGGGCAGGTCATGCAGGGCCAATGGAACCCACAGTGCCAGGCCACCCTTCACCACCAATGCCGCTGGACATGGGCACAGAGGATTCATGAAGGCTGCATGCCAGTCAGCTCTGCCCACTGGAGCCAAGCGAGGCTATACTGTGCTCCTGCCCACCCATGCAGGGAGGAACTTGGCTAGCTGATGCGGCCATTGGCAGGCAATTCCCCGCACCCCCGCAACATTGGCTAGGCAGCCATTTAGTGAGGGGGCTTGGGATGCTGCAGTGAGACCAGGCTGGGCTCCAGAGCTTAGAGACCCCCAACAACAGTCAGGGCAGGGCAGGGATCCCTGTGTGTAGGAGTTTGGCTCACACCCCTAAAAATCATGCACCCAGAGCTCTGGCCCCCCTGTCACCCATGCTAAGCCCCTGATCACTCTTTCCTAACATCAGGTTGAGAAATCCTGGGTGGTGAATTTGATAGAGAATCTTTGCATGTCAGAGTGTGTGTATGTGTGTGGATTGTGTGGGAGGTGTCCCTATGCCCAGTCAGCAGCGGAGCAAGCCGATTGGGTGCCTGGGGCGGCGCACACACCTTGAGCCCAGAGGTGAGGCCAGCCGCCCATGGAAGGGGACGAACCAGGGCAGGATGCTCTGTGGGGCCTCCGAGGAGTCTGCCTGCCTCCTCACACTCAGCCGCCCTACAGCTGAGGGGGAGGCTGCGGGTGGACCGTTTGGGGCAGTGAGGAGCCTGCAGATGCCCAAGCCACCGCGTCACTCCCAGGAGAGACATATGGCTCAGGCACGCTGCAGGCCCTGCTGCCAACCATTCTGTCACCCCGCTCAGTGGTGACACCCCCGGGCAGACTGCCCACACTGCCCCCCCTCCTTTGCCCCTGTGCCCAGCTTTTCTGGCTTCATCAGTCTCCTGCCATTGCTGCCTGGCGATAACTCATCCAACTGAGATAAAAGACACACATGCTTTGTAAAAATCAGTGACCCAGAATGGAAATGAATAGGTCAAGCAATCTGAGATCCAAATAGAGGAGCTTTAAAAGCTTAATGCAGCCTTCACCAACCTGGTGCCCTCAACATGTTTTGGACTACAACTCCTTTCAGACCCATCTAGTGCAGGCCATGATCAGAGATGATGGGTGTTGTAATCCATAACATAATTTTAAAAATCATGGGGGGGGGGGTGCACCAGGGCAATCTAGATGGATTTTATTTATATGTAAAAAAATTGCAGACTTTGGCTGTGAACTGGGGCCCTACAAAAAAAAATATCAAGTTGCGCTCCACTGCTTTGAATTGGGCCCCACTGGCTAGCCCTGAGTCTAATAGTTGCTGGGCCTGAGTTGCCCTGCCCTTGCATTAAGTATTGGGTTTGCAATGGGGAGCTGGAGGGCTGGTGAGGCCCACTAGATTTAGATGCCCTAGGCTTCAGCCTACTTAGCCTATACATAAATCCAGCACTGGTGGTGGAGATCAGGAAGAGTGGAAGGATCAGGAAGATCAGGAGAATATGGGTTTCTAGCAAAGACAAGCATGACAAATGTTGTAGGTACGGAAGGAGCATTAGAAGTTTTAGGTATGATATCAACCTTTTGTGTGTCCACAATAGACCAGCAATCCATTTTAGATCATTTATAATAGGTCAAATATGCTGCAAAGTGAAATTCTGTATGGGGATATTCTTTGGACCAAAGTCTGTTTTGACATACAGCAGAATAATTCTCCACCTTCTGCCGTTTTCATGAACTGTGGTTTGACTCTTTTGACCTCAGCGAAACAATTTTGTTGATATGATTCCTTTGTGTTGTGAGCTATTACACAAGCGCAGTTCCTTGCCTGGCCTTTATAAACCTCTTCCAGCCCACCTAGCAGCCTCTTTATTAAGAATAGACCCCGCCACTCACTGCACCCTGTTGAAACAAGATTAAGGTAACTATTATATGCTTAATCCCATAAATAAACAGATTAAAACAGAACAATGGAAAAAGCTGTTGCTATGACTCAAGGTGGGAAACAAAATGCTTAATCTCAGGCACCCTTTAACTGACAAGTGGGTTTGTTTTGTTTCTGTTTCAAACAAAATAGTCCATTTAACAATTTGGATAAAATCCATTCCCTACTCAAAGAACTACGCCCACTGAAATAAATTATTGAGGAATCCAATATGTGCCATAAATTAAAGTGTGGTACGCTACATGTTGATAGCACCATGCATATTAGGATGGAGCGAACCTCTGGTCTGCTTTTTGCTTTGGGTGATCTAATAATGTGTCCTTCAAACTTTTTTATACATGGGTGGGTGGATGTGCTTATGAGAGAACCACAACCCTCAGTCAATGCAACTCTATGATACATCCAATTCAAAACAAATGTTTGGCTCATTGAAACTGTACACTTTAATGTGTAACCCTTGGGTCAGCAACCAGGGTTGGATTCAGTGTCTACGAATTTTCTCCTACTGAGTTCTGCCTCAGTCCCCCACCCTGGAAAGCTTGAAGTAGCAGTTTTCATCCAACACACACACTCCTTAAAATATGTTCAAGCAGCAGTTTTTATCCAGCTAACAAACAACAGTGAATCATCAAGAGATTAGCAACACAAGAAACATTACAAAATTATATTTTAGTCTAAAATGTCCCACCTTCTACCAAGGTCCAGATACAAAGGGATGCTAGAAAAGTCCATTTATCTTCCATTCCTGAGGTTCTCCATTCCTGGGCTATAATAGGCATCCTTCAAAAGTATTCTTCAAAATGCAAAAAAAATCATTCTTCAGAATACAAAATGGTGAGACCTGAATGGAGGAATATTTTTAAAAATCCTTTCAGAAACCCAGCATTCATTTTTGCAGCATCCCTCATTCCTCCGGGTTTCAGCAGAGAATTCTCATCCCTCTAGCAGAGGAAACATAAGTTCTGCTAATCCTTCCCCTTCTCTCCATTGCTCTGATTACAGGACTGCCTTTATAGCTTCTGCGAAATGACTCAATGATATTTGCAAAGACAGGCAGTGCATGGAAGCTGGGATTCCTGTATTTACAGATGTCATTAATGGGAAGGTATGTATGTAGATGTGGGAAGAGAGCATGGAGAAGAGAGCACATCAGTCTTTAGGTTGTATCTCTCCAATCCAGAAAAGGCTTCCACCAGTAGAATGTCAAAGGAGGCTATTTTCAACAATTTTCTGCCCATTACCCTATGTCCTCCTTTGCTCTCCCACTCTCTCACATACAGACTACTGAGAAATAGAACTGATCGCCCAACTTTTCCACAGCAAACAAGAAAATGTGTTCAGTGTACTGCCCAACAGCAAGAGACAGGTCGTGTGGGCAGGCAGGTGCCTCCTATAACCAAAAGTTGCATACTGTACTTGCTTGCTTCCAGACTAGACTGAGAAATAAAAATGATCCATAATATGACAGCAAGTCTGAGAACTAAACACAGACTGAGTGCATGAAATTTGCACAGTGCTCAGATTCTCAAATATTTAGGCTGCAATCCTAACCCCACATACCGTACCTGGGTCCCAGAAAGTAAATTTCACTTCAGTGACATTTCAGTATTTAGTGGGATTTATTAATGAGTAGAGATGGTTAGGATTGCACTGCAAATGGCTGTGAAAATGGATTTTTGAAAATGTGGTTTGTGGGGAGATTGATGATGAAGATTAGGGAAGGGTTTTTTCTGAGTTAACCACAGTAACAGCTCTGCAAATTCATGACTAAATTGCACAACTGAAGCTTGCACACATAGCAGACTCAAGTGAAGTCATCTCCAGAAGGACAAAGTAATAGAGCAACAACCTCCTTCCGTCTTTCTCTAAAAAAATAAATTCAGATTTTAAAATTTTACAAACAATGATCAAACAACCAACATAGAAAGAGAATTCCGTAGAATCTCCTGAACTTCCCTTTTCCCCTTTGTGGGTCCTTTGCCTCCTGGATTTTGTCTATTAATCCAAATCTATTAAATCTCCATTATACCCCAAATTTAACATTAAACTACAAGTGTTATTCTAATCCTACTAATAATGTTAATTATTTACAATGGTTTTTAAGGTAAATTATATATTTTCCCCATTCCTTACTGAAATTTTGGGCTTCCTGTTTTCTGATTCTTCCAGTCATTTTTGCCAATTCGGCATAGTCCATCAGTTTAATCTGTCATTCTTCTCTGGTAGGGACTCTCGTCCTCTTTCCATTTCTGGGCTAGTAACATCCGATCAGCAGTGGTCACATACATAAATAGTCTTTTCTGAACTGTTGGAATTTCAGCACCTAGAATTCCTAAAGGAGAAGTTTCAGGATTTTAAGAAAAAGTTATTTTGAACATTTTTCCCCAGTTCATTATATATCATCTCCCAGAATTCTTTTACTAACTTGACATGTCCACCACATATGTTCAAAGGTGCCTTCTTTCCCCTTACCTTTCCAGCATGCATTTGACTTGTCTTGTACATTTTAGCTAGTTTACCAACGATCTGTCTTTCTCTTTTCCACCTTCTTCAGAAGCCCTTTCTGGGCAAAGCAACACAGGAAGGCAAGGAGGGAAATCACTAACCCACACCTTTTTCTTCCCCCTTGCCTGCTTCACGAGAGACTGCTCCCCAACACCACCAACACATAGGCAGTCAGAAATAGAGAGGTGATGTGGGAAGGAAGCCACAATGTCATTGTTTTTCTTTACCCCCTCTTTCCAAGACAAATATGCAAGTCCTTACCAACACGCAGGTGGATGGATGGGGACACATTGAAGCCAGGAAGAAAGCCATCTCTATCATTGTTTTCTTCTCCCCCTCTGTTAGGAAGCACTTTTGGACAACAAAATATTCCCCATGTCACCACTTCATTGGAGGCAGCCATGTTTCTGAATACCAGCTGCTGGAAACCAAAGGAGGGAAGAGTGCTTTTGTTCTCAAATCCTGTTTGCTGGTTTCCCACAGGCATCTGGTTGGCCTTTGTGAAAAGAGGATGCTGGACTAGATCAGGCATAGGCAAACTCTGGCCCTCCAGATGTTTTGGGACTACAACTCCCATGATCCCTAGTTAACAGGACCAGTGGTCAGGGATGATGGGAATTGTAGTCTCAAAACATCTAGAGAGCCGGAGTTTGCCTGTACCTGGACTAGATGGACCATTGACCTGATCCAGAAGGCTCTTCTTAAACTACTCCCTTGCCATCTTTTACCGCCAAACATCTTCCAAAAATCCACAAAGGTAGAAAAGCCTAACTTTGGCTCCAGTTACAAAGCCTCAGGGCTCTATCTAAGGAGAAGGAGGGAGGATTACATCAGCACATGCGCCAACAGTTATCTGATGAAAATAGGGACCACCCTATTCGATTATTATTATTATTATTATTATTATTATTATTATTATTTACACACGCCCCAATCTGATTGGGCCCCAGCCACTCTGAGCAGCTTCCAACATAAATAAAAACATAATAAAACGTTAAACATTTTAAAACTTCCCTATACAGGGCTGCCTAAAGGTTGCATAGGTGCCTATCTCCTCAGCTTGGGAGGTCACATAACTCCATAACCTCCAATATTTCTCTGAGGAAAATAGAGACATCCTAAGGAAAAGAGGGGCATTCTGAGATCAAATCAGAAACCGGGACAGCTTATGTAAATCCGGTGCTGTCCCTGGAAAATAGGGACACTTGGAGGGTCTGAATCACATTCAGTCTGAGTGGAATGGGAGGGGCCCTTCAGACTTCTGGAACCGCTGTGCAGAGCAATATGAAACCTGTGTCTTCAACATCAAGAAAGTCTCCAGGCAGGTTGTACATTTGTATCCATAGCTTGCCTTCTGGAAGGGCTGGAGACTTACTTGAAAAGAAAAGAAACTCAGACTCTGGAGACCCTTGAAGACATTCTGGAGTTGCTCCAATTGCACTATAGATAACCTGGCCTTGCCTGTCCACATTGCCTATTCATTACATTGTACATCTCTGAATACGATGACACAGTCCTTACAGTAGCTTACATGTATCAGAACCTAAAATATTTCAAAAATGGCATGGACCAGAAACCAACCTCTTTCTTCTATCCCTCAGTGTGTGATATGCACTACTGGAAAGGACATGGAGGCACCCACAGGACAGCAGGAAGCATAGCTGCTAATAATCCATGAAGTGGTCTTCAAATGCCATTACATGCTTGTACCATTATAGCCTAAACCTATCACGTATTAATCAGAAGCATAAAAACCAATGATGCCTAAGAATATGTAACTAATTTATAGCTGAATGGGACCAGGGGGGGGGGGATAGAGAGCAGCTAGTATACAAAATAGTATGAATCTGGGGAAAAGATTTGTTGCACAGTTTATGGAGGTTCTGTAATAATTAAGGAGCTCAGCATCACCTATAATGACAACTGACACGCTGCTAGTTTATGAAATGCATTAGCCAATCTCATTAAGTGCTAATCCATAGAGTTAGTGTCAGATACCAATACTCTGCCTTTGGTAGCATCCCTAGAAGGGAGACTCTTAAAAGGAAGCAAAATGTTAACTAAACATCAATATAGTGGCCTTAATTAAAGCAGCTTCTGTTTCTTCTTTTGCACATGCAGAAAATAGCTTGGGGACTTTGAAGAAAGCGCATTTGCTGAAATCCAACTGACAGCCTCATAAATGGTATTGGGGGATATTGGGAAGGAAAAATCTATTCCGAGAAGGTAAGGTAAAGGTAAAGGGACCCTGACCGTTAGGTCCAGTCGCGGATGACTCTGGGGTTGCAGCGCTCATCTCACTTTACTGGCCGAGGGAGCTGGTATACAGCTTCCGGGTTGTGTGGCCAGCATGACTAAGCCACTTCTGGCAAACTAGAGCAGCGCACGGAACCACCGTTTACCTTCCCGCTGGAGCGGTACCTATTTATCTACTTGCACTTTGACGTGCTTTCGAACTGCTAGGTGGGCAGGAGCTGGGACCAAGCAACGGGAGCTCACCCCGTCATGGGGGTTTGAACCACCGACCTTCTGATCGGCAAGCCCTAGGCTCTGTGGTCCAAGAAGGTAGGAAAGTACATAAAGAATGCACAGTTTGATTGCATTCATTCACTTGTTCTTTGCAGATCATAAAATCATAGACTTGGAAGGGAATCCATGAATGATTTAGTCCAACCCCTTGCAATGCAGGGAAAAGTACCCATCGAGGGATCAAACCTGTGGCCTTGGCATTACTGCTAAGTTTTTATATGATCATGGGGAAAAGTAACTCAACTATATTTTTGTCGGAAAACAGCTAGCAGCCCTTAATTATATTTTAGAACTGTGTTTACAATGAAGTAAAAATGGAAGATACCAAGTGCTACAAATGATTTTGTATCTGGACATATCCACGCCAGTCAGCTGAGTTCCATGCAAATTCACATCTGGATCCATGTCCCTATGTATGCTATGATACACACCTGTTGATACAAAATATGGATGCATATCTGAATCAGGAGTCCCCAATAGTTGTGTGGTCAGCTGCCCACAATTGTGGCCAGATTAGGATAATTTCATTTCTTTGTTTATACAGTTTGTACTATGCCACATAATTACTTTTATACAATAAAACAATAGGATAACCACATATATGTGAACACAGGCAATGGAACATGAAGATTTTGTGCTCTCCATAGAAATTCTCTCTGTTACATCCCATCAGAAATCTCATCTTTATTCTTGCAGCCACACTTTTGGTTCAGCTTGATTCTGGCAGCCATTTCAAGAGGTTATTTAATGCCGAAATGAAGTATGACAAACTATTCTATTTCACAACCCAGTGCCTTTACGCACATGCTCCACTCAGTGTTCCCCTCCAGCCCCATCTGACAATGACAATACTTTTTTGCTATAATTCTCCCCCCACCATGGAACACTGATTTCATGGAATTGCATGTTTATTTCAAACTGCAGAAATACATAAATTCTTCTAAAGCCATATTGTTTTTTGATAGTTAACTTTAAAATACTTGCCTCCCAGCACATCATGTCATATTTACCAGCGCAATAACATTCCCTATATGACACTCAATTTTAACTACAGAATGCAAGCTCAGTTAAATGGCAAAACCTTTCCCTTTCGACTTCTCTTTCCCCCATTTCTAGCAAGTGGTGAAAATTTATTATTTCCTTGCCATCCCAAATGCTGTGATGTTAGAATATTCCACATAAGATTATTTTAGTCAACCGAGAACAATTTTTAAGTGATATACACACACACACACACACACACACACACACACACACACACACACACACTTATAATGGGCTGCAGACACCCACACATTGCTTGACTTGACTCTATATGCATTTATATTTCAGGCTCTCAGCTTTCTAAAACACAAGACATTATTGGAAATAGCAAGCTTCAGCATTATTTGCCACTGTCGTAGGTGACTTCATATCGCTTGGTTAGAAACTCAAAAGTTCATTTCAACCTACGTCGCTTTCTGTCCCCTCGCCCCAGAGCCTTCCCACACCTTTCTTAGATATAGTCATGGCTTTAAAGACGAACAAGAAGCATACCATTGAGACTTGCAAGCATCAACATTGCTTAAAGGATTTTGAAATTTCTCTTTTGCCTAGAGCTTCCTGGTAGACAGCTACTTTTAAACATAAATATTACAGTTACTGCACAAAGATTTATACAATTAAATGCTGACGTTGTATGCACAGAGTTTCGCTCATGCAATGAATAGAACTTCCCTTCCTTCTCCCATCTCTGCACACCCTCAGAATCTGCTTTGGAGTATCCTCCAACCTTCTGCTGAAGATTTTGAAGATGTGTGGGCAGCTGCAGGTGAGAGGAGAGGAAGGTTCCATTGTGCAAGTGAGATCCTGCTGCTCATGCAGAACAGGAGCACTGGATACTGCTCCAACTGTTTAGGTCATAACGCTAGTTTTGTTGCCAGCCTTTTCTGACATTCTTCTCCAACACATTCTATGTTGCCTGTACAGATCTACTCCTCCCCCAGTACCTTGTTATGGCTTTGCCTCTCATCAAGTGTGCTCAAGAAAGAGACAAACAGCAAGACTTACACCTGTGTCACAGCTAGGTCCATGGGGCCTGATACTCTGGAATATGAGTGCATATCTTCCTGTTATCTGTACAACTTGTGCCACCCAACCCACAGGTCATTTAGAGTAGGCTGCCAAAACAAGACCCAGGAAACCAAAGACAAACCATCCATCATGGATTGTTTGCCTATCATAGGCTTGATGAGCACCATGTTTTTTTCATACCTGCCTGGAACTACAAAATGAATGTGTGGGTATAATATCAAGCATGCATTAAGTCACAATTACAATATTCGCTGGCATCTTTCGGTTTGGTGCCAGTCTGCTTTAAACATCTATCTGTTCAACCACTTGGAAAGCAGATGGTGTATGAGAGCACACAAACAGAAACACAAATATGGAACTTCCCTGGCCACTTAACTCTAGCCAGCAACCTCTTGAGTGCCTTGAGTAGACACAGGGCCACTTTGGGTTTCACAACCATTCAGTGGAGGTGCCATCTTGTAAATTGGTCTATGGGACCATTATAATTTCCTTGATTATGACAATGTTTTTACAAGCTACTGTTATTGCTCAAATAGTAATGATTGTAGACAGTTGTTGCATAGAGTCAGTTGCATACTGTTTGGTCAAAAGCTCAGCAATGGTTATTTGAATCTCTGTAGCTCTTTCATGCAAAACACTAACTATGGTGAACTGGATCTCTGTCTCTTGCTCTATTCCAAAGTAAGGATGGAAGGATATGTGAATTTTGACTCAGTCCCCAATACTTAATTTGGCTCTTCACATTCCCACATTATTATTATTATTATTATTATTATTATTATTATTATTATTCAATCCTCATGGAAATTTTTCAGCATTGTTGTGTGAATTTCTCCCAATGAACAGATTTTGTATGCAGGTTTGACTAATGCACACATTTTTGCAAGCAATTTCTCCGTGTTGCACTAATATTGTCATTTTAAGCACGTTTAGACCTAATATATGCATTTCTGTAAACACTGGTTGGGTGCAGAACTGCATTGCAAAATTCGTATAAGGATTTTGAAGGACGGCTGAATTTGAGTTCTCATAGTGTTTCAAAAAGTGCGAATTTAATCAATTCAGCTTTAAAAGTGAAATGAATAGAATATCTCCTCCATCCCTAGTCCAAAGTCTTAATTCTGATCTGGAAATGGAGAACAAGTTTTAAAACTGTACAAGGGAAGTCAAAGGGGAAAGAAAATAAGTTCCTTAGAATTCCCCATGATGTCTTCCTGGAGAGTGAACAAGTATTCATCTGCGTTATCTCATGCCCTTCTTGGTTGCTCTTCCAAGAAGTTAATCTCCACTTGTGAATTCTGTGGCATACAAAAGGCCACTTGGACAGCAACAGCAACTGGCACAGAACATCTTTCCTGCCTGATGATGCCTGTACTGCTTCCAAATGAAATTCCTTGCCTCTCCTCACATCCAAAGCTGCTTTGGCAGTTGGACTAATGGAAACTCTACCAGCGTTGCTGGCAAGAGGCAGAATTAGCCAAGAGGTGTTCTTTGAGGTACTGTGTCTCAGTGTCTCTTGATAGGAGGGGTACTAGCTTTTTGACAGTGATTCAAATGAAATAATTAGGTCTTTAATAGATATCTGAATTAGTTCAAGGGTCACTAATGACACCTGAAAGTCATTCCTATATTTTCTGAGTGAACTAAATGTGAATTAAGTTCATTTGGGAGTAAAACTTGGAATAATTTCTAGTTCATCATAATAATATACACCAAATAAACCAAACAATTCATGATCTACTATGTGAGTGGACAGACATTTTATTCATCTTTTAAAATATATTATATTTTAACACAGAAACTTGTAACATGGTTAATGCTAACATTTATTTTACTTTTTTTGCCAATAAATATTTGGATGAACTTGAACTGAACTGCAAACTAACTATGAACCAAACTAGGCCCTTTGTTTTGTAAAGGGGCAAAGATGAACTGGGATTAGTTCCTTCTTGGACATGTTGAACTTGAACTAGTTCCTTAAATAATAATAGTAAAAATAAAACTTTCCAGGCTCTATCTTTTAACAACACATGAGAGAGAGAGAGAGAGTTGCACATTAACATTTAGTGCTCAACTGAAAAGGAGAATTTTCAAATGCCAAAAGATGGCATCATAAAAAGGTTACCTCCCTCTTTCGGTGGCGTTTGGTTTGGTAGATCATTGTAAAAGAAAGGAATAGAAATATTTCCCTCTTTGGGATGCATTGCCCAAAATGAGCATCATTTGTTCCCTCCTTCCCATTTGGTCGGAATTGCTCATGTGATCAGTCCAGGAAACTTTGCCTTCATTCAAAATCCACACAGTTTGTTGTTAATATCACCAGCATATAGCCAAGTCTGATTGGCCCAGGTATCATCATTTTCATAATGGAATTATTGATTGACTGGTAAAGGAACATATTCATGGGTGGGAGGTGGGGGGAAATCACTAAAGCAATAGTTACAGAAACAATGTATGGAAAGAGGTGAAAGGAGAAAACAATAATGCTCTTAGGGGTCAAGATTTTGGAGGAGAGATTTGGGGGTTCCTAAAAACTGCAAAACTTTATTCACAGCCATACTAAAAAACAAACAAACGAAACAAAAAAAAAACAGTGACTGTAGCACTTAAAATGACCAGACCAATCAGTATAGTGGGAGATTCCTAAATTGTTTTTATGATCTAGGAGTACCTATAGCAGCATCAATGTGCTGAACGATGTCAATCACTTCATCACTATTAATAAGCTCTATAGTACAAGCCACAACTTCCAATTGCATTGATGTAGTTTCCGTGCACTGCTTTGGTTCTCCAGAAGGGGCTTAGTCATGCTGGCCACATGACCCGGAAGCTGTACGCCGGCTCCCTCGGCCAATAAAGCGAGATGAGCACCACAACCCCAGAGTCGTCTGTGACTGGACCTAATGGTCAGGGGTCCCTTTACCTTTACCTTTAGTTGCTATGCCACCAGCTTTTTAGTATCTATTCAACATATGTTCATATCCTTTACAGAGGATGTTGGGATTTGCCTATCTGATGGCATACTGCTAATAAATGCTAGAAGAACCATCACGTTCCAAGGCCTTTTGATGAATAAATGCTTACAGCCCAATTCTGTGGCCAGTTTGCTCACTGCATCAAGACGGTTTAAGCGTATTACACTGATCCTGGTCTGACTGCACTGGCTACCAATTAGTTTCTGGGCCCAATTCAAAGCACTGGTTTTGACCTATAAAGCCTTAAACAGCTCAGGACCACAGTACCTCAAAGACTGCCTCTTTCCATATGAACCCACCTGGACCCTGAGATCATCTTCTGAGGCCCTCCTTCTCTCCTCAAGAGGTCCAGAGGGTGGCAACACAAGAAGAGGCCTTTGCTTCAGTGGCTCCCCATCTGTGGAATGCTCTCTCCAGGGAAGTTCACCTGGAGCCTTCATTATACACCTTTAAGCGCCAGGCAAAAACATTCCTTTTTAACCAGGCCTTTGGTTGATCTGATTGACATCTATGGCCTTTTAAAATGTGTCTTTTGGGGGAGAGGGCTATTGGGTTGTTGTTTTTTGTTTTTATTATGTATTTTGTGGTTTTATATCTTGATTTTATTCTGTGAATAAAACCCTGAGACCCTGGGTATAGGGTGGTATATAAATTCAATAAAATAAAATAAATAAAATAAAATAAAATAAAATAAAATAAAATAAAATAAAATAACTACTCATGTAGTTTATGATCAATGGACTTCAACATGCTTAACTCCAGATTGACTTGTGTCCAACACAGTGTAGAATAGATAGGAAAGAGCATTAATGGGGGTGAGAGATCCTTAGTTTGTGAATGTTAGCATAAGAATAATGTCAGAAGTACGAAAGTGTGCCCCGATTGCAAAATGTTGCCGAGTGTGAATGTTCACGCACCTAAAGGTGTCAGATGGCGCGATTTGAAAAAGGCAAAGCAATATTACAATAAGGTTCCACAAAGGTGTCTCAACACATTCTGTTAGAGGCTGTTTATCTCAGCTTGCCAAAGACCCGCTGCTGAATTCTGAGACCTTATCTCTGACCTGCACTGGTAATCATAGCACATTGTGAGACAGTTTTGTGAAGGGGGTAGATACCTAGTGCAGATTAGCTTCAGACTGCAAGTCTTACTTTGCAGGTGTTCTCATGCAGATTGAATCCCCAAAGTGAAAAAGCAATATATTATTCTGTTCCTTTCACACAGTTTCTCCTTGTCCAGTAATTGCTCCTTGTTATCAAAATGCCATGGTTTAAGGGGGGTGGGGGGCATTAAAAAACACACACATCATGACCGGACTAATGTATTTTTTATTGTAAATGCATTAACATGCCTCACAATATCCCTGCCTTTTTGTGTCTTCCCTCCCCTCTAAACTTTAATGGAAAGGTTAGGGATCCACATTATGCAGGGAAACATGAAGTTAAGTATTTAAAGTGATACTAAGGGCACTAATGTGTAATCACAGCTGTTAAAGTTGATAATTTGAAAGAGTTGTTTCAATATGTTTTTAATGAAATTTATATAGGGCTGATTTACATGCACTCAGACATCGAAAAACAGCTAGTCAAGTCAAAATGCAGCAGGAAAGCACAAATTTTGCTTTCACAGATTTCCCTCCCCCCGGCTGAGCAAGATATGAAAACATTAAAAAAATAAAAAGTAGTTACTCTTACAATGCTGATTTGGTTGTAACCGTGAGAGACTTGCAAGAATATGAAGGTCTCCTGAATCAGACCCAAAATAGATCTAATCCAGACATGGCCAAACTCGCCCTCCAGATGTTTTGGGACTACAATTCCCATCATCCCTGACGACTGGCCCTGTTAGCTAGGGATGATGGGAGTTGTAGTCCCAAAACATCTGAAGGGCCAAGTTTGGCCATGCCTGGTCTAATCCAACATCCTGCTTCTTACTGTGACCAAGCAGATGCCTCCTGGAAGCCCAGGGCTTGAAAGCTATGCTCCCCTCCAGTTGTTATTCCTTTGCTATCGTTAGTCCACCCCAGAGATGGGGAAGCTATGGCCTTCGAGATGTTAGAATTACAGTCCCCATGATCCCTAACCTGGCTGATCACACTGGCTGGGCCTGATTAAAACCCAACAACATCAGGAAGGCCACAGTTTTGCATCCTTGCTTTATGCATTCATCAAATTTGGAATGCTTTACATCCATGTTCCTGTAGATTTATATTGCTTCTTCATGCACATCATCCAAATATTACTGAATATTCAAGCATTGCACCATCATCTCCCTGTTCCTTCAAGGGGCAGCAGTTATTGAGGAACACAGGAATGGCACCAACATTATTCTCAACTAGGAAAATAAGTTGCTGTCATATGCCTGGAATATGATATTTAGCTATACAGTGGTACCTCAGGTTAAGTACTTAATTCGGTCTGGAGGTCCGTTCTTAACCTGAAACTGTTCTTAACCTGAAGCACCACTTTAGCTAATGGGGCCTCCTGCTGCTGCTACACCGCTGGAACCTGATTTCTGTTCTTATCCTGAAGCAAAGTTCTTAACCTGAAGCACTATTTCTGGGTTAGCGGAGTGTGTAACCTGAAGCGTATGTAACCTGAAGCGTATGTAATCCGAGGTACCACTGTATGTGGATGGAGTCCATGGAAGGTGCATTTCTCATCCACAAAAATCATTAGTGGGAATTCTTTCAGTTGAGTATAAGAAACAGACAGCAAAAGCAGGACATCATTTTCATAGCACGTGATTACCAGCTTTAAATCAGCTGCAAGTGGCAGTCAAGGGCAAACAGCATCTGTGAATGCACTCCACATGACTGCCAAAACAAATCCTTTAACATTCACCTTAGTGCACTACATTATTAATGGATTTGCAAATTCCAGATCAATACCGCTATCTCAGCATAAGTTGTTTGCAGTGATTGCCATGCCTTGGGGGTGTTTGTCATGCTTTTGACTATATTTTAGATAATCTGTCCACACTAGAGAGTGAGAGAGAGCAAGGGGACAGTGTTTCAGATGACATGTGATTATTTTACAGGTATAGCTGTATCAACGGTCCACTTACAGGTACTTCACACTAAATATCTATTATAAATTAATCAGTTCCATGTACTGAATATACATGCAAAATGATCTTGGTGCTATCATTTTTCCTAAATATGAGGCTGACTTAAAAACAAAACAAAGCACCCAAATTTGCGTTGGGGTTTTTTTTGTCAAAAAGAAAAATAGATACGGTAAAATAAAAGGATAATTTCCTGGATGACTAGATCCAGTTTTAGGGCAAGGCCTTAGCCTAAATTCAAACACAAGCAGCAAAGTAAATCTTAGAAATATAGGACATTGGACCTTAAAATATAGGACATTGGACCTTAAAATATTCCCTTCTAAGTGCTTCCAAAGTTCCCCATTTCACTTAGAGAGACTACATGTCTGGTGAATTAAAAATGGTTTACTCACAAGCTCTTCACTGTGAGATTCATGTGCCTTTCCATATTGCACTATATAGAGCGCAACAGGCTGAATAGTAATGTTTGTAACAAATTTCTTTACTGGCTACTTCCTAACATACGAATCAAGTCCAGGATATGCACCATATACAATCCTTAAGCAAGGTATATAACCTATTTAATTAAATCCAATGCAGATAAATTTCTTCCTTTCATTCTTGTTTGAGTTCATATATTACACAGTCCTCGAATGTGGTTAAGAAAAGGTCCCCAGAATGTCATGGACAATGACATTCTGAAGGACACTGACAAACTGGAACGTGTCCAGAGGAGGGCAACCAAAATGGTCAAAGGCCTGGAAACGATGCCTTATGAGGAACGGCTAAGGGAGCTGGGCATGTTTAGCCTGGAGAAGAGGAGGTTAAGGGGTGATATGATAGCCATGTTCAAATATATAAAAGGATGTCACATAGAGGAGGGAGAAAGGTTGTTTTCTGCTGCTCCAGAGAAGCCGACACGGAGCAATGGATCCAAACTACAAGAAAGAAGATTCCACCTAAACATTAGGAAGAACTTCCTGACAGTAAGAGCTGTTTGACAGTGGAATTTGCTGCCAAGGAGTGTGGTGGAGTCTCCTTCTTTGGAGGTCTTTAAGCAGAGGCTTGACAACCATATGTCAGGAGTGCTCTGATGGTGTTTCCTGCTTGGCAGGGGGTTGGACTGGATGGCCCTTGTGGTCTCTTCCAACTCTCTGATTCTAATACTGCTGATGAGGTTGGCTAGCATAGGTAGCAAACATGGGCAGGCTGGCTCAGGCAGAAAGAGAATTTTGGATGCTCCTCTGGTATCCCATTTCATCCAAAAATCTCACACTGAGGATGATCTGCCATTTTTTGTACTTTGGACCTATCAAGGACCTCTTGCAAATGCAAGAAGAGTCCTTACAAAGAGGGAAAGCAGATTACTCAACACTCTTCATCCTTTAGGTTTAAAAACTGAATTGGACTATACCTGCTTCTTATAACGACATAATCCATATAAGCTATGTGAAATATATACTGTATAAGAGCTCTGCCTATGACACACCATTGAAATATATCTGCATTGGATTTAATTAAATAGGTTATATACCTTCTTAAGGATTGTATATGGTGTACATCTTGTACTAGATTCGTATGTTAGGAAGTAACCAGTAAAGAAATTTGTTACAAACATTACTATTCAGCCTGTTGTGCTCTATATGTTGCGTAAAAAGGTATTGTATTTGTTTTGACCCTTTCCATACTGCAGCAAGAAAAGACAGACAGTGCAAATTAGGTTTCAAAATGGGAAATTCTAAATTATCTGTACAGAAACACAAAAATGGCTTGCTTAAGCCATGCAATCTGAGCTTGGAGCATCCAGCTAGGACCTCTGTATGAATAGGGTTTCCATGGTGGACGGTGGTGCAAAGTGGGAGGGCAAAGGGTTCAGTAGCTCTTCCTCCCATGCTGAGGGGGACATAGCACTGCCTGGCAGGACAGTTTACGCTTTCATGCATTAATTAGACTTAAGCACATTGGCTACGTGAGGCTGAATTATCCCACAATGTGAATCTATGGAACTGATACCAAAGAATACCAAAAAACAAAACAAAACAACAACTCCAAAATGGCTTTACACTGCAAAACCTAGATCTGCCATCCTATTCAGTACACTAAGACCTCTTTGGGTGAAGCTCTTTGCAAAACCAGAAGGTTTGGAAACTATTTGGAACAGTGTGGATGGTGATGGTAGAGGAGTTTTCAGAGGAGAGAGAGAACAATAGGAAGTGCTGTGTCAGGATCACTGTTCGACCGAGCTGATAAAGCTCATCTTCCTCCGGCCAAGTCCCCCGACATGATTGACAACCTGAGCCTCTGATAAGGCTCCAGGCACATCCCCCATTCAGCAGAGTTTCCAGCAGCATGTGGAAGAATGAGATAGTATGAGCTACATGCTAGGAGTTTTATTTCTAACTACACAGACAGCAAAGAAAAATATATCCTCTCTCTGTGGAAGCAGAGAGCAACTGAACAATAAAGGAACAAAGGAACAGGAAACCAGTAATGTCACATCCATCTCCCATCTCCTGTGAGACTTCCAACAGCTTGGACTGTCTCTGGAATGTAAACAGAGTCTTGTGACTCTAAGCAGCTGCACAGTGGCAAACAGAAACTAACATACTGTCTCTTTCTGAGTTCCACTGAAAGACATCTCTGCTGGATCAAAGAGCCTTCCATCAGTGGAACTGCGCCATCAGATACATCTCTATCTGATCTCTATCTGATCTGATGGCCCTGGTAGGCATGATGGGAAGGCTCTCTCTCTGGCTCCCCACAGCATTCATAACTTCTACTTCTGATGAAGTCATTCAAACCTTACTTATGCAGACGCAGCAGAATTACCTGCCCTCAGAGACTGTGGAAAGCGGCAAACCCTCTCAGGAACCTTTAATGATTTAATTTATTTATCTCTTACAACACATTAGCAGTTCTCTCAAGCAACACAACAGCGCCCTGATCAGTCTTGGAATGACTGATTTAGCATGTGAAGATGGTGGCTCAAATCTGAAGGTTTGCAGTGGAGCTGAGCTAATTTAGGCTGTGAAAGTAATGTGCTGCAGAATGCAATGGCAAAGACTCAGATTCTTGATGGAATATTTTTTTCCTTGCTAAAAAAAAAAAAGAGAACAATCCCAAATTATACACTCTTTGCATGAAAAGACCTGCTTTGTTGTACAATTTGGGTCAATTTAGTTGTAAACAAATGGTTGCTAAGAGATTTATGCTATCAGCCTGGAAGAGTAAATACACATTTTCCATTAAACAATAGCCTGAGGTCCTCACTGCCCTAACTACATTTGAACATACAATGGTACCTCAGATTACATACACTTCAGGTTACATATGCTTCAGGTTACAGACTCCGCTAACCCAGAAATAGTGCTTCAGGTTAAGAACTTTGCTTCAGGATGAGAACAGAAATCGGGCTCCTGCGGTGTGGCAGCAGCGGAAGGCCCCATTAGCTAAAGTGGTGCTTCAGGTTAAGAACAGTTTCAGGTTAAGAACGGACCTCCGGAATGAATTAAGTACTTAACCTGAGGTACTACTGTATACCATAAAGGTGTCCATTTGGTGTGGACATCTGGAGAGCTTATATTTAGCTCATATAATTTAACTTAAGATGCATGTATTGATAGTTATTCTATCTATAATATAAACTGTGTGCTTTTGTTGCTATTAGTATTATTCACATTTTATGTCTTTTTCTTTATTTCATTTTTTCTTCAACCATTTCCCTACTGCTTTTATTTGTTAAATTTGCAAATAATAATTAAAAATGCAAAAAAAGCAAACAAGAAACAGACACCTAAGAAAATTCTACTAGAACTTTATCTGTACAAAATAAAAGTCATTCAATTTTTCCCTGGGCAAAATGTTGGTCTCAGTGAACTGTGAAGAGCTAGGGCTGAGCCCTGGGAAGAATACCGATGGAAGCTAATTCCAGCTCATAAGGATCGCCTTTGAAAATGCTCCTTCCCCAGGCATCAGGTGCTTAAACCTGGAGGCGTCTCAACATCACGACTGTTGCAATACAGAACGTGGAGAACGAAGTGGCTTTCATGTGCAGCGGAGTGCTGTAAACATAGTCAGATCACGCTACTTGCTCTTTGTTTATGCTACCTTGAACGTTACGAGATAAGCTCACCAAAGAAACAGGCAACAACATCAAATCAAATAGATATACAAGGGGAATTATTTTGCTTCTGCAAAATCCAAGGATATTTGTTGGAATAAAACAATATGTGTTTCACTTACCGGTCTATGCCACACTAGCACAGCTCATCCTGCTTTAGAGGTTACCTTTGGAAGATCAGAGCTTCTTCCCTCTGGCAGAACCCTTGGCCGTTTATATGTATGAAGCATATGTGAGAGATTAGGTTGGCCAGAACTCATGCCAGCATCACAAACCCAACTAAAGGGGACATTGCAATGGAATATATGTGTGCAATTAACCTTTTCATCTGATTTTCACATACAGGTGGCCTGGAATGTTATTGCAAAGAGGCAGTTCATCTCAGAATGATAACAAAATGTTTGCTTTCGTGTGGACAGTCATCAGAAGTCTCTGGAGGGATGTTAGGGTTTTTTTATTTTTTAAAAAATGAAGCAGCAGATTTTTGAGCCCAAACTGATGTTTCATTTGATGTCAGATGGTTTTCGTTCCAAGCAATCCTCTATCTAGAATAGGGGTAAGCAAACTTTTCAAGCAGGGGGTCAGTCCACTGTCCCTCAGACCTAGTGGGGGGCCGGACTATATTTTTTTTGGGGGGGGGGGATGAACAAATTCCTATGCCCCACAACTAATCCAGAGATGCATTTTAAATAAAAGCACACATTCTACTCATGTAAAACACGCTGATTCCCGGACCATCCGTGGGCCGGATTTAGAAGGCGATTGGGCCTGATCTGGCCCACTGGCCTTAGTTTGCCTACCCATGATCTAGAAGTCTGATGTGATTCAGTCACATTTGCTGCTAAGTAAGTCCCTTGAATTCTGCATAGGTCCGGGCTGCATGTGTTGCATTTTGCAGTTTTGCTAATCTGGTATGCAACCAAGAGGTGGCAGCACTATCTCCATTTTACATTTACTTCAAGTTTAGTAATTGAATTGTTGGTAATCTCATGAATTTTTCATTATTATTGTTATTAAGATTTACCAGCCACCTTTCTACAGGAGACGGGGAAAAATCAATGTTCAAAGCAACTCCAGATATGCTGAGATATGAGAAGGCACCAAAAACAAAAGGTGCATAAAATAAAAGGTTAGCAGCCTGGGTTCACGTACCCATAGAGTGTGCTTTAAAAATTAGTAAGGGGGCGATTCATACATAGTGTCATGTCCTATTACGTTCAGATTGCAACAACATTTCATAAATACACTTTTCAGTGATGTAGCAGTTCTAATCTTTGCACATCAGGAACAAGTGACTTATATTAAATTAAAACATCTATTGTTGTTGTTGTTGTTGTTGTTGTTGTTGTTGTTATTATTATTATTATTATTATTATTATTATTATTACATATGTGTATACCGCTATTTATCCGGTTCACAGGGTGATTCCCAACATAAAAATACAAAAATGAGAACACAAAATACATAATATTAAGCTACTAACCCTCCTCCTACAAGACCATTGAATGTTAATCAGCCAAAAGCCTGGTTACAGAGAAACATTTTAGCCTAGTGTCTAAAGATATGTAATGAAGGCTTGTTAGGGTTCCAAAAAAAGGGGGGGGGGCTATATCTGTGATAGAGCCTGGTGCAATAAACATAGGTTAGCTAAAATGGATCCAGAGAGCAAATGCTAGTGTATCTTAGCTGCTCAGAATCGTGACTACAATATAGAGAGAAGTAATTTCAGAGCAATGCCTGAAGGCAGGATGCCGTTTGATAAGGGAGGCAGTAAAACCTGTGGAAGATAAAATGAAGCTATTGGAAGTGGTAACAAAATAAGAGTTTCAATGGTGCATAACATACCTAGTTCTATAGGAGCTATCTGAAGTATAAAGACTTACAGACACTGAATCACTGCAGAACCGAAGTATTGATCAGATATTTGTCTAAATACACATACAGGGGAAAGTAGAATCAGGCTCACTGGCCCTGTTTCCTGTGTTCTTTTCAGCCTACAAATCCATACAAACTTTATAAATGAAGTCTCTGTGTGGTGATGTATCCTCTGTGTGGCGGTGGACCAATAGGTAGGGTCCGCAGTTAGAAGTGGACAGATCTGTCGATTTCTTGTTTCTTCCGGTTTCTCCCTTTTCAGGTCTAAAATTCAAATATTTCTCTCTCCCCCCCCCCATCAAGATCATTTAGTTTCAGAATGCTGTGCTGCATTCCACTCCCCCTTCGTGCTAGTAGTGCGAAGAACATTTCTAAAATTAATTATTGGAGAATGTGCCATTTTGAATGTTAATATTGCATACCCAGATATTAGCAATGTGCATATATATAATGTTGATACACTGCAAATAAACACTATGCTTTTATTATCACATTTATTTTAGTTTATAATTTATGTATAGAAATAAAACACATGGGACCGTACAGATTGCTATACTTCCTCTGCTTCTTTAAAGGATGACAAGTTCCAGAAGTGAAACACTCATTGGGTTTTTGTTTCCTTTGGAAGGAGGTCACTGGAGTATTGCCTCTTTTTTGTAATATTTAGGCTTATTTACAAATAAGAAGGATTTTATATAGGTATAGACATAGCTTAAATACTGTGAAAGTATCAGGAATGAGCCAGCTCCCAGCGAAGGTTTGCAGCAAACTGCAGAAAGCAGCCAGGAACAGAGAGGCAGGGGAGAGCTGGCAGCTGCAGACTTTGGCTTTTCCTGACCTTGACAGGCAGGCTGATAAGGCAGTAGCTGAGAGCAGGCTAGAACATAGCCAAAGCTCACAGGAAGCACAAATAGGAGAGAATAGATTCAGAGACAGCCTCTCAGACCAGGAAGAGGTTGGAGCTGATCCACTAAGTCTGAAGAGTCGGCGAATGGAAGGGCTGCTAGATAGGAAGCAAAACAAGAGACGTAAGGGTCTTAAGTTTAATATCTTCTGTCGATGCCAGAAGACGTCTTCAGAAGGGTCATCTTGAGTAATGATCCCAGAGGTTTTGTTAGAGCCATCTGGAGCTATCTGTTTGTTTTTGCAATAAATCCTCCTTTTTAATTATCTACACTTGCTGTGTTATCTTGAGAGTGGAAACTTGAGAGTCCCATGGACTGCAAGAAGTTCTAACCTCTCCATTCTTAAGGAAATCAGGCCTGAGTGTTCACTGGAAGGACAGATCGTGAAGCTGAGGCTCCAATACTTTGGCCACCTCATGAGAAGAGAAGACTCCCTGGAAAAGACCCTGATGTTGGGAAAGATTGAGGGCACAAGAAGAAGGGGACAACAGAGGATGAGATGGTTGGACAGTGTTGTCGAAGCCACAAACATGAGTCTGACCAAACTGCGGGAGGCAGTGGAAGACAGGAGTGCCTGGCGTGCTCTGGTCCATGGGGTCATGAAGAGTCGGTCATGACTAAGCGACTAAACAACAACAACAACTGTGTTATCAAGCTGGGAAACTGGACTTCTGACAGAAAGACAAAGTCCACTCTTCCCACATAATATATCCATAAGATGACGGCTAGTACCCCAAAATTATGTAGTCGGGCATATCCAAACTCAGCTCCCTGTCTCTTGTTTAAACTTGCAACCTAGGGGTCATGTCACATGTAGATACCTATATGTCAACTTCCTTAGTTGGGGGAAGGAGATCAGCTTCCAACTCCTTTCAAGTATATAGAATGACATAGGGAAAATGGTCTAACAATTAGTTCCCATGGAAACACATCACCAGGCTATTAACACACTTTTGACAAGTTCTAGGCTGTTCCAGACATTGCCTCTGGTAGAGATGGGGGTGAAATTCAATTCAGTTCTCATTTAAAGATGGATTTCGCCATTTCACATTTCTCAAGACAATGCATGAGTTGAAACATGAGCATACTCTGAAATTCGCACTTCTCTGAATTTTGCAATGCAGTTCTCCTGCCATGTAATGCGTGCCAAAATGCACACCGTGTGCTTAAAATGCACATCTCAGTCAAAATTATATACAAAAAGCATTACAGTGAGGGAAATTTCTTGGTAAAAATGTGTATCAGGGAAAGTTGCATACAAAATGCAATAATGTGTTGATGAATTTTCATGAAGACTTAAAAACCCCTACAATAAATTGATGTAGAAATATGAAGAACGGAATTTAAAACTAAAAAATAGGAAAACTGAGAAAAACTGAAACTTACAGATTCACCCATCCCTTGTTACAATTACTGTACCACCTTAGCTATTGGGAACTCCCACTATTGATTGGAGCTGATGTGAGTCATAGCCCAACAACGTTTAGTAGGCTGCATGTTTGAAAACCTGCATTAAACAATGGTTGCCAGCAATTCCCATAATTGCAGTAGAAATCTGCTGTGTTGGCTTGTATCCATTCCAGTCTGATTTACACTGACATTTTAAACCAGAACCGCATAACTGAAGACAGTTTGCAAGGACCAAGCAGCGAAAACTGGGTAGCTTGTTTTGTACATTAACCACACTATCTTCTTCTTCTTTGGTGATCACTCACAGCCAAGTAAGATTGTCTTCCATAAACACGGTTTTAACAATGAGTCTATAAGTGACTGTGTAGGCCAATTCTGGATTCACATGTCCTTCCACGGTGGGGACATTGGTTTCCGGTCGGGAGTTGATCATGGTGTGGATTTGCCAAGTGTGCCTTCCTCTTAGCACATTTCTCCCTTTTTACCTGAGTTTGAGTGTCTTCAAAGCCCATGACACCTTTGGTAAAGGCTGTTCTCCAATTGGAGCACTCGCAGGCCAGTGTTTCCCAATTGTTGGTGGTTATACTACTTTTTTTAAGATTTGCCTTGAGCCAGTCTTTAAACCTCTTTTGTTGACCACCAGCATTACACTTTCCAGTTTTAAGTTTGGAATAGAGTAGTTGCTTTGGAAGACAATAATCAGGCTTCTGCACAACATGACCAGTCCAACGAAGTTGATGTTGAAGAATCATTGCTTTGACACTGGGGATCTTTGCTTCTTCCAGTACACTGGCATTAGTTTTCCTATCTTCCCAAGTGATGTGTAAAATTTTTCAGAGACACCATTGATGGAATCTTTCGAAGAGTTGGAGATGGCGTTTATAAGTGGTTCATGTTTCACAAGTATACATTAAGGTTGGTAGTACAATAGCTTTGTAAACAAGCATTTTGGTTTCCCTGCTAGTGTCCCAGTCCTCAAACACTCTGCACTTCAATCAGGATAAAGCTGCACTAGCGGAGCTCAGGCAACCACACTATAGCATTATGTTAAACCACAGTATAGTATTAAGCAAACCATAGTGAGTTATTCACACCACCTCACTTCCCATAAGTTGATGCTTGCCATTTGATTTTGCTTGATACCCGAAGACACTGAACGAGGAGCACAATCTACTTCATTTTATATTGTGCATAACTTGCCAAACAGAATTCTTTTTTTCTAAGAAACAATTAAATCAAATACATTAGCATTATCAGAGAATTTCCCATCACTTGATTCAAATTATTTCACCAGACTCTGCACGCAACTCCCAAAGAACAAAAGGGGATGCTGAACAAATGAGCTGTCCAATTTTCAATAATGCTTTTGTTCAGTTGTTGGAACAAATCAAACTAGAAAACAAAGCAGGGAAATAATGATGCATGATGACAGGAAGTTCATTTGAAGCCACAGAAATGTGAAATAGTACTGTGACAAACATCCAAGTCAAAAAAAAAAAAAGCCGTGATCTTATTGCTCAATATGAGAGAAATGAAGTGAGATTTTGAATCATGAAGTTTGTGCGCAGTGGGAATCGTAAAATATAGACAGTGTGTGTGCATGTGCATGTATGTACATAACCATGTGCACAAGACAGGATATTCATTATTTCTATATGGGTAGGGGGGGAGGCAAAACATACAGGATAATGGTTATAACAGGTTCTGGCTGTTAACGTTAATTAATTTCCTTTTGAATCAATGTTTGCTCAGGCATTTGCAGACTAAAAGTTAGTGTCCCTGGCAACCTTGATATTATTAGCTGTGACAGGTTTTAAAAATGTTTTTAAATGATTTGTGCTTATTTATTTATAGTTGTATTGTTTTCTTTATTTATTTCTGAAATTTGTACCACCCCCCCTTTCCTGCTTTTACAGTTTGCTTGATCATTGCAACAAAAAGTCACACAATCCCAGCAAAACAGAGAAAGCAAATAGAAATCCACAAATGCTTGGATGAATAGAAATGTTTTGTTTTTTCAATAGCCAGCAGAAGCACGTGACTGAGGGTGCCTAACATACCTCGGAAGAGAGACCACCACACAATAAAATTCCAAAAAATAGGAGCACATGAGATATTTTTTCTTCCTCTTCCCAGTCTGCAAATGTAGCCATTTTAAAAATAAATTGTAGCAATTGCCTCTGATTGCTGAGCCCATGGGTTCTCATTTTAAAAAATATGTTTTAATAATTGTTTTTAAATGCTTTAAATGTGTGTTTATTTTATTTTTAATTGTATTGTTTCACTAATGATGTGTTTGCAGCCCTGGGCTCCTTTGGGAAGAAGGGAGGCACAGAAACTCCATAAATAAATAAATCATCCTGGGTGTTACTTCTCCCCCTCCACCCTCAGTCCTCTCCACAATTTTTATACGATTGTTCCTACTCGAAATACAGTTTTCCTTAATTTTATATTTGCTAATTTAGCCAAGAGAACATAATATGAAATAATAATAATAATAATAATAATAATAATAATAATAATATCCAGTATATGCACAAGGACAACCATCAGCTTACAATTAAGGATACAGTCACCACCAGTATACTCATCATAACTTTAACATATAGATGAATATAAGCACTCCAGATCTCCAAACAGTTATAGAATCATAGCATCATGGAAAATAATATCTATGGAACAATCCTATGGCAAGATCTTCTGGAATGAGCAGTTTAGGAGGCAGATCTGGCCCTCTGCTGGGCTCCCCAAACCTGGCTCAGCATAGCTTGCTCATCCCAGTACATTTGGGACTGTGTTGGCTGAGCTTGAGGCTAGGTTAAGACCCAAAACTGAAGTGTCCTAGGGGTCAGATGGTATGGGAGCAGAGGGGAGGACTTAGGCTAGCTCTATCTTGGTCATTTGGGTTAGAATCTTCTTTTAAAGACTTGTTTTCTCTCTCCCAAGCTTAGGCAGAGGAGAATGCTCTTTGATGAACAGGGTTTTGATCTTGAGTGTAACTTTATGCCACCTTTAATTTACACCAGCTTTTTGCACCAGGTTCTTGATCGCTCCCTAGATGTTCAAACGTTTTTCTCCTCTGTCTCTACCCTCCTCTTCACAGTTCTTGATGTGATTGCCAATGAAGAGGAGGAACCACAGAAATAAAAAGAACATTCATCCAAGGACAACTCCTATTTCTCATCAGAGATTTCACACACAGGAGAAAACACATATCATGTGTTGTATTTTAGGGCACATCCAATGTGTATTTGGGGCACATTGGAAGCACAGGCTGCTAAGAGTTTGGCTTTGTTTGTTTTGTTTGTCTTTTGAGGAAAGGGCATTTAATTATCCTGTGTTTCTGTTGTTTTGCTATTTGTATTTTAATATATTTGGTTTTCCCTGTGACAGGGTGAGCTCCTGTTGCTTGGTCCCTGCTCCTGCCAACCTAGCAGTTCGAAAGCACTTCAAAGTGCAAGTAGATAAATAGGTACCACTATGGCGGGAAGGTAAACGGCATTTCCGTCCACTGCTCTGGTTCACCAGAAGTGGCTCGTCATGCTGGCCACATGACCTGGAAGCTGTACGCTGGCTTCCTCGGCCAATAAAGCGAGATAAGCGCCGCAACCCCAGAGTCGGTCACAACCGGACCTAAAGGTCAGGGGTCCCTTTACCTATATTTGCCTTGGCTTTGTATATATTTTAATTCATTGTGTGGGGGGGTGTGGTTGTTATTCTAATTTGTGTAGGCTCCTTTCAGTTCCAGACTGGGGGAAAGGTCATCATCATTATTGGTTTACATACTGCTTTAAACATGTTTATTCCACCAAGTTCTAGTGATGCTTCCTAGAAAAATTACTAGTATCTTTCTCATTTTAATCCTGTTCTTCCCCCAAAGATTTTAGAACAGCAAGCATGGTTCCTCTCCTCCCCGCTCCCTCTAGCCTCTCCACCACTGCATGAGCTGAGTTAGATGGGAGCTAGGTCACCTTTAAGCCTTCTTGTTTGCAACTGCCGGTATCATACAACTTGACGATATGTCCAGCCTTTGAATACTGTGTGCAGTTGCCTCACCTCCAAAAAGATATTGTAGAGTTGGAAAACGTTAAGAAAAATGGGCAACTGAAATCATCAAGGGGAGGAACTCCTCTATGAGGAAAGGTTACAATGCTTGAATGGGTGTGTTTTTAGTTTATAAGGCAAGTAAAAGGGGACAGGATAGAGGCATATAAAATTATGCATGGCATAAGAAAAGTGGGTGCAGAAAACTGGAACTCAGGAACATGCAATGTGTGTTGAAAGATTACAGACAAACAAAAGAAAATACTTCTTCACCGAGCATATAGTTAAACTGTGGTGTCCACTCCCTCATGGTATGTGGGTGGTGCTGTTGTCTAAACCAGTGAGCCTCTTGGGCTTGCTGATTGGAAGGTTGGTGGTTCGAATTTGCACAGTGGGGTGAGCTCCTGTTGCTCTATCACAGCTTCTGCCAACCTAGCAGTTTGAAAGCACTCTGTACCCTCTGGCACTTGTCACAGTGTCCTGTTGTGCCAGAAGCAAATCAGTCATGCTGGCCACATGACCCAGAAATCTGTCTGTGGACAAATGCCGGCTCCTTCAGCCTGAAAAACGAGATGAGCACCACACCCTATAGCCGCCTTTGACAGGGCTTAACCAACCATTTTTTACATTTACAGAACCTATGCTCCCTCTGCGCAGTCCTATTCTGGAACAGTTTTCAGGGTTGCAGGGAGAGGACAGGTAGGGGAAGTTCTGTTATCTCAGCAGAAATCAGTCCATAAAACCCATCATTTCTAAATCCAAATGTAGACATATAAATTGTTGTTGTTGTTTAGTCGTTTAGTCATGTCCGACTCTTCATGACCCCATGGACCAGAGAACGCCAGGCACTCCTGTCTTCCACTGCCTCCCGCAGTTTAGTCAAACTTATGCTGGTGGCTTCGAGAACACTGTCCAACCATCTCGTCCTCTGTCGTCCCCTTCTCCTTGTGCCCTCCATCTTTCCCAACATCAGGGTCTTTTCCAGGGAGTCTTCTCTTCTCATGAGGTGGCCAAAGTATTGGAGGCTCAGCTTCAGGATCTGTCCTTCCAGTGAGCACTCAGGGCTGATTTCCTTAAGAATGGATGTGTTTGATCTTCTTGCAGTCCATGGGACTCTCAAGAGTCTCCTCCAGCACCATAATTCAAAAGCATCAATTCTTCGGCGATCAGCCTTCTTTATGGTCCAGCTCTCACTTCCATACATCACTACTGGGAAAAGACATATAAATAAACATAAGCAAATACGTGCCCACTTTTGGGGAATGAGAAGTGATGCTTAAGTCACCACCAGCCACCATTCTCTTTCTCTCTCTCATGCTGCCAACATCCAAGTGTCAGATGTTCTCCCATGGTTTGGCTCCTCACAGCAGAAAAAGGCAAGCCAGGAAGGAAAGTGAGAATGTTGTGTGAAGCAGCTTGCACAATTTCTTTTGGCTTGTGATCCAAATTGTCTCTTCATTTTCTTCTAATACTAAGGAGGATGTTCGATCCTGCCTGTCTTTCCCCAATGGCAGAAACAATTACCTTTAAACAAACAAACAAAAACATACATAATGCTAGAGAGGGAACAAATATTCAGTTGGTCAAAAAGCCATCCCTGGTTCTGAAGTAAAAGAATAAATTGCTTAGAGGTCACTGTTGGTTTACTGTGCATTACTTGGGAATAACACTCTAAATTGCTTTGATTGATCCTGCTAATGGGTCACTACCATTCTCTGCACTGTGACAACAAAAAGCCCAGGGAACCATTATAAGGAATTAATCTTCTTCACGTCTTTCTTAAAGAGAAAATTCACTCATAAATTTAATAAGCTGAAGAACTTCTCCCCCATTATTTATTCCAATGGAACCAATTAATTAAGCCTATTTTCCTTTTATTTTTCAAGGAAGTGGTTGTCAGCGTATTACTTGCCTTAATTGCATTAGGAAATAATCTGTTCTGGAAGAACGCCATAACGTGTAAGTGCATTAAGCAGGAGGTGTCAAAAAGAGATTTTTTAAAAAAGAAATGGAACTGTTGTTCTGCAGCTGTGCTAATTGGATGACAGAAAGCCTTTCAAAGGACCGTTCCATGGCTTTTGAGGAGAGTTTGCTATTTCAGTACAAAAGCGTATAAACCTATTGCCTATACTATCCGTTTGCAACGCAGCCAGATGGGATAATAATATGTAGTTAAAAGTGTCTTCAGAAGAATCCAGCAGAAAATTCTCAGCCAAGGTAGAAGCTGCTTTTTCTTGCCAAGGACACTTTGGTGGAAAAGGAGAATATTAAGTGTGAAGGAGCAGTGTGGATTTTGTAGGGGGAAAGAAATATCAGGAGGCAGCTCCCAGGATGAGGTGGGGATCAATTTGTTTTTGAAGCAGAAATAAACTACAACATGGACAAATAGGACTGAATGAAATGCTATCATGTGGAATAAAATGGTGTATTTGGATGTGTTCAGTTGTTGGTGGCAATGTTGGGGACAAATTCAGAGATCATCTCCACTATTTCTTCATTTTGGAAATATGGAGATCCATTGCCCCGTCACCATGTGGGTTCTTCCTCCTCCACTAAAGAAGCTCACTCTCATATTCACAAAGGTTGGGGAACTTGTAGCAGAGAAGGATAGGATAACAGAACCAGGAGAGACTTTGCAGACCTCTCCAATGGAGGCTGGTATGCATTGGGGCTGGTGGTGCAGGAGGCAGAGAAGCCAACAGGAATCAATGTGACCCTTACAGACTGGAAGTAAATAAGAAGGCAGGCAAGTGGGAGTTGGCTGTGGTTGGTGAAGCAGCACCACACTCATCAAAATGGAGTAATGCCCAGTGCTAAGCTGTTTTCCACCAGGCCAGATACCCTTGTGCAGAGCCCATGACGCAGGGTGAAGTGCCTGCAAGAGGTGGCACTCCACTCACTTCACCACTTCACCACCACCAAGAGGAAGGCATTCTGATGCACGGTATTGCCACTGATCTTCTGTGCTCCCTGGTGAAGAAGCCAAGTGGGAGGCAACCCAAGTGAGAGCAGTGTTCCAGCTCCCACCGAGTCTGATGAGATCTTCTTGTGTTCCATGTTGCCATTTGGTTCCCTTGCAGCCAAGGAGCAGGTAAAATGATCGGCAACATAATCGGGAGTGCCCCCAGTTCCTGCCAAGTTTAGTGAAAGCTGGTGTGCAGCAGTGGTGGAAGTGAGGCAGGGTGGGTGGAAGGAGGTGGTAACCCCCATTTTGCCTCAGGTGGCAAAACAGGATGGGCTGTGCCTGTTCTTGTGGGGTTTCTTACCAGCAGTCATCATTTTCTGTTCTTCGCAATGAAATTCAGTTGCAATGGTAAATTTGCTTGGATGAAAAGGCTGTGTGAAATTTTCCTCACACTTGTTCCATGGTGGTGGTGAGGAGGGAGGCTTGGAAAGAACTGAGTGTATTCCAAGAATGTGCAGCACATTTCAGATCCAGAATGCTTTTTGAAACAATCCAGGAGGAGTCTGCCAATTAGTAGCTGTTGGCCAAAAGAAGAGAGGCCTTTGGTTTTAACTCATCTGTTCAGCATTTGATTTGTTTGTACATTCATAACACAGCATCTCCTTTAAGCACAGAGAAATCAGAAAGAGATTTATGTAAATATTCAGGACATACTTCTATGTTTTCAAGTTCAAACGCCAATTCTATCCCTGTCACTGTTTTTCAAGTAGGGAGGAAATCAATATGCAACACTTAGTAGTGATCAGAAGCAAAGCCTCTCAGACATTGTTATTTAGCAAATAATATTTCCTACCTTGCATACAGCTTTGCTGCTGTCAACAAAGCATCTAGATCTCTAAACCACCACCTACCACCCAAGACTGTTGGATGGCTCAATGAGAATGCTTAGGCAATGAAAAAGATTTTGGAGACTGGAAGGGAGGAAGGGCTGTCATTAGTGGGTTGTATGGGGCCCAACACCTTTTTTAAATTCAGCAAACACTTCTTTTTTAGGTCAAGGAACAATAAGCAGAGCCCTGCTCAGATATTCACTACTCATGGTTAAGAAACTGCATTGAAGGTCTTCTGAGAATATATGCAGCTAGTCCCATCCCACACTGGCTATGCCCCCAGTATCAGTCTGAAGGGTACCCTAGACATGTGCAGATGAATGCACATAGGAATCCCTTCTGGCCCATCAGGGTCTAGATTTCCATGAAATGTGCCATATTTGGATGGCTGCCAATCATGCAAAAGCCAAGAGACACATATTGGTGCCTACAGACAGACTTAGCCATTCATGGGATCCCTTCATGTATTCAGAGTCAATATATATTCAATACAACAGTGGATTGAGAATAGCTAGTGTAGGACCATGTTTGGTTCTTGCAAGAGACTGTGCTCATTGCACAGTTACCTGTAGAACAAAGCTAAAGGGAGCCCAGGAATTAAGGGAATGACTGAGATGCTATCCAGACTGGGCACTTGGGCAACATAACCATTCATAGCAAAGAACAGCAGTTTTTGATATTTCAATCTGGTTATAAGATTCCACTTTTTCACTTGGTTTATGCTGAATATTTTACTCTGCACTTCCATGAGACGCGGCATAGTGCTGGTGCCTTTTTCTTCCTTTTTTGCTATTCAACATCTGAATTTAGTATCTGTCTTGGGCTGCTTAGCATGACATTTAATTTTTGCTAAACAGCCCAGCACAAAGGCAGCGTGAAATATGCCTGATGCAAACACTTCCAATTCTGCTATCAGTGAAGTAGCATCTCCCGAGTTCAGTGCCAAAGGCAAGTCAGCAGCAGAGTTCCATAGCACTTTTGTATGTGTTTTTATAAACTATTCTGTGTATGTATCTCTTTCAAGTATTGGATTTCTCAGCAGTTTATGAACTGGAAAGAACTGTGCAATGAAAACCACTAGGTTACTTTTGAGACATTTTGTAGATAATGTCTACCCTACCATACTGAGAGGAAGGTTCCATTGTTATTTACGGAATACAATAAAGGGTTAAACAATATTTCAACCTTAAAGTGCAGCAATGTGTCACATTTAAAATGCTTATTTTTAGAAATATAATCTGGATTCACAGTCATGGGACTTTTCAGCAACTGAACCTGCAGTCCTAATCCCACCTATCTTGGTCCAGGTCTGTTTGAATGCATAAAAGACTTCTGAATAGACATGGTTAAGCATGTTAACAGAGTAACTAGAGTAACACAGATGGCATCCAGAGAGAAAATAAAATGCAGTTAAAAGTTTGAACCATGTACAGTGATACCTCAGTTTTTCAACAGCTTAGTTCCCAAACAACTCAGAACTTGAATCCTGCAAACCCAGAAGTAGGTGTTCCAGTTTTCGAACTTTGCCTTGGAAGACGAAGATGCTCCCGAGCTTCCGTTTTCACTATTGTACAGCTAATTTGAGTCCCCCGCAAAGTAATTAAGGCTTTGTTCCTTCCGTTTTTACTCTTGCACAACTCATTTGATTCCCCCCCCCCAACATCGTAATTAAAGCCTTCCATTTCTGATTGCAGTGTTCTGAGATGATATTTGGTGCTTTTGATTTTGCTATTTTTTGTGTTTTTGTTTGTGTGGCTTTTTCATTTTTGTGACTGTGACTTGTTTTTCGTTTTATGATTGATTGATTGATTGTGTGACTGTGGAAATGGAAAAAAGCCCCCCATTCAAACAATGACTATCATCAGTGCAGGTAAGAATTTTTTATTTTTTATTTTTATCATCTACAATACTGTCTTATTTATTTTTATAGTACAGAAGATTGATTATTGTTTTCTTTTTATAGATCAATGGTCTTGTTAGATAGTAAAATTCATGTTAAATTGCTATTTTAGGGGTTGTTTTTAAAAGTCTGGAACAGATTAATCCATTTTGCATTACTTTCTATGGGAAAGCATGCCTTGGTTTTGGAACACTTTGGTTTTGGAACGAACTTCCGGAACGAATTAAGTTTGAGAACCAAGGTACCACTGTATAAGGGCTTATCCACACATGTTTTCTGCCTGATTCCAAGCATGGTCCATACTTTAAAGCTCCATGTCTGAGCACCCTCTTTTTTTCTGCAGCTTTCACTATGAAAACCCTCTCTTTAATGCTGAATTGGAGCAAAGGACAATCTGTGGAAAATCTGAAAAGCCACTTGCTCTTGTTCAGATTTAAAGAGTGCGTTTTCACAGGGAAAGATCCAGAAGAGGGTGGGATGGCCATTGGACACAGTGCTTTAAAGTGTGAACCTGTGCCTGGATAGAGTGGGGCAAAATATAAGTATGGATAAGCTCCTAGGAGAAAGGAACAGCCCCCCCCCCCCTTTTCTTACTTCAGGCTTTTATCATAGTAGGAACTCATAGAACTAAACTTATGTAGAAAAACTGCCTTAGAACTATACAGTCAATCAGAGCACACACTACCTCAGCAAGGATCGTACCACTCTGACTAGTTGCTAAGCAACACCTCCATCCCTGCCCCTTTCTTGGCTAGCTGTCTAGCAGAGTTAACTCTTAAGTTACAAAATGAATTATTGCTGCTGTGGCGCTTCTAATAAGGATTGTGCCGTGTGTGTTTTTCATAGTTGTAAAGTGGTTGCTTTTAGTTGGAACCTAGTCTTAATTGAAAGGTCAGTAAGATGCAGGTGGTTCAATGGATCAGTCCAAAAAACCTAATGTCTTAAGGGGAAAAAGAGAATCCCAAATTATGGGATGGAAGCGGTGGAAATAAAGTCTGGAAACAGATTTAGAGATACGAGTTAGAGAAAGGAATTTTTGCACCTAAATATTGAGGGTGAAAGAGGAGAGCGCAAAATATGGTCTGAAGCTCAACATCAAAAAAACGGAGATCATGGCCACTGGTCCCATCACCTCCTGGCAAATAGAAGGGGAGGAAATGGAGGCAGTGAGAGATTTTACTTTCTTGGGCTCCATGATCACTGCAGATGGTGACAGCAGCCACGAAATTAAGAGACGCCTGCTTCTTGGGAGGAAAGCAATGGCAAACCTAGACAGCATTTTAAAAAGTAGAGACATCACCTTGCCAACAAAGGTCCGTATAGTAAAAGCTATGGTTTTCCCAGTAGTGATGTATGGAAGTGAGAGCTGGACCATAAAGAAGGCTGATCGCCAAAGAATTGACGCTTTTGAATTATGGTGCTGGAGGAGACTCTTGAGAGTCCCATGGACTGCAAGAAGATCAAACGCATCCATTCTTAAGGAAATCAGCCCTGAGTGCTCACTGGAAGGACAGATCGTGAAGCTGAGGCTCCAATACTTTGGCCACCTCATGAGAAGACTCACTGGAAAAGACCCTGATGTTGGGCACAAGGAGAAGGGGACGACAGAGGATGGTTAGAGATGGTTAGACAGTGTTCTCGAAGCTACAAACATGAATCTGACCAAACTGCGGGTGGCAGTGGAAGACAGAAGTGCCTGGCGTGCTCTGGTCCATGGGGTCACGAAGAGTCAGACACGACTGAACGACTAAACAACAACAACAACAACAAATATTTCACAATAATAGTGCCTTACTTTTCTCTCTCTTTTTTTGCAAAATCTATTATTTATTTTGGTTTCACTTTGTCTAAGGCCTTGTTATACACCCCATGCTGTGCTTTCGCCCTATGCAGGAGAGTTGGTTGTGCCCAGTACAAAAAGCTGGCTGGGCATGTAAATAAGTTTCAGGGGCTGGAGTGAGGCAGCGCAGCAGGGTGTTCATATCTCCTTGGTGGCAACAATAAAGAAGGTGAGGTTGATCTGCCTGCCTCACATTCTACTCATGGTGCAGGTTATAGCCTATAGTAATAATAATTTATTATTTTTACCCCCCCCCCCATCTGGCTGGGTCTCCCCAGAAACCCTGGGCGGCTTCCAACAAAGTATTAAAATACAGAGGTCTGTTAAACATTAAAAGCTTCCCTAAACAGAGCTGCCTAAACAGAGCTGCCTTCAGATGTCTTCTAAAAGTCTGGTAGTTGTTCTTCTCTTTGACATCTGGTGGGAGGGCGTTCCACAGGGTGGGTGCCACTACCAAGAAGGCCCTCTGCCTGCTTCCCTGTAACTTGGATTCTCTCAGCGAGGGAACCACCAGAAGGCCCTCGGTGCTGGACCTCAGTGTCCGGGCAGAATGATGGGGGTGGAGACGCTCCTTCAGGTATACTGGACTGAGGCTGTTTAGGGCTTTAAAGGTCAGCACCACATGAATCAATAATAAAAAATACTGAACATTTCTACAGAACTTTGAATGTTCAAAAGTCTACCCAGATACAGATCCCGCTTAAAGAATACAATGCATTCCCTGGAAATTGTTCATTAGACAAGGATTCACACAATGTGTCTACAATTTCCATTGATTCCCATTGGAACATTTCTAATCCATGATTTGTCTGCTCTCTTCCAGAAGAAGAGAGTCAAAGGAAAAACTGATTCATCCAAGCTCTCCTCCTCCCTGATTTGTCTGATCTCCCTCCTCCTTTTCAGCCAGCATGACCCATCATTAGATGTCATGGGAGTCCAAGAATGGACCACATTGACTATCGTTGCCCTACTGGGTTGGTATACATGACTAGCAGGCTCGGTTCAGCTTAGCAAACAGCACATTGTGCAAAACTTTCTTCAAAGCTAATTGAAAGCAAGTGATAGCAACTGCCTGTCCCTTTGAAGGAAAGCAGGATAGAAAGGAATAGATGGTGTAGAATGTAATATTTGAATGCCCCTCACATGTTTCCATTTCACAAATATGTCTTCTTCTTTTTTTAACAACTGCTCTTTTACGAGGAAATATAGTCAGGCAGCACGATTTTCTCATATGCAAGTTTGAAATTCTAATTTTACAAAAGGTTTATTTTCTTCATAGCTCCAAACTGCCCATGTGGGATTATCCCTTTTAAGATTCTGGTTAGATGAAAATGTCAGAACATGAATCGGAAAGTACCTTCTCCGTATTTGAATGTTCATTGTTATGAGGGGAGTTTCAGGAGGGAATGCTTTTGAGAATCTATGAGAAAATTTTATGTTTATAATACAGCTCTCTTTATTACCTCATGACAGATCCTGACAGTTATCCAGGTTCCTATTAAGCAAGTATTATTGCCACAATCTAGTTTTAAGGTTGTTTTGAATTTGTTCCCTTGAAATGGTGGGAGGGAGAAGGTATTTCACTTTAGAGGATCTTTGTGCTTGTTCCTGTATAACAGAAATAGTGCATTGCCTTCATGACCATGGACACATAGTATAAGCCATTGTGAATTCTGTAATACTTACCTCTGCATAAACAAATAGAATAGGGATGTATGCAAATTATATGGGGGGGGAGAGTAAAAAGGGATTGGTTGGTTGGTTTTATTGGCCATGTTCTGTGCCATTCATTGAAGCATGAAACAAAAAATACTAAAAAGATTTTCCTGGATAAAGAGATAAGAAGAATGTCAGCTTCTTAACCAGATAGATTACCAGAAACAGAACTAGATGGACCTTTTGTCCTGAACCAACAGGGCTTATCTGAGGATCTTAATGTATTATGTGAGACATTATGTATTATGACATTAATGTATCATGTGAGATGGAGAAATGACACTCAATACATTGGAGGAGGGAGTAAACATAGCATCATAGAATTGTAGAGTTGGGACACCAACAATAATCTCGTTCAATCTCCTGCAATTCAGGAAACACAGCTAAATAATTCCTGACAGACTATATGGAATTGGCAGAAATGACTGGCAGAATCAGAGACCAGGGAGAAGAGACGGTGGAAGAAGATTGGAAGAAATTTAAAGATTATTTACAGAAATATTATAAAATTAATGAATGTTAGAATGACATCGGATTGAACGTAAAAGGCTATTAGCAAAAAGGTGTAAAATTAAAAGACTTAATATATTAAGATATTAAGGAGATCAAGATATATTAAGATATTAAAATTAATATAAATATCAGTCAAGATAGAGGGAAGGGATTTGCTGATTAAATATATGAATTGGAATACAGTGAGGGGAGGTGTGGGGAAGTCTGGGAAATAAGTAAATGTAAGGAATACTATGAAGTTGGAATTGTTTTTATTTGTTTTTTCCCCCTTCTTTTTTCTCTTTTGTGTTGCTGTTTTTTTGTTGTTCTGTATTTTTGTATTTTTCTGTTATTTTTTCTTTTTTATGTAAAAATTTTAATAAAAAATATTATAAATAAATAAATAAATAAATAAATAATTCCTGACAGACAGACATCCAACCTTTGTTTCCAACCCGCTAGTGATGGAGAGTCCACCACCTTCTGAGATAGCCCATTTCACTTTCAAACAACTCTTACTATCAGAAAGTTTCTCCTAATGTTTAACCAGAATCTCCTTTCTTGTAATTTGAATTACTGGTTGCATCAAGTTGCATTTAGATCCTGCTAAAATCCCCCGAAGACACACTCTGCCATTGTCTTCCAAGACAGACGGATGCCAGCAACAGCTTTAGTTATGGATGGTGAGTCCCTGAACACCCAGAATTTCCTTTGAAATCATGAGTTCCACATACTGCAAGAAACATGGCTTGCCCAGCTTCTAACAGTGAATAATCACATTGGACTATGCTACAGCAGCAAAACAGGAAGTTTAGATCCAGTCACAAAGCACAGAAAGACATTGGGAAAAATTTAATTATGTTGTGAGAATTACACAGCCATGATTTGTTTTAAAAGTAGCTTTTAAAATAATACTGTGTGCCCAGGTGCAGCCCCACACCCCACCCCAGGAGCGTGACCTCTATCAATGATTGGGATTAAAATGGCCACAACTTTATTCAATTACAGATGTAGGAAACCTTGGCTTAGGCATTGGGCACGGTATCCCTCTCAGCACCCCTGCTGGGGGTCTGAGGCAAAGCAGGGTCAATTGGAATATGGATGGGGGCACTGCAAGACATGTGTTTACACAGCTACCCCCCTTCTGTGCTGTTGAGGGGAGTTCAATGACTGCCTGCTGAACGCTCGTGGCCAGAGACTACTGCTACTCAGAATACTACCGGAAGTATAAAAAGGTAAAGGTAAATGACCCCTAACAGTTAAGTCCAGTTGCAGATGACTCTGGGGTTGTGGCGCTCATCTGGCTTTACAGGCTGAGGGAGCTGGCGTTTGTCCGCAGACGGTTTTTCCACGTCATGTGGCCAGCATGACTAAGCCAGAGCAGCACACAGAAACACCATTTACCTTCCCACCAGAGCGGTACCTATTTATCTACTTGCACTTTTTTTTTGCGTGCTTTCGAACTGCTAGATTGGCAGGAGCGGGGACCGAGCAACGGGAGTATAGTAGAAGTAAAAATTTCATATCTAACTTTTTTTGTTTTGACTTCATAGAGTCGGCAATTGAGCATTTCTCTTTTAAGAACTTAAAAACAAGAGAGCCCTGCTGGATTAGGCCAAAGGCCCATTTAGTCTATCTTGTTCTCACAGTGGCCAACCAGATGCATGTGAGAAGCCCACAAGCAGGATTACTTCCAAGCAACTGGTATTCATAATCATACTTCCTGTGAGAGTGGAGGGAGCATGTAGTCATTGTGGTTAGTGGACACTGCTATCCTCCATAAATTTGTCTGAACCTCCTTTTTAGCCATTCAGGTTGGTGGCCATCACAACATCTTGGGAGTGCTGCATGACGAAGTTGGGTGTGATCAATTCCTTATTTTATAAATTCATTTTTTTCTGATAACTTTTCCTATTCATACCTTCTGGTAGAAGCAGGAAACCCAAAACTACATTCTCCAAATAACCATAATTTATGGAAATTTGTGCCTTTCAACTGGATCTAGTTTTGAAAACTTTATGATCCAGAAACCAAGAGAGGAGGGGGAAAAATACTTCAGAAAATTATCTTTAAAAGACAGAAGAGTAGGGGGGAAACACACCACACTACAGTTCCTCCAGCATTGCTAACTTCAAACAATCTGCTAGACGTCTTGATGCTTCCTAGGTTAACAACAGTTTGCTGATTTGGGTAAAACTAAAATAATACTATAAGGAAAAAACAGCTCTGGGTGATATATTTTTTACCTAGATATATGCTCTACCCTCAGGCCTAAGTGACATTGTCAATGTTAAATTAAGAGCTAACCAAGAAGACAATTTATTCCCACATGAATTGCATACAATATGTTGCTTTTAGCCTAAACATTTTTCACAAACTGGGGTGTAGCTGACTGATTGCACATCACATATAACTTTGCATCATCGACAACTCAATTATAAACTGATTCCAGGTTTCCAAACTCAAAACTAAATCTGAAGCATAAATTAAGATTTATCCTGCAAATATCTCCAAAGCTAAAAGGAAGTTTTCCCACATCTATTGAAAGGAGAGCAGGAAGGAAGGATGTAAAAGGATGATGCATGAGGAAGCCACACTGAATGTAATTCGAGTTCAATCATCCCATGAGTAGTTCTGCCTTGAAGGGGACCTCTGCACTTCCCTATACTTCTTAATTTTGCAGTGGGAGGAGAAATGAAATGGTTGCTGGGATGACTAGTGGTAGATGGCTCTAATTGTGCAGCTCAGGTATGCACACGTAAATTCTGTTGCACTTGAAAACCCCATTCAGGGATTATGCCTTAACAGGGAACACACCAGGGGCACGGATGCCAACCCCTATGTGTTCTATAGGGAATCACATGAAGGCTTCCAAGAGTGTTCCTCTGAACATGTCTGGAAGCCCTGTCAGACTTTTCCACTCAATATAGGAATACTGTATCAGGTTGAAGAGGATGAGGCTTTGCACGTATGGATTTGGAGGATGGGGCATACAGGGTCTGGTATGTCCCCTGTATCACCTACTCTTGTTTGCCTTCCTGATCAGGCATAATGTCATCTGAGTAGTATACCTTCCAAGGTGGGGAACCTGTGGCCTTCCAGTTGTTGTCAACTCCAATCAGCATTTGAGTGGTTGGGGGCGGGAGAAGAAGAAGAGTTTGGATTTGATATCTCACTTTATCACTACCCGAAGGAGTCTCAAAGCGGCTAACATTCTCCTTCCCTTCCTCCCCCACAACAAACACTCTGTGAGGTGAGTGGGGCTGAGAGACTTCAAAGAAGTGTGAGTAGCCCAAGGTCACCCAGCAGTGGCATGTGGAGGAACGGAGACGCGAACCCGGTTCACCAGATTACGAGTCTACTGCTCTTAACCACTACACCACACTGGCTCTCAGTGATGAGAGTTGATAATGAGAGTTGTAGCTCAGCAATATCTGGTGGGGTCGTCACCTCTGGTGAAGATGGCGGCGCAAGCACTTGCAGCGGCTCGGCACTCCGGAGACCGGTTTCTAGTGATTTGTGTTTTATTTTTATTTTTATCATTGCTGCTATGGACTGTGAACACTCAGGCACAAGTAATTTATAGCCGTCAAGAGCTCTTAAGTATCGGCAGAGGAGAAGGTTGCAGCCAGGAGGTCTCAATTTATAACATACCAGCTGAGCTTATCAGAGAGCCTCCATATCTTGCACATTCTTGGGATACTCCCTTTGCTCTCCTTGCCAGAAAGAAAAGAAAACGGAGAGGGCGTAAACAGAAGAGGGGTTGCAGGGCTGGACTACGAGTGAGGCTAGGTAAAAATCCCCACAAGCCTGCATTGCCAAGTCTCCTTGTATCAAATGTGAGATCCTTACCCAACAAGGTAGAGGAGTTGGAACTTATTACCTCTCGGCAGAAAAGTATCCGGGACTGCTGTGTCATGGTCCTTTTAGAGACATGGCTGGATCCCTCCTTTCCACAGGGACTTCTGCAGCTAGAAGGACGCTCAGTAATTAGAGCGGATAGAACCGCTGAATCCGGGAAGAGCAGAGGAGGAGGAATTTGCGTTTATATAAATAACAACTGGAGTTCGGACATTAAACAAATGGACACACATTGCTCTCCTGATTTGGAGTATCTAGTGGTGAAGTGCCGCCCTTTCTATTTGCCACGTGAGTTTAATGTTGTTATAATAACAGCGGTGTATATACCTCCCGATGCAAACACTACTACAGCTATGGGCCACCTGCTAACTGCTATTAGCAAACAGCAGCGGGCCCACCCGGATGGAGCATTTGTGGTTGCTGGTGATTTTAACCGAGCCGATTTAAGGACTGTGCTTCCTAAGTTCCACCAGTATGTTGATTGTCCCACCAGGGGGGGAAATAACCTGGACCGAGTATATGGTAACATCATGCATGGATACAAGACCAAGCCCTTGCCCAATTTGGGGCAGTCAGACCACATATCCCTACTTATGATACCATCATATAGACCTCTCGTACGTAGAATTAGACCATCAATTAGAGAGATACGAGTGTGGCCAGTAGGTGCATCTGAACAACTTCAAGATTGTTTTCGGAGCACCGAGTGGTCGCTTTTTGTGGGGAATAATGTGGACACATACGCTTCAACAGTACTGTTCTACGTTAAAAGCTGCATCGATGTCGTCACTACCACCAAACAAATACGGGTGTTCCCTAACAACAAGCCCTGGCTAAACAGGGATGTGTATTTGCTGTTAAAGGCAAGAAATGCTGCTTTTCACTCTGGTGATGCGCAACAGTATAGAGAAGCCAGAGCCAAACTGAAAAAGGGCATTAAGAACGCCAAAGCTATGTACTGCCGGAGGATCGAAAAACATTTTGAGAGCTCCGACCCTCGTCGAGTATGGCAAGGCCTGCGACAAATTACAGGGCAAAATATTAAAAACGAACTGGCTAGCAGCAGTGCGCACTTAGCTGATCAACTGAATCAATTTTTTAGTCGCTTGGAGGTGGGAACTGGAACTACTGACACTACAGCATTGGCTACCAGCACATCATCAGAAGCTACTACTGATAGACAACCATTTTTACTACAGACCTCTGATGTACAACGTGCCTTTCGGTGCATTAACATTAGGAAGGCAGCTGGACCGGATGGAATCACGGGACGGGTAATTAGGGACTGCGCTGCAGAATTAGCTGGTGTATTTACGGACATTTTTAATCTATCCCTGTCGCAGGGTTCTGTCCCTACCTGTCTGAAGACATCGATTATAGTGCCAGTCCCCAAGCAGTCAGTGGTGGTATCTCTCAATGACTATAGACCAATAGCCCTAACATCTGTCGTTATGAAATGTTTCGAGAGATTGGTGCTAGATCATATTAAGGCTGGTCTTCCATCCACTCTAGGCCCGTTCCAGTTTGCATACAGAAGAAATAGATCTACTGATGATGCTATTTCCATCGTTGTCCACACTGTACTGAGTCATTTAGAACGACAGGGAACCTACGCAAGGCTGTTGTTTGTGGACTACAGTTCTGCCTTCAATACAATTTTGCCAGACAGGTTATTTCTTAAAATGATCAATTTGGGTATACATCAGAAGATCTGTCTGTGGGTAAGGAATTTCCTGACTGACAGGCCGCAGACAGTGAGAATGGGACCTTACTATTCTTCTACTCTAGTATTAGGCACGGGAGCTCCTCAGGGATGTGTGCTAAGTCCCTTTCTCTATTCCCTGTACACATCTGATTGTACCCCACTGTATAAGTCCAACACAATCATCAAATTTGCGGATGATACAACAGTGGTGGGGCTCATTAGTGAGAACGATGAGACTGCTTACAGGAAAGAAGTACAGGGGTTAATTCAATGGTGTAAAGAAAACAATCTTATGCTTAACACCAAAAAAACCAAAGAACTCATAGTTGATTTTAGGAGAAAGAAAAGTGTATTTTTACCATTGCACATAAATGGCGAGGAGGTGGAGAGGGTTGGTAGTTTTAAATACCTGGGCATTTATATCTCTGAGGACCTCTCATGGACTGCAAATATTAACATGGTTGTGAGGAAGGTGCAGGGGAGGTTGTATTTCCTGAGAATGCTCAGGGGACTGAATCTATCTCAGCACCTACTCCTGTCCTATTATCACAGTACCATCGAGAGTGTCTTAACCTATAGTATATTATCGTGGTATGGAAGCAGCTCTGAAACGGATAAAAAAGCTTTACTGAGAATAACAAAAATTGCCCAGAATGTTATAGGGCTCCAGCTACCAACCCTGGATGAGATCTTCACGTCTCGCACTTTGAAGAAGTCACACAATATCCTGAGAGATCCCACCCATCCTGCTCACAACTTCTTTGAACTGTTGCCTTCGGGCAGAAGATATAGGACAATGAAAACACGAACCACACGCCTTCTGAATAGTTTCTATCCAAGAGCTCTGATTGCACTAAATAATGATCTCAGGGCCAGTTGTAAGAAATAGCAAGCAGGGAGTAGGAAGGAATGAGATAGGGTTTAGGTCATGTTATGCTTTTAATAGGTCATGTTATATTCTGGATTATGTATGTTTTATAGATTATGTCTGAATGGGATGAGAGTGTTGGAGGTACGTGCAAATGTGTATGTGAAGCCGGTCTTTGGGTGGGTGTTTGATTTTCGTTGTTGTGTATACTGTGTATATACGGACAATGACAAATAAATTTCTATTCTATTCCTTTGTCCTTAAAAAGCATTTAAACAGCCTTCTTAGAAAAACTAACCAATAAACTGAAACTGGCACAGGGACAAATGGAAGAAGACGCCTTCACCCCAGTATGGCTCCCTTTTATCACATACACAGCTCAACAAGACAATGACAAGGATCTACCAGCAGCATACTAATCAATATGGCTAACCAGATTCAAAAACACCCACCCACGCCATTCACACATGAAAACAAAGTTCACCGCAGCCAATCACAAACAAACAACCACACCCTAGGCCAACCCCAACCTCTCACCACCAAAGGAACACAAGCGAATAGTAAAAAGAACCCACGCAAGTGACGCTGACACAAAACCCCACACATACATTTTGTAAACCAAAAAACTTCAATAAAAAAAATGTTTAAAGAAGCATTTCTTTATATTTAATTAGATGAATTCTCCCTTGCCAGTATGGACCTCCAGGGTCCTCATCTTTGGTGTTAACCAAAGTGTTAACCAGTACGGCAGGCTGAGCCCTAGTCTTATCAAAATATAATCATCAGACTCAACTTATTACATAGTTCTTTCTTAAACTGTATCTCCTCTAGAATGGAGGTGAAGGAGTCACTGGTAAACTGGGAGCCCCTATGGGAATTGCCTCTTTTACAAAAGTGGCATTCATGGCCCTGCATGCTATTAAATCTTTCCAAATTTGGCCATCAAAAAATGCCAGTTTGGTAGATTTGCTTTTAAATGTGAACTGAAACATACTTCTTCCTCATCCTCTACGTGTGGTGCATGCATACCTCTTCAGGGTAGATGGTGAAATAGGCCTGAAGCGGTATGGCTAAGTTGAGGTACTGAAAGGTTATGTTCGTAAGGGAAAGCACTATTTGTATTTCACCCTTAATTAGAATGGCAAACTACTATTCTTTATTTGAGAAATACATCTGGGAGGAGAGGAGAATTAAAGTTTCTGGGGAAAAGATGAAGCCTTCCAGTGTTATTTGCGAGGAAGGTGGCCTAGGATCCTACCTCTGACTGTGACTTGTAATAGAAACTTCAAAGTAATATGCAGTATCTTTATAATGAGCAATTGTGCAATAAAATATCTGTGGGAAAGGTTTCAAGCAAACCCCAGGCAGTGGTTGCTTCACTTATGCCCTGAAGCACAATGTGGGATATGTCCACATCTTGTTCAGATAGGCCTCCTTCTACAATTGTTACAGTTAATTTAAAAGCCAGCGACATCTTTCCTATAGCCTGTTCGGTGTTCTGATATAAATGTGACATATTCAAATTTCTCTCATCATTCGACGAGGTGTCGCCTTCGATGAACTGAAAATTAAAAATGGTTCTGGAAACCCTCAAGATGACTTTGTGCAGATCTTTGAGAATCCACATCCCCAAGTCTTCCTAAAATGACCTTTTTAAAAAATTTAACGTCCTGACCTTCAACTTCACAGGCTGCCTTCAAAACTGGGGACTCCACAACATCACCTGCTCAAGTGATCTAGAATCGATTAACTTTGGTGTTAATAAAAAGGTAAAGGGACCCCTGACAATTAGGTCCAGTCGTGTCTGACTCTGGGGTTGCGGTGCTCATCTCGCTTTATTGGCCGAGGGAGCCGGCGTACAGCTTCTGGGTCATGTGGCCAGCATGAGTAAGCAGCTTCTGGTGAACCAGAGCAGCGCACGGAAACGCTGTTTACCTTCCTGCCGTGCTTTCAAACTGCTAGGTTGGCAGGAGCAGGGACCGAGCATCCCATCACAGGGATTCGAACCACGGACCTTCTGATCGGCAAGCCCTAGGCTCTGTGGTTTAGACCACATTGATAGATATATGGGCAAATGACGTAATTTAGTATTACTACTAGGTAATGACCAACTGTGGTCCCAAATAGATAACAAAATATCAATAACAAAAAGTGCTCCTTTAAGTATGAACAAAGATATGGACATATCCTGTAGGTATTTTATTTAATGCTCCTTTGAATGGAATAGCCCTATGTTATACAGTGGTACCTTGGTCTACAAACGCAAGCAGAGTATCCCGGCACCATCCGTATGGCGCTGGAGTGGTGCCGCCAGCAAACTGCTAAGTACAGCACATGTGCGGTGTCGCACACATGCGCTATATGTAGTGGCGCTGCACACGCACTATATAGCGGTTTGCCGGTGGCCGTGCTCCACCACCATATGGACGGTGCTGGATCTCTCTGTCACCACTACAGCCACGAATGAGGATCCCGGCGCCTCTGGCAAACTGCTATGTACAGCGCATGTGAGCGTCACTATGTACGGTGCATGTGTCGTACATAGTGAAGCCGCACGTGTGCCCTATGTAGCAACGCCCACCCCAAGTGTTACGACACCTTCCTTTGCCCCTGCCCTTAACAAACTACTATTCCATAGAGTCTTTAGGGCAAGCAAAGTGCATGGTGTTTCTTTAGAGTGGGGTTGGGAACTTGAATGTATTGACTTAAATGTATGTGGCCCTCTGTGATTTCATGCGTGTGGGAAAAGAAAGGAAAGGAAGGCAACACCAGCACCACTTGTTTGAGCCCAACTAGCACTAACATTGGGCAGATTGCTCCTGAGAAAACGTTCCTTTTTTAAATATGATCTTTATTAAATTTTCTGCTTTACAATTTCAGATAAACATCTTACATGCTTACGATATCAGTGACTTCCCTTCTTCTCTTTCTGTGGTTCATTTTACATATCTTATATCCCTGAATATTTTACAAAAACTATAGCAATTGGTTTTTCATTATTACATACATCAAAACCTTATTACACGATTGAATTTATCTTAATGCATTTATCTTAATGCTGCCAGCATTTATCTTAATGCTGCCAGCGTTTTCAGCTGCACACAATTATTTTCCGTATATTCAATAAACGTTTTCCAATCTTCTTCAAACGTATGTTCTTGTTCTCTTATTCTATATGTTCTCTTGTTCTATATTATACCTCTTATAGTATATTCTATAAGTCTGCAAGTTGTACATATTCTGTCAACTTAAGTTGCCAATCTTCTTAGGTTGGGACCTCGCTCATTTTCCATTTTGGGGCTAACAAAACATGAGCTGCAGTTGTTGCATACATAAATAACCTTTTCTGACACCTGGGAATTTCAGTCTGAATTATCCCCAACAGAAAGGACTCTGGTTTTGGAGGGAAAGTAATCTTAAACATTTTTTTCCAAGTCATTATAAATCATTTCCCAATACTCTTTTACCGCGGGTGGCGCTGTGGTTTAAACCACTGAGCCTAGGGCTTGCCAATCAGAAGGTTGGCGGTTCGAATCCCCGCAACAAGGTGAGCTCCCGTTGCTCAGTCCCTGCTCCTGCCAACCTAGCAGTTCGAAAGCACGTCAAAGTGCAAGTAGATAAATAGGTACCACTCTGGCAAGAAGGTAAATGGTGTTTCCGTGTGCTGCTCTGGTTCGCCAGAAGCGGCTTAGTCATGCTGGCCACATGACCCGGAAGCTGTACGCTGGCTCCCTCAACAAATAAAGTGAGAGGAGCACCACAACCCCAGAGTCGTCCACGACTGGACCTAATGGTCAGGGGTCCCTTTTACCCTTTTACATGTCCACCACATATGAAAGAATGTTCCCTCCACCTCTTTACACTTCCAGCACTTATCTGATTCTGTCTTGGAAATCTTTGCTAGTCACAAGTCTTCTTGCAGCAAGTTGACTTTCATGGACATTCCTAAGAAGTTCTCTGGCGTTCTTTGGTCCATGGGGTCACGAAGAGTCGGACACGACTGAACGACTAAACAACAACAAGAAGTTTCTCCTAAAGTTTCTCCAAATGAGCAAGGGCTTTATAGTCTTCCTCATTATTTGTTGTAACTCACTGAATGTTATTTCACTTTTACTGGATGGATAACAATTCACTCACCAAGGCATCATTTTGGAAGTTCCAACACCATTGATGTGGAACAGCATTAGTCAAAAGAATAGAGAAACTCAATAGCATTATTACTCTAGTTCACTCAATCTGATGTTGTATTTGCATTGGGTCTGTTATAGGAAATGCACCCTGGAAATAAATGTGAATTGCCCATATTGTGTCTTATGGTTAGACCAACCCTTAGGGCCAATTTCCACATTCAGCAATATCAAATAGTAAAGCTTTTCTTGGACTGACTTGCCCCAGGCTGAATGAAGACATATTTGAGATCCTTCGTGATCTCTGTCTGTCTCTCTCTCTCTCTCTCTTTATGTCCTTGTGAAAAATCATCAGCATTCTGGCGTGAATTTATCCTAATATGCACACTTTTTGCAAAGCCATTTCCCATAAATATAATGCACATTTGCTTGTTATTTTCATCAACATGTGCATTTCAGTGCACATTTAACCATAACATATGCATTTTTGTACACACTATTTGGCTGGAGAAAGATATTGCAAAATTCAGAGAAGCATGAATTTCAAAACATGGCTGTGTTTCACTTCGTGTTTTGTTCAGTAAAGTATAGGTTAGGTATGCTTTTCTTTAAAGGCACAAGGAATCAAACTTCTCCCCCTAATTAGCCTTCACCTAAAAATTGTGTGCTTGCAGGTTTTAATCTTGGTTAATCTCTCTACTATGTTCTTTTTCTATGTACATAGTATTTCCATCAGGAAGCACAAACTTCACAAAGCAAACAAGAAAACAAACAAACAACGCCTCTTCATCTTGAAGCAGTAGAGCCTAGAAAATACTTGATTCTAGTAAATGGCCCTTGCATCCATCGGTTTAGGTGGAAGTGATCTGTTTAGTGGAGGTGAATCAGGTTTTTTTTATAAGTGTTCCAACGACCGGTTTGGATGCCAGTTTGTAGACCATTGTGGGGAAACTCTTTACAGGAAAGAAAAACGAAATCCCATCAAAGAATTATGAAATCCTTTCAAAGGAACAGGTCAGTGTTGTCTGTCACTTTCGATTCCCTCAGATTTTTTATTAAAAACAAAAATAAAAGAAGCGCTTTTAGACTTAGGTAAGGGACTAAAAATCCCTCTTACAGTCTGCGCTGAGGGGAGCAATAAAGACAAATGAACTGTGCTTGTCAGTCACATTATGCAGCAATAACAAGTTAAAATGAGACAGCTGAAAAGCTTGTCCACAGCTGTTGCCATTTGAGTCTTGTGTGCAGCATCCCCTCCCATCCCAGCATTTATAACTATCAGGAGTGTTAATCAAAACTGAGCTGGTGAAAAACATGAGGAATGTGACCTGCCTTCACCTTTTTATCACATGACTGAAGTGTAACACAGAAAGGAAAGGAAGGAGATAAACACAGGTTAGCCAGTAATCTATGTTTGCTTGATTTGATTCGAGCACCGAACTGCCAAGAAGACAACCCAGAAGCCCTTTACTGATGAGTAAAACTAATTCACATGCAGGCACTGCCAGAACAACACATTTTGCCATAGGAGCAAAGTCTCTAATGTTGCCCTTCTCTCCTATAGATCTGTGTCTCACTGCCTCCCCCCACCCCAACAAGGAGAAGGATGCTAACCAGGGGATGGAGGGTCTGAATACATATTTCTGCTCTTCAGTGGTGTCAGTGGGGGTGGGGCACAAATGGGAGAAAGTGGTTCTTCTGTTGGTGTCCCAATCAAGGTGTGCTGGTCCCAGGGGTTAATCAAGAGGCAAGGTCCAAGTCCAGTCCATGGTCGAGGGTGCAGTATGGAGGCAGTCTGTCAAAGCTGAAGCTGGGTCCAAGGGAGGGAGTCAGGTGAGGTCAGGAGCTCTGGCTGGTCAGGGTACAGGCAGGAACTGGATACTAACAATGTTGCTCCCACAACTTGAGACTGGGGCTAGCTGGCTTTTATCTGCCCCGAGGAATAGGCCAGCCCCAGTCCACAGGTGACTCGCCTCTCCTGGCCTGAAGGTGAGCACACCTCCTGCGGGAACTTAGTTCCCTTTGCCTCTCTGCCCTAAGCCTCTGCAGTTCAGGAGAGGCTGGAGGGTTACCGGACCCAGAAGCAACCTCAGCTTCCCCTGACGGGGCTGAGAGTGGAGCACCTGCAGGCAATGGGTCCTCCATCACCTCAGGAGCCAGAGCAGACTCAGCTGGTGCCCGCACCTGAGGATCCAGCACAGGTGAGGACCCTTCAGGCTCAAGCCCCACCCCTGGCTCAGCTGGTTCTGGAGGCGGGGAATCCTGTGCAGGCTGGGATTCCTCAGGTTCAGCCTCCGAGTCCCAATCCCAGGCCATCACACCAGGTTTGTTCTCTCAGTGGCAGTGGAGGGACAATGGTGAAGAGGAGAGAATTCATGGGGGAGAGGGCAATCGATGGCTAATAGCCATCATGGCTCTGCTCTACCTCCATGGTTGGAGGCAGCAATGCTTCTGAATACCTGTTGCTGGAAACCACAGGAGGCAAGAGTGCTCAAGTGCTGGGTCCTGCTTGCAGGTTTCACACGGGACTTGTGTTAGCCACTTTGAGAACAGGATTTTGGTCTAGATGGGCCATTGGCCTGATCCAGCAAGCTCTCCTTATGTTCTTAGTGTTGGGATTGTCCTACTCTCGTGTAGGACCCTGGCAGACGCACATGCCCGACTGGCATGTTCTCTCCCTCTTGTTCAATCGTTCGGGAGCTTCAAAAGCTTTCTTCAGCACGAACATCACAGCGACTGATACCAAGAAACATCAGCTTCAGGATCCTGCAGAGTATTGGCAGTTCGTGTAACGGAACGCAGTGGCTTAGCATTTTGGCTAATCTACCATATTTTTTGCTCTATAAGACTCACTTTTTCCCTCCTAAAAAGTAAGGGGAAATGTGTGTGCATCTTATGGAGCGAATCCAGGCTGCGCAGCTATCCCAGAAGCCAGGACAGCAAGAGGGATCACTGCTTTTGCTGCGCAGCGATCCCTCTTGTTGTTCTGGCTTCTGAGATTCAGAATATTTTTTCCTTGTTTTTCTCCTCCAAAAACTTGGTGCGTCTTTTGGTCTGATGCGTCTTATAGAGTGAAAAATACAGTACTTTATTTACATATAATACACTCAGAGCATTATGACTTAGCTCCTTCCTCTTTCTCATCAGACAGAAAGAGAGATAGAGAAACAAAGGACAATAGTCCCACTTTACAGAAAACAGTAATACCAAAACATCCTGTCTCCGTCACTTCCCGCTCTGTGCAATGAAAACATACACAGTCATGTGATAGACAACAATCTCATGACTGCAAACACAGAGCAAGAATCCTAACATTTAGAGCTTCTCCCCTTGGCTCCTCCAGCCATCAGCACTGAAAAGAAGGAAGCCTGCAGGTTCATGTCCCATCCTCCCCTGCTACAGCTACAACAGATTCTAGCCTTCCTCTTCCTGGGGCGGAACTTCCTTATGGAGACAAGTCAGCTGTAGTCAGCCACACTGTGTTGCCATCAGGGGATGACTCCTCCTTTACATTCCTACTGCTCCACATACCCTTCCTATAATGTATCACAACTTCAAAAGATCTGCCTGTGGATTCCTGTTTGACTGCTGTGAAATACATAGGATCAGGACTAACAAGGTATATTTAACCCTTGGCTAATGCTACTGAAGCCACCAAGCTTTCAGAAGCTATCCAGGACTGTGTAAAGGAGAAGTATGATAAATTTCCAGTGAATTTCTTGGAGTGGGGGAAAGTGGAGTTGGGTTTTCATGGCTCCGATTATTTTGACATTTGCAGAGAGCATTAATTATTAGGATAATATTGTCCATTTTAAAGAATCAACTGAAGATCAGCAACAGACAGGCTCCTGCAATAGGTTTGCACTTGTTCAAAACACACACTATCTCTCTCTCCACTGCCTCTTCTGAATCCTCCCCATCCCCAAGCATTACTTTGGATGTGACATGCTGACATTTTGAGAGTCAACACTGAATGCCAACACTTCTTTAGTATGAAATCATATCTGGTTTAGCATACCATCCAACATTCCACCAATGAACTCAACACCTGTTCTAAAAGCAGGGATCACTACTCAAGCTGGCCTTGCCTCACAGTTTGCTGAATGCGCTGTTATGCCCGTCTGCCTGTAGATTTGAAATTTCGAAACTTGGGAGTATATACTAGGATGCTTAAACACAATAGAACTGGGTGAGCTTTGAGGACAAGACATAATTCAGACAGATTCATTTGTAGGGATTCAGAGAAGGTGGATATGAATCAGTACAGTGGCATCAGTACACAGAGCAATCCTATGCATGCTTCTTCTTGTTGTTGTTGTTTAGTCGTTTAGTCGTGTCCGACTCTTTGTGACCCCATAGACCAGAGCACACCAGGCACTCCTGTCTTCCACTGCCTCCCGCAGTTTGGTCAAACTCATGCTGGTAGGTTCGAGAACACTATCCAACCATCTCATCCTATGTCGTCCCCTTCTCCTTGTGCTCTCCATCTTTCCCTACATCAGGGTCTTTTCCAGGGAGTCTTCTCTTCTCATGAGGTGGCCTGAGTACTGAAGCCTCAGCTTCAGGATCTGTCCTTCCAGTGAGCACTCTGGAAGAATGGAGAGGTTTGATCTTCTTGCAGTCCATGGGACTCTCAAGAGTCTCCTCCAGCACCATAATTCAAAAGATCAATTCTTCGGCGATCAGCCTTCTTTATGGTCCAGCTTTCACTTCCATACATCACTACTGGGAAAACCATAGCTTTTACTATACGGACCTTTGTTGGCATGCTTACGTGGAAACAAATTCTATTATGGTCAATGGGGGACTTAAAGCAGCCTTAGCTGAGCCGTAGCTGAGTCAGGATGGAGGAGTTATAGTGATATAGCATCCTGGTTGAGCCAGGATGAGGGATTTCAACCAGCTCAGCCAGAAATGCACCTATCCTCATCCTAGTTAATCTTAGGATTGGGTTGTTCCCTGAACTCCTAGAAATCTACCATCTTTCTGAAAGGCAAAATAACGGGCACTATGATTTGCTGGGGACATTTTCTAGAAAATATCTGAATTTGTAGCATCTGAATGTATTTGTTATTTATACAGTATATGCAATTGTTTTATATGCAAATTTGTGTATTTTATGAAGCATCTTCACAGGATGCAATTCATAAGTGAAATAAATAATACTGCTACTACTAATGAATGGATGAATTGTCACTAAAAAAAAGACTTGTATGATCGAACCTCTTTAATAATATTTTGTCTGTGTATGTTTCCCTTACAAAGTGCTAAGTACAACAATCATGCTCAGTCTCTCTCTCTCTCTCTCTCTCTCTCTCTCTCTCTCTCTCTCTCTCTCTCATTTGACTTTTAAGTGCAGTGAACGGTCCCTAATTATCCAATCAATAAAGTATGGTTGATGATTTATATGCAGGGCCTTGCAAGCTGCAATAGTTTATTCTTTGTTTCACTTATTGTCAAATTTAATTTTGATTACTGACATACATTCTTGTCTGTTGGCTTCCAAACATATTGTGACCTAACAGTATTCTTTACAGTTTTAATTGCAATTGACAGTCATGTGATATAGAATGTGTGTTTCAAAGCAAAAGTCAACTCATAGCGCTTGAACCAGGCAACATGTGGTACCTCTGAAACTTTGAAATGACTGGAGGATATCCAGCAAAACAATCATTTCAAGGGAATGGTTGATTTTATTTTCCTTGTCTCAGTATATTCCATAGAAAATACACTGCTAGCTCTATAAAGTGCCCTAAAAAGGACTGTTCAGTGAGTTTTGTTTCTCCCCCACCCCACGGTCCATCATTTAGAAGGTTCATATTAAAGTTCAGGTGGTGAGAGACACATACTCATATCGCCATATTTTCAGCTGCAGGGAAATTTGCAGCCTGCCTAGCATGAGAATCAGAATGTCAACAGTCATCGCAAGCCAGATATTCACCTGCACCAAGATGAACATGGGAAATGTCAGAGAGGAGTCATTTTAAGCTTTAGTGCATGGGTAGGCAAACTTAAAAAGTAGAGACATCACCTTGCCAACAAAGGTCCATATAGTAAAAGCTATAGTTTTCCCAGTAGTGATGTATGGAAGTGAGAGGTGGACCATAAAGAAAGCTGATCGCTGAAGAATTGATGCTTTTGAATTATGGTGCTGGAGAAGACTCTTGAGAGTCCCATGGACTGCAAGAAGATCAAACCTTAAGTGAATCAGCCCTGAGTGCTCACTGGAAGGACAGATCGTGAAGCTGAGGCTCCAGTACTTTGGCCACCTCATGAGAAGACTCCCTGGAAAAGACCCTGATGTTGGGAAAGATGGAGGGCACAAGGAAAAGGGGACGGCAGAGGACGAGATGGCTGGATAGTGTTCTTGAAGCTACCAGCATGAGTTTGACCAAACTGTGGGAGGCAGTGGAGGACAGAAGTGCATGGCGTGCTCTGGTCCATGGGGTCACGAAGAGTCGGACACGACTAAACAACTAAACAACAAAGGCAAACTAAGGACTGCAGGCTGGATCAGGCCCAATTGCCATCTGGATCTGGCCCACAGACAGTCCGGGATTTGCTGCAGGGATCACCAGCACGCACATTCTCTTTCTCTCTCCCTCACATGGCACCGGCGTCTCCTTCCTCCCTCCTCCTGGCTTCTCCCCACCCTGCCTAAAGGAGGAAGGGGGCTTGGCTTTGTTGGTGCCAGAAGCTTGAAGCTTCCATTCTTCCACAAAACATTCATTGTCAGGTTCTCTTATTTTGGCTGTTAACTTTGCCAGTTCCATCACATTCTTCTTTGGTGGAAACATCTTCCTTCCATTTTTGTGCATAAAGAATCCTGTTCTTTATGTAAGCTGTTATATACATAAACATCTTAATCATCTTTTTTGTAACTTCTGTCCCTATAATCCCTAAGAGAAAGACTTCAGGGTTTGTTTGTTTTTGTACAACATTTTCAACATCTTTTTTATCTCATCATATATCACTTTTCAAAATGTCCTCACTTTCTTACAAGTCACCAATAGGAATTTATTGGGGAAAAGTGCATGTCAACAGTAGGTGGGACAGAAGCCAACAATGAGTAGATGACAGCCCAAAGTGGACAGAGAAAGGTCTTCTTCTACTGAGGTTGAATCCTGACAAGACAGAAGTACTGTTTTGGGGGGGCAAGGGGGTGGGCAGGTGTGGGGAACTCTCTGGTCCTGAATGGGGTAACTGTGCCCCTGAAAGACCAGGGAGTAATTTTGGACTCACAGCTGTCCATGGAGGCAGAGGTCAATTCTGTGTCCAGGGCAGCTGTCTACCTGCTCCATCTGGTACAGAGGCTGAGAACCCCACCTGCCCACAGACTGTCTTGACAGAGTGGTGTATGCTTTAGTTATCTCCTGCTTGGACTGCAGTAATGCGCTCTATGTGAGGCTACCTTTGAAGGTGACCCGGAAATTGCAACTAATCCAGAATGCAGTAGCTAGACTGGTGATTGGGAATGGCTGTCAAGATCATATAACATCTGTCTTGAAAGACCTACATTGGCTCCCAGTACGTTTCCGAGCACAATTCAAAGTGTTGGTACTGACCTTTAAGGCCCTAAACAGCCTTGACCCAGTATACCTGAAGGAGCGTCTCCACCCCCATTGTTCTGCCCGGACACTGAGGTCCAACTCCGAGGGCCTTTTGGTGGTTCCTTCCCTGCGAGAAGCAAAGTTACAGGGAACCAGGCAGAGGGCCTTCTTGGTAGTGGCACTCAGCCTGTGGAATGTCCCCCCCCCATCAGATGTCAAGGAAATAAACAACTATCTGACTTTTAGAAGACATCTGAAGGCAGCCCTGTTTAGGGAAGTTTTAAATGTCTTATGTTTTATTGTATTTTTAATATTTTGTTGGAAACCGCCCAGGTGGGTGGGGTATAAATAAATTATTGTTATTGTTATTGTTATTATTTTATTTCTACCATTCCCTATTTTCTCTCCCTCCTTTAACATAGGTTGTCAGAGGAGGAATAGGTAGCTTGGACCAGAGGTTTGAAGTGATCACTTGCAGAAGGCTTTTGAAATTAGGGTAAGGACTGAGGGTTACATGTGGCCCCAGGGCAATAAATTGCCCACTCCTGTTTATACATGCTTAATATTCCCAGCATGGGTTTCTTTCCCTTCTAAAATCTCTCTCTCGCAGTATAAAGGAGTCTGCAGAGTTCAAAATCCCCAGTACATCAAAAGCCACAGATAAAAGATTTTAGCCCTGTGCATAAATATGCACAAGATTATTATACGTTTTAAAAAGCAAATGAAATACTAATTTGGTATTCACATCAGTATGCTCCAAATATGTGAAAAATACGTACTACTCAAATTATTTCAGTGTTCCTGAACCTTCTGAAACCCTAATTGCTGCCTGGTGAGAGCAAAAGGCAATATTTAATTGCAGCGTTAATTGTATCCCAGATTTTCTGATACAAAGAATGTACAAAAAGTGTAAGCCTTCCATTGACTTCCCTGGCTGCTAATTTTGCTGGTGATCAACAAAGAAGTTAATTGTTCAGAAAAGATTACCTAAACTTACTTTGGGACACAGAAATTACTGAGCATTTTCCTGTAAAGGGAATTTATGAATGGCATATACATGTTTGATTAGGAATTAGAATTTGGTCTTTTGATACAGAGGATGGCATACACGCTACATCTGAAAGCAATTCATATTTATTTAAAGAAATTGGAATTTCAGCCTCCTAATAGTCCTGCAATTCTTATACATAACCAGTGACTATTTGCAGGAAATTATAGTGGATTGAGTCTGTCAAGTGGATTAAATCTCTTTACCCCCTGCATTCAGATAAATCTCTTAGGTCTATATAACTTGCTTAATAAATTCTATTTTAGCAATTTGTTTAGTGGTGACTCTCGGATTCTGCAAATGCTTTACTCTTTCCTTTCTATCCCACCTTATCAGACATCTGCTCAACATATGCAAATCGTAAGTGATGCTAAAAAACAACAACAACCACGGTATGAATTTTTGTTTTAGTGAAACCAGGATAGATCTTGGATCCCCCCATCAGCTCTAGGCTTGATGAACAACTAGTATACAGACATATTTATTTGATTAGAACCAGCTGAAAGGCCATATGGCTGAAACATCAGCTCCCAAACTGAATAATTGGTCCATGGATACCAATAACATGCAAGCTATCCTGAAATACCCACCATAATCTCAAGATTTAAAGTTCTTTGTCATGTGATAATTTCCCTAGAGAGCCTCCCAGGATTCTAACTTATTAGTACACATCATTGGTCAAATTTTTCTTGTTGACATTCCCCCCCCCCATCAGACAGCTTCTCATTAAAAGTGAAAGCAGAGCTTGCATGGGGGGGGGGGAGACAACACAGAAACATCCCCCACCCTGCCAAGCTATTTTGTGCAGAATGCATCCCACTGCATATTTAAACTGACTTGCTTCTGTGCCAATCTTTTTATTTTTAATGAGGTATGAAAACTTGATACAAACTGCCTAATGCCTGTTGGTTTCTAAAGCTTTATACTGTCTCAGACTTATGCCCTGCGTTCAAAAAGGATTCATTCATAGATCACTCCCCCCAGCTACCTAGTGAATATGTCCCATTCTTATTGCAATTGCATATTATGACTTCACTATATAGCCACCAGAGAAATTATCATGGAATGGCGATTGAAAGGCAAGCACGTGTGCAATAATAATTCTGAGGTCATGACTCATGTGGATGTCATCTAATCTTCCTCTCATTCCTCCCCCAGCCCCCGCCACCGCTGGAAGGATGATTTCTGCTGTGAATGTGTCAAAACTGCTTTTCTTAGTTTTACTTTGTAGTCACAGCTTACCCAAACCATTGTTAATTTCACCCCTTTTATGTCTAGTGGTGAAATTAGGGCTGTACGCCAACCAAGAGTCATCTTGTGCCTGTAACTTTGGGAAGCAGCCTGATCTGTTTCAGAAACTCTGTGTGTCTTTACAATTGGACTTATTATTCAGGACCAAATTAGATGTGTTATAGTGAAACTGCTTGCCACCAACTGGCTGTAACAGGGAGTCTAAAAGCGGCTATCTTTCCTTCTTACAAAAGTGGATGAAATTTGAAGGATAGCTGCCTCTCCAGATGGGATAGAATTTGTCAGATAGCAAGCAGATAACATCCAGGGATTTTCATGCCAGAAATGAATACAATTTGTAGGCATGGCCAACCATTCTGAGAGAGTGATGTCTGTCAAATTTCAGGATGATGACTGCAGTTGTTCTCCAGCAGTGGTTCTCCTGTTTTGGAATGGGTACAAAAGGAACTCAAAGTGCCGGGGCAAGGAGCATTCATCCACAAAAATAATGAGATGGAATAAATGTCACTGCCCCAGCATGGTCCAACGATCATGGGGGAGATTATCTCCTCCCCACATTCTTGGGGATACAATAAAGATCATTCAACTTTCATAGGGGAAGCCATAGATCCACATGAAAAACAAACACAATAATAATTCATAGTAGTTAAAAGCTGGATATGTCCAACAAACAACAAAAGTGGAAACTTGGCCAAGTGTTTTTTGAATAGCAGAAACCACAGTACAGTGGTACCTCAGGTTAAGTACTTAATTCGTTCCGGAGGTCCATTCTTAACCTGAAACTCTTCTTAACCTGAAGCACCACTTTAGCTAATGGGGCCTCCCGCTGCTGCCACGCTGCTGGAGCCCGATTTCTGTTCTCATCCTGAAGCAATGTACTTAACCAGAGGTACTATTTCTGGGTTAGCGGAGTCTGTAACCTGAAGCGTATGTAACCTGAAGCATATGTAACCTGAGGTACCACTGTAGATTGAACCATAGACGGGGTGTGCCATTGCAGTAACAGGTTCTACCCGTGATGTTCACATCAACATTCAAAATGATCCTTAATGCTGTCCTGATCTGCACCAGAATTCTCCACTTGCAACAGAATGGCCCAGTGAGAACTGGGTGCTAATATCAGTCTCATTGGACCATACTATTACCAGTGGGAACTATTGGTAAGAACATTGCCATTCAGGCATCCTTTGTTGCTGGATTGCTGCTGAGTGCTTCTCTGAAGACTGAGATGTTCTCTTCTAACGTGGTAAGTCATCAAACCTCCCAAAACCTATGAGATTTCTTTTTCCTAAGAGTTTAAAAATGGCCCTGTGAAAGAGGAGAGCGTATTTGGGCCTTGCACAGATTCTTTACATAGGAGATCTCTCAGAGACTCTGCCCTTTTATCCCAGTGTTTTAAACCTCCATCAATTTTGAAACTTAGCAAGATAGCCTTTGTTCTGCCTCTGAAAGAGAGGTAAGTCTCAAGACCATGAAAACTTGGGCCTTCAAGCATATCCAACCAGCAAGGACTTCACTCTTCCCAGGGTCTTTTATTCTTTGTCTGAAAGGTTGTTTTCTGCCATTTTACTCAAACAGTGGGTGATTATTAAACGTTGCTCTCTGTTTTGCAAGATAGGGCACTGTGGACCATAACCTTGTCTTTCATGGAAATCTCTGCATTCTCATTCAGTCTTCTGCTCTTTCTTGGAAGGAATGGGATCATCATCTACATCAGCAAAGAACATCATCTTCCTGCCCTTAGATATAACCTCTGCTTTCTTCCTTCACCACTTGAGGTATTTTTCCTCAATCCAACAATCTGTGATGGGTCAGACATTTCACATCATAGTCTATCCTCCTTTGTTAATTTCATGTGGTTCCATTGTTGCATCCTAAGATGCCAAATTTTTCTCTTGGCTTGTGTCAGTGTATGAAAATCAGCGTTTTTCAGGATGAAGGTGGTGTCAAGATCCTTCTAGCAGACCTTTATTTCTCATGTTCCTGCCCCCTCAACAAATTGCCAGCACCCTCACCAAACATTTCCAGGATTTCTTGTGGGATGTTAAGATTCATCATCATCATCAACATTATAATTTATTTATACCCCACTTTTCCCTGATGGCAGTCAAGACAGCTTACAAATCAGTAGCTAGGTTTCTGTTGAGTGTGTTTGGCGAGCCAAAATGGCAGTGGGTTAGGTCTGAGGATTGGAGTGATCATTCTGTGATGTTGTGCCAGTGGATGAAGCAATATTGTAACTTGTGAATAAATGTTATTTTATTTTTTAAAGACAGCTTACAGATAAAAACAAGAACTGCTAAAAACATATAAAAATCTATCGTTAAAATACAATTAAACATTGATAGAATTAAAACTATATACATATATAATATATTTATAAAACACCAATAATTGCAATAAAAACAGGATGGCATCAACTCTTTGATTAAAAGCAGTCAATTCCCAAAGGCTTGTTGGAAGAAGAAATTCTTTCACCACCTGTGGAAGGATAGTAAGGAGGGAGCCAGTCTAGCTTCTCGGGGGGGGGGGGGTTCCAAAGTATTGTGGGGTTTTATTTTAGTGCAGATAAGGATAGGAAAGAAATTCAGTTCAGCTCTCATTTAAAGATGAACCTACCTAATTCAGACTTCCCACAGCAATTCATGAACTGAAACACAGATATCCTTCAGGATTCACACTTCTCTAAATTTTCCAGATGAATGATGTGTACAAAAATACTAATAGTATTTTTCGCTCTATAAGACAAACTTTTTCCCTCCTAAAAAGTAAGGGGAAATGTGTGTGTGTCTTATGGAGTGAATGCAGGCTGCGCAGCTATCCCAGAAGCCAGAACAGCAAGAGGGATTGCTGCGCAGCAATCCCTCTTGCTGTTCTGGCTTCTGGGATTCAGAATATTTTTTTTCTTGTTTTCCTACTTCAAAAACGAGGTGTGTCTTATGGTCAGGTGCATCTTATAGAGCAAAAAATACGGTACTAAACTGCACATAAACAAGCATATATTCAAGAAAATAACACAAAATTGTATACAAAGATTTATAACAAAGATAAATTCATACTCAAATGTGGCTGAGCTTTCGTGACTTTTTTTTAAATCACAAACTGATGTGAAAATATGGAGAACCAAATTTAAGATTAGAAAAATGAGAAATGGAGAAAAATGAAACGGGCAGATTTTTCAATCCCAAATTGTGAAAATGCCTGGTAGCTATATCAAAATGTTATTCATAACCATCATTTCCACCTCTTAGGCTGCTTCATGCATTTCATTTTCTGACATAGATCTGGGCAGTGCTATTTTTCTTTAAAAAAGAAGTCCCAAAATTCACCCAAAACTTTAATTGCTCCGTTTTCTTTGAATGGCAATCACACTCACATGAGAGGTGCCAGAACTGAGTCCCAGTGAGTTCTGGCTGTGAAAAAAAAAAGCCGTGCTTCTGGGGCAGATGAAATGTATATCTTGAGAACATTCACACAAGGTTATAGAGTTTATTCTTCCATTTTCAACCATCATAATCACATGAGTTTCCCAACACACCTTAGAAGCGAAGCAATTAAAAACAAACACAATAGCAATAATTTTAAAATAGTGAAGCAACACAGCAGGTGAAACAATATAAAATGAATGAAGATAACTGACAATTAAGCATCTCTCAAATGACTGACCTGCTGGAATTCAGCCATCTCAAGATGGCATCAAAACACTGCCAAGGTAGGAAGCAAGTGGGTCTCCCAGGCCATGAGATCTAGGAGTATTAAATCATTTGTAAAAATATTGTAAATAAATTAAACTCAGGATCCCTCATCTCATTTTCCTTTCCTTTCCTTCCTTCCTTCCTTCCTTCCTTCCTTCCTTCCTTCCTTTCTTTCTTTCTTTCTTTCTTTCTTTCTTTCTTTCTCTCTCTCTCTCTTTCTTTCTTTTTTCAAGAAATGAATTAGAATCTAGGAACAAATTGAAATAAAATTCATTTCTCCAACTCCAACTTCAAGCAATTACGTTTGAGAATAGATTGCGCTGTGTGTGTGTGTTCATGGTCTTGTTGACAGAGAAACCCATTGTGTGGTGACATGGGGCAAGATTTTCTTGGGCGTAACACCCCACGTTTCCTCTCTCAGGAGGTTTGGTTGTTACCTTCATTACTGAGTTCCCATTTCTTTGGGGTCTTTCATGTTGTTCTTGGTCAGATGTATTAGAACTGGTTTTGATTGTGTTAAGCTAATGTTGGGGTTTTTCCAAATATCAATTCAAGTTTTTAATGGTTCGAATTAATTTAACTATATTTTTGTACACTGCCCTGGAACTAACTGTTGAATGAATAAAAACTGAATACCAATTTTATGACTCTGTGGAGCTTGAGCTAAAATGAGATAGCTTTAACTCTGGTATGGAGCAAGCATGATTTTTCTTCTTTTAATAAAAAATAATTTTAATATTTCTTTAGCAAAACAGTGTTGCCAGCTCACCTCCATTTACTCCCAAAGTTTGCATTTTGTCTGTGTCTCCGTCTTGACTGTATATTGCCCATCTACAGTGGTTCAGTCTGGAACTATGAAGACACAGGGTTTTGTTCATAATGTACCGTATTTTTCGCTCTATAAGACGCACCAGACCACAAGACGCACCTAGTTTTTGGAGGAGGAAAACAAGAAAAAAAAATCTGAATCTCAGAAGCCAGAACAGCAAGAGGGATCGCTGCGCGGTGAAAGCAGTAATCCCTCCTGCTGTTCTGGCTTCTGGGATAGCTACGGAGCCTACATTCGCTCCATAAGACGCACACACATTTCCCCTTACTTTTTAGGAGGGAAAAAGTGAGTCTTATAGAGCAAAAAATACGGTAATTGATGGTCAAACATGTCAGATCTACATAATTTGTGCCTAACCAGATCATACAGAGACCAAATAAGGCACTTTTTAAAAAATGGAGTCAAGTGATATCATTTACAGTGGTACCTTGGTACTCAAACAACTTGGAACCCAAACACTGCAAACCCAGAAGTAAGTGTTCAATTTGCTAACTCTTTTTGGAAGCCAAGCATGCTCCATTTTGAGTGCCACACTTCCGTTTTGAGTGTTACACTGAGGTCTGTCTGTTTTTGCTATTTATTTCGTGTTTTTGCGGCTCTTTTTGTGTGTGTGTGACTGTATGGAACCCAGTTCAGCGACTGATTGATTGTGTGACTGCAGCACACTGTTTATTTCTTTCATTTTATGGATCGGTGGTATTGTTAGATAGTAAAATCCAATTGCTGTTTTAGGGGTTGTTTTTAAAAATCTGGAATGGATTAATTCATTTTGCATTACTTTCTATGGGAAAGTACGCCTTGGTTTTGGAACAGATTTCTGGAACGGATTAAGCTTGAGAACCAAGGTACCACTGCATATGGCAGGTTACAAATACATCACTGAAGTGCTGTATACATGCTGGATGGAATAATTATCAAAGGTTTTTTTAAGCATGAAGCATATAGAAGATTTATATAAAATATCCACATATTACAAGAATGATCTTTAATGAAATAATCCAATTTACAGGAAAATAGAAAGGTATTTTGAAATACTGGTTTAATAATATCAAGTGATAACTCCCTTCAGTTTTGTAGTCTCCCTGCTTGTGAATTATTGACCCATTTGTAATTTAATATTGACTTCCTCTTATGCATCACATCCTGGGCAGTGCTGTAGGGAAGATATTTGACTTCATAGCTGTTGTCCTGGTGCTTAAATTAAACTTGTGTCCCTTTTCACTGACAACATTTGAAATGGGAGCAATTCACACTACCACTTAACAATTCAAAAATGTTCTGTAAGAATTAAAACCAAAACCAAAAACTTCAAACACCTGTAGTGATAAAATATCCCTGTTCAGAATGTGAATCTATAGCAGCATTTTTCAGACTCCACATGGAAAAACTTCCATATCAACTCACCTGTCTATGAACACCTTTGATAGCATGTTACAAACCAGAGAGGACAGAATCAGATCCCCTTCCGATGTGCTTGGACTGGAGCATGGTCAGTCCCAGGCAGCGTAGCCAATGATAGCTGATGAGAGGAGTTGAGCTCCAACAGAATCTAAGGTAAAGGTAAAGGGACCCCCGACCATTAGGTCCAGTTGTGACCGATTCTGGGGTTGCGGCACTCATCTCGCTTTATTGGCCGAGGGAGCCGGCATACAGCTTCCGGGTCATGTGGCCAGCATGATTAAGCCGCTTCTGGCGAACCAGAGCAGCGCACGGAAATGCCGTTTACCTTCCCACCGGAGTGGTACCTATTTATCTACTTGCACTTTGATGTGCTTTCAAACTTCTAGGTTGGCAGGAGCTGGGACCGAGCAATGGGAGCTCATCCTGTCATGGAGATTCAAACCGCCGACCTTCTGATCGGCAAGTCCTAGGATCTGTGGTTTAACCCACAGAGCCACCCACGTCCCCACAGCGCTACCCACTTGTACAGGATTATGGAGCATGTTCTATGCAGAGCACATTCAGTTCGTGTGAGGGAATGCCTTCTTTAAAATGGGGTTGTGACCCATAAAACACCTAACAATCTCCAGCAGTTGCACATTGCAAAGTAGGAGCAGGCCATCTCCCTATCAAGGGTTCTTGCCTGTTGTTTGGCATCAACTTCTCGCATTTTTGCTTCAACGTCTGGCAATTTCAGGTAGTTTCAGGGTGGGTGGGGAGACATGTCTCTTAGCAGTGATGGTTGCCCTGGCTACTCCTTCTCCTCATGGCCAGCTGCTGCAAGTCAGTGTTGTTCCTGTTGTTGTTGTTTAAAAAACCCACACACAAAATCCTTCATGCCCCCTAATGTTCTTCGTTGCATCACTGTGTCAGGTGCTCTGGGTCATTGTGCAAAATTTAAAATGTCTGGTGCTGAGCAGACCTTTCTTGGCTCTTACCTGAAAAGCACTGCTGCCCAGGGGTGCCAACTTGAATAGAATACTGGGGGGGGGGGGCACTGTAGAATACAGTGGCGGAGCTTCATGCTCCAGCACTGGGGGGCGGAGAGCAGGCGGGGTGGGGCTTGGGCATGTCCTGGGGGCAGGGGGTACCACCTGTGGGGGTGAGGTGCCCAGTACAGGTGGGGTGCAGCTGTGATGGCACCCTGTCGGGATCGTGCTTCCGGGGGCGGTGCGCTCCCCCCCCACTCCTCTTCCTCCGCCAGTGAGTCCCACCCAACACAATCGATCACAAGATGCAGTGCACACACATCATTTGAATAGCAATACCTATCAAGGATCCGCTGGCCCCCCTTGAATATTGTATGGGGGGGCAAAGGGACCTCGTCCCCTAGGAGTTGGCTCCTATGCAGATGTCACCACCTATTATTATTATTATTATTATTATTATTATTATTATTATTATTTATATACCGCCCTATACCCAAAGGTCTCAGGGCAGCTCACAGAATAAAATCAAATATACAACCACAAAATGCATAATCAAAATAAAAACCATAACAATCCAATACCCCCTCCCCACACAAACACTTTTGAGAAATTTAGATTAAAATCTTATACCTACTTACCAGGAAGTAAGCCCCACTGAACCTAATGGGATTTACTTTTGAGTAGCCATGAATAGGATTGCACTGTTAATCTGACAACTATTCCAGAATCTTTGCACTGAGCATTGGAATAATGCTCCCTTGTTACCCCTCATCTGCTAATGCCAGTGTTGCATGACTGAAATGCAGAGGAAGTGGACTGGAGGAACGATTTTCTCCTGCAAAGGAGGTGGGGATTAAAAATATATAATGCTCATAGTGATGTCTTAGGGAAAGGAAACAATCTGCAGCAGCTCTCTGCAGATAATCATTTGGTTCCCTTAAGCATGAGATTAGCTTATCATTATAATACTTTGCATAATTACAAATATTATTATGTGGCCATAAAAGTTATATCGTATTTTTCTTTCTCTTCTTCTCTTGAAGTTCTACAGGAACGCTGCCTCTAGAAGGATACTGACCTGATGCTGCATGATATAAGGGTTTGTGTGTGTGTGTGTGCACCCCCCCTAAATGTTTATCATGTAATAGAATTTAGCCCTATTTAAACAACAACAACAACAATTTATTTATACCCCGCCCATCTGGCTGGGTTGCCCCAGCCACTCTGAGCGGCTCCCAATCAAATATTAAAAACACAATACAGCACTATTTAGGCATTCATAAAATATATATCTATGGAGGGGATTATGGCTGCATTCACACAGCAGTTTGCTTCATTTTCCCAGACAATTTCCTGTTAATTTTCACATTATATTTTTACATAGCCACTTTCGGAAAACTAATGAAATATAGCGAATGCTCAGCACTCATTTCTGTGTTAATTGATTCCATGAAAAGTTCCATTTGAAGCCCCCTTAACCCCAGAAATCACAGGAGTAAAGCAACAAAATTTGGGGCACACAGGCATACTGTGATTCCTTCCTGTTTTCAGGAGTGAAACATGAGGAAATAGAAGCACACAGGTGCAAAAAGCATTGGGGAGTAGAGTAGGGATGTTGTCTAATGGTGTCTGTTGATGTGTCACACCACACCCACTGCTGTGAATTAACAGGACATGCCACCATGTTGCTCAAAAAGCCACAGTTCCAAAACACAGCAAAATGAAGCAGAAGTGATTGAGTTATAATGTTGTAAACTAATGCAACATTCCCCATGTTGGAATGCACCATTTCTTTACTGGCCTCCTTCTAATTCAGTGGTTCTCAACCTGTGGGTCCCCAGATGTTGTTGGACAACAACTCCCATCATCCCTGAGCTCTGGACTTGCTAGCTAGGGGTGATGGGAGTTGTAGTTCAATGACATCTGGGGACCCACAGGTTGAGAAAGGCTGTTCTAATTGGTCACCCAGCACAGTCTGGGTTCCCAGCCACAAGGAGGACTCAAGGTGCATTCAGCCAAATGCACTTACAATTGTCCTTCAGATTTTCCTGCTCATTGCTTGAAGGCAGAAGCAGCAAAGGTTCAGCTAGTGGAAAGGATGCATGACCCTTCATGGGTACAATCAACAAATATCTCAATAGGACTCTTTAGTCCAACAATTTTTGCTTCAGCTACTTTAATCGTTCCACAGGTTTTGCACCGTATAATGATCACACTAGATAAATAAATGAAACATTACTGAAACTTTAAATTTCTGCGTTTAATTTGAACGAAAGAGCTTTAAAAAAGAATTAGAGTTCTGGAAGTTTAAAGTGATAGAGGAATGCATTGAAAAGTGTGGGGTGGAGAAATGACTTAAGGGAAGAGGTATAAACACCAAACAAGGGAATCAGAAGAAATGCAGGAGAAAGATTGAATATAATCCAACCTCTGTGTAACTTTTGAGCAAGCAAATAAGGGTGAATTTTAAATAAACAGGTCATCTGGTAGGGTCCCTTCTATTGCTTCCACCAATATGTTCAGCAAAGAGCTAAGAAGGGGCTATATGCAACAAATTAATCCAAAATAATTCATAGTCAAGATTGTTTTGTCATTATCTTCCCTATTCAGGACTACGGATTCATAATTGCTCTATTAAAATTTCATTTCCTGTTTTTCTTTACTTGGCAGATAGTTTAAAATGCAGGTTTTTCACAAACATCTGCTGTTCATTATACACATATGTCAATTTACAATAAATAATGAATTAACCACTCATCTCAGGAAGGAAATGAAAAGTGACACACATTTGTTTTGACTGTGTGTCATCAGGAAGAAACAAAACTGTGAGTAAAAACAGATTTGTGTGGTGTTTTGTGTGGTTTTTTTATAAAAAATAATCACCTATGTACTGAATATATTCTGTTACAGTTTTCTTTAAGGTGATGCATAATATCCTGAAACTTGGAAACTTTTCCCCATCAGTAGGTTTGTATGGAATGAAAAGGGCCAAACTTTCCAGAAAATCTGCAGTAGACACAGTCATATTAAAACGCACAATTAGGCCTGATTATATCTGTTGCTGCTTTTGAATTATGGTGCTGAAGGAGACTCTTGAGAGTCCCATGGACTGCAAGAAGATCAAACCTATCCATTCTTAAGGAAATCAGCCCTGAGTGACAACTGGAAGGACAGATCGTGAAGCTGAGGCTCCAGTACTTTGGCCACCTTATGAGAAGAGAAGACTCCCTAGAAAAGACCCTGATGTTGGGAAAGATGGAGGGCACAAGGAGAAGGGGACGAGAGAGGACGAGATGGGGGGACAGTGTTCTCGAAGCTACCAGCATGAGGTTGACCAAACTGCGGGAAGCAGTGGAAGACAGGAGTACCTGGCGTGCTCTGGTCCATGGGGGTCACGAAGAGTCGGACACGACTAAGTGACTAAACAACAACATATCTGTTGCCACTGGCACACTGTTAAGTGGATGGGCTTTTTGTGAGCATTTACATCTTCTCTGCTGAAAAACTGTGATTATATACATGAGCTTTATGACCAGGGGTCTTGTTGTTTTTGCTGGAACTTGCCGGAACTCAGTTCCTGCACCTCTCAGGTGGATGCCATTCCCATTATAAGAGAACAAGGGAGGAATTCGTTGTGAGTTCTGGCACCTCTTTTTCTGTAAAAAAACATAGCACTGTTTATGACTATCAGAGCTGGGCCATGTCAGTCTGAGGAGAGCTGGGAATCCTTAAACCTATGAAGTGTAGGTGGTGGTTGGGACTAAAGAGTAATTCAGAACCAAATGACAAAACAGGAGGAAGACACAAGGGCCAAGCTGGTTGGGAGTGAAAGACAAACAAGGAATACAAGGAATCATCCGAGCTAAGGAAGATTTTGCTGCTGTAGCATGACTTAAGTGGAACAAGAAGCCCTCTTACAACCCTTCCTGTCTAGGAAGGTCCAATGGCCAGTCTGGCTGGGCGGGATCAGTCCAGGGACAGAGAGTTCTAAGATACCTAGGCAGGTGCTGCAGAACATTGTTCAGTGGCTCACCACATGGGATTACTAACCCAAAACTGAGAGTCTCCAGCTTTGTAGCTCTTGATACTGGTTGATCCTCACAACGTACTTAAGGCTTGATTTCACAGGCCAGGTGCTTGTGAAAGCTCTGTGTGAAATGAGCTGCTTCACTCATGGATATGTCAAAACCCATGAACCCACCTTCCATATACATTTATGTACAGTTAATTGGCTTCATAACAACCACTCCTTGGCTTTCCCTCAGAAGTTTGACGTCAGCAGGAAGCTTCATCCCGCCCCCCTCAAAATGCTTCTATAGGCAAGATTTGGATGGAACACTGGATTAATTCGCTTGGATGATCAGTCCTTGGATGCTTACTAAAAATATTGGCTCAGTGAAGAATGGAAGTATATGTGTCCATGTGTGCATGTGGAGAGAGAGAGAGAGAGAGAGAGAGAGAAAGAAGGAAAGAAAGAAAGAAAGAAAGAAAGAAAGAAAGAAAGAAAGAAAGAAAGAGAAAGAAAGAAAGAGTTCAATCATCCTTTAGCACTTGACAATCACACACAACAAGGGTCTCAGACACACTGTAATTTAATGTGGATAATCAGCTACTTGTGTCTCTCTGTCTCTTTTGAAATGTCCATGCTGTTGACTATTGTTCTGAGTCATGCAGAGTGATGCGTCGGTTTCACCCTCAAAGTCCTAGTGATGAAATACACTCCACATACAAGACTTTGAAGATGACTCTTTACTTGCAGGATGGCAACTATTAGCAAGCAGTATTATTTTTATACTGTAAGTCCAATGCAATTCATTTCACTCTCTTGAGCCCAAGAAAGGGTCTTCTTGCTTCCTGCATCTAAAGCTCCTTTGAAGAAGTCCATTAATTATAACTTGTCTCTCCTCACCAACTCCTCTGGGCAGCTCGTTCTTGGAGTCTCCACACTTGGTGAAGCAACCAGCCAACCTCTTCCTATCACTACCTAAGAGACACACATGTTCACTTCTAAAGAGAGTTAACCAATCAACAGAGCAATGATTCAGTGTTTCTGTGACCTTCATTGGAGTCACAAGATTTGCAGCTGTTACAGTACATTACATTACATAGGTTCTTTCCCCCCACTGCACTTTATTATTTGTAAAAAACATTTTCTAACAAATATAGTACAAATATTGACACATGTAATGTCCTCTTCATCCATGTAACGGTTCACAGTTCCCCACTGCTAACATAATCAGAGTCATCCCTAGGTCTCAGGTTTGGGCTCTGAAATCCAAAGATCTTGGATGCTCCTGACCTGGCGACTCTACCTGCCAGTGGTGGCTCAAGGTAAAAGTGAGCAAAGCAAACTGCTTTCTTTCCTCCACCTAGTTAAGAAAGAATTACTTTAACTGCACATTTCAGGAGGTCATGAAGCAGGGTCAATAAGAGGAAGGGGAAGAAAGGGTGGGGCTGGGGAGGGAGAATGGACTGGGGCAGATAGAGAAGTCTGAAGGGCTGGGCTTCAATATTTGGAGCCTGGGCTTGAGGTTCCTCACCCTTGATATGAAGTTCCAACAAAATAAATGAATTAAAAAGAATAAACATATCAACATTCACAGTAAGCCAGATAGGTACATACAGCAAGCCCAGCTTGGTATTAACGTATTTGAACTGCATTTTTCTACAATTGTACTTGAATCACATATGTTTTTGAACTCCATTTTCTACAATTATTAGTCACAGATAAAATGGTTATCAGCCAACAAAAGAGGGAGAATCATTTGTCATTAATTTAACCTTGAAAACATTTTGAAAAGCTTGACTTGCCTGCGTTTTATTCTGTCTGCAATCATTGGCAGCTCTTCCACCGGCATTATGAACCGTTAAAAGCTTTTTATTTCCATTTTGTAGTAAAAGCAGGCTACCCTGGTAAAATTGAAAATTACAGAATGGTGACAATTTGATGGATACTGTTACTGAATCATTAATATACTTAGAACTACAATGCTATAGTAAAGGAGGTAACATTTTTACAATTACAGCATGCTGCAAGAACATTTCCCTTTCCTAGATTCTATCGGCTGATAAATTAACGTCTTCCTGACATACAAACCTTAGTGATTTAAAAGCGGGTTTTGCATTTCTCACATTTGTAGCATATTATTTAGAACTGTCATGAATGCAACAGAGGAGATGTATGTATGCAATGGGGGTGCATGTCAGTGACAAGATTTTGTTTGAACTTTGATTCAGCAGTTCAGAAAACACATCACCTGGGACCAGACCACTTTGGAGGCTGCTCAGTTTAACTCATGGTCTGAGACTCCATTCCCCCTACTCACTATTGGCATATCATCTCTCTCTTTTTTAATGACTATAATTTCCCCCTCTTCCTTTTAACAAAAGTGGATGAAATTTGCAGGCTTAGGAGCCCCACCAGTGTTGATAAAGCCTTCCAAATCACAGGCATATAGGACTGGGATTTTGTGTGTGTGTGCTAGACACCTTTAAACATTAAATATAAGAGAGGGAGATGTGTAAAATGTTTTAACTCTTTGATGAAATTTGCGTGAATACCCTTTCTGTCAAATTCCAAAAGAACAGTTGCAGGGCTGTTTATTGGGTGTTTAAAAAGAATTCATTCTCCTCTAGTACTGTGGGGGAAATTGGTTGGAAAATAGCAGACAAGATCTGTGTTCCTAGGCAAGAAATCAGTTAAATTTCAAAGGAAGGAGGGGAGGGAGGGAGGGAGGGAGAGGAAAGGAAGGACAAGGTCATGTTTGTGTGTGTGCTAAATACATTTAAAGCTGAATGGTGGCCTTAATGTTTGTGTACACTGATTCAGAAGTGATTGCAATACAGTGGAACCTCGTGTTACACGGAACTGACGCAAGCCAAAGCACCGCATCTGCGCTTCTGCGCATACGCAAGCAGCAAAACCCGGAAGTAACCCATTCCGGTACCTCCAGGTTGCCATGGGACGCAACACAAAAACATGTAACCTGAAGTGGACACAACATGAGGTATGACTGTAGTTGACTTGTGTAGGTGTTATAAACTTCTGTCTCATGGGCCTCTATGTCTTTATTCCAAATCCTCTCTGGTCATCTGCCTAAACTGCTTCTGCTTCTTGGGGATGGGAGCTTAAGAGGGGAACTTCTCATTCTCATTCTTCCTTGAGCACCTCTTGCTTTTCCTGCTTGGTGTCTCTGCCTCTATCACTTCCTGGAGAAAGAAAGAATGGTGCTCTCTTGGTGAGGCTTCTGGTGGTGAAGTGCTCCAGAATCTTCCTTCAGTGAAGACAGATGACAAAGTTTCGAACTCAACCAAGACACGCTTCTGCTATTTGTTCCCATTACTGCCAGCCTCGGAACAGGAGGTGAACTTACTCCTGCTGTGTATCACTACTCCTGCCTGAAACAGTGAGCGTGTCTTTTAAATTTGGTGGGTGAGATCCCAAACACTCATTTCTGCTGCCCCCTCAGCCATTTCTGACACATGAGGATATCATGTGATTTTTCTGCCAGCACCACATATGTTCCTCATGATCAGACACAATAATGGATTGTTAAGAATGTGAGTGTGACTGTGTGCTATAATCGCAACAGCAGCAAGTGTGTATTGTGTGATGCTTTTCTGGGTGTTTGTGCACACAGTGTCACTATTGTAACAGACAATAATATGCCTGTGAGCAACACCCACATGTATACAAGCACTAATAAAGTAATGATGATGACTTAATAAGGCAGATTACAGCTAGGTGCATATGTAATTATATATTATATAATTCAAGCTTAAATGTGATAACTTTCTGTTTAGCTATAATCTGTGCTATTTTACTAGCATTCAGATAACAAAAGAAACGGTGAAATAATTAAAGAAGCAGTTTAACAAACAGATAAGACAGACCCATTTTGAGGAAGATGGAAGTCTACTGGGGAAGATAAGGTATTGGGAATTAAGAACATGGTGGCATAAGTTCTTTTGTAAGTACTTAGGGATTTAGGGATTTATGGATGCATGTATGTTTTTTCTGTTATTATTTTGTTATTTTTGTTTTTTTAAAAAATGTGTGTTTGGTAAATAAGAAAACTAATAAAAAGCATATCAAGAGAAAAAGAAAACAACATGCCAGAAATCACCATGAATGTCTTGCTTGTTCTCTTACAATGATAGTGGCATCCACCCAAGAGGTGCCAGTCCTGAATTCTGGTGAGTTCTGACTGGGGGGAAAAGCCCTGACTACAATGCAAACTAAAGTATTAAATAAATACTTCCTTTGTCGGAAGATTGAGAATTCAGTCAGCCTCGGAATTTGATGTACATAATGTTCCACCCCCCAAAAACACCTGCCTTTCAAAAGAAAAGGGAGGGTCACTGCAGAGTTAAAACAATTAGATAAAAATTGCCAGTAGTGTCAAAATCATTAAGTGGGTTTTCAAAATGAATAGGCATAGATATGGCATAATTCTGTTATACAACAGATGAAAATTAAAGTGAATCAAGTGACAGAAAATGCAAACATGGGGGAAATGCTATGTAGACATTTGAACAGTTAATTGCTTTGGGTTTTGTTCTATTAAAGAAGGAGTCTTCTGAGAGGTACACTGTGAAAGAGTACAGTGACAGGAGTGACATAAAAGTGGAATCAGAGAACTAAGAAGAAAAGAAGTAATGTGATTCTTGAGCAGTTTCTGTAATGGTTTCCATAGCAGCCATCTTTTCATTATTTCATACATACACACAATGGCAAGATCAGATCTGAACATTTAAGATGAAATCAGTCGAAGAAGTTCTGAGCAGCAACAACAGCAGAAAGCAGTGGTTGGCTGTTCCGACTTGAGAGAGCGATACTCTTTTGAACGACTGTTGTCCAATTACATGTTTAGTAGCATGTGTCGGTTTAGCAATTAGGGACAAGGAAAATGGGCACAGGCGTAAGTTGCCTGCTGTTTGCAACAACAGGATACAAATGCTAGTAATGGCACTGTACTATAAGAGTTTAGTATTGGGGGGGGGGTGTCCAAAGGCCAGCTAACAGTTTAACATTAATGATCTCTGACCAATGCCAGCTATACATAGCACAGGAAGCAATCACCTCTACCAGAGCATTCATTGCTTTCAAAAGTGAAGAAGATTTTGAGGACTCTTGGTGGTGGGAGCCAAAGTCATACCACTTTCTGGTGGAGGCAATCACATGGCTTAGGGGGGCACAGGGGCGGTTGCCCTGGGCACAAGATTGTTAGGGGTCACAAAAATTCAGCACCTAGTGCTGCCTCAATACAGCTGAGCACTTCTGCTGTTAGATCCTGTTGAAAATGGCTTCTCCATGCAAACCAGAAATTGACCTCCTCAGACAATGGAATGACTCTTCTTGTTTGATCTTTGTGACTTCAATCTGCTGGGTGACATGGATGCTGTTAGGCAGTTGAATATACATGTGTACCCCATCCATTTCCCACCTGCTCCCTCCATGCAACACTGGGCGCTGGCAACCCACCCTATGCCACTAGGCAGAGGAGTGGGTATGTACAAACAGAAGAGGTGATATGATGACATTTCTGTTGTTCTTATTAAAGTGCTCCATTCCTACTCCAATCCCATGAGGACAGCCCCCTCCCCCCCAGGGGTGCCCCTGTAAACAATACTATGTCATGCCATTCTGTATCTGTATTGGAAGATATATGAATATATAAGAAGAGTAGGGAGGGAAGAGGATGCTATTGTTTAACTGCTTTTGGATGTTTTGTGAAAGGCACTTCACAACTGAAATAAGTGATACACAAATAAATATTTCAACCCTCCATTTCAAACCAAGTTGACAGAGAATCAATTTCTTTAAAAGATACAGTGGTACCTCGTGTTACATACGCTTCAGATTACATACGCTTCAGGTTACACACTCCGCTAACCCAGAAATAGTGCTTCAGGTTAAGAACTTTGCTTCAGGATAAGAACAGAAATTGGGATCCGGCAGCACGGCAGCAGCAGGAGGCCCCATTAGCTAAAGTGGTGCTTCAGGTTAAGAACAGTTTCAGGTTAAGAACGGACCTCCAGAACGGACCCTCCCTTCAGATGTGAAGGAAATAAGCAGCTATCCTATCTTTAAAAGACATCTGAAGGCAGCCCTGTTCAGGGAAGTTTTTAATATTTTATGCTGTACTGTTTACAACATTTGATTGGGAGCCGCCCAGAGTGGCTGGGGAAACTCAGCCAGATGGGCGGGGTATAAATAATAAATTATTATTATTATTATTATTATTATTATTATTATTATTATTATGTACTTAACCTGAGGTATGACTGTAAATGAAAACTCACCCCAAACAGAAATCCCTTGCTCACCCACCACAGGCTTGAATGCTTTGGGCTGACCCTAGATGTATGGGCATTTTAAGACCTCCTCTTTTTCATAGGTGGCACTGTGGGTTAAACCACAGAGCCTACGACTTGCCGATCAGAAGGTCGGGGGTTTGAATCCCCAAGATGGGGTGAGCTCCGTTGCTCGGTCCCTGCTCCTGCCAACCTAGCAGTTTAAAAGCATGTCAAAGTGCAAGTAGATAAATAGGTACCACTCCGGCGGGAAGGTAAACGGCATTTCCATGTGCTGCTCTGGTTCACCAGAAGCGGCTTAGTCATGCTGGCCATATGACCTGGAAGCTATACACTGCCTCCCTCGGCCAATAAAGCGAGATGAGTGCCGCAACCCCAGAGTCGGTTACGACTGGACCTAATGGTCAGGGATCCCTTTACCTTTTTCCTAGATGAGCACAATCTGAGATGAGACAGGTAGTGGGCAGAGACAAGGTCTTTGCACTGGTGGCTCCCTGATGGTGAAATGCTTTACCAGGATTCCTAGGATGGTGCCCACTTTGCTGACCTTTCAGTGACAGGTAAAGACAATATTTTGGGACAGACTTATCTAATTTGGTGCTATTTGGATGTTTTAGACCACAGCATCCAATGGTCACGAATCATGGCTCCTGTAGTCAAAAACACTTAGAAGACACAGGGTTGAGGAAGGCTGTATTAGAACTTATCATTCTTTGAGAAACTGGGGTGGCAAAATGAAAGAGGGTGTCAAACAACTTGAGAAAATTCTTCGATACCTTTTTTTTAAGGGTAGCTTTTAAGGGCATTTGATGTGAGATGCAGTAGCTGTCAGAGGGTTGTATGCAATGATAGTTCTACTCAGAGTGAGACCCATTGAAATTAATGGACCTAAAGATGGTAATATCCAATAATTTCAATATATCTAATAATACTTCCCTTCTTTTCCTCTAGTTTTAAACTGTTTTCACCTCCACCTTCCCACAGGGTCAATGATCCTCCTCTTTTCAGATACCCTAGCTGTATGGGCATTTATGAATGAACATCATCATCATCATCCCAACCTTCACCCAGAGGTCCGAAGGTAGGTTACAGTAATTTAAAATTACTGTATTAAAATTTAGTGCTGTATTAAAATTTAAAGCATTAAAAACAATTTAAAAATTGCACAGGAGACAATCAAAACAAATAGAGTGGGTCCTAAAAATATACAAAGGTCAGTCTAAAGGAGTGTGTCTCCTACAATGTGAAGCTGTTGGAGAAAGAAGATGCAACATTAGAGACAGAACTAAAAGTGTGGCCTTACTCCAAAGCAAACACAACTATGCCCTACTGGTAAGTAATGCACTTACAGGGATGACGTCAGAGCACAGAGGCTTGTAACCACTCAAACTTTTCACTGCAGCATAAATAGTGCTCTTATTTTTTTAACCTTTTGGAGAAAATTCAGGTGGTGGCGATGGGCAGGTGAGATGAGCAGTAAATGAATGATGCAGTAGTTACCATGGAAACTGGCAAGTTTGTTTTGTTTGTAGAACAGGACAATGCTTACTTATCAAACCTTTATTAGGCATTATACAAATAAAACCATAAAAGAGAAAATAAGATATAAAAGCCTTGAAATATATATAAAAAGGCAGCAGTTGGCTACATACATATATATATATATGCATATAGAGTCAGTGGTTTTCCTTGTTAACCTGCTCCTTGGAGAACTGCTACCAAAAACTCGGCTACCCCCGCCGTTACCCTTTGGTCAACGTCGGATAGGCAGAATCCCACACATTCACCTTGCTGGGGTTCCAGACCACCCAAAAGAGGGGACAGCACGCGTTGACGGAGCGTACGGTACAATGGGCAATGAAAGAGAATATGCTCTACGGTGTCCGGGACATTCATAGAACATCTGCAGAATCTCTTGTTTCTGGGAATGTTTTGATATCTTCCCCTGACAAATGCTGAGGGAAAAACATTCAAACGGGCCAGCATAAAAGCCCTACGTTGGGCTGGGATTATTAATTTAGTGACGTAATTGGCTCTGCCAGCTAAGATATTTAAACCATAGAATATGGGAGAGCAAATTTTGTTTACAGCTGCCATAATATTTTGCCTCTCGACATCCTTTAGTCTAGTTAGGATATTATAGAAAATGTATTGCTCATTAGAATTGTACAGGGGCTCCAGCTCGATGCCTAAAGATTCAATCTTTTTTTCGAGGTACTGATACCATCTTGATTTGTAGGAGTCTTTGAGCAAATCTGCGAGCAGACTTGATGGAGGGCAGCGAAAATGGCAGCGTAACCAGTACTTTATTGAGGTGGACCAGGCCCAGTATTCCATTGTGTGTATGCCTATTTCTGCACACATTGTTTCATATTTAATCGCAGCTGGGAGTCCAAGAATACGTCTCAAAAAGCTGGAGTGAATCTTTTTTAAATCACTATTATATGCTTGGACCCATAGCGGGATTCCATAGAATATCTGGGATTGCACTTTTGCTTGGAATATCTGATTGGCCGCAGGAATAAATTGATTGCCTTTCTGATAATAAAAACGGGCAACTGCTGATGAGGTGCACTTTGCCTGTTTTATGGCATTTGTGCGATGATTTGCCCACCCTAAATTGCTCTGGAATAAGATTCCCAGATACCTATAGATTTTCACTTGTTGGATTTCTTGCCCTCTTATTTTCCATTTCTCTAATTTCCAACCATTCGAGAAGACCAAAATTTTTGTCTTCTCGTAATTTATAGAGAGTTTGTTACATTCGCAGTAAAGGATCAGAGAAGATATAAGACGTTTCAGACCCAAGCTCGTTAATGATAGTAGAACAGCATCGTCTGCGTATAATAACAGAGGAACTGGTTTCTGATTAAGTTTAGGGGCATGTGATTCTATTTTTTGAAGGTGATCTGGCAAGTCTGATAAAAATAAATTAAATAGAAAGGGGGCAAGAATACACCCTTGTTTTACCCCTTTCGAGTTTGGGATGTCTGATGAAAGGTGACCTTTGGTGTTAAGTTTGACTTGACAGATATTGGAAGAGTATAAATTTTGTATTAGAATCAATAAGCGCTGGTCAATTTTTAATTCTGCGAGTTTCCTCCACAGCTTTGGGCGGTCAATTGAGTCGAATGCACCACGAAAATCTACAAAAGCAGCATATATCTTAGATTGCCTTTGAGATCTGTATTTTTCAACCAAATGCATAAGTATAAGGCAGTGGTCTAATGTAGAGCAACCTTTGGAGAAACCTATTTGTTCTTTCCCTGGTAAATTTAGATTTTTCATCCAGGTGAGGAGTTTAGATAAAAGGTGCTTAGCGTAGATTTTCCCTATCACTGATAATAGGCTTATCGGTCTATAATTCCCTGGTTCTTTTGGGTCGCCATTTTTAAAGATTGGGATAATTATTGATCTTAACCATATCTCAGGTATGATCCCATATTTATCTATGAGAGTAAACAAGTGAGCTAAGGGTTCTGCCCACCAATCTATATAGGTCTTAAATAATTCTATTGGTAGACCGTCTGGCCCAGGAGATTTCCCCGATTTGAAATTTTTAACTATCTCTCTAATTTCCTCTTCTTCTACCCTTGGCCACTCCTGGAGTTTATTGATTTTATTTTTAGTGGTTTCATTTCCTTTAAGTTCACTGTGTAGATTGTTAAATACAGATGTAAAATATTGGGACCATTTGGATTCTGCAATTGGTGGTAGAGTTAGTTGATTTTCGGCTTTCAATCCTCCGTACACTAGGTTCCAGAGCGCTTTGTTGTTTTTACTCTGAATTGAGTCGAGTAATTGTAGCCATTTTTGGGTTGCATATTTCTGTTTCTTTTCGGCCAGAATGTAATGATATTTTCTTTTTTCATCAAGATAAGAGGGCTCTAGTTTAGTGCGATTATTTTTAAATGTTTGGCGCAGTTTTCTTTTTAGCTGGAAACATTCATCATCAAACCAAGGGCTAGCGCTATATTTAAGTACCCAAGCTTTAGGTGGAGTACCGAGTTCTACGAACATTTGGAAGATTTCATTATAAATTTTCGGAGTATCGCTGTAGGAATTAGCGGTCCTTAAGTTGGATAATACTTGCTTTCTCAGGTTGGCTGTAAGTTTTTGCCCCACTGCTGCGCTCATTTCCTGGGACCATTTTAATTGGGTCATTTGTTTGTATTGAGAGGGTTCTATGATATTGTGCTTGGTTATTTTGGTTTCATCCTTTAAGTTAATAGACAACAATAATGGCTGATGGTCGCTTTCAGTACGCGTTCCAATTTTGAGGTCTATGATCGAATTTATAATATTATAAGGGACAAGAATATAGTCGATGACACTGCATCCTCGGGGGGAGAAGTATGTAAACTCCCCGCTTCTATCGCCTTTTGTTGTACCGTTCACAATCTGCAAATTAAAGTTGTTACATAATTCTAGTAGGCGTAAGCCTTCGTTGTTTACAACCCTATCTCTGGAGAATCGTCCTATTTTCAGGGCATGTGCGATATCATTATCAGTGTTCCAGTTTAGTTTGCTACATAGTTGTTCATTGTTGGTTCCCACTCTGGCATTAAAATCACCTGCTATTATCAATGAGGCATTTGGGTATTTGTCGGTCAAATTAGAACAGGACAATGCAATCACAACACGGCCTCGCTCTGCTTTTTATTCCCCCAGAAAAAAAGTGTTGCTAAGAGTTAATAAACAAGGTGAAGGGCTCCTCACTCAAATATACAGATTGAATTGGACCACAGAGCCTCAAAACCAGAGGGAAATGTTTGCATCTTCATTTTCAACTTTACATACCTGTGGGGTTATAACCATTACACTTTTTTAAAAAACAAAAACAACCGCTTTCAACTCCTAATGGTTGCCATGGAAACCCCGACTCTTTTCTTCCCTTGATATTCCTTGAACTGCACTAAATGGAAGAAAAAGAAAAGTGGAGAACTCAACAAGATGTGACTTTTAGAGAGTGCTCAGTTCCAGGCTGCAGGTTCAGGTGACCTGGTTATATTTAGCTTCAGCAGTGAAGATGTTTTCATGTACTTGTAGCATGACAAATTCGTTCAAGGATCGATTTGTTTCTCCTGGTGGTTTGTCAGGGACTAGCATCAGTATTGGAAGTCAAAAAGCTTAACATTAGCCACCCCCCATTTAAACAAAAACAGTTTTCAGTTTGTTTTCACACAAAGTTCCTTTATGAATGGTCATTAATTCTTGCAGGACAAAAAAAAAAAAAAAAACGTTTTCACATTTAATTCTTTTCAGCATCTTTGGATTGCTGTTACTTCTGTTGTTTTGTTTTTGTTCTTTTTTCTTGCTTGTTTGACCCAGACAGTAAGGGTGTTTAGATCTGAAATACTTTCTGAACATTTGAACACAACATGCTCTGCTTGTCCACACTTCAATTGCTACGGACGAAAGGTATAATTTGGTGGCGTTGATTTTTCATGTGGAAATGTAGGGTTTATTTTTATTATTCTCCTTTATGTGATGGCATAGATAGAAAATAGGCATGTGGATTGTTTCTCTGTCACAGAAGAAAATACTTGTGTAGACAAAGGGTTCTGTATGATGGACAGGGCTTTATAGACTTCATAATAAACACCCATTGTAAGTTCTTTCCAACACTGCATTGAGGACTGTGTGGTGTTTTCTTAGATTTGCAGCAGCAGGGAGGTAAAAAGGACGTTGAAGTGAGTGGTGGCTTTTCGTTTTTCAAATTCAAGGAGGGGAGAGAGTTACTGTTGGAGGGAGGGAGGGAGTAACTGGCAATAGTGCTCAGGAGGAGGTGGAAGAGGGCTTGCTAGAGATGATTGTAGCAGCTATCTGAGCTCCTAGTTTTATAGTCACCTGATGACTTCTTACTACATGGAACTTCTTTGAGAAACTCCTGGGAGAACTGCGGTGAAGGGTCTATTACTCTTGGAAAAAAACATGTCCGTGTGTCAGCACAAATGGAATGCCTGTTGCAGCTGTCATTTTTCAGTGTAATGTGGCATTTGCCAATTTTGTGCTGTCATGGTTAGAAAAGATACAAGTGTCTGGATGCAAAATCAAATTATCAAATAAAACAATCTCTGAATCAATTACATTTCCAAAAAAACCCTGCTGCTTCACAGTGTCACCTCCCTAATATGGGACGTTAAAGACTCAGAGTAGAACCCAAATACCCATGTGAAATCACAAAAGTGGTACATTATATCTACCAAAAGCGACCTGTTTATCTAACTTAATTAATTGTATGTCTTAATGTACATATCAGTAGAACTTTATGCAGTGTGGCAGTTTAAGAGGGTTTTCTATCTCTCTTTAATTCCGGACGGAAATATAGAGATGGACAATGAAGTTAATTTTGGTTTCTCACAAATTCTCATTTTATAAATTGTACATTCGCTGCACCACTTTTCTGTGATTTTTTTTTTTAATCTAAAAACTGTTTAACAGTTACTTTTTTTAAGTCCTGTTTTGATCTCGTTCTCTGAAGTGAAAGTTCTATCTCCTCTATCGACACCGGACTTTACCAACTGTCCAAGGAACATTTCCTTGTGTGATTGCAGTGTTCTATCCATCTAATCAACATTTGATTATCTCCTTCTACCGGTCCACAATAGAAAGTGTCCTTTCATACTGCATCACGGTGTGGTACGCTGGTTTGACATCAATTGATAGGAAGTGCAGAGGGTGGCGAATACAGCACAATATATTTGGGGCTGTCCCATGAATCCACTGGATGACATGCCGGAGAACGTTGCCTCAGGAGAGTGAGGAAAATTCTCAGGGATGATTCATACCCTGGCCGGCACTTTCTTGATCTCCTGCCCTCAGGCAGAAGATATAGAAGCATGATTAGTCGCACTGACAGGGTAAAACACAGCTTCTATCCGTGGGTTCTTAGGCTGCTGAATAAAAAGATAACAACAGGGCAACTGACTTTTGGGTTTAGTGGGTGTGCATCCGTAAACGAGGGGAATGAAGTCTAAGAGAGCTGGCGGGGGTGCTTGTGGAATCTCACTGTATGCAAGTTGTACATGTGAAAATAAAGTATTTCAATCTAAAAGAATTATTCGGAATTCTATATAGCATAGACAGGCCAGTCTCTATTCAAAAGAATCAAAGAGACAACAATCTGGCATCAGATGAGACAATATAGTGACAGTAGGGAGAGAACATTTCAGACTCCCAGTATACACCATAACTGACCTGAAGGTGGCTATTCTTGCACAAATAAACTTCAGAGGGAGACATCATCAAGCCATTGAATTACAATACATCAAGAGGTTTAGTGCTATCATGTGTCGATTTAAATGGCACAATGGATTTTTGTCACACTACAGGTGATAAATCAGTTCTCAATATCATGATGCCTGTGTTATCAACTATTTATTTTTGTATGTGAAAGGTCACTGTTAATAAGGTAATTATCACCATTCATGCTTTTCTGCATATATTTTTTCCTTCTTATCTCACGTTTATAATTCTGGGCACGCAGGACACCAACAATGTATATGCCTGTATACGCCTACTGTATATGCCTGCAACTCAGGTATCTAATTTAAATGGGATTTGTGTGTATGTAGGATGGCTGCGACATCTGTCACCCCTTTGATTGTCAGGGTTGATTTGGCTGATGTGGCTGGCTAGGCGGGTATCTCTTCCCTTCTTCCCTGCTCTGTGTGCATCTCTCCAGAAGCTGCGCGCTCGGTGGAAGAGGAAGACCATCCTAGATAGAAGGAGTGTACCGTTTTTCGGTCAAGGGTATACGATAGCCGCACTCCCCTGCTAGAACCTCCAAACAAGCTCAAGGTCCATTTGAGAGAGAACGTAGGGTAGTCAAACTCAAGAAAATACTTCATACATCTGATGAGGTATTGTAGTCCATAAAAGCTCGTCATGTAATACGTTTGTCAGCCTTTATGGTGCCATAAGACTCGCCATCATTCTTGCTGCAAAGAACCTAACCCTCTGGGAATTCTAAGCTGTGTACACATCAGTGCAGCAATGTGCATATAAGCCACACAGATCTGATTTTCCTATGTGTGTTTTTGTGCATATTCATCCAAACATGAGCACTTTCAGTTGAATTGCATCTTTGTGTTTCCCATTTATGCTAGTGGGCAGTACCGTGTGTGTGTGTGTGTGTGTGTGTGTGTGTGTGTCCTCACTCAAGAATAAGAATAAGAATAAGAACAAGTTTTATTTGTATCCCGCCTTCCCCGGCCAGGTCGGGCTCAGGGTGGCTAACATCAAATATAAATATTGATATAAAATCAAACAATAATTAAATCACCTCTTAAAAACAAGTCAGGATAAAATTAAAATCTGAATTAGATGGCTTTCCACAGGATTTGGGTTGGGAACAGTAAATGCTCATCAGGCCCAACTGTCTACCCACCTGCATTAGGGAAATCTGAGATCCATTGTGAGCATGTGCTGCTGTTTTCTGATGTACTAGACTTTTTTTAAAAGGGGGGAGCTTTTTATATATTTTTTTAAAAGTGTATGTGCTATCCCCATTTCCAATAGCAACCCTAGCAGCCCCTTGCTAATGAAAGTAGGTTGTGTGGTGATAGACAGTACCCAGCAAAATATCATCTAACTCATGACATACACCCCACAACACCCTAACGCATTCCCATACATCCACAGTTGGGCAACATGGAATTTTATGCTGGAACACAAACACTCTGCCAGCAACACATTATCCACAGCATGGGAAACTCTAAATCAAACAGGGAGTGTGTGTGTGTGCACAGGCTGTGTATAGGCTTAGATGAGGACAATGCTATACAAAAAAAATACATGCACACATGGCAAGCATCAAATCTACTTTGAACAGCTGCAAGGATGCTGCTTGCCCTGAGTTGGAAAGACGACAAGATCCCTACCAGGGTGGACTGGCAGATGAAATTATTGAATTATGTAGAGATGGCAAGATTGACTTGGGAAATCAGAAACCGGGAGGATCAAAACTTCAATAAATAATGGGAGAAGTTTATATTACATTTGAAAGACCACTGTAAACACTTGAACTCTTTAGCAGGCCTTAAATACTCTGGTAATGTTACACAGATTTTGGCTACAATGGGGGATTATAAATTAGATGGACAGTTTAAAAAGTTACCTAAAGAACCCATGGAGGGGAGGAGGGGGAGTCTTGAGATTTGGAAGAATCTTGTGTAATTTTTATTATTTGTGATTATGAGTATGAAATAATTTGCAAAATCAAATCAAAACTATTATATATATATTTATTTTCAATATATATATATATATATTCAAAATCTACTTTGAATGGCTATGTGTGCATAGCCATAAAAGCTTTGTTATTGGAGGCAAGTTTGGTAGAAAAGCTCAGAAGTCTTACTGCAGACAAAGCTTGACCCAAGAGTGCCTTTAGTTTATCAGATTCACATTGGATGCTCTGAATACTAGCTATCTGTCCAACCAATTTCATCTGTTTGTTTCCATGCCCCTATTTCTAATTCAGACCAAATCCAGCTTGCTGATAATGTGCCAGTATTGTATGTCACCACTCATCACATTCTTGTTTAACTTTGCCATAAACCAACACAACATCTTCATAGCACAATCAAGCCTATTGCAATCTTCTTTGGAAGTGTCATGGACCAAGCATAGGTTGGGATGGAGCAAACTGAAACAGTACCTTCCAAATGATCTGATGAAAGTAGTCAATTGACTAAATTCTTTGGCAAGGGGAATTTGCCAAAAGCCATGCATAGCGTCCAGCTCTGAAAATACTTTGGCTTCAGATAACTGAGCTAATATCTAATCCATGGCTGGAAGCAGATGTCTTTTCTGCACACACTTTTATGAAGTCATGTAATATATAAGCACATACAGATTTTTCAACTGGGTTTTGGTGCATGCAACACACATCATCCTCTGCCATGGACTATGCTTGATGGGGCTACTGGGAGTCGAAGTTCAAAACTTCTGGGGAATACCACATTGACCACCCCAGCCAACAATCAGCAATGATAGTGAAAATAATAATCAGCAATGCAATTTGTCGAAATAGAGAGCAAACAGGAATGTCTTTGAACAGAATACAGCATTTGGTGTGCACTGAAGAAAAGAAAAGAAAACATTATAGACAAGACATATATTTTATTTGCAAGAGACCAGGCAGAAAACCCTAACAACATTATGTGCAGCTGTCTTGTGCCTTGTATATGACTTTTTTTGTCCTATCCATAACCATTCCCAGAAATCTCTGTTCCCCTAACACAAAACTTGGGGATAGCTTGATCTCAAAACCATTGTACTGTACTATACAGAGGGGCTGAATTTTAACCAACTGTCTTGCTGTAAAGCTAGCATTGGATAAGTCACTACTGAGCAAATAGATATGGAATCAAAACAGCTGCATTGTAGGCTGCAGTTTTGACCCATTGTGGGTTTGTTCTTCCATTAAATTAGAAACATGTGTAGCACCATGTTTAGCTCCCATGCCACAAGAACCCAAAGACCACATGGGAAGAGTTGATGCCATGACTACTAACTATGCCAGCATTGGAATCAAAGAAACATAGAATACATAGAATTGTTGAGTTGCAAAGGATCCTGAGGGTCATCTAATCCAAACTCCTGCAATTCGGGAATCTCACACCATGAGCCACTGCTGATGAAATACGTTGTCATGTCTCTGGCCTTTTGGGAATGTTCTACAGCTGGTGTGAGGAATCTTTGACCCTCTAGATGTTGCTGAACTACACCTTACACCATCCCTGGCCATTGGCCATGCTTGCTGGGGCTAATGGAAGTTGTAGTTCAGCAATATCTAGAAAGTCTCAGGGTCCCCACACCTGTTCTAGAGGTTGTTGTTTTTTTTGTAGCCAAAGCAGTGTAGGAAGCAGCCACACTACTTTCATTTCCTCGCTATTTAGGTAAAATAAGAATACGAACCCCGAGCCTGGGCAAAAATACCATGTGAATATTCTATTAACCTATCACCAGCTGTTGCATAACCATTTTGGAGACATTTTAAAATCACATTGACAAGCGCTGTTTATTCTGCATCACTTCAGCTTTTAACAGAAACACTATCGATTGAGAAAGCTTTTAAACTGGAGTGTCTCAATCTTCCCGCACTCTGCACAATGCTGGTCTTGTAAAACCTGTCCCACTGTTAGAGAACTATGAACATGCCTTGAGCAAAAGTTCTTCCTCTGGCTGTTTCCTTTAATTGTGAAAGATGTTCCCCACCTCTAAATAAATGCAAACAAGCCAATGTGCATATATTTAGAACATATTAGTATTCCAAATTATATTACCCTTGTGGCCTTAGCCATACTTGAATCAGCACTTTCCAGGGTAGATTATTATGAAAACCCTCCAACTCAATTTGAATAGACTTAAGTGTAGATAAGAACATAGGATGTTGCTGAAATATTAGTGCCTCAGGAGGGAGAGACCCGTCCTCTTATTCAAGAAGCTAAAAAGCAAATAATTTACATTTACATTGTAGGGAAGAGAAGGATGGTTTGTGGCAATTGGAAAGGATGGTGCTGAAGAACTCATTATGAGGTAGGGTCTTTCCTCCCTCTTTTTTGTGTGCAAAATTTGAACTTGGCTTGCTGTAGTGGGTTTTTGTGGATATGTACATGTCAAACTCTTAACTTGGCAGTTCTGACTGTCCCTTCCAAAAGGCAGCCCATCACTGATCACTCACCCTTATGTTTGAGAATGTCAGCAGATAATGGTAGTACATATTTACTTTTTACAACTCCACTAATATAACCTTGAAGATATGATCCTTAACAACTCAGATAATCAGATTTATTAATGCCTTATTTGCCAACTCTGGTATACTAAACAGTGGCCTTTTAGCAATATCTCTTGACATTGGATGCGTCAATGAGATACATCAAAAGGTGAAAACACATACATTTCAATAGCAGCAACTCTGCATGGAAGCTCTTTGATCTTGCAAAAACCATTAAACACTGTTTCCACAAAAGCATGTTGTATAGCTGTAACATCCAGTTCATTGGATGCAAATGAGGTTTGCATCAAGGACGGTGATTTATTGTGGATAAGAAACATCCCTGAATAACACCGCTACCCCTCCAGAATTTATCTGAATTCATTGCTTTTGGTCACATTTTAACTGACATACAAAATAGCTGGACTTGTTCCTGGATCTTATACATATTTCAATAAACACCATGGACCAGATTTTGCATCATATACAGGTCAAAAGAGCTTATAAGTGAGAACAGATGACGAAGAACACTTGAAAAGAATGGGATCAGAACAAAATCCCCAGTTTTGTAGCTTCTATTTGCTAGGGAGGACATACTGGTAAGAACTAAAACACCAATGTTGTAGGTTGTTTCCATTTTTATTATGGTCCCTGATCTTTTCTTTTTTGCCTCTTTCTCCTGGGAAATGTAGTCATAAAAGCTGGATCACATAAACCCTAAAGGGACACATTTCAAATGCAAACAAGGGAATAAAAAGAAACGGTTGGGTAGGATGCAATTCCCATTCAATAGCTTTGAGATATATCCTTCATTCCAGTGCTAGATATTCTTAAAGACATTGGGAAGCCTTGCACATAATCCAAAGAACCAAATCCACTGTTAAATAAATATTAAGCATTGGTTCTTTGTTTAATCACATTTTTATCACACTCTTCCTCCCAATTTTGTGTTGCCATACCTCTCTATTTTATCTTCACAAAAACCCTTTCAGGTAGGTTTGGCTGAGAGACCCAAGATGAGACTCAGTGAATTTCATGGGTGAATAGTGATTTGAAATAGCACACAGCATCATCACCCAGTTACAGTTCTATGGAGATCAGCTCTTGTCTTAACTCTTTCTTAACTCTTACTACAGGTTGGTTGGTTCATTACTGTTTTTAGCAGCTTAGAGCAAAAGCCTATGCACAGTGCCGGATTTATGTATAGGCTAAGTAGGCTGAAGCCTAGGGCCTTTAAATCTAGGGGGCCTCACCAGCCCTCCAGCTCCCTAGCGGGCAGTCTCCCCTCTCCCAAAATTGCAAACCCAAGACTTCATGTGAGGACAGGGCAACTAAGGCCCAGCAACTATTAAACTCAGGGCTAGCCAGTGGGGCCCAATTTGAAGCAGTGGGGAGCAACTTAATTTTTATATTTTTTTGGTAGGACCCCAGTTCACAGCCAAAGTCTGCAAAATCTTATAAATATAAATAAAATCCATCTAGGTTGCCCTAGTGCAGCCCCCCCCCTTAGGAGCAGCCCGCGGGGCCAAAGTTGGCCCAATAGCTCCAATTGCCTTAAGGTCAGCCCTGATGAGTCTGTGCAGAGGTTGCACTGACAAGCCCTGCACCTTCTAGGTCCCTGGTGTCACCATTCAGAGTACAGACTCAAGGACTTGTTATGGAAATAAAGGGGGGCACTTATTGGAAATCAGTTTTGTCACCTCTTCCCCCCCAAACCCTGAGACAATGAGTCCAGCCACCTTTTATTCACAGTCGTATAAGCACTACACTACAGCATGGCCATAAACATGTACGTTCAACCACTGAAATATACACCCAGCATGTAGCAATGGAGATTTATGTTACCGCTTTATGAATGAACACTGTGTTTTATGAATGGACTCTGTATTTTGTGAATTACCTAATAGGGAATCACCAATAGGGAACTCTAGAATCTGACAGCTATCAAACAGCGACCCCTATTGCTGAAAGCAGGTAACCAGGAGGGAATGCTTCAGCTCAGCCTTTGCACTGCTGACTGAACACCCCCTGCTGTGCAGATAATGGAGGAAGCTAGTAAATTGTATCCCTTCTGGCATCCTGGCCAACTCTATTACGCTGGTGTAAACCCTGGTGCGCCAGAATCTTGTTTTTGTACTCTTGTTTGTCCTCAGAAACCAAAATTATTTTATCAACATATAAAAGCAAAAAAGTGGTTTCCCTTCATTTTCAAGGAATTGTACAAAACAAAGCGGCACTAATAAAGAAAAGTTCCAGGTTAGCAATAGAAAGCAAACTAAAAATGCTTTTGCAGTTGATCAAAGCTATCTAGCGATATCAAGTTATAGGAAAACTGGTGCTATTAACAGTAATCCTTCTAGTTGGTTAATTGGTTTGGCAACTTCCATGCACATGATGTGTGATGCTAATTATTTCCCTCAAGAGTTAAATGATAACTAGGGCCTCTCTTCATCTAAATCCAGCCCTGTCTATGCATACCTACTCAGAAGTAAGTGCCACTCAATCCAAGGAGACTCATGCCCCTGGTAAGAGGATTTATAGTTTAGGGTGCAATCCAGACCTGCCTTGCACTGGGCTGGAGGAGGTCTAATAGGCAGAGGCCTCCATTTACAGAATGTGTGGCATATCTCCCCCAGACAATGAGTAGCAAGCCACAGACACACCTTGACTAGAGCATCCCTCTGCGCCTGGGATGACATAATCCATGAGTTTGTGCTCAAACATAATGCTAAGCCAAACCATGGCTTAGTGCACAGCAGCATAGCAGCAGCAGGGCTGGAAAAGTAGCACAGCAGCTGCAATCTTCTCCCTGGGAACCCACAGGTTTGCTCATTTACACTAAGTCATGGTGTGGCTTAGCTTTATATGCAAACTAGGCCTTTCAATCAGGACATTCCATGTACAGTTGCTCCTATGTCTATTAAGAAAAGGAAGATGGTTGTCTACTCTGGGATAGCTCTGTTGGTAGATCATGAGACTCTTAATCTCAGAGTTGTGGGTTCAAGCCCCACATTGGGCAAAAGAGTCCTGCATTGCAGGAGTTTGGACTAAATGACTCTTATGGTCCCTTCCAACTCCACAAATCTATGAATCTCTGATTCTATGTGGTCAAAAGCAATAAAGATGCAACTGGAGTAATTGTTTCAGACACTATGCTAACAGAAATTCTACTACTACCTTATTCTACATAATACAAATGTGATTCCTGGGAAGAAGGGCAAGACATTCTAAACCAACACTGTGTTTTTATATCTCCTGAGAGCTCCTCTCCAGAGAACTAAATCAGTTTGAAATACAGTTGCTATCACTTTCCTTGAATAATTTCGTCTTCAAATTCAGCATTACGCTTCCAGTCCAGAAGCACGAATTTGGGATTGATAGAAGTCAGGGAAATGACAGTTATCACAGGGCAATATAACCTTATTTTCTGTCAAATTTGAATTTGTGGCTTTTTAAAAAAAGAATGAGGAATTTATTACCTCACCTGTTCTTTCTCTCTTTCTATGAAAGGGAACTAAATCAAATATATGCAAGCTGAAACTGAGCTTCATGTTTTTCCTCTGGGGCTGCATGAGGACTTCAAGAAAACTACTTTGCAAAATGTCTGCACTTGGCTATATATATATATATATATATATATAGTATAAACCTTGCCCTCACACAATCCTTGCAGATACCAAGTAGATCAAGAGAAAATGTGATAGAATGTTCTAAAACATTGACCTCCAAACCTTTGGGTACTTTCCCCACAATGACTGGATGTTGTACAGGGTACTGAGGCCTGTCGTCTCAAAAGAAAGTCTGCAAGGAATAGAGAGGGATGTTTCGATACAAGAAATTCTAGCTGCTTTCAGAGCAGGTGTTCCTTACTGGACACCAGAATGTAGAAAGCCATGATTAGGCATGGGTGTGGTTGTGTGTTCAGCATCCCTGTCTTTTTATACAGAAAGGTAAAGGTACCCCTGACCGTTAGGTCCAGTCACGGACGACTCTGGGGTTGTGCCCTCATCTCGCTCTATAGGCCGAGGGAGCCAGCGTTTGTCCACAGACAGCTTCTGGGGTCATGTGGCCAGCATGACTAAGCCACTTCTGGCGAAGCAGAGCAGTGCACGGAAACACTGTTTACCTTCCTGCCAGAGCGGTACCTATTTATCTGCTTGCACTTTGATGTGCTTTCGAACTGCTAGGTGGGCAGGAGCTGGGTCCGAACAACGGGAGCTCACTCCATTGCAGCGATTCGAACCACTGACCTTCTGATCAGCAAGCCCTAGGCTCTGTGGTTTAGACCACAGCGCCACCCGCATCCCTGCCTTTTTATAGGGAAAGGCTAAAAGTCAAAAGACTTGTAAACTGCTGGTCCCCCAAAACTGCCCCTTGATGTACAATAATATTTAAGTAATGAATGATAATGGCGGCAGAACTTTAAGTAATGTATAGAGGCTTTTGAAAAAGGCACACTCAAAGCTCTCTAGAATATAAGTGAAGGCTAGCACAGATAAATGGTGCTTAGTACACAGAGACTTAAAACATTATTCATCTGTACAAAGAGCAAATGTTATTGAAACAGGATGTTTTGCATTGACCATGCCCTCCGGCTAGTTAGCAAACACATGGCTTATTACTGATCTCCTAAGCAAATCTTGTTGTCCAATTAGGATTTCATACAAATCACTACCATTAGCATAAAGAAATGACCATAGGAAATGAAAGCTAATTAGCTGATGGTGATTGGCTTTCTTGCACTAATTATCAATAGTGTTGCTTCATGGGCAATTAAGAGCCATCATGACTTGAGGGTGAGGAAGGTGGAATGTGTGATACTTATTGGAAAAGATATTGATGTTAAAGTCAATGGAGGAAGACAAATCACGTAGGTATTGACCCACGTACCCCATGCTGATTCCCCAATATGCTACAGAGAGTTTGCATGCTGCTAATTTGCATCCTCTTTGATGTGGCTTCCATGTAGGAATGTGTGAAATGGTCAGTTCAATTTGAGTGCAATCATTTTATCTCACCCAAAAGTGACACTGCAAGTTTGGGGCATTTATCTACAAAAGTGAGAAAACAAGAATATAGTATCTTATGCTCCTGTGCATAGTTTTTCACACAGCTGGAAAATAAAAAGAACTACAGGCAGTGGGGGTGGGGGAGGGCAAACACATTAGCTTAGATTCTAATCTCTTGCTCCATGTATAGAAAGACAGTTGTACTTTTAGAATCAATTTTGGCGAACAGACCTCAGTCTGAGCCCAGGTGACACAAAATTATCCAGAACTCTGAGGCTGAAAATTATAAAATCTCAGATGCGTTAATTGGGTTACTAGATACAAATTTACATACAATGGTAGCCTTTGTCCAAAACAATTTTCTTGTGTCTTGTCCCTTCTAGCAAACACAGGAAATGCCAGAGTAGAAGAGTAGTGCCAGCTTGGCAGCATGGCACGTTCTGCTAGGCTCTGCCACTCATCAGTAAAGCCAAACTCCATGCAGCCACCATCACTTTTCAGCCTGGGGGATGGCAAAAGCTGCAAGGAGGCACTTATGTTGCCAGCTAACATCCATCTGCAGCTGTTGGAGAACATGTGCAAGGCAGCGGAGCAGAGACGCTGTACAGGCAATGCCAGAGGGAATCTATTTAAATGTCTGTCAGTGGCTGCATTATTACACACACTTCATAAGTCTCATAATCAGAGCTGTCTGTTTTCCGTGGCTTTATGTGCCAGAAATTCTGTGTAGAATCTGGGATGCCATTGCTTGAGATGATTATCTTCTTACTATTATTTTGTTATTGAGTGCACAGTTTTATGGTAAATTTAGCTAAAGGCTGGGGCCAGTGATCCTCCTTCCTGGTCCTCTTCCCATCTTCTCATTCTCAGCCATTCTCATGTTAACAATCTCATCTTTGACTGAGATCCTCAGTGCCTGATCATCTCCCTGTGAGAGTGTTGACAATCATTACATATGGATGAGAAACTTTTTCCTCTCTGTATTGTTTTTGTTTAGTCATTTAGTTGTGTCCAACTCTTCGTGACCCTATGGACTAGAGGACACCAGGCACTCCTGTCTTCCACTGCCTCCCGCAGTTTGGTCAAACTCATGTTAGTAGCTTCGAGAACACTGTCCAACCATCTCGTCCTCTGTTGTCCCCTTCTCCTTGTGCCCTTAATCTTTCCCAACATCAGGGTCTTTTCCAGTGAGTCTTCTCTTCTCATGAGGTGGTCAAAGTATTGGAGCCTCATCTTCCGGATCTGTCCTTCCAATGAGCACTCCGGGCTGATTTCCTTCAGAATGGATAGGTTTGATCTTCTTGCAGTCCATGGGACTCTCAAGGGTCTCCTCCAGCACCATAGTTCAAAAGCATCAATTCTTCAGCAATCAGCCTTCTTTATAGGTCAACAGCCAAATCTAGCAAATGTTTCTTATGTCTTATTAGCGGTACCCAACTACCATCAGCCCCAGCCAGTTGTTAGGGGTGATGAGAGCGGTTGTCCAACAACATTTGGAGGGACAAACATTTTCCATCCTCATCATAGAGTGTTTCACAAGAAGGCGGTGTTCCAATCTATATTTGTGTGTGAAAAATAAAAGTGAGACTTCAACAATATCTGGAGTTCCCACTGCACACTGGGATACCAATTTCTATCACGAGCAGCTCCTTTCCCCTCTAAAACAATTACATGGTGGCAGCGATGGAGCTGGTACATGAGACAATGTAAAAACCTTGGATGAGGGAATACTAAGACAACTATTTGAAGAAGTTGGGTCATTAGAGTTTAGGCGCTATCAGAGAATGATGTAGTCACTGGTGTATAATTTTAGCTTGCTGGAATTAAGTGGTTGTGAAGTTTCTCCCTTCTTACTTTGGGTTCTGTTCAACATTTTCTCAAAGTAGACCCATTGAAATTAATGGCCATGACTAACTTAGTTCCCCCTTTTTAATGGGTCTACTCTGAGCAAATGTTACTTAAATACAGTGAATAGGGCATTGCCTCATTTCTATTGTTTAAACCATCACATCCCTGGCCTGAATATGAGTGATGCTATCACAGTGTGCTGGTGGATCATTCAACTTATTCTAACCTCCAGGCTCAGTAGCATGCGTTTGAATACATAAGCACACACGATGAGTGCAGAAGAGTTGGCAGATGGGGGACATAATAGATGGGAGATACTGCCAGGGAGATAAAGTCCATCTTGACTCCACGTCGTCTCCAGACATCCATCAATCTCCCGTAGACATGCAGTGTCAGCAATTAGCGACAGGAGCTCCAGAAATAGCTTCCCTCATTCTAGAGCTCTTGCACACTCTACCAGCAGATTTGCACAACGGAAGATGCACACAGGAGAGCATTATTTAGAGGTTTATTCAGTGTTGATCAGAACAAAGAAAAGCCATGACTGCCTGCATGAGATTCCGGCAGTGAGAGAGAAACGAAAGCAAAGACACAACAGAAACATCCTGTGAGACAGGAAATACGCAGGCTGTGACACAAACATCCTGCTCCCTTTTAAGGTGGAATGGAAATATCCTAACATCCTCCCCCTTTCCGTGTAACCTGTAGTACCTGTGGTTCAACCCAATTGCAACCTTTGTACATAAACCTTAAGTTGTTCTCTGTTAACAACCTTCGACAACAGATCAGCAGGAATTTCATTTCCTGCCATGTAGGACACCCGAATAAGTCCTTTCTGAATACACTCTCTTGCACGATGTAACTTAATCTGCAAGTACTTGGTTCTTTGCTTGCAACTCTCTGAGTTCAGCAAAGCCAAACAGGATCTATTGTCTTGATACACTTGTACAGGACATTTCACAGAAACCCTGATGTCCTTAAACAGTTGCATCAACCATTCACAATCCATAAGTGTAGATGACAGAGCATTGAGTTCTGCTTCACAGGAACTTAGGCTCACTGTCGTCTGCTTCTTGCACAGCCAGTCAAACAGACAGTGGTTGTACATGTAGCATACTCCAGAAGTGCTTGTACCATCCGTGGTGTCACTTCCAAAACTTGCATCAGCAAAGATTTCAAGACCTCCAGTCTTCTGACTGGAGAACCTTAGCCTGTAGTGTAAAGTCCCTTTCAAATAGCGGGCTATGCGCTTCAGAGCTTTCCAATCCTGAACAGTAGGATTATTAGCATGTCTGCTAAGCAGGTTAGTGCTTACAGCTATGTCAGGTCTTGAGCATCTAGCAATGAAATTCAACTTGCCTAGAATGCATCTGTACAGCGTTGTGTCAGAAAACGCTTCAGCAGTACTATCTACCTGGTAACCTGTCACCATCGGTGTGTCTGCTGGGTTTGCATCAACCAAATTCAACCTGGTTAATACATCAGCAATTTTCTGTGTTTGGTGAACCAGAAAATTACCTGCTTGGTCCCTCTCCACCTGCAGAGAAAGATAGTTGGATACCTCACCAAGATCCTTCATGTCAAAGTGCTCCTTCAGCTGAGCTAGGGTGCTTTGGTACAAAGCCTGATTCTTCCAAAACATCAGAAGATCATCAACAAAACATAAACAATACAGTTTGTTTTGCCCCTCCTCTTTGACAAACACACACGGATCAGCCTTGCCCTGGTGAAAACCTAGAGAAAGCAATGTCTCAGTGAGTTTTGTGTTCCAACACCTGGCACTCTGCTTGAGACCATATATGGATTTCCGCAGTTTACAGACCATTCCCTTCTGTATCTGCATTCCATCAGGTGGAAGCATATACAGCTCCTCCGCCAAATTCCCGTACAAAAAAGCTGTATTAATGTCATGATGGGAAACATGCAGTTTCTCCTCCGAAGCAATCTTGAGCATCAGCCGAATGCTCTCATATTTGACTGTGGGAGAGTAGGTCTCGTGGTAATCCTGTCCTGGTACCTGTGAAAAACCTCTGGCAACCAATCTGGCTTTGTGTCTGACAACCTTGCCATTCTGGTCTGTCTTGGCCTTGAAGACCCATTTGCTGCCAACCAGTCTCATTCCTGGGACTACCGGTACCAATTCCCAAGTTTGGTTCCTATTCAAGGAATCAACTTCAGCCTTCATGGCATCAAGCCAAGGCTCAGCATCTTTAGAGGTTAACTCCTGAACCTCTTTGAAGCTTGAAGGTTCCCATACCTTCTCTGAGCTACTAAGAACAGCAGTTGCTGTCTTAGCAAACTCGTCAGCAAATCTCTTTGGAGGTTTGCCCTTGGTCGCCCTTTCAGATCTGCGTACTAGACGCAAGTCTTCTGGACTCATCTTCTCCTTCTTGGGAGAAAAACGACCAATGGTGAACAGTGGTTCTTCCAGTTCATTGTCAGACGCATCAGATGGTCTGACTGAGGCCTTTGCGCTCTTGTAGTCTGCTGTGTCATCACTGTCACTGACACCAGCAGCAGCGCCGCCCACTGAACTGGAATCCGAACTCTGATCATCATCATCATCATCATCATCATCAGCTTCCTCAGCTTCCTTAGCATCACCTGTTTTTTTCACATCACCTTCATCTTCCTCTGGGTAACTCTGGAAAATTCCCACATTTCCCCCCCACTTAGGATTGTACTCAACACTCCTTGTGAACTTAATGGACTTAGAGTCAGTCATCCATACCCTGTATGCTCCTTTGTCGTACCCCATGAACAAACCATGTGCCCCACGCTTCCCAAGCTTGTTGCTTTGTGGGGTGTGTACCCACATGTCAGAACCAAAGATTCTCATGTGCTTGACATTTGGTTTCTTACCAAACATCTTCTCGTAGGGAGTACAACCAATAGGTGATGACAGTCTGCGATTAAACGTGTAAACAAACGTTGACAGAGACTCCCCCCAAAACTTCTCAGGGAGATTGGCATCATGCAACATTGTTTTCAGTCCTTGCAGCAATGTTTGCTTTGCTTGCTCACAAACCTCCCATGGGGATCCAGGACTTGAGAGGCTATGCTGAATTCCCTTCTCAGTCAGGAAAGCTTCAAACTGCTGAGAAGTGAATTGCTTGCCTCGATCAGTAAACAAACAACCAATACGTTTACTGTGAACATTCTCCAACCAAGCACAGAATGCCTTGAACCTAGGAAACGCTTGTGATTTCTGCTCAAGCATAAACACATGAATGTACCTGGAAAAGGAATCAATTAGAACCATGAAGTACCTTGCTCCACCCAAAGAGGGTGCAAGTGGACCAACCAGGTCTGCGTGAACAAGCTGGTAGGGTTTGGAAGCCTGCCTGCTAGACTCCTTGCCTTTTGGAGCAACCTTCACCTTGTTCTCTGCACAAGATACACATTTCATGTGAAACTTACAGGGTTTAATGTTCAAACCCTCAACCAGTCCCGGCATCTTGGCCAGCGCCTGCCAAGACATGTGACCAAATCTTCTGTGTGCTTCATGAACACATCCTGCATGAAGAACCTTGTTAGTTTGTGCAACACAACAAGAATCAACATTAGACACAGCAACAGCATTGTCATCATAAGTTATACAGAACAAGCCATCCATAAACTTTGCATGCAAAATGTCCTCTTTGCCTTTCCTGATGACACAGCCGCTCCTCTTGAAGGAAACCTGAAAACCACGCCCAATCAGCTGTGGGACACTGAGCAAATTGTTCACAGCACCTGGAACATAAAGTACATTTTTGATGGTCGTGCGCAGACTTGCAAGTTTCACAGTCCCTTCTCCTGCAATCCGCAACGTCCTTCCGTCAGCCAGGTGGACCTCACCTTCTTGAGGTTTGAAGGAGATAAAGAGATGCTTATCTTTTGCTAGATGGCGGCTGGCCCCAGAATCAACAATAAATCGGGGCTGGGCCTTTGGAGCAGCTTTTCTGGCAAGCAAAACCTTGTTTTCCACCGGCGTGGGCTTAAACTGCTTGCCCCCCTGCTCCTGGCCATGAGGCTTGCCTTTAGCCTTTGGTGAAGCTGTGCCAGCAAACAAAGCCTTGTTTTCCACTGGCGTGGGCTCTTCACCCCCCTTCTGCTTCTGGCCATCTGCAGGCATCTGTCTCTGTTTACCTCTGGCCTTCCGGCCTCTGCAGAGGCGATGACCTTGGTTCCCACGAGAAACAGAGCTCTCAGCTGCCGACTCCTTAGCTCCCCCTGGAGGCTGCGATGCTGCTTGGGATGGCATCACAGTCAGCTCTTCCTGCAGCTTGCAAACGGTCCCCTGGGCATCCCTGCATCCACTTGCATTCCGGGAAACAGCCAGGACCTTCGATGCAGTCAAACTCTGGGCTGGGTTGACTGGTAGATGGGCCAGCTTCAAAGCATTCCACATCCCACGAGCAGTGGTGTTGCCAGCTAGCGTGGCAATTTCCTCCAGAGAGACGGACAAGACTATTATGTCTATGGCCCTTGAATCTTGGGTCTTCCATCTCTCTGTCAGAGGAACTGGAGGGGCCTCACTCACAGTATGCCACACTCCAAACTGACGCAGCAAACTCTCACACCACTGTGCCCAGGCCTGATAATTTCGCCCATTTAGCTTTGGGCATTCAGCAGCTTCAGAAGCAGCTTGAGAAGCATGGAAAGACTCCATCCCAGCTTTTCACTCTAGCCAAGCCCTTTTCAACTTCAGGGGCTTCTTATCTTGGCTGCCCATAAATCACGAAGCCTTTGGCTTGACTCCCAGGCCAATTAAGCCAGCCGGACATCAAAGGCACTCTGCCGCGGCATCGAAAAGCCTTACTTTCGCTTTCCCCCACATACCTCAGCAGTATGTCGCAGTCTTACTCTCCTGTTGCTGTTTATCTGGGCCCGAAACCTTGTTGTTGGGAGATACTGCCAGGGAGATAAAGTCCATCTTGACTCCACGTCGTCTCCGGACATCCATCAATCTCCCGTAGACACGCAGTGTCAGCAATTAGCGACAGGAGCTCCAGAAATAGCTTCCCTCATTCTAGAGCTCTTGCACACTCTACCAGCAGATTTGCACAACGGAAGATGCACACAGGAGAGCATTATTTAGAGGTTTATTCAGTGTTGATCAGAACAAAGAAAAGCCATGACTGCCTGCATGAGATTCCGGCAGTGAGAGAGAAACGAAAGCAAAGACACAACAGAAACATCCTGTGAGACAGGAAATACGCAGGCTGTGACACAAACATCCTGCTCCCTTTTAAGGTGGAATGGAAATATCCTAACATAGGAAGCTATCTTATACTGAGTCAGTCCATTGGTTTATCTAGCTCAGTATTGTTGGTGCTGATGGACAGCTGCTCTCCAGTATTTCAGAAACGGATCTCTCCCAGACATGCTGGAGATTAAATCTTGGGCCTTTTGAAGACAAAGCAGATCCTCTACCACTGAGCTGCAGCTATTCCCTGGGGAAGCACATAGCATAGATGCCCAATTGATACACCTCAAAGAAGTATTTGGCTAGCCACAACTGGAATGGAAATAAGATGGATGTAATCCTGGTCTTATCTCACAGGTCACTTCTTACATTCCCAAAGGATACAACTGTTTTAGGTATTCAGTCATCCATAGGTAAAGAAAGAAAAGCTAATCATCCATACAACAGCCTGCAATGTAGGTCAGTATTATTCTTTCTCCTGTGTTGTACGTGGTGAGAGAAATTGAGGCTAAAATTTAGTGCAAAGGTGAGATTTGAATCAGGGAATACCTGGTTCACTGTATATAACCATATGTTACACCAGCCCCCCTGCTTACTGTTAATGTACGAAATAGTCAAATGAAAACCTAATCAGATTATGCTGATACCTGCCAAGTCCGTCACTGCAGTTAGGGAAATTCTGTACCAGGAGAAAGACAGATGGCCCTTCATTTGCTTTGTATTGGATGAAAATGATCCACACCCTGTAGACAACTTGGTGAAAACTTCCACAGATAGCGAAAATCCTCCCCCGCATGATCTACTTTAAGCCTATCAGTCAGGATGACAGAAAACCTGACTTTCACAAAAGGTAACAGGCAATTCTTTCAGGGGCTCTGATGTCTATAACAATAGGTGTTATCCTTGACACTGAAATGGCAGTGCTCTGTCAGAATGGCTATTCAAGACAGGCACAAAGGCATTTCAAGATCTCCTTAGCTAAGCTACTCCCAGTTGCTGCCCTGTGGTCTATACCTTGTCACCGCTGCCATCGTTTCCTTGGAACTGTCATTTAAAACTTGGCAGCAGCATCAACAAACGTTAAAGGCCAGAGGCCACCAGACCTTACCCTGACCTTTACTGAGCACACACAGGTCTGCAGTTGTGCTGCAGCTATGGTGTCATGTAAAATCAAACGCCAACCTGTGGCGAGCTTCTTTGAGTCTCTGCACTTTGAACTTTATGGGTCAGGATGTACAAGATAGTTGAGGAGCCAAGTCCAAAATGGTGGTCCTTGGAGTATTACAAGATCTTAATTTTTTTGCATCCAATATTCATGGGTGCTATCCAATGACTGTAAGTGCCACTACAGATGCCCCTTTTAATTCTGCATTCATTTTAGTTTATGTGCTGCCAAAGTGTGTTAATGTTGAGTTCATGATGATTTACACTCATGTAAAAGGATGCGGGTGATGCTGTGGTCTAAACCACTGAGCCTCTTGGGCTTGCCACTCAGAAGGTTGGTGGTTTGAATCCCTGCGACCGGGTGAGCTCCCGTTGCTCGGTCCCAGTTCCTGCCAACCTTGCAGTTCAAAAGCACACCAGTGCAAGTAGATAAATAGGTACTGCTGGCATGGGAAGGTTTCTGTCATGGTGTTCTGTTGCACCAGAAGCGGTTTATTCATGCTGGCCACATGACCCAGAAAGCTGTCTGTAGAGAAAAGGTGGCTCCCTCAGCCTGAAAGCCAGATGAGTGCCACAATCCCATAGTTGTCTTTGACTGGACTTAACCATCCAGGGTTCCTTTACCTTTTACCTTTACCTATACAACTGCATAGGTTGTATAGGTAAAGGGACGCGGGTGGCACGGTGGGTTAAACCACAGAGCCTAGGACTTGCAGATCAGAAGGTCGGCGGTTCGAATCCCCATGACGGGGTGAGCTCCCATTGTCCGGTCCCAGCTTCTGCCAACCTAGCAGTTCGAAAACACGTCAAAGTGCAAGTAGATAAATAGGTACCGCTCTGGCGGGAAGGTAAATGGCGTTTCCGTGTGGCTGCTCTAGTTCTCCAGAAGCGGCTTAGTCATGCTGGTCACATGACCTGGAAGCTATCTGCAGACTAACGTCGGCTGCCTCGGCCAAAAAAGCGAGATGAGCGCCGCAACGCCAGAGTCGGTCACGAATGGACCTAATGGTCAGGGGTCCTTTTACCTTATTATACAACTGCATAGTACAACAAGCATAGTATGAAACAACTGGTTACAGATGTATTTATATCCTTCAGTTTTGTTGGTGGTCCCCCCCCCCCAATTAATCCTGAGTCCATAGGGTAGAAGAAGGAGGAGGAGGGGAGGGGAGGAGTTTGGACTTGATATCCCACCTTTCACTCCCCTTAAGGAGTCTCAAAAGGACTAACAATCTCCTTTCCCTTCCTCCCCCACAACAAACACTCTGTGAGGTGAGTGAGGCTGAGAGACCTCAGAAAAGTGTGAGTAGCCCAAGGTCACCCAGCAGCTGCATGTGGAGGAGCGGGGAAGCGAACCCGTTTTACCAGATTACGAGTCCACCACTCTTAACCACTACACCATGCTGACTCTCAGATTTTCTAAACTGTCTTCTTTGGTGAATGCATCCAAATATTTCCTCCTGTGCATCAGAGAAGCTATTTGCAAAGAAGCACAGTGCAGGATCTACACCTCGATGGAACAGCTGTTGCACAGAGCACCAGTTCTGCATGTTCCATAGTATTCCTTGGTAAGCAGTTTCTCTGCAGGGAAGTCACTTTCAAAGGAGGATTATGGACCATGCAGGATCAACGCCTCTGCACAGCAGCTGTTCAGCGGAAGCACTGATCCTGCGTAGTGCAGTGCTCACCTTTGCAAAGAAGCACCCATGCAAAATTGACTCCTTCCTCAGCCAAGGGGGAAATGCAATATCTCCATCCCCTGTCTACCTCCTGACCATTTTAAATTAGTTTTTTTTTTTTTAACAACAACAACTCTGTTTAAACATTACCTGAACCCTTAAATTTATTTGGAACCAGATCCATGACAAGGCAGGTGTCCCCTGGGTTGACCCCAGGCAGGTTGACCTGATTGGGGACCCCAAGATTTATGCCATAGGGCCAATACGGGGGGAGGGGGTGTGCTCAGTACTACTGTCTCTTACTTGCTGCATTAGGATTTGTGGGAGTTAAATGGGCATTCATTCAAATGTGCATTGGAATGCATGCCCAAATACAAGTGATCTACATGGAATGCATCACTTTTATCAGGATACCTTTGCATATCCATTCACATTCTGGTGCAACTACATATATAGATAAATACATTTTAAAAGTGCTTCTAGAGCTGGACTGGAACGACTTAGTAACAACTCCCTTGATTGTGCAATGCCTTCCCCATCAACATCTTAAAGTTTACTTGAAAGACACTATTCCTCTTCGATATATCAAAGATACTAACAAGAAAGCTTTGATTGATGCTAGGTTTTGAGGAACTGCATCTTATATCAATATCTTTTTGAAATCCAAAACTTCCCTTAGGACACAAAAATGTAAAAGGGTAAAACATATACTTTAAAGTGCATATTAATCATATGTAATACACAGAGTAATGGAAAACCCCTATCAAAGGCCTAGGTATTAATAAGCTTTTGTGAACAAAGCAGACTCGTTTACAGAAATGTCATTATAAATGTTGTTTTAGAGAAAAATACACCAAGCCCTGTTTGTCAGAGGTAAGTAAGCATCGCCACTAATAAGCAGAGGGAGAAAACTATCTGAAATAACGACATACATTTTTTTCAAAGACTATGAATCAGCATCACTATTTTTAACAGAATTCTAATGCATTATTGATGTTTTCATGGCAACAGTTACAAATACAGAATTAATGTGATTCTAATTCAATTCTGCTCAACACTGTCAAAGTTGCTCCTACCTTTTTACTTTCAGTTTGGAAATAAATTATCCTTTAAATAGGAATTGCATCATATACAATCTAGTCTCCTTCTGTATACCTCATATGTCCGACTAAGTGTAGTCAGAATAAGTATCTGATTCATGAATATAGCAGAGGATCCAAACAAAACATTTTCAGAAAAGGCAGCTGAGGTTTCTTTGGCAACTGTCATACATTTGCTCTAACCAGAGTGCAACACTCATTCCAAGGCATGCTTTGTTTGTTTGTTATCAAGATTCTCTCTCCTACTCCGCACCATGAATGGTGCAACAGAATGACAGCATCCCATGCTTGCAAACTACAAGTTGTCATTGTAGATAGTTCTTACAACCAAGGCCAGTGGAAAAGCTCCTATCGTAAGTTTCCATAGCAACATTTACCATGATTGGCATTTAATAAAACAACGTTTAATGACTTATAATAAAATAAGGAGAGCCAACCCTTATTCTTGAGTGAGTCTAATGATTACAAATGAAAGCATTTTAGTCTAAAGTCAGTCATGTTCTATGACAGCTAATTATGAAATGAGCGCAGAGATGGATGGGACACACATGGAAGAACATATTGAAGAATATAAAAAAGTACACTGGACTGAAATCCTCAAGGCAAGAGGCAATGAGTAAGATGGATGACAATGCAGAAAGCCATGGCTGAGAAATTAAAAGCAATCAAAACGGCAGGCAAAGATGCCATGATAGCCACAAACAGGATACGTACTTGGTCAACGCTCTTTTCTAGCAACAAAAAGATGAGGGACCATCATTATATGGAGTGGGAAGGAGGATTGTACCTGCTTGACTCAATGCTAACCTTCATATATTGATCCTATATTCTGCATTGAGCCTTTAGGTTCTGTGAACTACAATCGATCAATGCATTACACTTAAAAATGGATGCTTGGAAGTGTTAGCCCAACCACTTGTGTTACTGCCTGTTGCCCATCTTGGCTACTTACAATGGATTACATTAGCCAACAGGGTTGACCACGCTTCCTTGTGGGAGGAAGTAGCCCCCATCTCACTTGAAGGAGGCAATTGTTCAGCCACGTCTTAAGATAACTTATCTGTACCCAGAACATTGCAGTGCTTATTACCTGGTAACAAATATCCTATTCTTCTGCAAGTTACTTCTGAGAGGCTGGCGAGAGTCCAGTTTCAGGTACTTTTGGAGGAATCTGATTAAACCAGGTTTGGGTTTGGCAAAGAAACAGCCATGGTTGCCATGATGGTTGACATCAGGCAGGACACAAACGGAGAGTTCCACCATGTTTGCTGTTCTTTATCGTGAAGCTGAGGCTCCAATACTTTGGCCACCTCATGAGAAGATAAGGCTCCCTGGAAAAGACCCTGATGTTGGGAAAGATGGAGGTCAAAAGGAGAAGGGGACGACTGAAGATGAGATGGTTGGATAGTGTTCTTGAAGCTACCAGCATGAGTTTGACCAAACTGCGGGAGGCAGTGGAAGACAGGAGTGCCTGGCGTGCTCTGGTCCATGGGGTCACGAAGAGTCAGACACGACTAAACGACTAAACAACAACAACAACAACCTCCAGGTGCTGTTTGATACTATTGCCCATGGCATCTCACCGGACAAGCTCTGCAGCCTGAATGGGGGGAGCATTGTGATATGGCTGTTCTGTCACTTTCAGTAAACAACATGTTTGTGGGGGTGGGGTGAGGTGTGTTTATGCGTGTGTGCTCAACACTATGGCACCTGTGTTGTGAGTCTCTGTAAGATTCCATCTTATCCCCTACGCTCTTTAACATTTAAGCTGCTAGGCCATGCGAATGTTTGAACTGAGCTGCCAACAGAATGTTGATGAGACTCGGATCTTATTTCTCACTGTCATCTCAACCAGGTATGGCTGTGCAGGTGCTGAACTTTTGACTGGATTCAGTAATGACTTGACTGAGGCATGGGCTATTTTAAGGCAAAAAGTCTTAAATTTACATATTATATTAGACATGCTGGTTAAGGTTTTATTTTTTTGGAAAGCTCTTGATGGAAACTCATTGAAAGTCAATGAGCGAAACTGGTGTTTTCACTGTGTCAGCCTTCCTATCCGATGTTTGCTAGCATAACAAATATTATGCAAATAAGTGATACAGCTGCTTATTTACATAGGGCCATATTCACTGCTGCAAGTCCACGGAGCACAAGGGATTTCCATACACTCAGAGGAACGTCCGCTTACTCTTCTGTCTTATGCAGCTTGCCTGTGCACAACTTTGAAATCATTTCCAGAGGTTTGGGAGACCCTTCAGGGAAGATTTGGGGAGGGCACAGGGGGCGGAAAGGAAGCATTAGCCCCATTGTGCCAGTGGAAACTTCTGGCACAGCACTGGATAAAGGATCCCTTGATCCAATCAAAGGAAACTATGATGTTGCGGCGCTCATCTCGCTTTCAGGCCAAAGGAGCCGGTGTTTGTCCACAGACATGTGGCCGGCATGACTAAACTGCTTCTGGCACAACAGAACACCGTGACAGAAACCAGAGCACAGGGAAACACCATTTCCCTCCCCGCCGCAGGGGTACCCAATTATCTACTTGCACTGGTCTGCTTTCGAATTGCTAGGTTGGCCGGAGCTGGGACAGAGCAATGGGAGCTCACTCCGTCGGGGGATTCAAACCACCGACCTTCTGATCACTGCCTCCACACTGTGGGGTACTAAATACAGCCCACAGGCAGAATATTAACTACAACTAGTATCTTCCTCTGTGGTTTTAGCAAGGATAGTGGGAGTGTTTGCTATTTCAGCAGTGCAATGGAGGAATGCAAAATATGCCTGTTTTGCTTTTTAGGTTTAAGTTTAAGTTTCTGTGCACTGCTCTGGTTCTCCAGAAGTGGCTTAGTCATGCTGGCAACATGACCCGGAAGCTGTACGCTGGCTCCCTCAGCCAATAAAGCAAGATGAGCGCCGCAACCCCAGAGTCATCCGCAACTGGACCTAATGATCTCAATGGTCAGCACAAAAGTAGTGTTGCAGAAGGGTGATGAATTTGCAGTAGAAGAGTGATGAGCAGTGATGAATGCTTAAATTTGCCCTCTGCATCTCCCTCCCTTCATTCCCAAGTAAACCTACCCACCTCCAACCACCTTTTCCTCAACCATGGCTAAGACATGTGTTTGCCACGTCAGAAAGGAAAATACGGCAGTAGTACAAGGGCAAAACAGTAGATGGAAGAGTAGTTAATTTCACACATCTCTTGCTTACTGCTTCTCTATTAGAGATGGTCAGTGCCATTGCTTCCTGCTGGAGAAGTGGTATCAGGAATTCCAAGATGCAAGTTGGCCACTGAAATATATTTGTGCTAGCACAACATTCCACTTGCTTGGAAGCAAGTCAGAAACCCACCTACTCTCAGCAGCCAGAAGCATCATAGCCAGACACTGGAGAGACCTGTCAGGAGTAAGTATGGACCAATGGTACCAAATAGTATGGGAAACAGCCCTACATGAAAACAAAGATCACCACAGCCAATCACAAGCAAACAATCACACCCTAGGCCAACCCCAACCTCTCTCACCACCAAAGGAACACAAGTGAACAACACAAACAACGCTGACCCCAAACTCTACATACATTAAACATAATAGAAACACCGCCACCCGACCCCACCCCCATCCATCTTCCCTCTCTCCACCCCCCTTTCTTTTTTCTTTTTTTTTTCTTTTCTTCTCCCCCTAATGCCTCAACAAATGAAATGGATTTGTAAAAATGTTACATGGAAAAAACAACAACGAGGCATTACACTTACTTCTGTAAAACAAGAAAATCCTTAATAAAATATCAAGATAAAAAAAAAAAAAGAAATCCATTCTAACAATAGAAAGTTGACCTTTATCTTTTCAGAGATTTGAAAAGTTTCAGCATTTTTAACAATGGTGGAAATTGTGAAATAACATTCCAACAAACAGCCCCCAGGATCCATGCAGTGGCAGGAGACACCAAATCTTTCATAACCAAACTGCATAATTTGAATGGGAGAACAATATCTGACACAAATTTCTGTTTGGATCAGAACTCACTAATATCCCTATTCTATAGACTACAGAATATGAGTCTATGATTAAACATATGCCATCATATTCCCAAAGTTAGATAACATTTATAAGTATTTAATAACTGTTCAATGAAAGAAAGGGAGAGAGATCATTTTAGACTTTGCTGGGTTGGTGTTGCCAGTGTCATAAGGAACTGGGGACTCTCAACTGTCATATGGTGGTTAATTGTCTGAATCACTTAGCCACCAAATCTCTGCTTGAGCAACTAAAATGTTCCCTAATGTATTGTTAGCATACAATATTATTTTCCTGTGAAGCAGAAGTGTTACACTTGGAGCTAACTTTTTAAAAATAAAATAATATTGCAAGCTAAATCAAAATATAGCCATGCTTTGCTAAAATTAAACTACTTTGTTCTGTTGTAACTCCCCATTTCCTGATACATTGCACCAAAGTGTCATAATACAGGCAACAGTTTGTTTCTGTTCACAACAGTTCAGCAATTCTAATTATCTGAGCGATCTCCTTATGAGAGTTCTCAAATAAATGCTACACACAGTGCTCATTAATGTAACATTTATTCCAGTGCTACATCACAGTTATTCAACTTATTTGCTGCACTTTTTCTGGCTAAGGAGAAACAATTTTTCACTCAGAGCAATAGCTTTAATAAGTTTCTCTTTCGGAAGAACATAGACACACAGTGGCGGAGCAAGCCGATCGGGTACCTGTGGCGGCGTTCATGCCCTGCACCCAGGAGCAACGCCAGCGCCAACCGCCCGTGGGACCAGGTGAGCCGTGGCAGTCTGCCTGCCTCCTCCCACTCAGCCACCCTACAGCTAAGGGGGAAGCAGTAGGCAGACCGTTTGGGGCAGCCTGGAGCCTGCGGGCGCCCAAGCCACCCTGTCACTCCCAGGAGAGACACATGGCTCAGGCATGCTGCAGGCCCCATGGTAAGTGCCCTCCGGCATTTTGACACCCCCCTCAGTGGTGACACCCAGGCAACCCACCCCCACAGCACCCCCCTTCCTCTGCCCCCTGCAGACACACAAATATGCATCAGTGGCTATTAGCCACGATAGCGAAACTGAACTTTCTGTCTGAAGGCAGTATAGCCCTATTTTGACATTCAGTTCCCCAATACGATTAGGATTGTGCTAGGGAGAGCAGGGACTCCTTGGTTAGTCTTGCTCCCTCCCTCCATCACACCCCCATTCCTGACCCTGACCCATTGATGGGCTATACTTGTGGAGGATCCCTCCATGGTTTAGAATCTTGGGGAGTGGCAGGATGGGCAGAAGGGCATGATGGGAGGGTGAAGCCAGCAAGTGTGCTCTCACCCACAAATCTAATCCCGTGGAATAACAGAATATCCAAATGTCAAGGACTGGAACGAAGAGACAGCCCACTTCTCCTGTAGCTGGCAGGGAAGAGAGAGAGACAGATTTGAACTGCAGCCAAACTATGAGGAAGATAATGAGGGAGAGACAGGCGAACAGCCAAGTTATGCAGAATTGGGAGAATTAAGGGAGTGGGGAGAGCAGCCAGTGAATGCTTCAATACACAGCATAGGGGATCCTCCATCCCCTAGGACGCAATGGTCACTGGGGGTACAAGAACAGCGTACGCAGCAACATTTGGCAACGGAAGGCTTCCGTAGGGGATGATTCTGTTGGGCAAGGGGAAAGGAGGAAGAGACAGAGTGAGCATCTCCATCATGGAGTGAAGATTGGAATTCTTTGTCTGTTACCGCAGTGACTGAATAAATCATGTTTAAAAGACTTCTTGTTTTCTCCCAGCTCCTTGAAACTATCAGGAGGGAGAGATTCCTCAGGCTTGACACTAAATAGGGTTTAATCTCTGAAGGATGCTGTGGCTTTTGGGCTTTCTAAAGAGGTCTGACTGTTTCCCCAGTTAGAATTTTGGACTAGATAAAAAATTGGTCTGATCCATGTGAGTTCTGTGTTCATAATACTTAAAAAAAAAAAAAAAAAGTTGCTTAATTTATTTATTGTATCATAAAACATTTGTGCTTCTAAAAATTAGCCCGGTGCTTAAAATTCTTCATTCCCCAAAACTGCTTTACAGTGGTACCTCTAGTTACAAACTTTATTTGTTCCGGAGGTCCGTTCTTAACCTGAAACTGTTCTTAACTAGAGGCATGCTTTCGCTAATGGGGCCTCTTGCTGCTGCTGCACCGCCGGCACATGATTTCCATTCTCATCCTGGGGCAAAGTTCCCAACTCAAGGTAACTCTTCCAGGTTAGAGTAGTTTGTAACCTGAAGCGTTTGTAACCTGAGGCGTTTGTAACTCAAGGTACCACTGTATTATGCTGGTCTCTTCTTTACCTTATGTTATGGTCAGAGGGAAGAAAAGGAACCACTTCTTGATTTGCAGTTGATGTACAATTATTTCTGATTAGGGGTGACCATGGACCCTGTTAGTGTCAGGCTGCTGTCAGTGGCTCCCGGCTGGTTGCCCAGGAAAGTATAAAGACAAACAAAGTTTCTTACAGTCCTTTTTTTATTTCAGTCTTTACAAAGAGATGCTATAGAACCCAGCCTCTTGGATAATGGCATTGTCCTGAGTGAATCTCCACTCCCGTCTCTCCTCCTTCCTTATTTGTCAGCATCATCATCTCCTCTATGGATGCTGCTATGTGCCCTCTGTCTTTGAGTTCTTTGCTCTCCTACTTTTAAGGCTCATTGGGTTCTGAGAGATTGAGGATCTGGAATGCTTTCTAATGACAATGCGTCAGCCAGGTGTTGCTCTGGCTCTCTCATGATTTCCCAACTTTTCCCCTCATCTGCCTCTGACCTTCCTCAACCCCCTGTTGTAAATCTATACTGTCTTACTCTTCCTTGTCCCTGGAAGGGTCCAGATGGGGAGCCAGTCTCCACCAGTCCTCCTCTGCCCAGTTCCTCACATCTACTCACCTTGTCTTTGATTTTTGTTTTAAATTGAGTTGTTTCTCATTCACTCTGTGCATGCTGCACTTTGATTTGTAAGTGTTTGTTCACGAGCTATTCTGTAGGAAACGAACAGCTGGGTTCTCCTTTTTGTTACAATGGGGAAGTCAAAGTTATAACATTTTCCACTTCTTGACAAAGTGGATGAAATGCACGGTCACTGGAGATGCTCTAGAACAGGCATAGACAAACACCCATCATCCCTAGCTAACAAGACCAGTGGTCATGTTGATGGGAATTGTACTCCCAAAACATTTGGAGGGCCAAGTTTGCCTATGTCTGCTCTAGAATGAATGAAGCCTGCCAAATTGAAGAACAGTACAATGGGCTTCTTCTTTAGGAATGTTAAAGGGAGTTACTTTATCCCATAATCCCTTAAAGGAGAGACAACAGTTTGTTACTTGTTCTTTCATACCTTAAAATAATTAAGTGTTGTCTTGAAAACAATTGTAGCTTCACACTAGCCACTGTCCTCCAATATGAATGTTACAAGGTGACACTGTCGAGAAAGCACCCTGTGGATTTCTGTAGAACTCTAGGTTTTCTATACAGAAAGTACAGGAAAAACAGAGATTTTGCTGTAGGATTGCACCCTTAAGACGAATGGCATAAACTTTTGTGGACTCAAGTCTACTGCATCCGATGAAGTGGATTTGTAATTCACAAAAGTGCATGCTATAATAAATTTGTTTGTCCTTAAGGTGCTACAAGACTGTCTGTTGTTTTTTGATGTTAAACTGACAAGCATGTCTACCCCTCTGAAAATACTCAGTTTAGTAAGGCAAGATATCTTCATTTTCCTTCGGAAAGAAACATTTATTCATAGAAAACCTTTTGCAAAGGTCAGGTCGTGTGTCTTATGTCAACTCAGACTAATGGCTCTTCAACATGATTAATAAGTGCAGAGACTCTTGAAAGAGTCATATTCTTTGATGAGGAGTTCTGTTCTCTGACAATTTATTAAGTCGTTCTGTCATTACTTAGAGAAACATGATATTAGATTTTAAAATATTCTTTAAAAAAAGTAATGGCTTATTTTCTCAGACTGTGCAAAAGTCTTCTCATTCCTGAAACTTTATTTTTCTTTAGACTTCAGTCCTATACTCATTATCCTGAGAGTAATCCAGCTGAACTCATGCCAGAATGATGTGCTCTGAGCTTTTTAGATTTGAGGAGGGATAAAATTGTAATTAAATAAACAAACAACAACTGACAAACCTGCATTCCCAGTGGCAGCCAATGTCAACAAGGCTTAAGGCAGGGGTGGGAAATTTTCTTTTCAATTGAGGGCCACAATCCCCCAGGAACATTGTGCTCAGGGCCACAACTAGAGGTAAGTAGGGTTGTAAATATTAATTTTTTTATTTTTTTTAAAAGACAGGGTCAGAAGCAAAAGTAGGTGGAGCCACTGCCTTTTCTCTTTCTGCTATTCTCTCTCTCTCTCTCTCTCTCTCATGTGTGTGTGTTCTTCCCTCCTTCCCACACTCATGAACATAACAAAAGAATCATTCTGCTGTTGGACTGCTGGTTGCCCATCCCAGACTTGGATATGTGTTGACCAATGGCTAATTCAAAGGAATTGTGGACTTACTCAGCATTTTACAGTGGTACCTCGGGTTACATACGCTTCAGGTTACATACCCTTCAGGTTACAGACTCCGCTAACCCAGAAATAGTACTTCGGGTTAAGAACTTTGCTTCAGGATGAGAACAGAAATCGTGCTCCGGTGGTGCGGCAGCAGCAGGAGGCCCCATTAGCTAAAGTGGTGCTTCAGGTTAAGAACCGTTTCAGGATAAGAATGGACCTCTGGAACGAATTAAGTACTTAACCCAAGGTACCACTGCACTTATGATTTTTCCTACTACCGTATATACTTGAGTATAAGCCGACCCGAATATAAGCTGGGCACCTAATTTTACCACAAAAAACTGGGAAAACTTATTGACTCGAGTATAAGACAGTTCACCACACCAGAAACTGGTAGCGGCAGCAGCAGAGGAAGAACAAGCAGCCCGGAAGGGCTGCTTTTGGGCTGCTTGTTCCTCTGCTGCCGCCAACAGCGGCAAAGGCGGAGGAGGAGGAAGAAGCAGCCCGAAAGGACCCTCACTCGAGTATAAGCGAGGGGGGCTTTTTCAGCACAAAAAAATGTGCTGAAAAAGTTGGCTTATACTCGAGTATATACAGTATGTTATTTTCACTAATATATGCATTTATGTGTAGACTTCATCATAGTATCTGCATTTTGTACACCCCACTTGGGTGGAAAGCTGAATTTGGAAGTATTGCTCTGTTTTTGTTGATGCATTGTTATGGAAAGTATGGATTTGGTAATTTTGCCTTCAAATGAGAACTGAATCAAATTTCTCCTCCATCCCTAACTGGTGTGTGTGTGGTGAGGGCGGAGTTGCTTCTATTTGATGCCACACTGAACAAGTTGGCATCCTGTATTGTTGCATTTTTTTGTCAATAATAATACCCCACCCATCTGGTTGGGTGTCCCCAGTCACTCTGGGAGGCTTACAGCATATCTAAAAACATCATAAAATCACAAAGCCTTAAAAACCTTCAACTACAGGGCTGCCTTCAAACCCAGACAGTCCCCCCCCCCATTGTACTTGGAGAGATCTTGCTCTGCTGTATAATCCTAAATTATAGCAAAGTAATTTACATAGCATATTTAAAGGCTCAGTGAATACCCAGCAAGTTCTGATCTAAAAATTCTATCAGAATGGCTTAAGTCTTACAGAATGCATAAACACCCTGCCGTTTGTCTTTACAAAGGGGGGGTGATTAATCAACACACACACACACACAGCAGAACAGAGCATTAAGCTTTGTAAATGTGTATTTTGCACTTTAATAAACTAGCTAAGTTTCATGTTGATTGGAATATATTTTGACTCCAGAAGACTTTTGTTGTGGTTGTTTAGTCGTTTAGTTGTGTCCGACTCTTCGTGGCCCCATGGACCAGGGCATGCCAAGCACTTCTGTCTTCCACTGCCTCCCACAGTTTGGTAAAACTCATGCTGGCAGCTTCGAGAACACTATCCAACCATCTCATCCTCTGTCATCCCCTTCTCCTTGTGCCCTCCATCTTTCCCAACATCATGGTCTCAGAGAGTGGAGTGGTATGTCACAATAAATTGGTTTTTTGGGAATTTGAATAGACAGGAAGCTCTTCTGTGGAAATATACTGCTCAGGGCCAAAGCATGAATTCCACCCTACCCCCCAAAATCCCTCCTGTGAATTTTGCATACGCATAAGATCCAACAGCAATATTTTGTTCAATGGGTCCTATGTTATACTATTTTTTAAATAAGAGGTTTCCCAATTCACAGAACCACGCAAATAAATATTTTTTTCAAGTATATACATACCTATCAGTATTTGTGTGTTGGGCCCCTCCACTGCTCATGGAATTCCAGGTTAGCTTTGGGATGAGGCCTCCGCTGATTAACTTTTTGCATTACTGTGATCACTAAAAATCGAAGGGGGCGGGAAAGGACACAATCATAAGGCAGAAATCAAAACTTGCATTATTTACTCAGAACTGTAATTAATAACATTCCCTAATCAGATTTAGCAGACATAAATACGATCTAAGATGGGTTATGAGTAGAGTAATATATTGTAAGAACTTCAACAAAGGATGTTTTCTTTAGTTTATTATCCTATTATCCGAGTACTAACATGGATTACCCAATTAAGGGGAAATTTACTGCTAATAATGCAAAATTACAGAAAGAAGCTCAGAAAACCAGATATTGTTGTAATTGCAGAAGGCTATATAAGAAGATGGGGACGCGGGTGGCGCTGTGGGTAAAACCTCAGCACCTAGGACTTGCCGATCGCATGGTCGGCGGTTCGAATCCCCACGGCGGGGTGCGCTCCCGTTGCTCGGTCCCAGCGCCTGCCAACCTAGCAGTTCGAAAGCACCCCTGGGTGCAAGTAGATAAATAGGGACCGCTTACTAGCGGGAAGGTAAACGGCGTTTCCGTGTGCGGCTCTGGCTCGCCAGAGCAGCTTCGTCACGCTGGCCAGGTGACCCGGAAGTGTCTGCGGACAGCGCTGGCTCCCGGCCTCTAGAGTGAGATGAGCGCACAACCCCAGAGTCTGTCAAGACTGGCCTGTACGGGCAGGGGTACCTTTACCTTTTTATATAAGAAGATATATCTTCTGACAGTCATTTCATCCTCCCCACCCCCACCCACTAGGATAGGACACGATCTATGCCAACAACAGTAATTACCACTGTCCAGTGGCACTAGGAAGGGAGCTGTCATTTGTCTCCATTACGGTTCATGTTACAGCTGCCATACACTTTATTTGGGAGATGAAATGCTTCAGCACCTGATTGTGCAATGCCACCGGAGAAAGAAGACGCAAAGAAATGTGAAATGATTGCCACAGCAAAAGAGAAGGATGGAGTCAATTTTGTCAAGTCTTTGTTGCTGCTGAAAGAAATTGGGAAAGTTCTCAAGTGTCAGCCAATCTGTGCTTGAGGCAACCTCAAATCTGGCCCACTTTAGGCTGGTTCACACATGCATGCTAATAACTAGACAAAATAAGGTCGTACATCCTCTTTTCCCAGGACAAATCCTCTTTTTCATGGGTATGCAAAATGAGAGTCGTCGTAGCGATCCATGGTTAAAAGTAGAAGTTTGCTCTTCAAAATATGGCAAACCCTAAGACAAAGGTCACATCATCATGACTTCCACGTGTGAATCAAGGATCAAACTCCACTGACAGAATATTATAACACTTCCATACAAGGCAAAGCTTTTCAGCGGAATCAGTCATTGAATTATGACTTTGTGAATGGGAAATCACAGACATAATGCTGCAGTCAAAATTGTTTACTGTGCCAAACACAATGCTTTTCAGTGTAGTTCATTCACATATTCAGTTACCTGTCAAGTGTTACCAGTTACCACTAGGCAAGTATAGAAAAAGCAAGTGGATGTGTTCTTAACTTCTTGTTTAGTTCATACGTCTATTGTTATAGCCAGAGCTATACTGACAAACTTTTAGCAATCCTATTAATAAAATAACAGAGATTATTGATTTCAATGGGTCTACTGTAACATGTCTATGTCTAGTTCCAACCCTAGGTGTTTAGCATGTTAAATCATCTCCCATGACAGAACTTACTGTGTGAAGTGACTTTTATGTGTAGGCATAAATGGTGCGCAAAGAATTGCCAGTCAGTTTTAGGTAACAAAAAAAGATACATCCAACTTCTGTGCACCTTTCATTTGAAAGGGAATATTTAGAGGGAGCTCATTAACCTTGAGGTAACTCTTTGCAACATATTCAGAAAGATGTCAGGGCAGCTCCAGGTTACCTACAGGGTCTGAGGGATGGTGGACCGGCCCATGGCTGAAAAAGGTTGCTGACCCCTGGACTAGAACTTGGAAGGTAAAGGTAAAGGGACCCCTGACCATTTGGTCCAGTCGTGACCGACTCTGGGGTTGCGGCGCTCATCTCGCTTTGCTGGCTGAGGGAGCCGGGGTACAGCTTCTGGGTCATGTGGCCAGCATGACAAAGCTGCTTCTGGAGAACAAGAGCAGCACACAGAAACGCCGTTTACCTTCCCGCTGGAGCGGTACCTATTTATCTACTTGCACTTTGACGTGCTTTCAAACTCCTAGGTTGGCAGGAGCTGGGACCAAGCAATGGGAGCTCACCCCATCGTGGGGATTTGAACCGCCGACCTTCTGATCGGCAAGTCCTAGGCTCTGTGGTTTAACCCACAGCGCCACTTCAGAACTTGGAAGGCATAGGTCAACTCAGCCATGAATCTCACTGGGTGACCTTGAGCCAGCCACTGCCTCTCAGCCTAACCCACCTAACAGGGTTGTGGGGATTCACTGAGGAGGGAGAGAGCCATGTATCCTACCTTGAGCTCCGCAGAGAAGGTGGGATAGCAATGCATTAAATTAATATTAACCTTAATAGTCACTCTACTCTCTTCTGTCCAGAGCTGATCTCCCTCTCCTTCCTCCTCCTTTCCCTGGGTTCTCCCTAAATCTGTTCTGAGTCCCCACCCCACCCGCAAGCAGATTTTGGGAGAATGCAGGGGACACACAGGCAAAGAAGAGGAATCTCCTTTGAGCAAACAGAAATTGTTATACTGATGGAACTGCTTTATTGGATACGATGCGCAGAAACGTAAAAGCTTTACTGGCATGGATTTAGTTTCTAATGCTGCTTTCATTGATCAGTTGTAACAGTTCAGGGAGTACTGGAGTTGAATCCTTTTTTTCTTGGCAACCTGCTACAAAATGCTAAAGCAACCACTTTGTATTACAATGTATATACGATCAGATTCCCATGGAAGAAAACGGTGCCTAAAATCTTTAATCCATTGACAACGATCAGGATTTCTCCTCTTCAAGGCTGCGGTGTTGTCTCCTAGTGCCGACTTCTGTCAAACATGAAAGGGAGCTATGAAGCAAGCTCTTCTCAATGGGTGATTAGCACTGCCGAGAAGTCACAATGCAAGCTGTATTGTTGCTAACTCCCCTTCCTGCTCTCGCTGCTTTTATTCCTTTCGCTCAACAGATGTTTGTCTTCCGGAATAATAGCTTTAAGGCTCAAATCCTGTAAGATCTGCCTTTCTTCCTCCACCTGACAGTCTCTTGACAGACACATGAAATTGCTTGGCAAAGAGTCTAGACAATCAGCATTTAAATAATGCAGGGCCAGGCTATGTAGCCATACCTGTTTTCGTAAAGGGTCACCAGAAGAGAGAGGAAGAAGGCAAACTGTGGATATTTCCTCCTTTCAATCCATTTGACAATTTCCCCTGCCCCCAAGCACTGTTGTCTTTAAAGCCTAAGAGGGTGGTTGATATCAAATATTTAAATGTGGCTGAGTGTGTTCATCCAAATTCATCATTTCCCTTTTTTCTTTCCCCCTTTTCTTGGTCTGTCAAAGTGTTCTTTGAACTTCTCTCCTGACAATTCTGAAAGCCTACATTCTGTTGTTTTCTAGCACCAATTAAGTATTCTAGAACCCAGGGAGTTATACTGAAGACATAGGTATAATTAAGGAACAGAAGAGCATGTGTGCTCTTGAATTAAGCGGGCAGGAAAAATAGGGCAGATAAAGGGGAGTTGCAAAGAAAACATGGAGGGAGGGTGAAGCCTCAGATCCACTGCTTCTCCTGCAAATACCCCCTGCTCTGCTTTTGCATGTTGAAATCAAATGTGAGACTGGGAATCTCACAAGAGTTCTAACTTTGGCCACCATGTCTGCAACACAGAAACACTGGGTCACCTTTATGCTCTAGTACAAAGGTTTTCAAACTTTTTGAGTCCATGGCTCCCTTAACCAACTACATTCTTTCTGTGGCTCCGTGTGGGGATACCGCAGAAGCCCAGTTATGTCATCCCTTGCCTGAAGAGCCAACAGCCCTTCACCCCTTTTTTAACACCCTCCCTTGTGGAGCCAGTGTGGTGTAGTGGTTGAGAGCGGTAGACTCGTAATCTGGTGAACCGGGTTCGTATCTCCACTCCTCCACATGCAGCTGCTGGGTGACCTTGGGCTAGTCACACTTCTTTGAAGTCTCTCAACCCCACTCACCTCACAGAGTGTTTGTTTTGGGGGAGGAAGGGAAAGGAGAATGTTAGCCGCTTTGAGACTCCTTAGGGTAGTGATAAAGTGGGAAATCAAATCCTAACTCTTCTTCTACTACTACTTCCCTCAGCCTCCTCTCCGCTCCCCTTGAGAGAGCTCTGGGCAGCAGCTGCTACTACCCCTAGTCTCTGAGCTGCCCCCCACCCCAAAGAAATGTGCTTCCTCGCGCTGCCCCACAGGGGCCTGGGAAGAGGATGCCCCCCAGCCTTATTAGCCCAATGTAGACTTGCCAAAGGTGAATGTGAGGCAAGCACCTTACACATCCTGGGAGGCAGCAGTGACAGTAGAGGGGACCCCCCTAGGCCTGAATGGTGGGCCTGCATGGTGGAAAGGCTCCCCTTTGGCGCTGGGCACTCAGCTCCCAGGCACTGCAACACAGCAAGCACAAGAAAGGCCAGCATGGTGCCTGCCTGCCTGCCTACCCACTTGTTTGTCCATTCCCAACAGCAAGGGCTGGTGGATTGACTGGCTGGGCTTCCTCATTCACTTGCTCAGAGGCAACCTCAGCTCCTTTCAACCAGCACCCCTTGGCCAGCCCTACAGGCACCATTCACCAGTGGAGCTTGTAGCCAGGGCTACTGCAACAAACAGCCACACAACCCTTTGGGAGGCAGAGACATGAGGCGGCATCAGAAGAGGAATAGAAGGAAAGGGGGGAGACCAGTGTTGCCTATGGCACACCTGACTATCATTCAAGGTACCCCAGTGTGCTATAGCACACTGGTTGAAAAACACTGCGCTACAGGGACAAAATCATTCACAACTCATCTAGAGAGTGCTGCTTGTGACTTTTAGACTAATGGTCTAACTCAGGGGTAGGCAACCTAAGGCTTAGGGGCCAGATGCAACACAATCGCCTTCTCAATCCGGTCCACGGACGGTCTGGGAATCAGCGTGTTTTTGCATGAGTAGAATGTGTCCTTTTATTTAAAATGCATCTCTGGGTTATTTGTGGGGCCTGCCTGGTGTTTTTACATAAGTAGAATGTGTGCTTTTATTATACAGTGGTGCCCCGCAAGACGAATGCCTCGCAAGACGGAAAACCCGCTAGACGAAAGGGTTTTCCGTTTTGGAGGTGCTTTGCAGGACGAATTTCTCTATGGGCTTGCTTTGCAAGATGAAAATGTCTTGCGATTCCTGGGGGGTTTTTTTCACTCCCCATCCCCTTTTTCTAAGGCACTAAGCTGCTAATAGCCTTTTAGCAGCTAATCCGCTAATCCCTTAAGCCTTTAATAGCCGCTAATAGCCGCTAAACCGCTAATAGCGCTAATCCGCTAATCCGCTAATGGGCTTGCTTCGCAAGACGAAAAAACCGCTAGACGAAGAGACTCACGGAACGGATTCTTTTCGTCTTGCGAGGCACCACTGTAAATGCATCTCTGGGTTATTTGTGGGGCATAGGAATTCATTCATATTCCCCCCCCAAAAAAAAAATATAGTCCAGCCCACTACATGGTCTGAGGGACGGTGAACTGGCCCATGGCTGAAAAAGGTTGCTGTCCCCTGGTCTAACTAGATCAGAGGTTCCCAACCTTCATTAATTGATGGCCACATTTGTAAATCAGAAAAACTGCCATGGGCACTACACATACTTGCACTGCGGCCAAACACACTGGCTTCAACAAAATACAGGAAGAGAGAATGCACCAGGGAACACATTTGTGAGCAGATCTGCACCAATGGGTGCCTCATTGATAACCTCTGATGTTAAGGATGATGTGGAGCTGTTGCAGAAAATTCTCATTCCATGTCTAGTTCTCTCCTGATCTCGGCTTGTTACACAAGCCACACAATAGCTTCACGTTTTCTCTGTCAGCTAGTTCCTCCCCTGTCCTATAGAAACCTTCAGCCTTGCTATTTCACAGCTTCATCCATTTCCCCCTTGAAGTCAGTTGAGAGACTTTCAGTGGTTTTCACACTGAGCTGAATTGGACCTCTGCTTTTGTGATTATAATAAAGGTATGTAATCATTATTAAAGCTTCTCTGGGATTTGTGAGATCAGATTGTAGTTTTCCCTGTTCTGAAAATGACATTTAATTGTTAGGAACAAAGACCTTTAAAAGCTCTCCTCTTGTCCCAATGAGACATATGCTTAATTTTATATTATGAGAAAAGTTCAAAACCCATCTGACTCATTCAGGTGTTTACTCAGAAGCTAAATGCTAGCTTATTCCCCAAGCCAAGTTGTACTTTCTTTCTTTTCTACCCCCGGACTTTGACTCAGTCCACTCTGTCTGCAGGCATTGGCAATCTGCAGCCACAGGAACCACATGTAGCCTTAGTCTAAAAGGCTGGAGAAAATGGAGGGGGCAACACAATTCACACCATACATTTAAAGCACTATGATCATGTTTAAAACTTCCATCAGTTCCTCCAAGGAATTTGGGGAGGTGTAGTTTGTTGCGGTTCTTTGAGTTCTTAGGAGACTCCTATTCTTCTGACAGACCTAATTCCTAACTCTCAGAACCCTTAACAAACTACACCTGTCCGAATTCTTGGGGTTATACATTATGGGATTATGGGATAATACAGAGACAAAAGTCACTACCAGGTCATTCCATTGGCTCTTTCAGATTATCCATAAATCAGAAAAAAAAATACCCTAGAGGATACCCCTCTGTTTATGCTTGTGTGTTCATGAATCACTAACTTGAACCCACAGAAAACATTCATACAGATTTTTAGTCATGTAATACTGTGGGTGTCATTTGTCTCTCAGTTATTATTTTGATAATCTGTTTTTGTTTTATGTATTTATTTATAGAAACATTTACATACCACCATATCATAAAATACCAGGGCAGTGTGCAATGATAAAACACAAAAGACAATTAAAACCACCAGAAAACAATCATTAAAGTAACTAATTAAATCACACTCTTATATCAAGCCCTCAGGTCGACACATGCTTAGCAGCCACATCAGGTTCTGAGGGACAATTAAGGAAAAATTATAATACCCTGCTGGGAAAGCTAGTGAAGAGTCTCCACATAGTTTGAAGACCTGGCAAAACATTTCTCCTGAATCTTGCCTAAAGCAGGAAATACTGATGCAAATTCGCACATTTCTGCTGAACAGAAAATTCTGAATAACTGCGGAGGAAGCAAAAGGAGTGAATGTAACTCTGAAGAAATACATTAGAATTAAGTACTTTGCAGTTGACATATGTGTTTTCATTTGAGACTTGACGTTGTTCTCCTTCTTCTCTGATCTCCTGATCTATGGCTTCCTTTGTCCATACTGTTATTTAATCCTATTGGATGTGGCGGTGACCCATGTGCCTTTGATGTTGACATTACAATGCTACACTTAATCTGATCATGCCCGCTTGAAAATTTAAGGTCTGTTACAGCTGATTGGATGAAATGGCACTGCTGGCAACTCAGACCAAGGTCTATGATGGAAAAGAAGATGGAAAATGGCATTGAGGAAAAGCAAAGCCAGAACAACAAAGTAACACCAAGCAACATAGAATTATGTGAATGTTCAATGGAGTGAGTGGGTTCTCTCCCCCGCCTGCTCCGTAACATGTTCTCTTGCATCAACTGTGCTTTTTCACAGTTAATATTAAAATTAGAGAGTGTACAGTACAACCCTAATATATAATTTGACAGTGTCTCCCAAATGAACCATGTAAGATTTCTGGTGATCTATTCCACACTAATGCACAGACAGTTCGCTTATTTATGAAATAAGGCCTCTGCACAGACTTTTCTATCTTGTAGTGGAGGGAGAGAATGATAACAGAGGGCAAAAACTGCAGCTGCAAGGGGAGATCAAAAAGAAATCAGAATTCTGGTATCCCATCTAAACAAGTCCTCCCCAAAGCAGCCTGTAGATCTTTCATTAGTAACATTCTCCCCCAAGTTTCTCTGTGGCCAGTATGATACTGAAAAGCCTGGCAGATGCTATCTTTTCAAAAATAAAATATTGAAATCGAAATTTCCAGGCATTCTAAATGTGAGGGAGCAGTATTACCAGGCAAATGGAATCACAGGAGACAACAAGAGAATTCATTGCCCTGTCAGGCTTCTCAGGTTAATATTAAAGTTGCCTAAAAAGAAGGTTGTTTTCCTTATCTTACAACTTTTCTTGGTGGTGCATCTTTCCAAAATATGATTCTATCGCTGCAGGTAGATAAGCTTGCAAAAGGTAGTGTGGTTCTAAAAGCTAATAATCTCTGCGTAGTCTTGGGCACACCACTGTCTCTGAGCTTCAGGCCACAGGCCTTCCTCGCCTTTACAATTCCAGAGTCGTTATAAGGGTTGTAATACCACTGAAGAAACACATTTGTAGTCTGGGAGTATTTGAAGTCTCAAGTGGTGTCTGACACTAGCAGTCTGACACTGCTTCACTACCTATGGCCGTTCCTGGACTGGAATAGCCTGACGTCAGTTGTCCAAGCTCTGGTGATCTCCCTTTTGGACTACTGAAATGTGCTCTAAGTGGGGCTGCCCTTGAAGATGGTCCACAGGCTACAGCTAGTGCAAAATATAGCTGCTAGGTTGGTAGGTGAGCCAGGCCAATGGGACCTTGTGCCATCTGTCTGGAGAGCATTGCACCAGCTTCCAATTAAGCTAACAGGCTCAATTAAATGTGTTACTACACCTACCATGACAAGATGTCATGGAACCAAAGTACCTGAAATAAAAACTTTCCTGCTATCAAACATTTCAGGCCCCATGATAGGCCAGGGAGGCTGTGGGTGCTGCCACCACTGGGTGCTGCCCAGGGGGACATGACCCATAACAGAACTTTCTCAGTGTTGGTTCCACATTTCTAAAATGTCCTTCCGGGTGAGGTGCTTCTATTTTATTCATCAGGAAAAAATTAAAAACACCCACTTTACCTAGGCATTTGATGACTGAAAGGTAACGTGCCCAACAACCTTGGCATTATTATCTGAGAGAGTATGTGATTGTTTTCAGATTTTTAAAATATGTTTTCTGTTGTTGTTGTTGTTAGAAGTCTTAAATTGTTTTTTTTAATTGTGTTTTTAATAGTGTTCTTTTAATCACTGATGTGTTTGCCACTCTGGTCTCCTTTAGGAGGAAAGGCAGGATATAAATTTAAAGAAATAAATATTAAGGCTTCCCTAAGGACGGGGTTGCATGCTATGTAAAAGTTTGGATTTGTACAAATTCTGAAGTGACTTGAACATATTTTGGGCTTGACAAACGCAAAGCTGGATCTCTACAAGGCAGCACATGCTGAAGCATGACTCCCCACACAAGTGCTTTGTGGTACTACAGCAGTCCAGACATTTAAAAAAAAATAATGCTGCAGACAAGTTTCCAATAAAAGACAAAGTAACATTGCTAAATTTACCATAATGTCAAAACACCAGGGTGGGATGACAACAGAAGGGAGAGAAACCTCCAGTGTGGGGAGGAACGCAGATTGTCATATTGTGTCCTTAATAGTGTCATTAAGAGAACATATTGCAAGCATGAAACTTACACCTCCAACTTTTATTTTATTTAAGGTATTTATACACCTCGTAATTACCATAGTTTCTAAGTGGAAGTTTAAGGAAGACAGCTGGAGTGGTGGGGGGAGATACTTGTCTGCCAATGATGATGATGATGATGATTTTATTATTTATACCCCACCCATCTGGCTAGGTTTCCCCAACCACTCTGGGTGGCTCCCAACAGAGGACTAAAAACAGAATAAAACTTCAAACATTAAAAACTTCTCTAAACAGGGTTGCCTTCAGATGTCTTCTAAAGGTCAGAGAGTTGTTTGTTTCCTTGACATCAGATGGGAGGGCGTTCCACAGGGTGGGCACCACTACCGAGTAGGCTCTCTGCCTAACTCCCTGTAGCTTCACTTCTCGCAGTGAGGGAACTGGCAGAAGGCCCTCGGCGCTGGACCTCAGTGTCTGGGCTGAATGACAGGGCTGGAGACGCTATTTCAGGTATATTGGGCCAAGGCCCCGTGACCTGCAGTTCCCTAGTAGATTTGGTTTATAGGTTTGAATAGGCCACAACTTCATTGGTTACAGATGTGAGTGGTTTGGCTTAGGTACTGGGTGAAGCCAGACTATATCTCAACTCCCGCCTGTCTGCAGGGAGTCCAAATAAGGGTAAATCACCAATAGGGAGAGCCCTATGAGTTACATCAAATTGGGGCACCCTGAAGGGTCCCCACTGGGGTCATGGCATGGCCCTAGCGCATGTCCAGACATTGGAAACAATCCACACACCTCAGATCTCTTTAACAGGATACCCTTAATGAGGAGGGTCAGGCGGAGGCTACAACCCCCCCTCCATCCAAACAAAGGCTTAAAAAGGTAAAGGTAAAGGTACCCCTGCCCGTACGGGCCAGTCTTGACAGACTCTAGGGTTGTGCGCCCATCTCACTCAAAGAGGCCGGGGGCCAGCGCTGTCCGAAGACACTTCCGGGTCACGTGGCCAGCGTGACATCGCTGCTCTGGCGAGCCAGAGCCGCACACGGAAACGCCGTTTACCTTCCCGCTAGTAAGCGGTCCCTATTTATCTACTTGCACCTGAGAGTGCTTTCGAACTGCTAGGTTGGCAGGCGCTGGGACCGAACAACGGGAGCACACCCCGCCGCGGGGGAGCGCACCCCGCCGCGGGAATTCGAACCGCCGACCTTTCGATTGGCAAGCCCTAGGCGCTGAGGCTTTAACCCACAGCGCCACCCGCATCCCTTTAAAGGCTTACCCAATGCCTAACCTCACAAAGTTGTGAAGAATGCTACAAGGTAGACGATGCAGCCAGATGCCTACAAGGAGGACACCAGTCTCTGCCCCCAACAGGACCACTGTGGGGCCTTATGTCCAGCCACAATGCTGCCCATCAACAAAGGTAAGCAGACTCCCTTTATAACCAACAGGTCTAGTTTGTGATCAAAAGGGGGTTGAGTATGCCTGCAGCTGTTTCACCATGATCTTGTCCCATGTAAGTGGTATTTGTGATTGTTTGGTAGTTGGTCCAAGCCAACAGGACCAGTTTATTTAGGAGTTGCTGTACAATTGCCTGGCAGGAACAACTCCCTCGTGTGAAGAAGTATTGACCATTCTAAATTTAAACCTTCTAGATTTAAAAAACCAAGAGGGACAAAGGTTGAGAGGACAAGAGCTGAGCATAAACCTGCAAGAACATGAATGATGGAGAGGCATAGGTGCACCACTCCTACAAGAAGTGCATGACAGAGAGGTAGGGACTCTTGCCACTCATGCCCATCAACACGCAGTCAACATCTGATACATGCATGCAGTTCTATTTTTCTAGAAACAGAGGTACCAGAACTCATCAGGAACTAGGGTTGCCATACATCTAGGAAATCCTGGACATGTCCTCTTTTTTGGGGGGGTGCCCATCTGGGGGGATTTTTTTTACAAGTTATATCAATTGTCCAGGTTTTGGGGGTTTGGTTTTTAATTTTTGAATATTATTTTTTACTTTTTGTGCATGGGAAGCTCTGGGTCATGTTTGGGCTCTAGTGTGGCAGGCCTGGGCTCGGGTTTGGGCTCTGGCTGTGGTGGCCTGGGCTCTGGTTCATGCTTGGGCTCTGGCAAAAATAAAAAGCTCAACAACTACCATGAACACCTCCCTTGTTTTTTTTATAATGGCAATGGCTCCCATCAGAAAGCTGCCGGAACTGGGTTCTGGTGAGTTCCGGCTGGAAGAAAAAAGCTCTGCATGCATACATTTTACTTAACATATATGTGTGTGTTTTCTCTTTACTGGTCTTTTGATAGGTTTGCTCAATAGCAAACCTACATAAGTTTATGTAGACCCAGGTGCTGTGAGCCCATCAACGTTTATCAGAGGCCAGGTACAGCACAAGAATGTGAAAGCACACTACCTCTCAGCCGTAACTTTATTAATACTGGCATTCTTCACTTTTCTGGAGTGCAAATGTCAATCTTGCACCGCAAGGAGAATGAAACAATTCTGTTAAGGAGCTATAGAGAAGTTGCTACCTCTTGCTGGTGACACAGTTACCATGCTTCATTTCAAGTGGAGATTCAAAAGTTAGGGATCGACTGGAAAAGTTTTTCATTTTGCAACTTTTCAAGGTTAATCAAGCTGTCAGAAAGAAATTGCAAATACATGTGCCTGCGCTGAGCAGTACAAATGTGCAATCACAGCAGGAAAAGGAATACGTTTTCCACTTGGTTGCAATGCATTTATCGAGAGAGTTCTCAAGGAAAATGGTCTGTAACTTAGATACAGTTTGGAGTCATTTATAAAAATAGCTACAGACTCTTCCTATCATGTTGTTAATGCTTTTTCCAAAATATGGCTTTGTAAGGACATAAACTAGGTATGAACTTGTAAAGAAGAGAGCTATGTAAGTCATATTTTCTGGCTGTATATCATTTTCTTGATTCAGCCCACAGTCTGTTGTGCATCTCGGAGGAAATCGGTCTGAGTTGCACATATGACACCAACAATTGCTCATCTAATTGGGCATACAAGTGCCCTTCAATGTGGTTTAACATTCATAAAGATTGCAGAGCTATTCAATACCAGATTGCATTTAGCTCTCCTCAGCTGAAAAAGTACAGGTAAAGTGTATGTAAATTGTTTGTTTCCTGCAGAAGATCTTTCAGATAAGGATGCTACCAAGTCTAAGAGGGGGTTAGGTTAAAGTAGGAATAGGTAGGTTAGAAAGTCTAAGAAAAAAATTATTCACGTCGTTTCTTTCTCAAAAAAAGAAAAAAAAACCCTGTTTGTTGAAAATAAGAAATACAATATAAACACTTCTTAAAAAGATTAATCTGATAGCAATAATAGATACAATCACACAAGTTCAATTTTGTTCTATAGCAATCTTGGTTTCTAAGGCTTTTATTAACATCAAATAGAATTATTGTTCTGATGACCTTCTGCCAGTCTATAAAGTTTTGAATAAAAGCTTACATATGAAATACTGGTCAACAATACTAGGTAGATCTTGTCCAATTTTTTTTAATGCATTAAATGAGGCTACACTTAACAATAGATTTGCATGACCATCTTCTGACTCCATGCTCATGTGGAACTTTATGGCTTAAAATGTATGAGAAAGCCATTTCAGCAAAACTTATGCTCATGATAAGGTGCAAAGGGAAATTTAAAAGGGGAAAAAAATCAAAAGCTCATAGAGAAAGGGCCTTCTCTGTGTTTGCACTGAATTCCCAGCAAAGCTGTGTTCTCCCAAGCCCACATTCCCTGCATGTTCACACTCTTTTCTCAATGATAGTCAAAGGTGACTATGGGGTACAGCGCTCATCTCACTTTTCAGGACAAGGGAGCCAGCATTTGCCTACAGACAGCTTTCCGGATCATGTGGCCAGTATGACTAAACAGCTACTGGCACAACAGGACACCGTGATGGAAACCAGAGTGCACAGAAATGTAATTTACCTTCCCGCTGCAGCAGTACCTATTTATCTACTTGAACTGGTGTGCTTTTAAACTGCTAGGTTGGCAGAAGCTGGGACAGAGCAACAGAAGCTCACCCCGTCATGGGGATTTGAACCGCCGAGCTTCCAATCAGCAAGCTCAAGAGGCTCAGTGGTTTAGACCACATTGCCACCTGCTCCCTTTACACAAAATAGAAGATGGCAGGTTCCTCAAAGATATGCTCTACCGGGAGCTGGCTTCAGGCACCAGGTCCATTGAGAGACCAACTGTGCTTTACAAAGATATCTCCAGACATGACATGAAGGTTGACAGCATCAACCATGCATTGTGGGAATCCCTTGCAGATGACTGCAGTGTGTCTGGAGATAGGCAGTCAAGTCGTGTATCCATAGCAGTGAGCAGAGATTACATGACTGCTGGGAAGAACACAAAGAGAAGAAATGCCATGGTGCATTTGCAACAGAACACACGGTCGCCTTCACCTGCCTCAGCTGCAACAAAACATGTATCTACTGCATTGGTCTCTGCTGTCACAACAGGCACAGCAACCTTCTAAGAGCTTCACCTGCAAAGGCACACCCCTCCATTGTCTCCTGAGACAGACAGATGCCAACAAAGCATGAGACTGGCAAATCATATGCTTAGAAATATGGTACTTAGATAAAGAGTTTCTGAAGGTCAAGGTATTTATAGAACTAGAAACCTTTACATTTATTATCTGTAATAATAGAAAGAACGTGGTTCGTGATTGAATAACAAGACTGAAAAGCATTTTTCCATTGGAATGCTTTGTTAAAAGGGCATGACTATCGAATAGCAATTGGGGAGCAATCCTATGGGATGAGCAACTGACTGTGGCCAGGTCATAGCTGTCAACTGTCCTTTATTTGGCGGGAAAGTCCCTTATCCCAGCGCCGTGTCCCGCTGCTGTCCCTTATTGATGATGTCCCTTAAATTTCCTGGGTTTTAAAGGAAGCAGCTCTTCTCCATCCCTCCCTGTCAGCCAGGGAGGAGGGAGGTTCCAACTGTGTTGCTTGGCTGCGTTGCTCACTCAATAAGGAGTCTAAGAACGACTGGGGGTGGAGCTTGCATGCCTTGTGCTATCAAATCGGCCATGTTGCCTGGGGATTCGCCTTTGATAAGCACTTCCCAGCGGAGAGGAGACGGTAGTTTTCCTTGCTGCATCCCCTTTGCTGGGTTGCTGCACTGTGTGAACCATCACTTGAGGCCTTGTTTGGCTGCTGGCTGGGCTTTCTGCCTTTGGCTTGGAGGGGCTCAGAAGTTGAACATACCTGCGTTCGGAAAATCCCTTATTTTGGCTGCTGATCCCTTATTTTTGAGGCTGCTGGTCCCTTATTTTCAAATCTGTAAGTTCACAGCTATGAGCCATGTTCAGCTGGTGTTATGTCCCCAACCCTGGTTCAGCTGAATATACACTAGTGTGACTTGCTCATCCTAGCTTAGATGGGGTTCAGATGGCTCAGCTGAAGCTGGTGTAAGCCCCCTCCCCCAAATTAGGTGTTTTGGGGGTGGAGGGACAGGAGTGGGGGCTGTGGGGGACTTGGGCTAGATCCTATGCCATTCAGTTTGGCTATGTTACCTGGTGTAAAACACTACTTTAAGGGCTTGTTTTCCCTTTGCCAGCTTTAGAGAGAGTAGCGACAACATCTTGCCTTCAGAACTAAAGAGAATTAGGGAACGCCTGTTGTATTATTTGTGAAACCAACCCTAGGTTATGTTCCCAACTTATTTCCATGTCAGTTCTGCAGCGCAGAAACAGGAACTGCTAGGGAGATAGACAGAGATATTTTGGGCCCCAACTACGCTGGTGAAACTAATCTATGTAATAATAGCTCCCCAGGTTACATAGGCATTTCTCATTGGAACACTAATCCCGTCTTCGCTGTAAATCTGCCTTTATGATCTGACGGAAGAGAGCGTCACACCTCTTTAAACATTACCTTTCTTTTATCAGTACAACAATATCAATTATCCAGATCGCTACCATGTACAGAAAGGAAAACTTAACTGTGGCTTTCCTGATATTGAACTCCCCAGTAGCCACACCACTGCAATTAAAGCTTATTTTTAGCATAATTTCTTTAACTATGGTTTTATGCAAAGGGCACGTTCAGACTAGACAGATATGGAGCCTCAGCACACTGACACCTGTAAGACACAAAGAAAGATACGAGATATATATGATAAGAACCATGGCTTATGAAAATAGAAGCTATTCCGGATTTTTTTTTACATCTTGTTTTCATGTGTTGACAAGTGGTTTCTGATTATTTCAGGAAAAGGTAGGCTGCTGTACATACACATATTTCACGTGGTATAGTCCTCTTGGCAGACTGTACCACCTCGGTTTCACCTGGGAATCATTTGTGCAAAACAGTCCCGAGTGTGGGGGAGGGCAGGTCAAAGGGCAGGTTCAGATCCATCTGCCAACCAACTGCAAAACTGGATCTGTGGAAAGAGAGCCTTCAATTTCCTTGCATTCGTTCCTTAGGCAGCCCTGTTTAGGGAAGCTTTTAATGTTTAACAGACCACTGTACAGTGGTGCCCCACAAGACGAAATTAATTCGTTCTGCGAGTTTTATCGTTCTACGAGTTTTTTCGTCTTGCGAAGCACCAATGTGTATTGACGGTTTCCCATAGGAATGCATTGGCGGTTTTAAAAAAAAAGGCGCAAGACATTTCGTCTTGCGAAGCAAGCCCATAGGGAAATCTGTCTTGCGAAGCAACTCAGAAAACGGAAAACTCTTTCGTCTTGCGAGTTTTTCGTCTTCCGAGGCATTCGTCTTGCAGGGCACCACTGTATTTTAATACTTTGTTGGAAACCGCCCAGAGTGGCTGGGGAAACCCAGCCAGATGGGTGGGGTATAAATAATAAATTATTATTATTATTATTATTATTATTATTATTATTATTAGTGATCTTTACAGTTTCTCCCTCACATTTCCCCTGAAGCCACAGAAGGGATGGAGTGGGATCATGCACATTGTCCCAGTCCTCAGCATCAGGGTACATCTGGGCAATGCACAAAATGCTTCTATGCTCAGTGTCATATCTCACAAGTGTCCCAGAAAAAACAGGATATCCTTTTTTTCTGACAAGAGCATGGCACTGTGATCTCACGTGATTACATGCAAGATCTCGCCCTGGGAAAAAGCATTTTATTGGGGGGGGGGGGTCATGCTCATGCGGCACCCCAAACTGTGTGGTTTTGAGTGCCATGAGAGCACAACCATGATTTTGTGTGGGTGACATGACTCGGGCGGGAGCATGGACAGGAAGATGAGTGCCCCGGGGGCCCAACATGTTGGAAGGTATGCAGTGTTACTGAGAAAAGTGGTCTATGCGTCAGAAAACGCACATGTGATCAATAGGTTGCAGGTGATGAACGTCGCTCTCAGTTTTAGAAAGGTTCCCTGTGGTTTTGTCATGGTTTTGAACAAGGCAGGCTTTGAAGGAAAAGACTGAGATGATACCACTTAGGTATTCCAGGAAGGAGGCTGAGGCCTAAAGGGTTAATGGTGAATGGGTAGAATTATTTTAGAGAGTGGTTGCTTTAGATGTGGAAGAAGAAGAAGAAGAAGAAGAAGAAGAAGAAGAAGAAGAAGAAGAAGAAGAAGAAGAAGAAGAAGAAGAGTAGTAGTAGTAGTAGTAGTAGTAGTAGTAGTAGTAGTAGTTTGGATTTGATATCCCGCCTTTCACTCCCTTTAAGGAGTCTCAAAGTGGCTAACATTCTCCTTTCCCTTCCTCCCCCACAACAAACACTCTGTGAGGTGAGTGGGGCTGAGAGACTTCAAAGAAGTGTGACTGGCCCAAGGTCACAACAGCTGCAAATAAAACATTTTAAGTGTGTTTTAAGTGCAATATACAATGTGACACTAGATGGCGATGGTGAGCCTTATGGAAAATTCAATATATTTTTTAAAAAACGCTTTAAAAAAAAAGCATTTTCAGAACAGTTTTTAGATGTGTGTGGATTTCACCTTGGTTTCCTCTAAGGTCAACTTCCTTTGGTGCTGAATTGTCCTTCATATATGCAGGGGCTTCTCCCTGTTTTAACCAAAAGCTATTGCTCTGTAATTTAAAGCTTTTAAACAGATAGATCAAAGAATTACTTTTCTGCTTCTTCCAGACTTGCTTTAAAATATGTGAAAACTGTCACCATATTCCCCTTTAATCTTTTTTTCTTTGGGGCTAAACATACCCAATTCATTTTATGTTTTGTTCTTAGGATTTTTCTTCCAGATCCTTTATCATCTTTATGACTCTGGTTTGAATCCTTTCTGATTTGTCAACATCCATTGAGTTTCCATTCATTTTGTGTATGATCATGAAATTTATACTTTATGGGCAAGATGCCACAAACTTTCTTTTCTCTGACCCATGAAAGAAACTGTTTTGTTATAGTACAAAATGATATATCCCTATCTAATTGAATCAGCATAATCTATATGTTTATTATTTTTATTACAGAACTAGCATCGTGTGTTATGTTATACTGAGTAAAAATATCTATTGAAGATACACAGAATATGTAATAATTTAAGTACATTTTATTTATCTACCTACTTTATATCCTGCCTTATAAACCGGCAGACCCACAAAGCTGCTTACAAAAAAGCCAATGAATTAATCAGTTATTAACCAGATAAACTGTTCACTCATTTATTTATGACAAACTTAACGAGTAGGCTGTTATTATTTATGTGCATTACAAATGTGTAACAATTGCACAGACAATCTTAATGTGTTATTTCTATAAAACGTAACATGTTATAACACCATATTACAGTATACAATTACTATAATATTTTCTGTTGTATTTATAAGCATTTTGCAACATACTGTAATATTTTCTATGGCTTTTATAAGCATTTTGCAAATCAAAGGAGAAAAAGAAAGAAAAATAGAACAATGCAAGAAAATTAATTATGAAACAATAAAGTAATGTCTATAAAACACTCTGGAATTTAAGAGATTAATCATAAATTCATGTCAGCAGCACAGCAGCTAAAAGTTTTCATTCCTAGGCAGCTGCCAAACTTGAGTCTCCCATTCTTAGGTGACTGGGAGCCAGACATCAGTGACCATTAATTAACCCATATTTTGGGACTACAGTGGTAGCTCGGGTTACATACGCTTCAGGTTACAGACGCTTCAGGTTACAGACTCCATTAACCCAGAAATAGTACCTTGGGTTAAGAACTTTGCTTCAGGATGAGAACAGAAATCGTGCTATGGCGGCACGGCAGCAGCTGGAGGCCCCATTAGCTAAAGTGGTGCTTCAGGTTAAGAACAGTTTCAAGTTAAGAACGGAGCTTTGGAACGAATTAAGTACTTAACCCGAGGTACCACTGTAAAACATTGACATTATTAAATAATTGGAAAAGCCTGCACCCCCAACAGCACATTAAAACATAATAAACTCAGTTGAGAGATGAGAGCCAACACATGGAATTGTGCCTGCTATTTACTAGCAACCATGGAAGTGGCACTGTGGGTTAAACCACAGAGCCTAGGACTTGCCGATCAGAAAGTCGGCGGTTCGAATCCCCGTTACGGGGTGAGCTCCGGTTGCTCGGACCCAGCTCCTGCCCACCTAGCAGTTCAAAAGCACGTCAAAGTGCAAGTAGATAAATAGGTACCGCTCCAGCGGGAAGGTAAACGGCGTTTCCATGTGCTGCTCTGGTTCACCAGAAGCGGCTTAGACATGCTGGACACATGACCCGGAAGCTGTACGCCAGCTCCCTTGGCCAATAAAGTGAGATAAGCGCCGCAACCCGGTCATGACTGGACCTAATGGTCAGGGTTCCCTTTACCTTTATGGAAGTAATATAATATTAGCATGATACATTCCCAGAAGATTCTTCTGATCAACAGGCATCACTGGCATATCTTGTAGTGGTCACGAAGGCTGTTTCTTCATGTGCTGTAGAGGGAAATGAGAGGCCGGTGTGGCTTGTCAACCTGGGAAGGTACCCTTGTGGCAGCTAGACTGGTTTCCGATCACAATTCAAAGTGTTGGTGCTGACCTTTAAAGCCTTAAATACCCTCAGCCCAGTATACCTGAAGGAGTGTCTCCACCCCCATCGTTCAGGCCAGACACTGATGTCCAGCTTCAAGGGCCTTCTGGAGGTTCCCTCACTGCAAGAAGTGAGGTTACAGGGAACCAGGCAGAGGGTCTTCTTGGTAGTGGAGCCCGCCCCGGGGAACACCCTCCCATCAGATGTCAAAGAAATAAATAACTGTCTGACGTTTAGAAGACATCTGAAGGCAGCCCTTACGGAAGTTTTAAATGACTGATGTTTTAATGTATTTTTAATCTCGTGTTGGAAGCCGCCCAGAGTGGCTGGGGAAACCTATCCAGATGGGCGGGGCACAAATAAACTGTTGTTGTTGTTGTTTAGAAGGAAAACTCTGACCTTAAACCTCTGAGACTTTGCAGCTATACTCATTAATGAAGAAGGCTTCAGGAGTAAACCCAAAGGAAATACAGTGGTGCCTCGCAAGACGAAAAGAATCCGTTCCGCGAGTCTCTTCGTCTTGCGGTTTTTTTCATCTTGCGAAGCAAGCCCATTAGCAGCTTAGCGGATTAGCGCTATTAGCGGTTTAGCGGCTATTAGCGGCTATTAAAGGCTTAAGGGATTAGCAGATTAGCTGCTAAAAGGCTATTAGCGGCTTAGCGGGCTTAGTGGATCAGCTGTTTTAAGCGGCTTAGCGATCAGCTGTTTTAAGCGGCTTAGCGATCAGCTGTTAAGCGGCTTAGCGGCTTTGGAAAAAGGGGGGGAGGGGAAAAAGCCCCGCAGGAACTCGCAAGACATTTTCGTCTTGCGAAGCAAGCCCATAGCAAATTCGTTTTGCGAAGCACCTCCAAAACGGAAAACCCTTTCGTCTAGCGGGTTTTCCGTCTTGCGAGGCATTCATCTTGCGGGGCACCACTGTATCTTTACCCTCTGCCTTGTGGGATATCTTCTGGAGAAGAAAAGGCTAATGAGTAACTCAACACAAATCTGGTGTGGAGTCCCTAAAACGGTTGGACGGTGTCTTCTGGCAAGTCCTGCAACCCAGGTGGTGCAAAACATATTGCTTTCCTTTTCTTTGGACCACATCTGCAAACCTGAGAGGGGATGGGGTCTTGTCATCTGGACTGGCCAGGACTCTGCAGGTTTGCAGCCTGCAGAAGCCACTTCAGTGCTGCTAACAAAGCAAAAATAATGTGGGAGGCAGCAGTTACGGGTCTCTACAGCCACAGCAGGTGCTGTGATTCTCCCGCGGTTTGACTTCACCCCCTGAGGTGCACTCCATTGTCTCTCAAGACAGAAGGATGCCAACTATAATAGACAGGAGCTTATAATCTAAAATAGAAACCACTGAGAGAGAAATGAGAAAGGAATGTGAGCAAATGTGGCAAATCTAACACGTTTCAGATGAAAACCCTGAAAAGAGGCAAAGTGTAAAAATCAAACATATGCGTATTATTAAAATGTTGTATCTAAAAATACCTAACTCTTCTTTATCAAATAATAAAAAATAGTCTCAAGAAGCTGCCTGCATTGTTTCTAATAATTATCCTTTCCCCAAAAGCAAAGGGAAGAGAAAAGAAAGGCTGTTTTCTCATTTTGCATATTTACCAATGGTGTGGAGTGGGAAGCGGAGATATCCTGGCTCCCTCATCCAGAACACGGGTGTTAGAAATTGTGTATTGAAAGACGTGAATATGCCTTGGGTGGTCCACTTACCCTTTTGCTGAAAAAAAATATTGCCAGCATTGATGACACCTAGTGCAATTAGGTGGGTTGTTTTCAAAGCTGTATCTATCAGAGTCCATATTTTAAAGGAAGGTTTAATTGGCTCCCATTGGTTCTTAACTGTGAATACCATCAGTTCTAATTGTCTGATGTTTCCCCTCTCCTTCCACCTTGAACGATACATTTTACTGCTCAGAACACTAAACTGACACCTTTCCAGACTAAATGTCTCTGAAAGCCTTTCATCATGTACAGCTCTCGTAAAATAAAATCAAAAAGGAAGGAAGGAAGGAAGGAAGAAAAAAACAGCACCTTCTTATGGAATATTGAATGCTTTGAAAAATATTGCTTTTCCTTTGTGCTTAGAATAAATTGTTCTCTTTCAATTGCTCATCTCAGTATTTTTAGTATTGGTCACTTACTCCACAGTTTTCAAATAAATAAATGTAATTAAAAATATTGTTTTTCTGTCTGTTCTTTTTGGTGAGGAGTCTTGGTAAGAGTTGAAATGAAACTATAATTGTCTCCAGAAGAGAAAAAAGCAGGCAATAAAGTTAGCATTTTCTACTGCATTTTTTAACCCCTAAAAGGAAAATGCTTTAAGCCTGATTTGGCCGGTGGAGACTCTGTCAATAGGCTGCCATCCTAAACAACAGCTACTATATTATATTTTCTTTTCTCCTCTTCCTGTAGCCTATCTTTTGCCAAATAGTTTCAGGACAGATTACAAAAAATATCATGATTAAAAACAAATACATTTAAATTCTAAAATTAAACCACAAAGAAACTGCACCAAAATAAAAGCAGTTTACAACAATGCTGGAAAAGGTAAGTTATCCACTCAAGTGTGAGGTCATTTGACAACCTAGCGGCCATCACAGAGAAGGCCCTTTTTTTAACCTCTGAGGGTGGTGGCACTATCGATAGGGCCTTCTCTGTTTATTTTAACACTCAGAAAAATTGATGCAAGAGGTGGCACTCTTTCAGTCATTTGTGGATTTATATCTCAGTGTTAACACCTTAAATCCAGCTCCATAGCAAAATGGCAGCCAGTGCAGATTTTTAAAGACCGGTGTAAAGCGTGTTCTCCAATAAATGAGAGCACGTGTTGCGGTGTGGGCCACCGGGCCAGGCCTCTTGTTGCCAGGCACGTTAATAGTTGTTGCCTGGCATTGTGATTGGATAACTGGGTTGCTGGGGCAAATTGTATGTTGCAAATTGGGTGGGTGGGACCATAGTCTTTAAATATTGGTGCACTCTAGTTTCTCTTTCTCGTTGCAGAGTGCATCGGATCACCCGCCCACCTGCCCTCTTTTCCGGTTGACCTTGCTTTGCCTGTCATGGGGTCGTCTGCTTTGGCGCAGGGGCCTAGTAGGAATTTTGCCATTTGGTGATTGGCTGTGCCATTTGGTTTTTGCCTACTACTCAACAATTCATAACAACTTGTAAGGTTGCGGTTAGGCATTGGTTATAATATGCTGGTGGTAGAGGGGTCAGGATAGGCTGAGCCTGCCCCTCCTATTGCACTGAAGGGAATTCCGTTAAAGGAATCCTGGGGCTTGCCACGATTTCGTCCAATCCCTGTCATGGGACCAGGGCCGCCCAATCCCTGTCATGGGAATCCTTGTCATAGGACCAGGGCCGGCAAGCTTTCGGGGAGCTGCTGGGGTGAGCGGCGTGGATCCGACGCTTAGCTCAAAGGACCCCCAAGTTTGACTTTCCCTTCTACAGGCTACAGATCGGACCTCGGGATGTCAGTTCTGTCCCAGGAGGGGGGACAGATAGTCATAACCAATGTCTAAACAACCACTCACTGATTTTGTATTTTAATAAAGTTGTGGTCAAAACAGTGCCCAAAAAAACCAAAACTAAAATTACGTGTTATGTGTGAAGTTATTTGAGAGGTGGCCTGGGGACCTACACACGCAACAGGCCAGAGACACAACAGTAGCCTCACTGCTGCACTCTGCACTAGCTGCAGGCTCTGAACTGTCCTCAAGAGCAACCCCGTGTACAGCAAATTTCAGAAGTTCAACGTTTTTCCTTTCCACATTTTGTCCTCACAACAACCCTGTGAAGCAGATGAAGCTGAAAGGCTCTTACGGGATCTCAGACTGCTCCATGAGATCTTATGAAAGCCTCCAGGGCTGTGTGAGAGCCTCTCAGGGCCCAGTAAGTAAGGCAAAGAGCTTTGAAGCTCTTTCTCTGCCAGGAAAACCACTGTGGAAAGAGTTTCTAAGCTCCCCACCTTGCATGCATTTAATTTATGTGATTTCACCAAGCGCGCAAAAGCTGAGATTGTGCATGTTAAATGTGCGTAAGTTGTGAGTCAAGTGTAACTGGATTTTCTATCAACTGAAGCTTCTGAACTATATTTACAGGAAGCAGATTTCCAGAGCAGAGATAACTGTGGGCAGCTAAAGAAATGATGGTAATTTTTCGATGCATTTGGACCAATTTGCATTCTAAACTAGGTTGTTATGAACTCCTGTGACATCCCTACCAGTGACTGGAAATATTACCGCAAGGCCATGTCACTTATTTATCATCCCAAAATGTTAGAAGAAAGAAGAGGGATACAATGAGATGCTTGTTCTCACAGTGGCGGCCCAGCGGCAGCTGTAAATGTCTGGTACCAGTCAGAGTGCTCATTTGTTACAGTTAAGGGGACAATAATCTCAAGTGAGAAAGTCATAAAAACTGTCTGGCATCAACTAACGCATGAATGCTCCAGAATATGTAGTTATGTAGTTCATATTCCTATTAGTAAAGACCTGTTGCTCATACTAAGTGAATGGAATTACCAAATACAGTGGTGCCCTACAAGACGAATGCCTCGCAAGACGGAAAACCCGCTAGACGAAAGGGTTTTCCGTTTTTCAATGCGCTTCGCAGGACGAATTTCTCTATGGGCTTGGTTCGCAAGACGAAAATGTCTTGCGATTCTTGCGATTTTTTTCCGCTCCCCACCCCCTTTTTCTAAGGCACTAAACTGCTAATAGCCTTTTACCAGCTAATCCGCTAATCCCTTAAACCTTTAATAGCCGCTAATAGCCGCTAAACCGCTAATAGTGCTAATCCGAAAATCCGCTAATAGGGTTGCTTCACAAGACGAAAAAACCGCTAGACGAAGAGACTCGCGGAACGGATTCTTTTTGTCTTGCGAGGCACCACTGTAGAAGCTTATATAGAAATTTGGACACCTTAACTTTCCATTTATTATATTGAGCTTTTGAGTTAACTAATATCCTTATTTATTTATTTGTTTGTTTGTTTGTTTAGTGTTTCTCCAACTAAGCAACCATTACAACATTCTGAATCAGTATTCTCCAAACTGTCATTTATCATCTACATCAGCCTTCCTGCACCATTTGTCTTCAGGTGTTTTGGACTACAATACACATCTGTCAGGGACATGGGTGGCGCTGTGGGTTAAACACAGAGCCTAGGGCTTGCCGATCAGAAGGTCGGCGGTTCGAATCCCCGCGACGGGGTGAGCTCCCATTGCTCGGTCCCTGCTCCTGCCAACCTAGCAGTTCGAAAGCATGTCAAAGTGCAAGTAGATAAATAGGTACCGCTCTGGTGGGAAGGTAAACGGCATTTCCGTGTTCTGCTCTGGTTCGCCAGAAGCGGTTTAGTCATGCTGGCCACATGACCCAGAAAACTGTCTGTGAGATGAGCGCCGCAACCCCAAAGTCGTCCGTGACTGGACCTAATAGTCAGAGGTCCCTTTACCTTACACATCTGTCATGGCTAACTCAGGCTTGAGCCAGGATTACTGCCTCCAAAGGGATATCCTGGTGACATGAAGTCCAAAAATCTTATGAGGTCTCCTGCCTCCTGCACTACTCTGGCCACTTCCAACAACCCTAGAAAAGTGGCCCATCTTCAGGAGAGGACCTGAAGGGACTCATGGATGATATTTCTGACCTTTGGCAGAGGGGGAGGTTGAACTGCCAACCAGTCCTTGGGAACACCAGCATCAAAATGTGCAGGTAGCCTCCTGTAGGTGGAGTGTATGCTTCAAGGCCCGGAGGTACCAGCCTCATCAAAAGAAAGGGGCCTTCTGAGGAGTAAAGGGCCTCTTTGGGGCAGGGAAGCTTGAATTCTGGATCAACCAATTGTAGCTGCGTCTGAGGGAACATGCTACATAAGATCTCAGTATAAGATTGTTAGCTATTAGAACAACACAGATCCTTGTTCTCTGTAACCTAGTTTCTCGTTCCTGCTTCCTACCTACTTCTTAAAACCCAGTGTTTCTGGATTGCCTTGATACCTGACTGCTACCAGACCAAAGTAGAAACCATCTTTCCTGACAATGATGGGGCTGATGGGATTGGGGTTCAAAAACTCTGAAAGGCACGAGCCTGAAGAAGACTGATCTAAATCATGAAATAGAGAGAAAACAGTGGGAGGGACCCATAATAATTGAGCCCAGTATTGTCGGAGGATCTTAAAAAAACTAGAAAACTGAAAAGCACTTCTAAAGATAGCTCACCTGGTTAGAGCGTGGTGCTGATAATGCCGAGGTTGTAGGTTCAATCACTGTATGGGACAGCTACATATTCAGATTGGACTAGATGATCCTTAGGGTCCCTTTCAACTCCATGATTTTAGGATTTTATGAATTGTTCTGTTGTTACCACCATATCATAATAACTTAATAACTTAAGAAGAGTCCTGCTAGATGACTCGATCTAATCTGACATCTTGTCCTCACAGTAGCTAATCAAACACCTAGGGAATGTCCATAGAACAGAAGTACAAAGGCATCTCCATGAATTTGCCTAATCCCCCTTTAAAGCCATCTAAGCTGATGGCCATCACTATATATGGTAGGAACAAATTTCAGTTTAAATTATCCACTGTATGAAGAAGTTGCTCAGCTTGGGAAGGTGGGGTGGCAGGTGAATGAAGGCTGCATCTGGGACAGGAGACACACCTACGTGGTGGTAAATGATGATCTGAGCATCTTCTCCTTTCAGGAATCATGCAAGTGTAGCCCCATCATCTGTGATGGGGGAAAAGACATGCAGAACATAATTTATCGATGGAGGAAAGACCCCTATCTGCTGCTATTGTTGCTAGGGCCTTTTATAGAAGAAGAAGAGAAGAGTTTGGATTTGATATCCCGCCTTTCACTCCCTTTAAGGAGTCTCAAAGCGGCTAACATTCTCCTTTCCCTTCCTCCCCCACAACAAACACTCTGTGAGGTGAGTGGGGCTGAGAGACTTCAGAGAAGTGTGACTGGCCCAAGGTCACCCAGCAGCTGCATGTGGAGGAGTGGAGACGTGAACCCGGTTCCCCAGATTACGAGACTACCGCTCTTAACCACTACACCACACTGGCTCTATTGCTATTGTTGCTAGGGCCTTTTCTACTTGCAACTCTATCTCTTTTTCCCAACATGAGGCTTTCTGTTCCTTGGTGAATGAAGGCAGAGAAGGCAGGTTAGTGTAGAACTGAGGCAGGCTAGATTTTACAAGTGCAGGCTGATCCTTTAGGGCAAATGGGTCACAGCTCCGCTCAACTAGTTACCATCAATTCATGCAAGGGTAGTCTTGACTATCAGCTTTCTCTTCCTTAGTCCCAATGCTGCCCTTGTAGAACTCAGCAGAGAAGAAGATGGGGAGAAAATAGTTCCTCCATTTTTCGGTTGCTATTTACTTAGCTGCTTTTTAAACTAATGCACAAAAGATGAAGTGGCATGAAATTCAAATTGAAAGTGAATGTATGATGAAGAAAGAGACTTGATCGATATGGGTGTCACCTTGAGGGACACGCTAGTCCTTGTAAATCCAATACCCTTTCATGTTAGAGCAACCAGTCTGAAAGATCAAAGAGTGCTTTGTGGTGAGTAAAGGAACCAACTGTGCTCACAAACGTATTATTAAACATGTTGCTAAATGTCCTGATAAAGTACATTTAAGTTACAAAAACAGCAACATAGTAGGTTTTAACAATATCATTGGAAATTAAACTGCAAAGTTATAATTTTGCTGCATTCCTAGAAGTGAGGCAGATTTGTGGCCTACGGTGCCCTGTCTGTACCCCAGTTCATTCATCTAAAGAGGCATGATTGTATCTGAAAATATGGTGGAATTAAGTGCATAAGAATGGGTTAGTTATTAGCAAGGGTTATCTTCTTGTGGGCTGTCTTGTTTCATTCCAAAAGGGTGTAAAGACAAGACTCTTACTGAGTCTTACTGAGAAGGAAAACGTGCAGTTAATATTCTACCCAAGCAAAGGTTGGACCTGCCAAATTCTGTGTATAAATAAGTTTACAACAGATCCCTCCTCTATCCCTCTTGGGGAGACTACATATGGAGAGTATTCAAACATGCAGTTTTACATCTGTAGTTTTAAATGTTGCAGTCAAAAGAATCACAGGAAAAAAATAAGGGAGATATCAGACATGTAACACTCTACCTTCCACCAACAGTATTATTGTTCTACTAGGATACTGATTCTGCAGCTCCATCTTACGTAAGAGACAATTATAAACATTCAGCAGGTTGAGGTCAACTTTCTCTCAGCCATTAGCTTCTATTTATACAGCAAGTTTATATATATATATATATATATATATATATATATATATATATATATATATGTGAATGATCAGGCTTCTTAGCTTGCAACAATGGGGTGCAGATACACGTGAGGAGAGTTGCAAAATGTGTATATCAAGACCGCAAGTGGTGCATGCAGACTGAACAAGGAAAAATCAATCACTCTCTTTCAGAAGATAAAAACGCAGATGGCAGATTGATGACAAACAATGTATAATTTCACAAAATCTGAAAATAGATAATAAAGCCTGGGCATGTGGATACTTTAGAAACACAACTGCAGGGTGGCACATTTGAGAGAGCACATTTGAAAAGCTTGACATGTGTAAAATGAAGAAAAACCTAAAAGCATAATGAAGTCTGATTCTGACATTCTCAGAAATGTGTATTTATATGCTAAGTGGTTAATATGATTAGTATTTATTTCTATTACACGTTTACATCCTTTATATGTAAATTTCATCTTGAATTATTCATCCTCTTAAATAAAATCTTCTTGATGAACTGTAATTAATTGTTCATATTCATTTCTTATTTTCATGCTGAATTTCAATCTTATTGATTCGTTCTCACTCATGTGATCCTTTCATTGACTACACTGTGAGTGATTTCTAGTGTTTATATGAAATGGGAACATCTAGGGAGGTGTTTTTTGTTTTGCTTTCATAAAATCAATCCAACTTTTAGTCCTACCTTTCAGCCTGTAACCCACCCTCCCCACCCTACAAGACAATTATGGTTTGTGGCACTTTTTTTAAAAAAAAATTGTCTGTACCAACCTGGTCTGTTTCATTCCAATTTGATCTGTTAAATCCAAATCCCTGTTTCACTCTCATTGACTATAATGGGGAATCTAAAAAAATGGCTAGAACTATAAAAAGGGAAATTGGTCGGGAAGGAGAAGGCAGCCATGGAAGCATCTCATACTGGAAAGGAAAGGATGCTTGTTGTTGTTGTTGTTGTTGTTTAGTTGTGGCACTTCTGTCCTCCACTTCCTCTCAGCTTCAGGATCTGTCCTTCAAGTGAGCACTCAAGGCTGATTTCCTTAAGAATGGAGAGGTTAGATCTTCTTGCAGCCCATGGGACTCTCAAGAGTCTCCTCCAGCACCATAATTCAAAAGCATCAATTCTTCGGCGATCAATAGAGGCAATAACTCAGTGTGTAAGATGCATTAGGAAGATACAGGGAACTCTTTCTGCTATACAACTCGGTGGCGTCAGGAGAGTAAATGCCTTATAGGCAGTGCTTTTTTCCTTAAAAAAGTGTTTAGGGGTACTCTCATTTTCCTACTTCCCCTCAATGAGGCCAAGCTTAGATTCATAAAATGTTCTGCAACCCCGCAGAACAACCGCACCACTTATAGGAACAATTATTGAGGGAGTGGGGAAGGGGAAATGAGAATTGCCTTGTAACTCAAAGGATAGCTCAACCACGAGAAGAGGCTCATTCCTATGGTTAGACATAGTGGCATAATAGAAACCTGGTTGAGAGAATCACTGAGACCCAGCTATCCCACTCTATAGGAAGGACAGGGAATGGAATAATAGAGGTGAAATCACTCTTCATTAGAGGATATAGAGTCTAATAAGCTAGAAATCAAACAAAGAAGGAGGAGGAGGAGGAGGAGAAGGAGAAGGAGAAGGAGAAGACCTCTCCACAGAATTGTTGTGAGTAGCAAAAATAATGCACCACTCCACCCCTGGCTGCAATCTAAATATCCAGTGTGATCTTGAAGGGGATGATGAATAGTTAAGGCTCCCCTAATTGGGACTTTAGAGTCCCAATAGATAATTTTAATATGTATAATAAAACAATTATTTGATGCAACATTGTGGTCTTCAAGATTCCCAACAGAGACAAAGTCGTGCTGTGTTGTGTTCACCTGCGTAATTTCTGAGTTTAAATTCAAGGGTTGCAACTACCAATTTAAAAGCTAAAGGAACTAATCTTGGGAGAACCAATACAGAAGGATTGATTGGACAATCTTCCGTTGACAAGTAATCCAGAGAAGGAAATTGTTGTGAAATAGCTCTTGAAGACAATTTTTATGGAACTTCCTTTCTGGTATGGACATTCATATCACTCCATAGTTGAAACAGCACTCAGATCTCTGGACCGGTTTTACTGAATGGAAGATAAAAAATGCATCACATATTATTATTGGGTTGTTGTTGTTGTTTTAAAAAAACAACTGCATACATGTATATGAGCTTCCCCAACCACAAGCAGAAATTCTCAAGATCCTTGCATCAGGTGAAAGGCCCAGCATCCTAGGTGGCAATGCTATGACAAGATCCACTGAGATGAGAAGCTAAGGATACAGCTAGATCTCTGGCTCGGTTTTTGGCTCAGCCAAATTTAAGTCTCCAACTCTGGTGTAGCCAAAGATACACTGGTGTAACTCACTTATCCCAGCTCAGCTGGGCTCCTGCTGCTGAATGGGGTTTGGATCTGGTCACATTTCACTCACTTTACCTACACCAGCTTGCTTCACACCAGCTTCTTGTGCATAGGATTTCACTCCTAGTCTCATGGCTGCCAAGCAGAAACCTATGGGCAGTCTAAAAGTTGGATCTGATTGCAACAATGCTATCCACCTTGTGGTTCATAGCAGCTGGTATTCTTTGGTATATAGCCATCATCAGGGGAAGTAACCATGGTTAGGAGCCATTAGTAGCCTTAGGTAAAGGTAAAGGGACCCCTGACCATTAGGTCCAGTCATGACTGACTCTGGGGTTGCTGCACTCATCTTGCTTTATTGGCCGAGGGAGCCGGTGTACGGCTTCCGGGTCATGTGGCCAGCATGACTAAGCCGCTTCTGGAGAACCAGAGCAGCACACAGAAACACCATTTACCTTCCTGCAAGAGTGGTACCTATTTATCTACTTGCACTTTTATCTGTTCAAGAAAATTGGAGATATGAAAGGAACATTTCGTTCAAAGATTACCATAATAAAGGACAAAAGTGGAAAGGACCTAACAGAAGCAGAGGAATTATACCAGAAAGATATGGCTGTCTCGTACACCCCAGGTAGTGTGGTTGCTCACATTGAGCCAGACATCCTGGAGAGTGAAGTCAAATGGGCCTTAGAAAGCACTGCAAATAACAAGGCCAGTGGAAGTGATGGTATTCCAGCTGAACTATTTAAAATTTTAAAAGATGATGCTGTTAAGGTGCTACACTCAATATGCCAGCAAGTTTGGAAAACTCAGCAGTGGCCAGAGGATTGGAGAAGATCAGTCTACATCCCAATCCCAAAGAAGGGCAGTGCCAAAGAACGCTCCAACTACCGCACAATTGCACTCATTTCACACGCTAGCAAGGTTATGCTTAAAATTCTACAAGGAAGGCTCAAGCAGTATGCGGACCGAGAACTCCCAGAAGTGAAAGCTGCATTTAGAAGAGGCAGAGTAACCAGAGACTAAATTGCAAACATGCGCTGGATTATGGAGAAAGCTAGAGAGTTCCAGAAAGACATCTACTTCTGCTTCATTGACTATGCAAAAGCGTTTGACTGTGTTGACCACAGCAAACTATGGCAAGTTCTTAAAGAAATGGGAGTGCCTGATCACCTCATGAATTCTGCATATAAGTTAAATAAGCAGGGAGACAAAATACAGCCTTGTCGTACTCCTTTCCCAATTTTGAACCAATCAGTTGTCCCACATAGAGGTTTCTCAGGAGACAGATGAGGTGATCAGGCACTACAACTTTTGTGAACCTTCTGGAGATTTCAAAATGGCAGCTGGCACCACAGAGAAATCAGAAAGCCCTCATTATTCTTACATCCCTCTTCTTGAAACCCTCTCTTTCTTTTACAGTATCTCTTTTTGCACAACACTTCACCAAACTCAGGCCAAGGGAGGAACTGCACTGGATGCATGGGAACCAACAAATGGTTTAAGGGCCTTAAGGGCTTAAGTCTAGAAAGCTAGACTGCATGGGAACCTGCACAGGAAAGTGCTTCTTGCACAACTTCATCTCATATGACATCAGCCCTAAGCAAAATACAAAGCACACTAACAAACACTGCTCAGAAAAATCCACTGCTGATGTCCTACAGGCTTCTTAAAGGTAAAGGGACCCCTGACCGTTATGTCCAGTCACGGATGACTCTGGGGTTGCTGCGCTCATCTCGCTTTACTGGACGAGGGAGCAAGCATACAGCTTCCGGGTCATGTGGCCAGCATGACTAAGCCGCCACTGGTGAGGCAGAGCAGAGCACGGAAACGCCATTTACCTTCCTGCTGGAGCAGTACCTATTTATCTACTTGCACTTTGACATGCTTTTGAACTGCTAGGTTGGCAATAGCAGGGACCGAACAACAGGAGTTCACCCTGTCGTGGGGATTTGAACTGGTGACCTTCTGATCGGCATGCCCTAGGCTCAGTGGTTTAACCCACAGCACCACCCACATCTTAAGCTAAATCTATTTTTGGTTCGGCTTCAAGTTCCTCTTTCCCTCAAGCCCTTCCACGTGCCTCAGGTCTATCTCTCACAACTCCATCCCTTTTGAGCAATGGCTCCCAGTGTGTCTAGATGTCCCATGTCACTACACTTTTACCTCTCAATACAGGGCATACCATGGGCTCTGTAGATGCAGACTTGCATGCTTGGGTGTCAGGCAGGTGTATGTGTGTCAGCAGGGATAGAAAAGTCTTCTTATCAGAAAAGGAAGAAAATCTCCTTGCAATAGTGTATTTGTTACTCCAGTATGCACACGTATAGTTCTAGAGAATTTTACTGCTTCAAAGCATATTATAATCCACAGGGAATTTAGTTCCTAAAATAGGAACCATTTTAAGTCTCCCTGAAATCTCTGCTAGAAAAACTGAGAGCCGTGTTTTATTGCAGATAGGAAGATAACAATTATTCATTCCCAATACAACCTGTGTATGGAAAATGTATATACACTGTATATGAGATTGTTTTATATGACAAACTGTAATAAAAATTATCTTCAGAAAATTTCAGTTGAACAATACAGTATTTCAGACTACAGTGGTACCTCAGGTTAAGTACTTAATTCGTTCTGGAGGTCCATACTTGACCTGAAACTGTTCTTAACCTGAAGCACCACTTTAGCTAATGGGGCCTCCTGCTGCTGCCATGTGATTTCTGTTCTCATCCTGAAGCAAAGTTCTTAACCCGAGGTAATATTTCTGGGTTAGCGGAGTCTGTAACCTGAAGCGTATGTAACCTGAAGCGTATGTAACCCGAGGTACCACTGTACATATATTTCTATTGTGGGGGGAAATGACAACAAATAACATATATAGGTAATATGGGGGGCAACAAAGCTTAACTCCCCTTTGTGTTCAGTCTTAACTAATAGAAACAGTTTATCAGAAAACACCAATATTTGCAGACTGAAAAGACTAGCCCAATTAAATTAAAATGAGTAAAGAAGAGACCAGCTGCAGAACTGAAGTCTGGTTAACCATATTACCCTAAGTTTGTAGCATTGAAAATTAAATAAATCTAACTTGCTTTACCAGCTATTAATCTTTTTATTGTATGAGTGGGAGGGAGATTAGAATTTATCTTCATTTCTAAAAGAGAGGTTGCTGGTGTGTGTTTTTTTCTTATTCCATCAGTGCCAAGATATAGTAAGCCATCTGTTCTAATCATTTGTGTCTAATATCCCAAGTATAAATAAATAGCCACTGCTTTCATGTTGCACATCAAAATTGTTTTATGGCTTTTAAAATGGTCATGTAATGTGTTCTCATGAGATCTCAGATTCAGGACTGCCTTAAGTAGTAGTGGTATATAAAAGTCAGACATAATGCTGTACATGAATATCATCTGTCTGTCTGTCTGTCTATCACATATATATATCACATATGTGTGTGTATCAACTAAGTGTTACAGAAATAAATTTTCTCAATTGCTGGCATGGGATTTCAACATGCACATTAGGCAATTGGTACAGTTTCCATAGTAATGTCTTGTTTGGTTTGGGGAAGGTGGGGGAATTGCTTCCTTGTTTAACATGGTGACTGGGATTTGCTAGTTCCTCTGGCAGCCTCTGCTGACCCCAACAGATGAGGTCTGAAATGGAGTCTCCCCACCCCCTTGGTTTATCTTTTAGGTTGCACAGAGTTATACCCTCCAAGAAGCAAAAACAGAATGAAATGGTTGGGGCAAAAAATAAAGAGGGGGGGGAAGGGGGGTATAATATAGAAGAGAAGGTCTTAGAGAAGTTTGGCAGGCCACAGACATGGACTTAACAGAATGTAGTGGGCCCAGTTGTAGCCAGGATGAAATCTAGTACAGTGGTACCTCAGGTTAAGAACTTAATTCGTTCTGGAGGTCCATTCTTAACCTGAAACTGTTCTTAACCTGAGGTACCACTTTAGCTAATGGGGCCTCCTGCTGCCACCACACTGCCACTGTGTGATTTTTGTTCTCATCCTGAAACAAAGTTCTTAACTTGAAGTACTATTTCTGGGTTAGCGGAGTCTGTAACCTGAAGTGTCTGTAACCTGAAGCATCTGTAACCAGAGGTACCACTGTACAATATTGATAGAGACGAACACAATACAGTGGTGCCCCGCAAGATGAATGCCTCGCAAGACGGAAAACCTGCTAGACGAAAGGGTTTTCCGTTTTGGAGGTGCTTCGCAAAACAAATTTCCTATGGGCTTGCTTCGCAAGATGAAAATGTCTTGCGAGTTCCTGCGATTTTTTGTTGCTCCCCACCCCCTTTTTCTAAGGCACTAAGCTGCTAATAGCCTTTTAGCAGCTAATCCGCTAATCCCTTAAGCCTTTAATAGCCGCTAATAGCTGCTAAACCGCTAATAGCACTAATCTGCTAATAGGGTTGCTTCGCAAGACGAAAAAACCACTAGACGAAGAGACTCGCGGAACGGATTCTTTTCGTCTTGTGAGGCACCACTGTATAGATTTCCTTGGTCTATTAGGTCTCAGTATGTGTTACTGGGAAGACAGGAGTGCCTGGCGTGCTCTGGTCCATGGGGTCACGAAGAGTCGGACACGACTAAACGACTAAACAACAACAATGAGTTACTGGACATGTCAGTCCAGGAAAATAATACTGCCAACTTTGCAACTCTGTATGGAAACAAAGGATACAAGATCACCTTTGGCAATGCTGTTCTAACTGATACTGTTTCTCTCACATTTAAAAAAATGTGAAGTCTATTATGCAATGCCCTTTCTTAAGTCGGATTACAGTGAAAGGCTGGTTTATTGAATTAGATTGTACAGAGAAAGCAATATAATTCATGGAGGTGCTCACATTATGAATAAAATATGGATTATAGAAGATTATGTTCGCTGCAAGTACACCAGGAGCAACAGCTGCTGCAAGCAGAATGTGCCAAATGAAAGCATCTCAGCCTTACAGCACAATTTGCTTGTTTTTTCAACACCAGATTTCCTTGTTCATACCTATAATATAATCTAAACTAGAAGTACTTTGAGTAGACCACTCTTTTAGGATTACTGTGATACACATCTTATGTCCTGGGTCAATCTTTCCTTCTGCTATTTTGTTTGGGAAGAAAGAAAGAAACAACAAACTTTGGAAACTAGGAAAAGCTGTAAAACTGAGTGACATAAATTGATTCCATCCTATATATTGAAGACTGGACGTCACACTGGATGAGCTATAGAACAAAAGAATGTCGGTTTAAAAACAGTTGTACAATTCACATAGGAATGTTATTTTTCAGGCAATTAAATAAACAGACTGGCATTTGCAACAGTTTTTCATGTAATTAAGAAAACTGTCTTTTAGCAGGATGGTGGTTTAGATATTGTGCTAGCAATCTCTGCTGAGACTGGATTGTGGTCCTATAATTTTAATTAGGACTGTATAAACACTCTGGTAAAATCCCAGATCCCAAACCAATCTAGTCTGATTTAGGGTGACCCAGAATTCAGTTGGAGCAAGTTGGGGCAATCCCAGATTGTCCCAAGTCACACTGAGTCCTCTTGGAGTGATCCAGGATTGGAGCAAGGCAGGGGGAAAGAAGAAGACAGGCCCTGGTTTAGATTGGGGAGGCTGTGTGTAGTCCTAATTTTAGAATGAACTACAGGTGTAGGTTTACCTAACTGGGAATAACAGAGCATAGTAAACAGACTTGGCTGCAACACTTGACACAATTGGGGGAAAGTTCCAGGGCCCAATGGAATTGATGTGGCCTCGACTCCCCTATTTTGGGTTCCTTTGTGGTACTGAAATTATGGGGTTTAGTGAGGTCCAGCTCCAAGGGCCTGCAGTTTAATACAAGTCAGCCAGCTGGCAATATTTGACCAGTCTGATCAATGACAGATTTGAATTTTAACAGCAATGCATACTATTTTTAACTTTTCCCAGTGCCAGTTTCTAGAACAGGCATGCCCAAACTCAGCCCTCCAGATGTTTTGGGACTACAACTCCCATCATCCCTAGCTAACAGGACCAGTGGTCAGGGATGATGGGAATTGTAGTCCCAAAACATTTGGAGGGCCGAGTTTGGGGGTGCCTGTTCCAGAAGAGAGGGTGAAGAATTTAGATTCTGCACCAGATGGAGGCTTCCTCCCTTTTTGAGAATTGCAAGATCTGGTCTGGATAGCTGCTAGCCATTGTATTTCCAAAAATAGAAAGCAGACATTGCTTCTTTGGCCCAGAATCCAAGTGGTATTCAACCAAGTTAGAATATAGGTAAAGGTAAAGGTTCCCCTGCCCATACGGGCCAGTCTTGACAGACTCTAGGGTTGTGCGCCCATCTCACCCAAGAGGCCAAGGGCCAGTGCTGTCCGAAGACACTTCCGGGTCACGTGGCCAGCATGACAATGCTGCTCTGGCGAGCCAGAGCTGCACACGGAAACGCCGTTTACCTTCCCGCTAGTAAGCGGTCCCTATTTATCTACTTGCACCCGAGGGTGCTTTCGAACTGCTAGGTTGGCAGGCGCTGGGACCGAACAGCGGGAGTGCACCCCCCCACGGGGATTCGAACCGCCGACCTTTCGATCGGCAAGCCCTAGGCACTGAGGCTTTAACCCACAGCGCCACCCGCGTCCCAGTTAGAATATACCCCCTTGAAATTAATGAATGTGGTTATTTCAGTGGTTCTACTCTGAGTAAAACTTAGCTGAACACCACTTTATACATGTAATCTCATACCTGTGGTGCCTAGCAGATACTTATTCCATTTGCAATCTCTGTCTCAGAAATGTATCTAAAAAAAACTGACCTCGTGGCTGGCACATCCAGTCTAAACTTCATACATTTAATTGTTTATTTAGTTTTCATTCCATTTCCCAAGGGCTTTGTGTAATATCTTGCTTGATTAACAGTTCTGGAGCATGTGAAAGCTTGCCACTATCTGCGACAGTTTCGATAAAGGTATTGCTCAACTGTGGATTTTGGAATATTTCTCCTGTTATTGATTGTTATTTTAATGAGCATCCTTTACCAGTGCACTACTGTCCTAGAAGGCACAAAGTTATGAAGCACTATCACGTGGTGCAAAATCATTAGAGGGATAACTGCAATTACTCATATGAGCTGAAACAGTATATATGAGATGAGATGAGACTGGATCAATAGTGGAAAAAGCAACAGGCTGAAAACTGAGTCTCATGAGACTTCAGGACTGCCTATGTTAATGCTTACTGTTATTAATGATATGGTAGGTTGTGACCCACTTATGAAACCTGCTTAGAATTATTTCAGGATATGATCTTTATGGTTATGTCAGCTCTAGAATGTAGATAAAGTAACAATACAAAAACAATCTATCTTTGAGCACGAATAGGGAACCTTTCCATCAGCAATGATTGCCCTGAAGTAATCTATGTACTCAACACAGATCTGGAAAGAGAGAGGGAAAAGAGTTAAAAAATAAGAAGTTGTGACTCTGGACTTGGGACCTTACATTTTAAGGCCAGTTTCAAGAGATACAGTGGTCCCTTGGTTCTCAAACTTAATCCGTTCCAGAAGTCCGTTCCAAAACCAAAACATTCCAAAACCAAGGCACACTTTCCCATAGAAAGTAATGGATTAAGCAAAATGGATTAATCCATTCCAGACTTTTAAAAACAACCCCTAAAAGAGCAATTTAACATGAATTTTACCATCTAGCAAGACCATTGATCCATAAAATGAAAGCAGTAATCAATGTACAGTGGTACCTTGGGTTACATACGCTTCAGGTTACAGCTGCTTCAGGTTACAGACTCCGCTGACCCAGAAATAGTGCTTCAGGTTAAGAACTTTGCTTCAGGATGAGAACAGAAATCGTGCTCCAGCTGCGCAGCAGCAGCAGGAGGCCCCATTAGCTAAAGTGGTGCTTCAGGTTAAGAACGGTTTCAGGTTAAGTACAGACCTCCGGAATGAATTAAGTACTTAACCCGAGTTACCACTGTACTCTACTATAAAAAAAGACAGTACTGCAGATGATAAAAATTAAAATAAATTTTCTTCCCTACCTGAACAGATGATAGTCATTGTTTCGATGGGGGGCTTTTATGCATTTCTGCAGTCAAACAATCAATCAATCAGTAGCTGAACTGGGTTCCACACAGTCACAAAAACAAATTAACCGAAAGAGCCTCAAAAACAAAAATGCAAAATAAATAGCAAAAACAAAAGCACCAAACGTAATTCATTCCAAAAGTCTGTTTGACTTCCGAAATGTTTGAAAACCAAGGCTTCTGATTGGTGCAGCTTCTGATTGGTGCAGGCGCCCCCGAAATAATAGCCGACAACCACGTTTGGCTTCCAAAAAAACGTTCAGAAACCGGAACACTTACTTCCGGGTTTTCAGCCTTTGAGTCTTCCTGGATTATGCCTCTCCATGCTGCCACTGAAGAGGATTATTGGTTTGATTTAGGGCTGGGCCCACCTCAGACTCACTGAAGTCTAGAGATTTCAGGGGGAAGGGATTTAGACTGGGGAAGAACAGGAATCCAAGAAAGGGATCAATAGACAGTTCTTCCAATCCAGACATGTAGCACAGCTGGAAAAGTTTCAGAGTCAAGGCCTGATTTAAGGTGTGTTCAGAGGTTTAGGATCAGAGTTTTTCTTTTCCTAGATGGTCTACTTTCCTGGTCCCATTTTCTCCTCACTTGTCTCTACAGCATGTGCAGAAAATTGCCTTCTTGACCACTGGACTCACTAACAATCTTGTCCACTCAGTCCTCTGGAACCTGTAGGATGTAGGAGAAGCCCCTAACTCACAGAGGGTGTGATATCAATCAGCAACACCACCATATAAATATATGGTGAAAAATTAGGAAGAGGGTCTCTAATGCATGTCGTGTTAAAGCTGGGATTGAAGAAGTTGAAGTCTAGTAGCCTAGAATGTCTGAAATGCATGTGAACCAAACCTAGGAATGCAGAATTCCACTTCATGTTTAAATTGCCACTTAAAATATTCATTTTTTAAAAGAAATGAGTATCTTAAACATTTTGCGGGACTAGGCCACCAAGGAGTTAATAGTTCTTGAAACCAGAACTGAAGTAATTTGCTGCTTCTATGGTTCATTTGTATACATAACTGAGTACGCAATTTTCAAAGCAGCAGATAATTATTTTTCATCCAGCCATTTTTGAATTGCAACACATGTTTAAAAGAAAAATAGAGAAAAAATTAACCCCAATGGTTCCCTGACCATTAAAAAAATATTAAATGAATGTTTTCAACATTAAGAGGTTGCTCTCTTTGCAAACTTTTTTTTCGGGGGGATAAAGCTTATGTAGCTGTGCTGTTTTGTATAATAATAATAATAATAATAATAATAATAATAATAATAATTTATTTATACCCCACCCATCTGGTTGGGTTTCCCCAGAGATCTCATGAGCCCTTTTTGTTTAATGAGCAAAGACCAATACGAAATTGCACAAATAAAGTTATATCTCACTGACAGCTGGGGAAAAAAACAAATTTGTTATAAGGCATGTGACACTTAACTACCGTATTTTTTGCTCTATAAGACTCACTTTTTCCCTCCTAAAAAGTAAGGGGAAATGTGTGTGCATCTTATGGGGTGAATGCAGCTGCACAGCTATCCCAGAAGCCAGAACAGCAAGAGGGATTGCTGCTTTCACTGCGCAGCGATCCCTCTTGCTGTTCTGGCTTCTGAGATTCAGAATATTTTTTTTCTTGTTTTCCTCCTCCAAAAACTAGGTGCATCTTGTGGTCTGGTGTGTCTTATGGAGCGAAAAATGCAGTACACTTCTGATCTGCAGGTCAATAATTGATGTAGATTTGAGACTGTGACAGTAATGTTTTTTCCTGTGCAATTTTCTGGCGAAAATCACCCACATCTCATGCCCCCAAAGCTGGGGTTTTTCCATCAGGAGAACCTTGAATGTATCCATAAATTTAGGAGATATAAAAGTTACACTGGAAAACAACATACAACACCTTGGTTCCATTCTGAAATGGATCAAAGAGAGGCATTCTGATAAGAGATCTCAGTCATCTATTTAGGCATTAAAAAAGGTAATTGTTGATGGGTGCAAAAAATGAAGGTCATAACCTGGGATGGAGAAGGAATCTGTTTGCTCTGGATTTTGAAGCAGCCAGAATCAATTTGATGGTCCCAAATTTGCTTACAGATTGGAATGCAGCACCTGATTGCATTACATGCATCTCCAGATTTTGCAGAGCACTTTCAGTGTGCAAAAAGTATGCACAAAAATGTGTATTTTGTGGTTGAAATGCATGCAAAATCTGCATTTTCCATTTTTAAAATGCATTCAAAAGCACCGAAAATCCGTATAGGAAACGTATACATAAATGTGTATATAATGACTTGGACATTTAAAATGTTAACTTTCCATGCACTCTCATAGAATAATAGAGTTTTGAATCTTGTAATTTTGAATCTTGAAACCAAATGAAATATTAACACATACATAAAATAGAATTATAGAGTTGAAGGACCCTGAGGGTCATCTAGACCACCCCCTGCAATGCAGGAATATGAAGCTGTCCCTTATGGGGATCAAACCTGCAAGCTTGGCATTGCCAGCACCATGCTCGAACCAACTGAGCTATCCAGCTATCCAACTAAAAATTAAAAATTAAAGCCATTACACAAAGTGAGAAGGGAACATACTGTACCTGTGGCTGGGTACTAGAGAAAATGATATAGATGAGTTAGGTGAAATTTGAACCAGCTCACTTTCTTCCCTGCTCATTCTCTTAGCTACCACACTGCATCAGCTCTTAAGTTCTATGCATCTTTATGTAGAAGTAAATGCCACCATAGTCAGTGATACTTAGTGGGCAAGCCTATGCCAAGATCCACTGGTATGAGGAAATCAAAATGTGGTGGATCTCTGACTCAACTGGTGATTCTGGGCGTGACCAGCAAGAGGGGAAATAGTAACAACAACAACAATTCATTATTTATACCTCACCCATCTTGCTGGGCTTCCCCAGCCACTCTGGGTGGCTTCCAACAAAATATTAAAATGCAGTAATGCATCAAAGATTAAAAGCTTCCCTAAACAGGGCTGCCTTCAGATGTCTTCTAAAAGTCAGATAGTTGTTTATTTCTTTGACATCTGGTGGGAGGGTGTTCCACAGGGCGGGTGCCACTACTGAGAAGGCCCTCTGCCTGGTTCCCTGTAACTTGGCTTCTCGCAGTGAGGGAACCACCAGAAAGCCCTCGGCGCTGGACCTCAGTGTCCGGGCAGAATGATGGGGGTGGAGACGCTCCTTCAGATATACTGGACTGAGGCTGAATCTTAAGCCTGTTTAGCTTGGTCATGTAACCTGGCAACCCAACACAGAACACTTTTTAAAATACTTGTTTTATCCCCTGCTGGGTTTAAGCAGAGCAGCTCCGTTGCTGAATGAAGCTTGGATATGGTGTTACCAGCTTAACTTACACCAGCTTGATTTAAACCTGTTTTGGGGGGACAGGAGGCGGGCAGGTGTGGAGGATTCCCTGGTCCTGAATGGGGTAACTGTGCCCCTGAAGGACCAGGTGCGCAGCCTGGGAGTCATTTTGGACTCACAGCTGTCCATGGAGGCACAGGTCAAATCTGTATCCAGGGCAGCTGTTGATCAGCTCCATCTGGTACGCAGGCTGAGACCCTACCTGCCCACAGACTGTCTCGCCAGAGTGGTGCATGCTCTGGTTATCTCCTGCTTAGACTACTGCAATGCACTCTACGTGGGGCTACCTTTGAAGGTGACCCGGGAACTACAATTAATCCAGAATGTGGCAGCTAGACTGGTGACTGGGAGCGGCCGCCGAGACCATATAACACCGGTCTTGAAAGACCTACATTGGCTCCCAGTATGTTTCCGAGCACAATTCAAAGTGTTGGTGCTGACCTTTAAAGCCCTAAACGGCCTCGGTCCAGTATATCTCAAGGAGCGTCTCCACCCCCATCGTTCTGCCCGGACACTGAGGTCCAGCTCCGAGGGCCTTCTGGTGGTTCCCTCACTGTGAGAGGCCAAGTTACAGGGAACCAGGCAGAGGGCCTTCTCGGTAGTGGCCCCACCCTGTGGAACGCCCTCCCATCAGATGTCAAAGCGATAAACAACTACCTGACATTCAGAAGACATCTGAAGGCAGCCCTGTTCAGGGAAGTTTTTAATATGTGACATTTTAGTGTATTTTTCATCTTTGTTGGAAGCCGCCCAGAGTGGCTGGGGAAACCCAGCCAGATGGGCGGGGTGCAAATAAATTATTATTATTATTATTATTATTATTATTATTATTCCAACTTCCAAGAGATTGTGATCTACTCCCACTATAAAAACACTGGCAATGATCTACCCATTGGATTGACCAAAGTTGTTGAGCTTTGTTGGGCGAGCCTTCACCAAAGTTGTTGAGCTATCAGGATCACCCGATCAACCAGAATCGAACAGAAACACCCCACGATCAACCAGTAGATCATAATCGATCAGTTGGTCATCATCTGCTTTACACCATCTTCCTGTGCATGGGATTGCTCCGTAACTCTCAAGATACTCTGCACACAATTGTAGCCAGAGAACTGTTTCTTTTACCCTGCACTAGAAATAATTACCTTGACATCAGCTAAAGGAACAAAAATGCATTCAAGGAAGATAGATACTTCTTGGTGCTAATGCTTTTGGTACTGCCTTCATGTTGAAACAGTGTGTTAATTAACCTGGATTTAATAAAAGCAAATTTGTTTTATTAATGTGTGCTGATATAATAGGAAAGCTAATTTACTTGATATTAACACTAACATTGTAGGGGAAAGGCTCATCATTAAATATATCCCAAGACAGTCTTTGGGGCCTAAATTTGACATTCTTAAACAGAACAGGGTGGCTCACTTCTTGAAGGAAAATATTGCTGCCAATAAGGCTTAATCCTAAATATAGTTTGTAACTCGGTGGTATGCCATATATAATAATGCGTGCTTTGCATACTATGCATGCAAAAAGCCCCAGGTTCCACCCTTAGTATCTGCAGGTAGGTCTGGAAAAGACTTACAGAGTCTGTTGCCAGTCAACCAAGGCAAGGAATAGCCAAAATGATGCCTCTCAGTTGCCTTGGACGTTAAGTCCCATCAGATCCAGTCAGGAAGGCCAGTGGTGGTTATTTCTTTGATTTATTAGTCACTTGAACCCAAATGGTTCCCAAGCAACTTAGGTTAGGTATGGCAGAGGTACAGTCCACAATATCTAAAGAGCACCACATTAGATAGCCCTGTGGACAATGCTGAACTAAGTGGATCAATGGCCTGACTCAGTATTAGACAAATTCCTATGTTCTTTTACTAACAAAGGTGAATCTCTACATACATGAAAGGACAGAGTATGATTTGCATCTCTGCTGCACAGACTGCTGCTGTGAGATTTTTATTGTTTCTCAGTAAAGTTAGTACAAGGGATGTGGGCGGTGCTGTGGTGTAAACCACTGAGCCTTGGGCTTGCCAATCGGAAGGTTGGCGGTTTGAATCCCTGCGACGGGGTGAGCTCCTGTTGCTCAGTCCCTGCTCCTGCCAGCCTAGCAGTTTGAAAGCATGTCAGAGTGCAAGTAGATAAATAGGTACCGCTCCAGCAGGAAGGTAAATGGCATTTCCATGTGCTGGTTTGGTTTTGCCAGAAGCGGCTTAGTCATGCTGGCCACATGACCCGGAACAACTGTCTGCGGACAAACGTTGGCTCCCTCGGCCAGTAAAGCGAGATGAGCACCACAACCCCAGAGACGTTCGTGACTGGACTTAACTGTCAGGGGTCCTTGATCTTTTTTAAAAGTTAGTATCCAAGCAGCTGCCTGTGTGTTAAAAAAAAAAAAAAACTAGATGCAAAAGATTGATCTGGAAGGTTTTTTGGGTTTGTGCAAAAACTCCTTCTAGAAAATATGTGTGATGAGTGTGTTTGCTGCCAAGCTAGTAAAGATAAAGTTCCAGGCACTGAGCCATTTCTGTCTTGTAGATTTATTACTAAAAGTTCAAAAGCAAATACAGGAATTCAAACAAACGCGTCCATGCTACTCAGTCAGTTGTCTCTTCTGAATTTTTGTGACGTCTTTTTGTCCAGCATGTCCATTGTTGTAGGGCACACCTCTTACTTCCTTTGTTCTGTGAATAGCTAGTTCCGGGGACTGATTGGCCCCTCCCTATTTCTCCCTCCGAGTCAGAAGACAAACTAGAAAAAGGCTCCTTTGTCTCTTGGTAAGTGCTTCCATGCCCCCTCCCCTCTCTAGCTGCCTCCCTTTCCCTGACAATATGGAAATAGACAATATTGCATATTATTTATTGTTCAGGAAGCCCTCATGGTAAACCTCCCCATTTCCTATGTATGCCTTATTTCATGAGTGGAAATAGAATAATGATAGTAATAATAATGGTGATGATGATGATGATGATTACTATGCTGCCCATGTGAATGGGTTGCCACAGCCACTCTGGGCAGCTTCCAAGAAAAAATAATAAAAGCACAATAAAACATTACATGCTAAAAACTTCCCTGAACAGGACTGCCTCCAGATGTCTTTTAAAAATTGCATAGCTGATTATCTGTTTGACACCTGCTGGGAGGGTTTTCCACAGTGCCAACATGACTACCAAAATGACCCTCTGCTTAGTTCCCTGTAACCTCACTTCTCACAATGAGGAAGCCACCAGAAGGCCCTCAGAGCTGGGCCTCAGTGGGGGTGGGGACGCTCCTCCAGGTATACAGGGTCAAAGTGGTTTAGGGTTTAAAGGTCAGTACCAACACTTCAAATTGTGCTCAAAGTTGTTTTGGGAGTCATTGCAGTTCATTTAGGACCAGTGTTATATGGTCTCGGCGGTCACTCCCAGTCACCAGTCTAGCTGCTGCATTCTGGATTAATTGTAGTTTCCGAGTCACCTTCAAAGGTATTCCCAGCCAGAACACACTGCAGTAGTCCAAGCGGGAGAAAACCAGAGTATGTACCACCCTGGCAAGACAATGCACAGGGAGGTAGGGTCTAAGAATGCATAGTATTGCAGGAAAATGTGAAATGGCCATTGTGAGAACAAGATGCTGAAAGAGTTAGGCTATTGGCCAGATGCATCAGGCTCTTCTAATGTTCTTATGAAATGTGTATCTTTTCTGCCTTCTTTATTGCTTTTGATGTGCAGGCTGGACAGTCCAGAGGTTAAGCCAGGCTGTAGATCCTACATCAGCCATTTGGATGAGTGGAGAACCAGGATGGAATGGGGAGGTTGAAGGTTTCTTAGTTGATGCTGAATGAAGCAGGAAACTGCTTTCAAGCAAAAATCATGCCCCACCCCACTCCAAAGTCTGCAGCTTGACTGCTGATAAACTATTAATTTTATTCCCTAGAGAAGATATAGCATGTTTAAATGTCAAAGTGCCTGTAGAAGAATTATACACATCTTTAACTCAAACCCTAATAAACTACTCCTGCCACCATATATCTTAAAAATAACCACTCCCTTAATTTGCCCTCTTTTTATGGTTTCCTGATTAGAATAGTATAGGCATGGAATTGACCCACAAGAATGAAAAGATTATAGGGGTTAATGTATGTCTAAATGGGATTAATTTGAAGACCACAAGATAAATTTATTATAGTAAGATAAAAAGGTTACAACTTCAGATGTTATGACTTATTTAAACTGGCTTAGCTACTAAGAAATATAAGAGTCACTTTAATCTATTTCGATCTGGGGCCTAATTCATCCATCTCTCCTCATCCCAGATAGTACTCACAAAACCAGGTTGATTTCTGTTCTAGACTAAATTCTTCTCTCAGGTCCAGTCCTCCCTCTGCTTCTCATTTTCTTGAACCATAATTATTGTTATCAATATTATTAGTAGTATGGGATTAGTATTATTAATATAATTGATGAGTCACTACCCATAAGGCATCCCAAAGTGATTTACAATAAAGCAACACATTTCAAAGAGCCACATATATAAAAATAGTTAAAATACAAATAATGTGAGAAAAAAAACCCAATATAGATTTAAAACCACAACAGCGCATACATAAAACCAATCCAAGACAGTTACCAACCAGGATAAATATTTTAGAATGCATATTGAAAGAGGAATGTGTTCAGCAGGCATTGAGAAGACAATGGAGATGGTGCTTGCTTGATATCCAACGGAGTTAATTTAAAAGGCCCAATTCCAATATGGACTGTCTGATAGGATGGTATTCTACAGGGGTGAATCTACACTGGTTGGTTATAACGTTAAAAAAGGTGTTATGAAAAATGTGATACCAGAGTGTACTGCAGAGCAGTGATCCGTCAGCAATGGGAAAGCTATATAACTTTTTTTAAAAAAAATTGCCTTTAATAGCATTTTTACAGATCAGTGTAGATCCAGCCCAGGTTTCCGGTGGCCTTATGCAGAATGCAGCGACTAGTTAGGTATGTAGGCAGTAAGCTGAAGTTTTAAGTATCCTGGTCCCTTTTTGTTCTAGCGCTTTGTACATCAAAAGCACCTTGAACCTAAACCAGTAGCTAATTGGCAGCTTGTGAAATTCCTTCAGCAGCAATGTGATATGATGGCTCTTGAGCAGCCCCAGATTGAGCTCATTGTATTAATGCAATCTGGAGGTTACAAGCATATGGATGACAGTGGCTAGGCTACCATAATATATAAACGACTGTAGCTATTAAAAATTGAAGCTGGTAAAATGCACTCTCAAGCCACTGGGCCTTTAGCAAGAGAGATAGGTCCAGGAATACTCCCAGACAAAGAAGCTGCTCATTTAAGGAGACAATGACCCCATCCAAAAGAGAGAATTGGCCAATTATTTGAACTTTGCTGTGGCCCATTCATAGCACCTCCATCTTGCCAGGATTCAGTTTATTGACCCTCATCCAGTGCACCAAGTCAGGCACCAGCCCAAGGATTGCACAGCTTCTCCTGTTTCAGATGTCACAGAGAAATAGATTGGTGCATCTGATCACCAATCAGATTAGTCCCTCCTAGTGACATTCACTTTCAGCACTGCTAACTTCCAAAGGTGTTTCACTCCCTAGCAACTGTAACTCCGGCTTCAGTTGGCTGTCAGTCTCCCATACATTGCAGCCCTTACAAACACCTGAGGTTTCTCAGATACAGTTTTTACCTCGGGTTTCATTCCAGCCTATTTAACTACAGTGCAAAACTTTTGATAACACGTTCATAACTCTGAGCAATTTAGCAATAATAAATAATAAACAGTTTCTACCGTGCTTGACAAAATTTCTCCCTTATCTTCTGCATCAGTTTTGTGAGTGAAGCTCACATTTACATTTTACAAACGGGGAATACCATCAGCAAGACTCAGTGGCGTAGCGTGGGTTGTCAGCACCCGGGGCAAGGCAAGTAATTTGCACCCCATAACCCGTGGATTTGCGCCCCCTAACCCGTGGATTTGCGCCCCCTAACCCTAACCCCCAGATGTTGCACCCGGTGCGGCCGGCCCCCCCTGCACCCCCCACGCTACGCCACTGGCAAGACTAACTCGAGATGTTTTCAGCCCTCAATGGAATATCTGAATGGGTTTCTGTCTTGGATGTCAAAAAAGGTGACCCTCTATCATGATTCCCCCTTTGTAGAATAGAAAGGGAGGTGCCAGTGAAATTCTCCTGAGGCAGGCTCAAATAACCTTGGGGGCTCATTAAACTCACCTCAAAGGACAGGAGAGTTTTTACTAGCCCCTGAATTCCTCTCTAGTTTGAATTACATTGTCAGTGGCAGATGGACGGCTTCCTGATCTTTCAATTGGCCCTTACTGGATATAATAGAGTGGCATGGCTCCATTTCATTTAACAGCACTCCCTCTTGCTATTCTGGCTTCTGGGATAGCCCGTGAAGCCTCCTCAAGGCAGTGGGATGAAGGCTCCCAGTGCCCTGTGGAGGCTTTGCGTGGCTAAGCCAGAAGCTATAACAGCAAGAGGGAGCGCTGCGCAGTGCTCCCTCTCACTATTCTGGCTTGTGGGATAGCCGCACAGTCTGCATTCGCTCCATAAGACGCACACACACTTCCCCTTACTTTTTAGGAGGGAAAAAGTGTGTCTTATAGAGCGAAAAATATAAATTATGAGAACTTAATCACAGTCCTAGTAATAGCATGAAAAAATAATAATCCAAATCACTATACACTATCTCAGTTATCAGTAAGATGAAAATTAAACTGTCTCGCACAAAGCAATCCCAAACAGAACTAAACCATTTTTTATAAAGCCTTCTAAATACTACCAAGGACAGAGCTGACCCTATATTTCAAGGAGGGAGTTTTAGAGTTGTGGGGCCAATGCTAAAAAGGTCCTTGTATGCACCAGCCTCACCTCCCTTACTGATGGCTACATGATCAACATTTTTGTTGCTAATCTCAAATCCCTGCAGCTTTATGTGGTCATTTGGATGTAGTTAACAGCAGCAACCAAAACAACTACTTTTCTGGGTTGCAGAAGGAGATATTAAAGACTTGGGATAGCAGTGATACAAATCTCTTTTCTGCTAACACAGACACCCTATCTCAGAACTTTGATATGATTCACATACCAGCCTATAAACTGACAGCAGATAGCTCATGAAGCAATTATATCCCCCATCTTCTTTATTTTTCCAGTATTGTGTTAAATTTGGGAGAAATTTGCATAGCCATTTTCTCACACAACAATGGCTACTATCACATCATAGTTTGATTGCATAAAATCGATGTCACAGATAAGCTATCAGTTATCAGCTCAAATATATTAACTGTTAGTTGTAACAAAGTTATAAGAAAATGTGAATAAAAGAAATAGAAAAAGAGGGATGAGAAAGGGTGGAAAACTTCATAAACAAAAAACAAAAAAAAACCTTTCAATGCAATTGTCTGCGAGGTAAAAGTGTCCCCTCACTATTTCATTAACCTACTATTCCATTGGATCCTAAAAACTTTGTAAAAACCATGTTCCGAGAGCTGTGGGAGAAAACTTATCTTATGTACACATAGTTATAGAATAGCCAAACAACTAATACACAACACCCTCAATCACTCCTTTGCCACACAGAGACAAAGTCATAAATTATAAGGAATATTCTGATATCTTCTTTCAAGCACTGCAGAGGACATTTTCTTAAATCTAAGAAGGGCAAGTGCGTTTCTCACTGTGAAATTAATTCCAGTGAGATAATTCCCTAGTTCATGCTGGTATTTAAACATGACATACCAAGGAGCAATCTTGGCATTAAAAATGATAGATAAATCACACTGGATATATCAAACTTTCACCCTTTTTATTAAAATTCCAATTTTTGTAATAGCCTTGGAACCTTAGGAAGAAATAAAAAATGACCGAATTAAGTCTCAAGTCACATTATCTGGATAGACAAGATGAAATATATATTTGCTCAATTAGGCACATTTTTGAAGTTCTGTGTTCAGACATATATAACAGCTTAGGGTGCAACCCAAATTTTCCTCTGCTTTTTCCTAGGCTTATCTTAGTGTGGAGTCTTCCACCACATCTGAAGTTTGGCTGTGTCCAGTGGCCTGCTTCAGTCTTCAAAAAGCATGTAGAAATACTTTTAGAAGAGCTTTATAGTTCTAAGAGTTTTCAAAACTGATCACCTGGGGGAACCTTCAGATTTTAGCAGCGTAGAAAACTTGGTGTGCTATCTGGATTGTGAGATTTGTAACAGATATGCAATGTACTTGCCTTCATGAAAACTCCCAAATCTTCAAACTCCTAACATGGGCGGTTCAGCTTTCAATTTCACAGCATTTAGATTGTTATTTCCAGTTCCCTGAACTGGAGAAAAGAATCTTAAAAAAATTATATGAAGTAACCTCTTATACTAGATCAGAGTACCATTTATTTTTGGGTGGTTTATGGCCAATTCAACAATGTTTGGAATTTTTTTTTTGCAATTAATATTTAAATGTTTTTGTTTTGCATCTTTTTATACCCCTTGTCATGGACATGATATTGGTAAAAAAAAAAACCACCGGGGGAGAAAGTGACTTTTCACCTGGCATTACAGTGTAGTACTGTATCCAACTCAAGGTAACAATCTGGACCATTGAAAAGAAATTTCTCCCCAAGCTGGGATGGAAGATCAAACCTATAGGTGGATAATGGAGAGTGCTGAGAGATGTTTAAAAGTCATTGTTGAGGTTCTGAGACTTCGGCAGCTGTCTACTTAAAATGTGGACAAGCAGAAAGTAGTTTCCATGTGGACAGCCTGGCTCTAAAGCCCTCTACAATAATCATGTTGACAATTCCTGATTTCTAAGGTTTGTATGGGACGTGGGTGGCGCTGTGGTCTAAACCACTGAGCCTAGGGCTTGCCAATCGGAAGGTCAGCGATTCGAAACCCTGTGATGGGGCGAGCTCCTGTTGCTTTGTCCCAGCTCCTGCCAACCTAGCAGTTCGAAATCATGTCAAAGTGCAAGTAGATAAATAGGTACTGCTCTGGCGGGAAAGTAAATGGCGTTTCTGTGCGCTGCTCTGGTTCACCAGAAGTGGCTTAGTCATGCTGGCCACATGATCCAGAAGCTGTCTGCGGACAAACGCCAGCTCCCTCGGCCTATAGAGCAAGATGAACGCTGCAATCCCAGAGTTGTTCGTGACTGGACTTAATTGTCAGGGATCCTTTACCTTTTTAAGGTTTGTACAAAACACTTGCCCAGGAACATAGTGTATTTATTGAGCTTATAGGCTATAGCTAGATCTAGTTACTTACGCTATAACCAAATGGGAGACAAATAGAGAGCATGATTCTCAAATGCCACTAATGACGAACAATCATTGTGAAGTTCATAACTGAATGTTTGCAAATAACTGAAATCTACAAGTCTAAGGCTGCAATCCTATATTCACTTACTGGGGAGTAAGGAGGGGGCAGGAATTGACCCAGCTCACATTTAAAGGTGAAAATTACATTTACTGAAACACTATAGAAACTGAAATGCAGCTATGCTTTGAAATCTGTACTTCTACAAAGTTGAACTGCAGTTCTCCAACCAAGCAATGTGTACAAAAATGCACACACTAGGAAAGCTTTATGCCAATATTAGTGAAAATACCATACAAATGCATTATATTAGGGAGGGAGGAAGCATGTATGTGAGATAAAATTGCATACAATATATATTAGGAGAAACGTGCACTAAAATGCTGTTGAATTTTCATGAGGATTTTTAAAAAATAATAATTCACAAACTGATGCAAAAAAATGGAGAAGTGAAGTTAAGATTGGAAAAATGAGAAACTAAGAGAGTCTGAAATGCACAGATCCACCCATCCCTACGTGGAAGTAAGTCCCATTGAACCCTATGGAGCTTGCTTCTCAACAAATGTGGGTAGGATTGCACTGTAAGCTTTCAATCCAATACAGACATACCCTGGAAGTCCAACAGTCCATTCCGGAAGTCTGTTTGACTTCCAAACATTCGACTTCCAAGGCGCGGCTTCTGATTGGTTGCAGGAGCGTCCTGCAACCAATCAGAAGCTGCGGGAACCGTGCTGAACATTCGGCTTCCGAAAATCATTCAAAAACCGGAACAATAACTTCTGGGTTTTTAATCATTCGGGAGTCGAAACATTCAAGTTTACAGGTGTTTGGCTTCCGAGGTTCCACTGTACTCACTTACCAGGGAGTTAGCCCTAGTGAACTTCCTTCTGAGTAGGCATGGAGAGCATTGTGCTGTAAATTGTCTATAAAATTATTGCTGGGGACATGGCTGGCCCAATACATTTTGCAGCCTAAGGAGAACCACAACGTAGCGCTCCACCATCAGGGAACAAAAAGGTGATTGAAGAGCTGCATCTGAAACAAGGGGGTGGGGATAAAGATCTTTGTAGGGAACAAGGGTAGGAGAAAGAGACCAGCAACATCTTCTGTTTGCCAAGAGGCCACTATACAGGAGGGCATAGGGTGTTAGTTTCTGTTTGTGCCACTGTGCAGTGCTTTTGGAGTCACAAGACTCTGTTTACATTCCAGGGATTCCAGACTGTTGGAAGTCTCATGGAAGACAGGAGACGGATGTGATGTTACTGGTTTCCTGTTCCTTTGTTTTCCACTTGCTCTCTGCATCCACAGAGAGAGCATGTTTATTTCTTTTCTGTCTGCGTAGTTAGGAATAAAACCTTGCAATGTAGCTCGTAAATCTCATCACTTCTACTGCTTTGATACTCTGTATAATGGAGGACGTGCCTGGAGGCTTATCAAAGGCTCAGGTCATTAATTATCGTCAGAGGCGATTCCGAAGGACTCGACCGGAGGAGGAGTAGCTCGGTCGTAGCGAATGCAAGTCCGACATGGGGGACCCTGCCAATGAGGTGGAAGATCTAGCCTTCAAGGAGTGTGCTGCAGCTATTGCTGCCACAACAGTCGTGGCAGCAGCACCCACAGCAGGCGATGCATTCCTTGGAGGCTGGATCTGCTGCCCTTGCGCATTCTGCCACCCAAGGCGGTCACCTCACCTTGCCTAATGGGTGGGCTTCCCCTTTGAGCTTCAGTGGCGAAAGGTTCACAATCAGCAACTTCTTTCTGTGCAAGTGTGTTAAATGATGAGCAGGGGGAATGGAACTCCTCATCTGAATTAGAAATGTTGCACGTTATAAGCATGAGAGCCTTGGAGGAGTATATTCTGAAAGCTGTTGTTATTCTTGATTTGGCTGGCAATACTCCAAGCAGTGCCACAGTCATATCTAGTTAGCACACTTTTTGAATTTCAAAAGGCACTTATAATCCTTTTTTGGTATTTATGAGAGTTTGCACAGCTACTGCTGAGTTCTCTCACTTAAGCTTCCTGGTGGCTAAATTTACCTTTCTTTCTTTGCATCTCTACAATCCTTCTGAAGCTGCACCGCACACATTGCATTTGATCAGGGAGGGCTTTTGTTTGTTTGTTACGACCAAGTGTGACTTAATCTCATCAAGAAACATGGGATACAATTTTTGCAATGCTGCGGGATCAGAATTGAGCAAAGGGATGCATTACTGAAACATAAACTCGGTATGAACAAAGTCCCTAATCCTATCCACTACACAACTTTCCCAGCTGAGATGTCTGGTTCCTTACAATGCACCTTCTGTCAAGGTGACTGACAGTGTTAATAAGCAGCATGACACATCTGTCCAAATGCTGAAATTCACTCTGATTGGCTAGTGATAACGGACTGGATCTATATTGTGAAACTTCAGATATTGAAATCATTCATTAAATTTGCAGCAGCACAAATACAACGCACACACAATGATGTGTAGGTAAATTCATGTTTGTATCGAAATACTCCTGACTGTTAATATATATATAGAGAGAGAGAGAGAGAGCGTGCAGGGATAAGGAACTGCCACATTTTGGCTCATGGACCATTTTGATTTTATAGAACAAAGGGAAATGTTTGCTCTCATGGCTAATTCTGTCAACCCAATTATTTTTTTAGTTAGGTGTGAAAAAAGGCATTTAATTTCCTGTTCAAGCACTGGAATTCAAGATGCAAAAACTGCAACTTTTTTTAGCAGGGACAATTAGAATAAGATCTATTATTTGATTAACTTTCTAACATTGCTCAGCTTTATTTTTTTTAAAAAAAGCCTATTTTATCTGTTGCTAAAGGATCATGTATCAATTCTGTCATTTGTACTGATGTAAATCTCCAGAACGTATTTTGTATAGCTATGTAGCTCTATCTCCAATATATTTCATCTTATTACTATGACTAGTGGCTAATGCAAATAAAGTATCTATCATCTATCTACCATCTATCTATCTATCTATATCTATCTATCTATCTATCTATCTATCTATCTATCTATCATCATCTATCTATCTATCTATCATCTATCTATCTATCTATCATCTATCTATATCTATCGTCTATCTATACCTATCTATCTATCTATCTATCATCATCTATCATCTATCTATCTATCATCTATCTATCTATCTATCATTACCTACCTACCTACCTACCTACCTACCATCTATCATCTATCTATCTAGCAATCATCTATCATCACTGGAAATCCTTGCTAATACAATGACTTTGTGGATAAGTATTCTCCAGAAATCTGATCCCTTGCAACTATCATTGTATGACCACAGCAGCTGAAATCACATACATATCTTTGGGGGACATGCAGAAGGTCCCTTTGTTCAAACTCCATAATCTTCAAGTATGGCTAGGAGAGGCCTCTGTCTGCTTCCAGTGAGCACAGGTGATACTGAACTGGATAGACCAATAAGACAACTCCTTTTGATCCTTCCTATAAGGTCCCCCAGTTTAATCTAAGAACTTCTAAATCCCAATGGTGAAAATGAGAGAGTTGATAAGGCTTTTTTAATCTCTCTGGTTAGAATCAGTGGGTCCCAAAGTGCTTAACTTTGATCAGACATCGCCAGACAGCTCAGTGATAGAGCAATTGCTTTGCATGCAGAATGTTCTATCCCTGGCATATCTAGGTAGGGCTATGAGAGACACTGTCTAAAATCCCTGAGAGCCGTTACCAGTCATAGAATCATAGATCATAGAATCACAGAATTATAGAGTAGGAAGGGATCCCAAGGGTCATCTTGTAATTGTAGGAATCACAACTAAAGCATCCATGACAGATGGTCATTCAGCCTATGCTTAAAAACCTCCATCACCTACTGAGGAAGTCCATTTCACTGTCAGAAAGTTCTTACAGTCAGAAAGTTCCTTCTGATGTTTAGTCGGAATCTCCTTTCTTATAACTTGAATTCATTGGTTTGGGTCCTCACCTCTGGAGCCGGAGAAAACAAGCTTGCTCCTTCTTCCATGTGACAGCCCTTTAGATGCTTGAAGATGGCTATCAGATCTCTTCTGAGTTTCCTCTTTTCCAGGCTAAATATACCCAACTCCCTCAACTGTTCCCCATAAGGCTTGGTTTCCAGACCCTTGATCATCTTGGGCACCCTCCTCTGCACATGTTCCAGCTTCTCAATATCTTTCTTATATTGCGAACATAATATTGAACTAGATGGACCAATGGCTTGATTTGGTATAATACAGCTTCTTATTTTCCTAAATTTCCATCCACACATATACCAACTGTGTGGAGAGCTAGTTCTCAGTCACAACGCCAGTAATAGTATGTGTGGAAACCAGCCCTCAAGACAGTGTCCTCAGAACTTCACAGTATACTCCCCATTCTTCCTCAGATCCTTAAAAAAGCACAGCTTTTCTTTAGAATACAAGAGCAGGGCATGTCTTGGGAATGATTTTGCATGCATGGATTAACAGAAATGTTATTGAGAATTCAAGGTGCAAGTGGATTCTTTCCTCTCCCTCCGAGTTGTATCCCTAGAGGCATCAAATGAACTTTAGAAGGAAAGCACATTTACTTTCAATTACCTATTTACTCTATAAAGACTGACAGCTTGATTGCTGAAAGGGCAAAGATAGGCAGCCAGAAACACATTTCCGAGCGTTCAGTAACTCTAACAGATTATTCCTTACATATTGCTTGGGGTTAGGTGTCTACACATTACTTGCCACTCACATTTTGCCATGTTTTCTTTTGAAAAAGGTACTGTATTTGTTGGAATTCAGAATTATTGCTGATGGACTAGTGGAACTGGGCAAGCCACAAAGCACCTCAAAACCAAGGTGCTCTGTTTTGCAAATCAACAAATCTGGATCCAAACCAGGTGGCAGCACCAGCCATGGTGTGAGAAGCATGTGGTGTGTGGTGCCTGCAAGCAAAGGATGAGGACCTGAGGTGTCAAAGGGAATGGGCAGTGAGACAGGGCCTCACCCCAGTAGGGAAGGGCCTGGTCAACTGCTCACTCTCCTCTCACACCATAGGCTCTACGTGTTGACGAACCAGGAAAGGGAGCTACCTCCCTCCCAGTCTCATGTCACCTTTGGGAGTGCTGTAGCCCAGTGGCATAGCATGGGTTGTGCCCCTAAGAATTATGTGCCTGAGGTAATCATCCTGTGGCCCTTGCCACACTATGCCACTGTGTTTTACTTTTGATGTTGAAACCTTTCTCTTTCATCTTCTTCTCCTGGCTCTGGTCATTTTCCTGCTTCCGGCCATTATTATAAAATCTGTAGGAGCCAATCAGCAAAGCCGGGCTATATCTGGAAACACACTGTGACCTTGATAAAATGATTACAACAATCTAGGCAACCTCCAGTTCCCACCATATTTCACCCATTTTAACATTTTGAGTCCAATGTTGGACCTTGCTTGGATAAAAGAGATAAGCAATTTCAAGAGAAGCAAAAGGAGTTTTGGAAAAGACTAACTTTTCTCCCTTCAGGAAATCTCCAACACATCCCTAACCAAAACTTGATAGTTTTCATTTACAAGGTTATCAGTTAAATATTATCAGTTATCAGTTAAGTATTGTCAGTTAAGTACTGAATTGATTCCTGGATAATACCAAAATACGTTTTGGACGAGTAAATAATAACAATAAAATGTGTGTGTGTTGGGGGGGGGGGCATTATTCTTGTTTTTATTATGTATTTTGTCTTTTTTATCTTGTCTTTTTTATGTTGTGAACCATTCTGAGATCTATGGATAAAGGGCGGTATACAAATTTAAGGAAGAAGAAGAAGAAGAAGAAGAAGAAGAAGAAGAAGAAGAAGAAGAAGAAGAAGAAGAAGAAGAAGAAGAAGAAGAAAACTTCCCTTGCCAATTAATATATGCTTTTCCTATCCTGATGTTTACTTTTGATTATTTGAAAATGGCTTCCTCTAGAGGGGTGTAGTAAGGTTGCCAGATGTCCAGAATTTCCTGGACATAGTTTGAAATCAGCTGTCAGAAATAGTGTCTGGGTGGAATCACTGAAATCCAGACATATGGCAACCCATGTTAGCAATTTGCAAAAAACAACAACCCACAACTCAACATGGGGTCCACATTTAACACTTGGCAAAACAGAGCTTAGGGACATTCTTTTGGTTTTCACAGACGGTTTCTCTGGGACCAATATTCTGAGGGAGAGATTTGTGTGCATACCTAAGATTCAGATTGGCATCTTTACAGTGGACCAAAGTTCCCTGCCACCAGTGATCAGACTCTGCTTCCCATGCTCCATCTTGTCTCACGCAGCAAAAGGTCTTCAGCTGGCTCTGCTGGAACATTGTTGAAAGGAGCACAGTGGGTTTCCGTGGAGGAGGAAGGAATTGGCAAATGTTCCCTAACACCACCTGCCGGTGGGAGCAATTGATGGGAAGTTTTGTGTCTGCCTAGAATGTTCAGTTCATATTAAGTTCACCTGTTCCTGTTCTTAATGCGTGGCTCACCACATCTATGGAATGCGATGGTTATGCCTTTTAAGTTTTACTATATCCATCACTTAGTTTAATAAGGAATATATCAATCATTTAGTGATAGTTTAATAAGGAAGTTTTCATACCTGTCTAACTCTGTGTTCTTTTCCCAACCCTTTAATCTATTGATGATTAATGCCTATATGCAGCCTATATGCAACCCTTGCTTTGTCTTTGTGTTAACCAATCAGCAACAAGCACATACGTGGCAATGCTGTAATATTCAATAAAAGGGACTCTCTGAGACATGCTCAGGAGATGCCTCCCGTATGACACTTGTCACTCGTCTGTCGTTTATTTCAACCCAACAAGCGATATATGTGAATTGCTTTGAACACTCGAAAGTGCTATACCAATAGCATTAAATGAATCATATGAGAAGCATGTTCCCCATTTTACTCCCATGTTTTCAAGTCATGTCTTGTAGCCTTTACGTTTATCCACCTATGAGGAGATATCTTCCATATAGCTAATTTCTTTTTCAAAAGAACTGCTAATGTCCAATTCTGCAGGAAAGATAACTGTAATTCGTCCAAGCACTTTCTAGCAACTGAGCACTCTCTCTTTTTTTTTGGGGGGGGAGCAGTGTAGAGAAATAAGCAAAGCTGTTTTTAGCCACTCTATGCATCTGAATTACAGGAAACATCAAAGGCTCTTCAAGAAAGGAGAGAGTCGTAACACTGTAGGGTAATGGTATTTGGCCTGTGAATTGCCCAAGGGTTTTTAGCATGGTAATGAAACCATTAATTTAGCTTCTAAGGTTTCAGGGATTACAACAAAGGGTAATTTACCTAGACAGTGTATTGATTACTACAGTCAAAGAGCTCTTAAGACTGCAAATTTCATCACCTGCGAAAATTTCCAAGACCACTGATAAACAGAAAGACTGATATGTTTCTTCATCATAAATAGAATTATTCTGGCAGCTTCGGTAAGGAGATGTGTTGGGGTGGTTCCTCACATCACATAAAATGCAATGGGTGCAGCTTCTGATGGGTCACGAGGATAGCTGTCAACCGTCCCTTATTTGGTGGGAAAGTCCCTTATCCCAGCGCTGTGTTTTCCTTGCTTCATCCCCTTTGCCGGTTTGCTGCGCTGTGGGAACCACCGCTTGAGGCTTCGTTTGGCTGCTGGCTGGGCTTTCTGCCTTTGGCTCGGAGGGGTTCAGAAGCTGAACATACCTGCGTTTGGAAAATCCCTTATTTTGGCTGCTGATCCCTTATTTTCGAGGCTGCTGGTCCCTTATTTTCAAATCTGTAAGATGACAGCTATGGTCACGAGAGGCATTAAAGATTGAGCCTGAACATGCGAAACCCACACCTGCTGGGTTGGGGAGAAGAGAGGAGAGGAGAGGAGAGGAGAGGAGAGGAGAGGAAGATGTACAATCTCTGTATTAGTTTTCAGAGCGTTGCCCTCCTGCGTCCTTTGTATTGCTAATCATGTTGTCGCTGGGTTTATATCTATTATGATTAGGATTTTATGCTTTATTTTATGAAAGATTTGCTTTAATTGTGTTAATAAGCATTTTATTATGATGATTATGTTGTTAGCAGCGTCGGGGATTCATTTCGATCCAGATGGAGAGATAGAAATGGAAATTTAAACACAGCATAAGAAATTTCCTGTCTCTTAAACAGACCTAATGGACACAGTCTATCATTATGACAAAACGCTTTGACCCCTTCACTTCAAGTACCTTCAAATGCATCTTATTGTTTTCAGCCCACTTTAAGAAGTACTTAGTTGTGATTGGAATAAGTATTATGCAAGAACAAAGGGTGGAACTGAGTGTTTCAGTAAGTGGGGTATATGCTTGGGGAAGAGGTCCCTCTCCTCCCCATATATACTACTCTGGGGGTTCCCCCAACCTTTCAGAACAGATTTAGCAGATGGTGAGGGAATCCCAGTACATAAAGAGAACTTGCTCCATGCATGCAACAACTTAGTTTAATCCTGCCCTAAATATTTAGTACAGCTACAAGCTTTTATTGGTTTCATTACAGAGACGTTTGAAGGGTACTGATGTCAGCCTTTTGTTAACAACATCTAAACTTAAGTTTTACCCTGACTGTTATTGGTGCTGCTGAATCCACCTTATTGCAACTTTTTTTTCTAAAAAAAAAGGAATTCATGGTTAAGTGCCTTGTGATGTTTTCATAGTAGATGGCAATGTAAATAAATAGGTAGAAGATTGGTTTAATATTCGTATGCATGATCCAGATATAGGTAAAGGTAAAGGAAAAAGACCCCTGGACAGTTAAGTCCAGTCAAAGGCAACTATGGGGTGCAGCGCTCATCTCACTTTCAGGTTGAGGGAGCTGGCGTTTGTCCACAGACAGCTTTCCGGGTAACATCGTCAGCATGACTAAACTGCTTCTGGCACAACGAAACACCGTGACAAGTGCCAGAATGCACAAAAATGCCATTTAGCTTCCCACCACAGCAGTACCTATTTATCTGCTTGCACTGGTATGCTTTCGAACTGCTAGGTTGGCAGAAGCTGGAACAGGGTAATAGGAGCTCACCACCATTGAGCGGATTCAAACCATTGATCTTCTGATCTGCAAGCCCAAGGGGGGCTCAGTGCTTTAGACCACAGCACCGCCTACGTCCAGATCCAGATATGCAGTGCCCATCCTGTGGGTGATATATAGACAGAGGTAGTTTGTGAGTTCTCTCCCCCCCCCCTTTTTTCCTTATTTATATTATACAATTAAAAAATGCTTTGGTACTTACCCTTACTCTGGCATTGTCCATTGATAGTATGAATTAACTCAACACCAGATTGTGTGTGATGGTGTTGTTGTTTTAAGAAAAATAGATATCACTATACATTCTTTTTTTGTGGTACTCAAGCCACGAGCAGAGGATTTGGCATAAAAATATGAAGAGAGGAGACAGTGATTGTCACACAGCATGTGGGAAGTTGTAACTTTGGGCAGGCACTTTTTTGTTGTTGAAATATATATATATATCTTTTTAAGTGGGAAAGAAAGCCCTGAGGAATTTTACATACTGCTTCTGGCATGTTTCACCCAATTCCAGTACTGCTGAAATTCACCTCATTCTTGATACCTGGCCAGACTGAATACTTGTCAGAGTTCCACTTAGGGGAAATGCTACACAGATTAAAATGGACCCCCTGGGATTGAGTGCACTGGGGAAAGCCACCAGATGCTACATTTCTTCTCTAGCCCTAGCAGCAAAATGAGAAGCTCTAGTGAGATTTCGGTTGTGAACACTGAAGGCTAGAAAAGCTGCAAGGACACACACACACACGTGGATTTTGCAGCAGTGTGTTCTGTGGAATTCATGGGTTCCTTTAAAAGGAGAACAGCAATGTGAGACATTGCCTCCCTGAAAACAACTGATCTTCCATTACTGTTCTCCCTCTGTAGGGTGCAGTTACATGTAGAGATGGGTGAATCAGTCAATTTCAGTTTCTTTCAGTTTTTCCTCATTGTTATGCTCTTAAGTTCTGTTCTCCCCATTTCCATATCAGTTTGTGCTTTATTTATTTATTTTTTAAAAATACCGTATTTTTCACTCTATAAGACGCACCAGACCATAAGACGCACCTAGTTTTTGGAGGAGGAAAACAAGAAAAAATAATATTCTGAATCTCAGAAGCCAGAACAGCAAGAGGGATCGCTGCACAGCGATCCCTCTTGCTGTTCTGGCTTCTGGGATAGCTGCACAGCCTGTATTCGCTCCATAAGACGCACACACATTTCCCCTTCTTTTTTGGGAAGGAAAAAGTGAGTCTTATAGAGCAAAAAATATCATAAAGGTTTTGGGAACCACATCTTCAGAAATTCATTAATAGGTATGGGGCAGGTATAAAAATCTATTGGAACCAAAAGTTCCACACTGGCTATCTCCGTTAGAAGTTATGAGTGTAAAGAAAATTAATATGAGAGGTAACTGGATAACATATGGTGAAATGGCGATCAAAGAGGAGGGGAAATGGAAGCTAAAACCATATGAACAAATTAAAGAACATGTATATGATTGGCTGCATTATTTCCAGGTTAATGAAATGTTTAAAAAAGATATAAAAGAATGTGGATATGGAGAAAAAGACTCAAAGTTTCAAGTAGAAATAATAAATAATGAATGTAAAATCCTGTCAAAAATGTATAAAATACTGTTGGAATGGAACATGAAAGATGAAGAAGTCAAATCGGTAATGATACAATGGGCCAAAGACTTTGGGTATAATATACAATTTGATGATTGGGAAAAATTGTGGAAAGAAAATCTCAAATTTACTGCATGTACTACGTTGAAAGAAAATGTTATGAAAATGTTTTACAGATGGTACATCACGCTGGTAAAATTAGCAAAAATGTATAAGACATATAAGTGTTGGAAATGTAAAGAAAAAGAAGGAACATTTTATCATATGTGGTGGGAATGTAAGAAAGGAAAAGGTTTCTGGGAGGCGATTTATAATGAATTGAAAAAGATGTTAAAATTTACTTTTGTGAAGAAACCAGAAGCCTTTCTTTTAGGAATTACAGGAAAAGAAATAAGAAGAAAAGACTGTAAACTCTTTCTGTATGCAGTTACAGCAGCAAGGACTTTATTGGCCCAAAAATGGAAACAAGATGAAATACCGACAATAGAAGAATGGAGAATGAAATTGACAGACTATGCGGAATTGGACAAACTAACTGGGAAAATCAGATATGCCCGAGACCAAAAGTTCATCGAAGACTGGGGAAAGTTTGTAGAGTACCTGAAAAATGTATGTGATATACAAACAACGCTAGTGGGGTTTCGAGAGGCACTGTAAAAACTGAGAGAAGTTGTCAAAAAAGAAATAGAAGGGAGCAGGAAGACAAATGGCAATATGCATAAAGGAAATGCGTAAGTAAGAGATAATATGGATGATTGCCAGAGAAGCTGAAGGAAGTCCAAAAGAGACGCTTTGTTATAATTTGGATAAAAATGTATAATTGTATTGGAAAACTAATAAAAATTTATATATATAAAAATATATAGAGCAAAAAATACGGTAAATCCTCATAAAATCCAGCAACATTTTAATGCATATTTCTCTTAATATGCAGAATATTGTATGCAATGTTGCCTAAAAGGCACATTTTTGCAAAGCAGATTTCCCTACGGCCGCTTCTGACCCAGGGGTACTTTTGCTAAGCTGAACACACTTAGAATCACCCATGGGCTCAGGAACTCTGAAACTAAGGAGGAGAAAGTTGATTGTCATTGCCACCTCCTAGAAAGAAGGTGGGGCTAGTTGAAGATGGTCTGATGTTGACTAGGCAGTGCCCCATTTGCCCTAATGAACAAGGCTCTAATGCATCTATTCACAGATGGTGCTGTATTGGCAATAGAAAGCATTGGCACCTACCTCCATACAAGCTCATGGGTCTTGCATACTGCTGTATTGCATAAGAGTTTTGAATTATTTTGGTGTAGCGGTGTAGTGGTTAAGAGCGGTAGTCTTGTAATCTGGTGAACCGGGTTTGCGTCTCCGCTCCTCCACATGCAGCTGCTGGGTGACCTTGGGCTAGTCACACTTCTCTGAAGTCTCAGCCCCACTCACCTCACAGAGTTTTTGTTGTGGGGGAGGAAGGGAAAGGAGATTGTGAGCCGCTTTGAGACTCCTTCAGGTAGTGATAAAGTGGGATATAAAATCCAAACTCTTCTTCTTCTTGTGTTTTGAACTTGCAGCAGCACTGTATGCAACATGAGTACCTAAGTTCATGCACATGGTGAACCTCTTCAAGCAGATGCCACTGTCTAAGTCTCAGATCATGTTGGGCTTTTGTAATTCATGCATTGCAAGGCTTTGAAGAACGCCGTCTAAAACTGTACAAGATTATCCAGCTATTATTGAATATTCTATTGGCTATTAGTCAGAGATTGCATTTTGATCTAGTTTTGAATTCTTGCATGCACATGTAAATGAAATATATTAAGTTCATTTAGACCAGGCATGTCCAACAGGTAGATCGTGATATACTAGTAGATCACTGGACGTTTGTGGTAGATCACTGGCAGATCACTGGCTCCCCCCAAAGAAGCTCAACAACTTTGGGTTGCCAAAAAAAACTCAACATTTTCCCCCTGAACCCAAAAGGGGGTAGATTACTGCCAGTTTTTAACTCTACGAGTAGATTGCATTCTCTTGGGAGATGGCTACCCCTGATTTAGACCTTGACTTCATTCGTTTATTTGTATACGAACCTCTAAACATCAGAAAGTGAGGGAACTGAGTATTCCATCTTATTCCACATACTCTTTCCTTATAAATTATTATACAGTAGAATCCACTAAGTAGATCTACAACTGCTTTGCAAAAAACAAAAACAAAAAAAACCTGTCAACTTACTTAGAGACCTTTTGCTGTCTTCATCATTGAAAAGTTGGGAGATAAATTTATGTGAAACAGCCCATAAAATACTTGACACTAGACATCAGGACAGAAACATGACTGCTGAAGACATCTCAGCATGTGTGTTGCACATGAAGGGACTCCACAATGTCGTGTAACGTATCATTATAAAAATATATTGGCTGTGCTCCCAGGGGGAAAGGAACCCACATTTGTTCTAAAAGCATTGCAAAATGTGCTTCAGCTAGCACCACCTCACCTCTCCAGGGGTTTAAGCTTCTCCTAGCAGGCGGTAGATTTAGCTGTGTTAAATACTCCTATTCACTAAGACCCCAGGGGTGCAATGGACAGATTACTTTTTAAACAGGAGAACTTGATGCACAAGTGAAGTGCGAATTGACCCCTTAAGCATACTGTGAGAATTGTGATGGCTTAAGGACTTCAGATTTAAGAGTGGAAAAGAAAATAAGCAGAACCATGTAGCAGCCTTGGAAATGCGTATGGGAAAGCTACTCTCCTTTGTAAGTTTTTGCTAGCTCACTTGCCCATGTGTGCATGTACTAACTGCTTCTGGCAAACTGATATTTCTGCATACCCCACAACATTTCTCTGATGAAAATAGGGACACATTATTATTATTATTATTATTATTATTATTATTATTCCCTGCCAATTTGACTGCATTGCCCCAGCCACTCTGGGCAGCTTCCAAAATATATTAAAACATAATAAAACATTAAAATAAAACATTAAAACAATAAAACATCCCTATAAATGGCTGCCTTCAGATGTCTACTAAAGGTTGTATATACAGGTAGGTAGCTGTGTTGGTCTGCCGTAGTAAAAAAAAAAAAAAAAAATTCCTTCCAATAGCACCTTAGAGACCTACTAAGTTTGTTATTGGTATGAGCTTTCGTGTGCATGCACACTGAAGAATCTGAAGAAATATCTGAAGAAGTGTGCATGCACATTAAAGCTCATACCAATAACAAACTTAGTCTCTAAGGTGCTACTGGAAGGAATTTTTTTATTTTGTTTCAACAAAGATTGTATAGTTACTTATCTCCTTGGCTTGGGGGTCATAAAACTCCATACCCTCCAACATTTCTCCAATGGAAATAGGGACGTCCTAAGGAAAAGTAGGACATTCCGGGATCAAATCAGAAACTGGGATGTCTTCTGTAAATCCGGGGCTGTCCCTGGAAAATAGGGACACTTGCAGGGTCTAGGATAATACAATAAAACACCATTTCATTATGAGCAGAAACAATAGCCTAAAACAGGCCACTTGCTGTGGAGCTCGTAGTTTCAACTTTAGAGCAACAGGATAAAAGAAAATGAAACAAAACTTTGAGCTAGAAAATGTTCAGTTTGATCAAGTGAACCCATCCTTGGTAAATCACACTGCAAAACATGAACTGCTTGAAAAACTTCCTTTGTGTTGTAGGCCATCTGCTTTGATGTTATTGAGTGGAAGAAGGTCTAAGCTCTGCAACTGGTAGAAGCTGGCAGATTTCTGTTCCCCAAGACAGAATTATACTCAAGCATGAGCAGAACCAGAAAGTGAAATCCCACAGCAGATTAAAATAAAATCTAATTAAAAACCAACGTGGCTGATATTGTTACAACATAAGGTGCTTATGCATGAGATGGAGGAGAGAAAGACAGGTGATAGGCAGATAGCCAAATGGATTAAGGCACTAATGAAAGTGTGGGAGGGCGGGAATGGGAAATGCAGGCAAAATGTTTGCAGAACTATAAACTGTATTGCAAAGATAATTAGGAATAGTAAAGCATCCGGAACCATTCTGCATGCAAAGAGCTAGACACGTACTTCAAAGTTTAGATAGGTAGGTTGACAGGTAGGTAGGTGGAGCGATTGGTAGACAGTGTTTTTTAGTGTCAGTTCATTAGATTTGATGTTGTTCTCCCAATATTCTGTCCTGCTTTAGCATGCACCAAGGAAGCTGTGCAAAACCCAGGATATAAAAGAAACATTGAATAGGCACAGTTTGAAACACATACGCTGTTGAGTGAATGTCTTTACATACCTCCTTGCCATAGATTCCTGTGGGAGAAAAGTAAAATGGACACATGGGAGAAGAGCAGTCATATGGTCCCAATTCTGAATGTGCTGTGGATCCAGTCTGACGCCCCTTCTGAATATTGCATATCACCTGACTGCTGTTGACCCCCAAAGTTGCCAGTTACAGTCAGCCAACAAACAAGATACAGAGTAGTGATATATTAACAAAATGCAAAGTCACACAAAAATATATCACCAAGGGCAACTGCTCCACAATTAGGTGTATAAACAAGAGCAGTGGACTCGTAATCTGGTGAACCGGGTTCACGTCCCCACTCCTCCACATGAAGCTGCTGGGTGACCTTGGGCTAATCACACTTCTCTGAAGTCTCTCAGCCTCACTCACCTCACAGAGTGTTTGTTGTGGGGGAGGAAGGGAAAGGAGAATGTTAGCCGCTTTGAGACTCCTTTGGGTAGTGATAAAGCGGGATAGCAAATCCAAACTCTTCTTCTCTTCTTCTTTACAATCACTCATGTATTTGATGGAAGCAACATCAACTCGTGAGTCAGCACCTGGATGTTGTTCCGGTACAATCAGTGTTTCTTGCCACAAAGCGGCTTAATCATCGAGCTGTACAATAAAGACTAAGTAGTATACAAGCTTAGAGAAATCAGCAAATCTGTCCCTAGCTGCATATCTTCCAAAGGAAGAAGAGGAAAAAGGCTCTCCAGCCTTTTATTTGTTAGTCTTCCTTAACCAAAGAATCTTCAAGTAGTGTACATACAGCAGTTTAAAGCAACTAACAATATAGAAATATAACCAGCAGGTTTTCAAAACAAAACAAAACAAAACAAAAACAAACCAAGGATACATACAACCCTGAAAAGCAGTTCAGTATTGTTATTCTGGAATGTTGTGGGTTCTTCTTCTTCTTCTTCTTCTTCTTCTTCTTCTTCTTCTTCTTCTTCCTAAAAGGGAAATACAGTTGAGGTGGGGAGGGAGTAATGAAGTTGATGGCTGCAGAACTTGCCTGGATGGTAGGTCCACCAAGAGCTGGTCTGTGTCAGAATCGGGGGGGGGGGTGTCGAAAGGCCAGCTGGCTCGGCCCCAGCTAGAACGTCTCCCTTCAGCCTTGCCACTGCAGAGATCCCACGACCTCTGCTCCGACATGATCAGTGATTCAAACTTGCAGACTTGAGCACAGTTTACTCAGCAGTGTAAACTGTGCAACAGAAGAGGCTCGAGGCTGTAGACACATACTAAACTACACATTTATTACACATAAATCAGTACAATGAAAACCTTGCATCTCTCCTTGCCGTCTTCTTGGAGACAGACTAAAAACAAAAACAATACGGAGTGGAAGTTCCACTCACACCAGCAATCTGTGCTGGATTGTAAGCAGACATGTGACATGCAACAATCCCATGTCTGCAGCAAAGGGTGGAATGGAATCCCAACAGTCAGTAGGGGTTGACCTGGAATGCAAGTTTCTCAAAGGTTGACCCAGACCTTATCACCAGTTACAGAACCATTCATACCCATGAAAGACCCACCAGTGGCATGCAATGGAATGCTCTGAAGACCAGTGGAAAGCTCTGAAATATGAGTGGGCAGGTCTGAGTTAGTCCAGTATCCATTGTCCAACGGCCTGAAGCTTGCATAGGGATTGGGACCAACAATCCCACACACCCGGCCTTCCACTGTTGCCACCATGAGCAGCCCTATTCCCAAGGCTTGAAGTTACTCTTGATCATTAATTATGTTTTCTCTTTATGAAGCCCAGGCTCCAGCTTCCCAAACACATAAAACAAAACAGCTAATTACTTAGCAAGGAAGCATAACAACACTTTGCATTGCAGTCAGGTAGTTTATTTTGTTTTTTAAATAATGTAACTCTAGCATTATATGCTGCTGGATAGAAATCAGAGGGTAAAGAAAAAAATGGAAGCAATGTATAATGGATTAGTTCAGCAGAACATTTTTAAATAAACATCAGTCAGCTGCTTGAATTCAGACTCCATATGCTATTACTTGAGGGAATACTCTGAGAGTTTTCAGCAGTGTCTCACCTCCAGATATCAGTAACATATTTTAATAAAAAGTCAAAAGTGTAGTGCCGGTTTCAAGCAAATTACGAAAAACAGCATATTCATTATTCACACTCATTTATGGTTTTCTCCCCTTAAAACAAGAGCAATTAAATAGATGTGCTTCAATTACTTTTATCTAACTTTAGGATAAGTATCATTGTGAGGCAGAGCAGATGAAGCCTTCACAAACAAAAATCTGCCTGTAATCAAAGTTTAAAAATCAACCAATGACATGGGAGGAGCACTGCTGATTAATTGATTGGAATAACTTGGTTTGCCCCTGAACGAGTTGTTTATAGGTAACCTGAAAACTAGTATCTGTGCTAGATGTGTGTGCTTTACAGAAGCTAAAAAACAAAACAAAAACAAAAAACAAAAGCCAGACACTCCAGGAGGGAAATCACTATACTTCTGCATCAGATTTACAAGAGAGATTTTGCATGCTTCATGTTTAAGTTAAGTATATCTAGGTCCCATCAATGCTAATCATAGAGATATAAGAACAGGACCAACTCTTCCATTTGAGCCACTGTGAATTAGGAGTGCTTAAGTATGATTGAGCCATCTGAAAGCAGTAGCCAGAACAACTACTTCTATACCAAGCTTGTAATCCTGTCCAATGAGACTTCTGATTAAGAAGAATTAGCTTGTTCCACATATTCAAGCAAATTGGCATAATTTGCACCTCCAGGACTAACATCCATCAGACTGCCACTAGCATCCATTAGATTGCACTTACAGTGCAGTTCTTCTTCTTTTTTAAGTACTAAAAATTCACTAAAAGCAATGCATTTTAGGAAAAAAATAAATTCATATTTTAAAATGTATTTTATTAGGAATACTACTTAAATGTGTACTTAGATATTAAAATGCAGTTTGAATTCAGAAGCAGGTCAGAACTGACTTATGAAAAAGCATTTGACACGGGCCAGAAACAGAGGGAGCCATCCATCCCTTCTTCTGAGTAGACAGGTATGGGCTTGCATTTTACATGACCTGTTGTACAAAGTGTGTTCTCCCTAAAATGAGAGCACGTGTTGCGGTGGGGTCTGCCAGGCCAACCCTCTGTTGCCAGACAGGTTAATGGTTATTGCCTGAAGCAACGATTGGCTGACCGGGTTGCTGGGGCAAATTGCATGTTCCAAATTGGGTGGGTGGGACCAAAGGCTTTAAATATTGGTGCACTCTGCTTTTGCTTTCTCTTTCGCAGAGTGCATCGGATCACCTGCCCGCCCGCCCTGTGTTCCGGTTGACCTTGCTATGCCTGTCATGGGGTCGTCTGCTTTTGGGTCAGGGGCCTAGTAGGAATTTTGTCCATTTGGCTGATTGGCTGGTGCCATTTGGTTTTTGCCTACTACTTAGCAATTTGTCACAACTTGTAAGGTTGTGGTTAGGCATTGGTTATAAAAATTGGTGGAAGAGGGCTCAGGATAGGCTGTGCCTGCGCCTCCAATGGTGGTGTGGAAGGGAATTCCGTTAAAGGAATCCTGGGGCTTGCCATGATTTCGTCCAATCCCTGAAATGGGACCAGGGCCTGCAAGCCTTGGGGAGCTGGTTGGGTGAGCGCTGAGGGACTGTCGCTCAGCTCAACTGATCCCCAACATTGTTTTCCCTTCACTGGCTTCCGAGGGAGTTTGGCGAGGGGACAGATAGTCATAACCAATGCCTAAGCAACCACCCACAGATTATGCATTTTAATAAAGTTGTGGTCAAAATAGTGCCCAAAACCTTAAACTAAAATTACATGTGATTTGTGAATTATTTTGAGGGGTGGCTTGGGGACCTCCACACGCAACTTGGTTGTTGGTTTATATTCATGCCTTTCCCTGATTGAAATATCATGGATGGCATCGTATGCTGCAGTTCCACATGTGTGCAATTGAACTTTCTCTTCCTCTTCTGTCCCTGTCAGTCCCCCCCTCCCCAATGCACACTTAAAAACAGATCTAGAGAGTTTCAAGACTCTCCAGAGCAAATTTGGGGGGCATGCTTGGGGAAGGAGAGGAAAGGTCTAGTTGGATGAGTGGAACTCCACTTGCACAGGGTTTGAAGCAGCCCTAAGTTTTGCCATAGCTGCTACAATTCTAGCTGACTGCCTGTCAAGTAAAAAACAAAAAACTTTGCAACTTTTTTCCAGAAACTGCGTTCCTTCACTCTGAAAAGTCCTGTATAACAAATACGAATGGATGATTCAAAAATGTCTATCCCATCCTTCCTGCCAGGCAGCAAGCTACAAACGGCTGAAAAATACGGATTAATAAAAGAAACTAAAAAACCCCTGAACTCCTTTAAAATCATATATACATACATATATGTCTGTGTATGTGGCCTATTCATCATCCTAATAGCTTCAAGAGAGACAACAATGGAGTTGTGGGGATTAACAGCAAGAAAGATGGTGGGAAGGGAAAGAGACAATAGATGTTTTCAACCCGAATACATGTAATCATTATGACTTGCATTCTTCTGTGACTCAGCTCCCCCACAGTCAAAGCACAGGTGATAAAACATTCTTTAATAAATCAAAGCCCTTTCATATGCCTGTTTCCATATTGCATAAACTACCTGCCTGCAGGCTCTGCCTTTCAAAACCAAGACATCTCAGAGCTTCAGTCGCTCCATCATTTTATAGGTCCTTGGCTTTCTTGAATCATGGAGTGCTTTAGATTCAAAGCTGACTGTGGAAATAATGACAAGTTCTTCTGTATCTGCTAGCCTCTCGTGCCTGCTTCCCTGTGAAGCAGAGTTTCCTCTGGAAAGTGACTTTCTGAATGCCGTGGTCCCTTGGTTGGAAACTGGAACAACTTTTCAACAAGAAGACAAATAAATTATAGGGCTCCCACTGAGCCTGTGTTGATTTTTTCCCATCTTTTTTAAAAAATGATAAAATAATCAGACTTAACGTAAGACATTTGAGAATACAGAGAATCAATATATGAAAATCAATTGTTGAAAAGAGCAGTGTTTATTTCTTCCAGCCCATTCAACCTATAACATTCTATAAATTTCACTTTGTGACATATAGCATTTATAGAGTGCTTTTAGAACAGGAATGGAGTCTCTATGAGTCCCTATATATTCTCCAACTTCCATTGGCCTCAGCCAACATGGGTAATGTTCAGGGGTGATGGAATGCATTCCCCAATGTCTGTTTTAAACTTCATATATACCATTTTTTTTGCTGTATAAGACTCACTTTTTCCCTCCTAAAAAGTAAGGGGAAATGTGTGTGCGTCTTATGGAGCGAATGCAGGCTGCACAGCTATCACAGAAGCCAGAACAGCAAGAGGGATTGCTACTTTCACTGCACAGTGATCCTTCTTGCTGTTCTGTCTTCTGAGATTCAGAATATTTTTTTTCTTGTTTTCCTCCTCCCCAAACTAGGTGCGTCTTGTGGTCTGGTGCGTCTTATAGAGCGAAAAATACGGTACTCATTATTTGCAAGTAATCCTAACAATTTCACTATAATTACAGTGGTACCTCAGGTTACAGATGCTTCAGGTTACAGATGCTTCAGGTTACAGATGCTTCAGGTTACAGACTCCGCTAACCCAGAAATAGCACCTTGGGTTAAGAACTTTGCTTCAGGATGAGAACAGAAATCGTGCTCTTCGGCGCGGCAGCAGCGGGAGGCCCCATTAGCTAAAGTGGTCCCTCGGGTTAAGAACAGTTTTAGTTTAAGAACAGACCTCCAGAATGAATTAAGTTCTTAACCCGAGGTACCACTGTATTAGCATTCCCAATTTTGTATCTTTTGAAAAGGTGGGGTTAAGAAACTCTGGCTTCCCAAAGGCGACATTTATGGCAGAGGCAAGATGTGGAGCATTTTCCTTTGAACACACCACACAACCCCAGTGGGTTTAGAGGGGGGAGGACATGAGGCCTGAAGAATTCTGCTGCCCAATACTTGTAAATATTTCCACTGTGCTCCTGAATGGAGGTACAGTGGTACCTCTGGCTGCGAATGGGATCCATTCTGGAGGCCCGTTCGCAACATGAAAATAGCGCAGCCTGAAGCATCATATCTGTGCAGGTGCACGGTGCGATTTGGCACCTGTGCGCATGCGCAAAGCATGATTTACCGCTTGTGTGCATGCATGAGTGGCAAAACTCGGAAGTGACCCTTTCCGGTACTTCCGGGTCACCGCGGGACGTAATCTGAAAGAACGTAACATGAAGCAAACGTAACATGAGGTATGACTGTATGTGTGATTGTGTGTTTTTCCTTTTGATTTCTCTGATTTGCACAAAACCAGAAAACTGCAAAATTGCATAAGCAAACCACATTAAATATTTCTACATCAGACATTGATCTGCTATCTGAAAAGCTGAGATTTAAAATTGTGTGTGTGTGTGTGTGTGTGTAGATGTCATCCAATCCAACTCCCTGCAATGATGTGTGATAGGAATTTTATGGTATTAGATATATGGTAATGTTCATAACTGCACATACATAGATCAAGACAGGAAAACCAACCTGGAACCATTTTGATTCCTAAACTGACCAAATCCTTTCTCTGCAAGGTTAAACTGGAAAAGCCTCCCCATTGTCTCTTTCCTCACAATATATGTCTGTTTGAATAAGGTGTGAGCCTGTGACCTGGCCCAGGAAATAAGTATTTTACCACTACAAAAGAATGGCCAGGCTCCCCAGGAAATCCAATCAAGTAACTTGCCAGACAGGAGATAAACTGTGACAGGAGAAAAACAACATTTAAATTTCTGTGATGTAAGTGGGATGTATCTGAGGGGTGGTCTTAGGTTACACCCCTTTTGTGATGTATGCATAATGTTTCTGGGGGTGGTCTTGATCTACAGGATGGAAATTTCAAAAGTCTTTATAAGCCCTTGCACAGCATTTTTGTGGGTCCTCTTCCTCTCCTGCATGTGAGGGGAGCACCCTGTTGCAACAGATCAATAAAGATCAAGCTTACTAGCTGCTTTGCTTCTCAATATTCTCTGGTTGGCCTCTGTTATTTTCTCCTACCAATAGGGAACCTATGTAAGGACTCTATATGGGCTCTTGGATACCCCATAAGGGAAAGGGGCATATTTTTATTTACAACAGCTGGAATCCTTTGCCCAATGTGGGGCTCGAATACACTACCCTGAGATTAAGAGTCTCATGCTCTACCAGTTGGACTTGTATGTTTTCTTTATTTCACTTACTGCCAATGCTTGTCAAATATAAACCTCGGTGATGTTTTAACAGCATATTTTCCCCATAGTTAAGCCTTAACTGTCTAGTATACCAAAGCTCTTCATTTCATCATAGGTTCTTTACTAGGGGCTGTGCTTCTGTTAAGTGCTTTTAACAGAAGAGATGTAAAATCTTTAATACAAGCTGTTAACATTTATTGGTCTGATCAGAAAATTGCAAAAGTGGCTATTAAAAAGTGATGAGAAAAACCAAATTCAGAGAATGGAACGAGGCAGTTTCGTAGTATAAAAAGAAGAAGAAGAAGAAGAAGAAGAAGAAGAAGAAGAAGAAGAAGAAGACGACGACAAACAAGCAAAATACAACTTAATGGGCACTAGGGGAATATGCTGCAAAGATGAGGACAAAATGAAGGCTATTTTAGAAGGACACTTTAGAGCACTCTCAAGTGCCTTTTTGTACTGCAAGGACGTTCTATTACAATGGTTACTGCTAGTAACAGGGCAATCATATCTGCATCTATTCAGAAGTACTATAAAGGCTTGCCCACACTCCCTGTCTTCAAAGCGCAGATTCGAAAGGTTTTCTGGTTGTCCCACTGCTTTCCCAGGGGAAGCCCTGCTCTTTACTGCTGAACTGGAACAAACATCAATCCGCAGAAAAACCGATTCCGATTTAGCAGTAAACTCCAGGTTTTCCCAGGAGAAAGTGGCTGGACAGCATGAATGAGCCCTAAGTTCCACTGAATTCAATCAATGCTATTTGAGATAAGTAGGTATATTTCAAACAGTGAAAATTCAGATGGAAAAGTTCTTGAGCTTTTTTTTGGGGGGGGGGCAGCCCTTCCATCCTTTCAATGAATGATCTAACTGAACATGTTGCATGCTCCCAGGCCCTGCTATTGTTGTCCCTATTTTCCAGGGACAGTTTTAGATTTACAGAAATCGTCCCAGTTTCTGATTTGATCCTGGAATGTCCTGCTTTTCCTTCAGATGTCCCTATTTCCACTGGAGAAATGTTAGAGGTTCTGGAGTTATACGACCCCTGAGTCAAAGAGATAAGTAACTATACAACTTTTAGAAGACATCTGAAGGCAGCCCTATATAGGAAAGTTTTTTTTTAAAAAAAGTTTAATGCTTTATTGTGCTTTTACCTATGTTGGAAGCCACCCAGAGTGGCTGGGACAACCTAGACAGTTGGGTGGGATATAAATGATAAATAAGCTGTTTGGTTGTTGTTGTGGAATAGGACATCGCTATTTTCAATGGATAAATTTTGGAGGATCCAGCCGAAGCTAAGCGCTTTTAGGGTCCATGACTTTCTCTAGAAGCGAGTTAAGCACATACTCAAAGAACAACCTGAAAAATCAATTTGGTTTTCTGAAATGCTTAGTTTGGATCATACCTGAACTCTTTTTGTAGGATTATTAATAGCCACTATAATTTTATAGGGTCAGATAAAGGTAAAGGTACCCCTGCCCGTACGGGCCAGTCATGCCCGACTCTAGGGTTGTGCGCCCATCTCACTTAAGAGGCCGGGGGCCAGCGCTGTCCGAAGACACTTCCGGGTCACGTGGCCAGCGTGACAAACTGCATCTGGCGAGCCAGCGCAGCCCACGGAAACGCCGTTTACCTTCCCGCTAGTAAGCGGTCCCTATTTATCTACTTGCACCCGGGGGTGCTTTTGAACTGCTAGGTTTGCAGGTGCTGGGACCGAGCAGCAGGAGCGCACCCCGCCGCGGGGATTCGAACCGCCGACCTGATGATCGGCAAGTCCTAGGCACTGAGGTTTTACCCACAGCGCCACCCGCGTTTTGTACCCCATTATCTGACCCATAGGGTCAGATAATGGGGTACAAAAGAGACAAGCATTACCGGGGAAAGCTGCATTGGTTGCATATCTTTCTCAGCTATAGATTTCAAAGGCACAGAGGGCCTGGAATGCCAAATGGTGGCGACACTACTGAATCAGAAACCCTGGCTTCAGTCAGACCAAAGTTTGCTTAGCAATCTGCAGGAATGTACTGTAGCCTTAAACAGATACTTCATAGTTCAGAAGATAAATGTCTCTTTGTCTCACCCATCTTTCTGTTCTGCTAGAATTGTTCTATTGCACTGTTGTTAAGGCTGAAGGAAACAGTGAACCAGGATCTGTTCCATACAGCAATGGTTGTCAAGATGGTACCCACAGGTGCCAGTATGCCTGCCAATACACCTTATTGTGGCTGCAAAAGGTTTCAGTAAACATCCCCTTAAAAAACACCACAATGCATGAGCGACTATTCAGTTCCTGTGTGCAATGGCTCGGTCTTTCCTACGATGAACACTCCTCTTTAACATGCCCAGATTTCTTTGGATAGCTTCCATTGTGAACAGGGGATATGTGCAAAGCGTCTGCTTCTATGAGCAAGCAAGATGGCGACTCTTGTATGTCCTCTCCCTACCACCCTGATGGTGAGCATGCCTGTACCATTTTGTGTCCATCTCTCTTTTTCTGCTCTTTTAGATATGGCAACCATTTCTGTCGTCATCATCATCACACCATGCCTGCATAGCAGCAATTTTGTGTTATGCTCATGGCTGTTTTGTGACAGGCACCCACCCAAATATGCATGCCCAAAAATGTTGGCAACCCCTGGAGCACAGCTTCCCCAGTCAGACTCCCATTGCCTTAAAATTAATCATGGTCTCTCAGTTCCCTTGAAAGGGGTAAAGGATGGGTCAAAACATACTCCAGTGCTGGAAAAACCTAGGCCTTGCTTGCTGCCAATTTGAAATGGGAGAAAACCATTCCCACATGGCAGTATGCCTTATCTGCTCAGTTCAACTTTTTCACTTAGGTCACTCATCTGACTGTCTTTCTTTTCTTTCCCTTTAATTTTTTTTGTAGGGGAAAACCCCCCAACATTCATATACTTTGCTTTGCCATTGCTGTGCACGCAAACACAACCTGTTTTTTTCATGTGTTAACACAACTCTAATAGCACTTGTCATGTTAAGGTCTCATTTGGCAAAATTGTGCACCTGTACAATGCTTGTGTTTGGTCGACTGGGACGGGCATATATAATTGACATGAAAATAGGCCTCAAATATTGTGACTAACATCAGCTGTATTTGTCCCTGAATTTGTCTTAACCCTTTAAATAAAGCCACATGAGCTACTGGCCATAACCACATTGTGTTGCGATGGCACCCCTAAGTTAATTGTGCCTTAGGTGAAGAAGCCCTGGGAACAATTGGCATTGCTATTGGCATCTGGTATGATTCAGGTGCCTTTATTAACTAGGCTCATCCAATTCCCACGTATCAGAAGCTGCATTGAAAGCGAACTTTGTACATTTTATGTTCTCCTCTGGACTTTTCTCTTTTAGACTTCTAATTTCCTTTCCTAGAGATGATTACCCACTGGAACACTTTCAGTGCAATCGCTTTCTCCACGTCTCTTATCATTTTATATGCATCAATCATGGCCCATTTTTATCATCTCCCCCCTCCCCATGATGAATATAAACCTAATTTTCTCCAAGTCTTCTCATAGTTCCGGTTCCAGAGGCCCATTTTCCATCACTTTTGCCCCATCTCGTATCTTTTCAATATTCTTTGTGTAGCAGGATGTGCAAAATTACATGTAATTCACCTGTTGAGGCCTCGCCACTCTTTGATACATATCCATAATAACGCGTCCCAGTTTTCACCCTTTTCAGAAACACAGTGGAATGACAGCTTACCTGCTACCGCTGATTGAAGTACCCTTCAGGTGATAGAGAGGTATGATTCACTTTAACAAGCTTCACCTGAAGTGTTCCTGTGCTATTTATGTTTAGAGTGTGGTAGTGTGCGTTTGTGCGCATGCGTGTGTTTGCTAAGAGACGTCGTTTTATTATGAAAGCTGCATTATATATATAAAAAAGAACATTGATGAAAAACATTAGTTATATTCCTGAAGAAAATCTCCTGGGATGCAGAAGAAGGAAATGTCAAACGTGTCAGCTTTAGAAGTTTAATAGCACTTATATTTAATTTGTTTTTAATAACTCTTCTTGCCAATTTCCTAATTAGTGAAGAAGGGTATTTGAGAAAAGGGTTCCCTACAAGTGTCTCCTGTCCTCCCACACAGTCCTACCCATCAAGACTTAATAATCCTTTTTGAAACATCTGCAAGCATATTTACTTGTATGGCAGGCAGGGGTGATGGCAGAGACCAAAGTTCATGTTCTGAGGGGAGGGAAGACTGAGCAAACTGGATTGGTTTCTAGCACAAGGGTTTTTAAAAGGAATACCAGACAGAATAATAGTAATAATAATAATAATAATTTATTTGTACCCCGCCCACTCTGGGTGGCTTCCAACAAAGATGAAAAATACACTAAAATGTCACATATTAAAAACTTCCCTGAACAGGGCTGCCTTCAGATGTCTTCTGAATGTCAGGTAGTTGTTTATCGCTTTGACATCTGATGGGAGGGCATTCCACAGGGCGGGCACCACTACCGAGAAGGCCCTCTGCCTGGTTCCCTGTAACTTGGCCTCTCGCAGTGAGGGAACCGCCAGAAGGCCCTCGGAGCTGGACCTCAGTGTCCGGGCAGAACGATGGGGGTGGAGACGCTTCTTCAGATATACTGGACCGAGGCCATTTAGGGCTTTAAAGGTCAGCACCAACACTTTGAAATGTGCTCGGAAACGTACTGGGAGCCAATGTAGGTCTTTCAAGACCGGTGTTATATGGTCTTGGCAGCCTCTCCCAGTCACCAGTCTAGCTGCCACATTCTGGATTAGTTGTAGTTTCCGGGTCACCTTCAAAGGTAGCCCCAAGTAGAGCGCATTGCAGTAGTCCAAGCGGGAGATAACTGAAGTGTAACAGTCCACTGAAGGACTGTAATTCAGCATTATAGCCAGGATTTTTGAGTGTGACCGTATTCAATGGTGTAGAGTACTGACTTCTATTTTTCTGTAACCTATGGAAGCTGTTTGTGTTGGCATATGATACGCTTAGATGAATACCTGCAGCTTTATTTTTCTTTCATTTTTCTTTTTACAAAAATAAAACAAAAGCACTCAGAATAGCACATAGCTCCACCCACACCTGGAACAAAGAGACCAGACGTGTCTAAACTAAGGGAACTAGAATCACAACTTAATTTAAGCTCGTTGGCATTTTGAAAATAAGAACTGCAACACTAACCCGGATTGCAAGGGCTGCTGCAATGCAGGAACTGTTTAGTGATAATACTTTGCCTGATCTGATCCTGAATTAGAGGTGGCCACACTCTCTTTGGCCTTCCCTGAGGCCACACCAATTCAAGTGTTGAGGGGGGCATTCCTGATTCCCACCCTGGGCTCATGATTCTGAAAAAGTGAGGAAGGTTGACTTCAAAGAATGTCCTTACTCTGTCTCCATGTCCTACAACCCTGAGAGTTAAGTCTCAGGGAAGAAGGGGTGAGTGAAGATCTACGTTGGAAACCTGCATAGAAATTTTCTTTACATTTATCGACTGACTTGTTGTTGCTGCTTTTAAAAGAGTGTTTCACTGGTGATTTCTGTTCCATGGAAAATGTTATATTCTGTTCAGGTGCAAGTCTTACTCACTTTTCTGTCAACAGGCATAGGATCGTGAGCAGTTTTCTAATGTGTTGTAGTATCAATGAGAACATTGGACCTGGCCTCAGGATACCAACATTCAATTCCTGCTTAGCCATGAAACCCATTGAGCGACTTGGAGCTAGTTACTCCCTCTTTGCTTGGTATGGGGAGAGCACTGTACACACCTCTGAATTCCTTTGTTGTAAGTAAAGAAGAAGAAGAAGTTTAATAGGATTTGATTACCTTTAAGATTGCAGATTATTATTATTATTATTATTATCATCATCATCATCATCATCATCATCATCATCATATGCTGCCCATCTATTTTTCTGCTTCCAGAAAAATAAAACATCAAACATTAAAAACTTCCCAATACAGGGCTGCCTTCAGATGTCTTCTAAAAGTTGTGTAGTAGTTCTTTATCTCCTTGACATCTGATGGGAGGGCAGTCCACAGGGAGGGTGCCACTACCGAGAAGGCCCTCTGCCTGGTTCCCTGTAACTGGTTCCCTCACTGCAAGAAGTGAGGGAACCACCAGAAGACCCTTAGAACTGGACCTCAGTGTCTGGGCTGATTGATAGGGGTGGAGATACTTCTTCAGGTATACTGAGCCGAGGCCATTTAGAGCTTTAAAGGTCAATATTGACGCTTTGAATTGTGCTCAGAAACATACTGGGAAATAGTGTGCAGAGGATCAAATTGTTGCAAGCAGGCCAAACTTTATTGTGGTGGTGGCGATCCTGTGACTCTCTAGATATTGTGGGACTCCAGCTCCTGTGAGCCCCAGCCATCATAGTCCATGTTCAGGGATAATGGGAGATGGAATCCAGCCCTATATGGAAGGCCAAGTTTTATTCCCTGCCACCCATGATGATATACTTTAGGTTATTTCCCCCCCCCTTCCTCCGCTGGGTATGAATTAATGAAACACTGAAGATTGGAGAAAATTCCTCCTAGTTGCCAAAAGAGAAGCTTTCAATTTGGGTAACCCTAATATGGATTGAAGCTCAACATCAAAAAAACGAAGATCATGGCCTCTGGTCCCATCACCTCCTGGCAAATAGAAGGGGAAGAAATGGAGGCAGTGAGAGATTTTACTTTCTTGGGCTCCAGGATCACTGCAGATGGTGACAGCAGCCACAAAATTAAAAGACGCCTGCTTCTTGGGAGAAAAGCAATGACAAACCTAGATAGCATCTTAAAAAGCAGAGACATCTCCTTGCCAACAAAGGTCCGTATAGTTAAAGCTATGGTTTTCCCAGTAGTGATGTATGGAAGTGAGAGCTGGACCATAAAGAAGGCTGATCGCCGAATAATTGATGCTTTTGAATTATGGTGCTGGAGGAGACTCTTGAGAGTCCCATGGACTGCAAGAAGATCAAACCTCTTCATTCTTAAGGAAATCAGCCCTGAGTGCTCACTGGAAGGACAGATCCTGAAGCTGAGGCTCCAGTACTTTGGCCACCTCATGAGAAGAGAAGACTCCCTAGAAAAGACCCTGATGTTGGGAAAGATGGAGGGCACAAGGAGAAGGGGACGGCAGAGGATGAGATGGTTGGATAGTGTTCTCGAAGCTACCAGCATGAGTCTGACCAAACTGCGGGAGGCAGTGGAAGACAGAAGTGCCTGGCGTGCTCTGGTCCATGGGGTCACGAAGAGTCGGACACGACTAAACGACTAAACAACAACAACAACAACAACAGTACTTCTACAAACCCTATTTCAGAGATACTGCACAGTCGGATGGTACCGTGACCTAATAGATCACTTCATACTGCCTCTCATTTGTCAAAAAGTGATATGGGTTGCTTGAACCCAACAGAGTGCAACCTATTGCTTTAGTACTTGCTTAAGAAGCTAATTTCTCCTCTTTGGAGGCTCCCCCCCCCTTATTTTTTTTCAAGCCGCATACAGATAGCACCAGTTCTTTCAGCTACTATCAGGCTTGCTTTATCATGGTAGCTCTATGCCCCAGCAGCTTACAATAAATTTGCTGCCAGAAAATAAACACTGTCTCTATTCCCTTGCTATGTAAACTTTGTCTGGGAGAAAGAAAGTGGGGAGAGCTATCATTTATGATACTCCCAATAGATGAGGAAATATTACATTATATATATCTTCACCTGTTACATGCTGCCATTCTCCACCTTATAGAATTGCCGGCAGAAATGTCACCGTGTCAAATTATTTGGCTCTTTCAGAGAGGGGAGCGTAAATGTTCTGGCAGTAAATTTAGAAAGTTGCCCTAATGCAATGGAATCAGTTTTACAGTAACCCCTATAAAAGCAAGAACGGTCAAGAGACCAGCAGGGAAAGTAATTCAAAATCCCACCTGCGGAAAGATTAAGCACATGATTCATGGGATGTTTTCAGGGTTTTAAATATTGCATCGGTTTTGCGTGTGAAAACCTGGGTCAAATGCATGTCATTAAATTCACCACACACTTAGCAAACTACAGTTCACAGGATTATCCATGACTGGATAATGAATGTAAGAGTGCTGGATATGTCCATAGTTTGAAACCACTTCAGGGGGCTTCTTATATAATAATTTTTGCCTGAAAGTCATCTATAAATCTAGTAAATAAATTTAAGGATCATGGAACTGGTGGATGGGTCTTGGTGGGCGGAGAGACCTACTTCCTTGAATTCAAGGGAACTTCCATGTGAGTATGCACATGACTGCAACATGTAGAGTGACCAGCGGCATAGTGTGGGGGTGCCAGGGGGGCTGTGGTTCCAGGCACACCATTTTTGAGGTGGCGCAAACCAGGCACCCCCATGCAGGCGACCCTAGTATGGCCCGGCCTGGTGCTCCCCTCCATGGGTGTTGCCACACCAGGAGGATTTGCCCATCAAGGGCTGTGTTGGCTGGTTGGTTTCAGGTGTCAGGGAATCCGATCCCCCCACAATAGGCTGCCAGGACAAGGAAAGTTCTAACAAATCTTTCATTCAGTATTCACAGAGAGAGGCTTAGAAATGCAGCCTCTTGGAGTAATGGCATTGCTGTGAGTAATCTCCACTGTTAGGATGCTTCCAAGGAAACGGGGGCAATTTGCAAGCCCCCAGCTGGCTCCAGCCCACCGGCTGGTAGCTGGGCGATCTCCGGACCTTGGCTCAGCATGAAACAGTGACCCACAGCTTCAGAAGCCTTCAGAAGCTGGAGCACACTCTAATCAGCAGAGTAAATAACACGCAAACAGAAGTGGCAGGAGACGGCTGTGAGAGCATATTTACAGGCAGTTTATTCAGCGTATATCAGGACAAAGGAAAAACATGTCTTCTCCCTTTCGTGTCCAAGAGCAAGCAGCAAAAGCAATAGCTATACACACAAACAGAAGTTCCCAGCAAGCTGTGCTGGAGTGTAAACAGACATGTGACATACAACAATCCACATATCTGTTTTAAGGTGGAACGGAACATCAATATCCTAACATCCACCCCCTTTCTTTCCTCAATTGTCAACAGCACCATCCACCTTATGATGGCCGCTTAGGGCCATTTGTCTCCGAGCCATTTGCTCTCCCATTTTCATTGCTCACAGGGTTCTGGGAGAAGGAAGGTCTGGAATGCTTTCTAATGATAACACATCAGCCAGCTGCTCCAGCTCTGCCTCCTCCTCCTCCTCTCCCATTATTTCCCAACTTTGCCCCTCATCTACCTCTGAGCTATGTCCTCCCACAAACCACTGTTGTAAATATATACTGTCTTCCTCTTCTCTGGAAGGTTCAGGCTGGGGAGGAGGTCTCCACCATTCCTCCTCTGCCCAGTCCCTGACAGCCAGGCTCCCCCCTGTGCAGGTGGTAAGGTGGCTCAGCATGGCCCCGCTTTGCTCTGGTGGGGGTGGGGTCCCTCCGGTGGCAATGGCTGGGCTGGCCCAATGGGCTCTCTTCACCCTCCATGTCCCGCCTCCCAGTGTGTGTGCCCAGGGCGCCGATAACCGCTGCTGCGTTGCTGAGAGCAACATCTAAATAAGTAGTTCCATTAGGGTAAGAATTACTACTTGCGCTATGGAACTTACCCCCCCTCTCATCTTCCTGTGTGTCCCACACCCTCCTCAGATCTGCTCTTTGGGCAAACCCTTAGAATGGATTTGGGGCGAGGAAGAGGGAAGCTCTATTTTGCAGCCCAAAGTCCTTGCCCTAGCAAAACTGCTTTACTGGATGCCACCCTAAGTGTAGCACTTTGACAGTGCCAGCCTACGCACACCCAACCCCATTTTCACTGAATTGTGTGACATATTTCTGAGCAAGAAAAAAAAATAATGCACGGGATTTAAGTAAAAAAAAGAGAAAAGAGTAATTTTAGAAATCCAAACAAAACAAAACAAAACAACGAAAACGGTTGGGGTCTAGAAAGAACAATTGTGAGCTTGATGATTCATTATCCCGAGAAGATGATGAAAAGAGAGTGGTTCGAAATAGATAAGAGAATGCATCATATAATGTAGGAGTGGTTGTGTAATTCTAACAACTGGAGTCAGTAGATCTGCAGCCCACACTTTTCAGATAATCACAGTTTACTATATGGATTAGCAGGAGACTCCCAAACAACTCTGGCAGCTGGCAAGACTAAATGCATCTGCAATTTATCAGTTTCAAAAACCAGTTATCAGCCAAGCCTGGTTATCTTCATTGCTTTCTCTGCCCACCACCAGTTAGAAAATCACTCAGTCAGCATTTTGAGAGAGAGAGAGAGAGAGAGAGAGATTAGCTGGAGGCAAATTTGCAAGGGGTGCTTTTTTTTTTTTTTAAAGGTTCTATCATATTATTCAGAATCCATACACCAAAACCGTTTGCAATCTGTTTAGAAAAGCTAGAGCAATGGATTCCAGTTTATTATTAATTTTTTAAAAATGAACCTGGAGCCAAATGTACAATTAAAAAAAAATCTAGGCATTATTTATGATCTACTGAGCCAAGGGTGGCCACATGTTCTACTTTATAGATGACAGTCCTCTATTTTTTTATTATTTATTAAATTTCCATACTGCCATTCATCCAAATGATCACAGAGCAGTTTACAATGTAAAAACACAAAAATGAGCAACAAACAAAAACAATAGGCCCTCCCATAAATCATAGAATCATAGAATTGGAAGGGACCCTGATGATCATCTAGTCCAACCCCCTGCAATGTAGGAATATGCAGCTATCCCTTATGGGGTTCGAACCTGCAACCTTGGTGTTATCAACACCATGCTCTAATGAAGTGAGCTATGGTCACCTTAAATGGGCCAAATCTTGCCCATCAACTGTGTATTGTGGCATGCAGTGCCAGGGTCCTTTGAAACCTTTATTTATGCAAGGCAAAACAGGAGGCTTAACAAGCCCCTGACAAGCCACAGAAAATAGCAGATGGCCAAAGAATCCAGAGATGGAGAAAAAGGGAGAAATTTGCACTCAGAAGCACCAACTGAGACATTTCATTTGTTAATCACTTCTTATGCAGAATCCCAAAATGATTTCACCTATCAAAAATAAAACAAAAAATACAATAATAAAAGTTATATCAATTGCACGTATAAAACAAATTCAAATACAATCACCAGCTGGGATAAAAAATATCTGTTTAGAAGACAAGAAAAGCCCTTGACAGGTGCCAAAAAGGCAATAGTGACAGTGTCTTCCTTTGGGACAGAGTTCCAAAAGGTTGTTGTTGTTGTTTAGTGGTTTAGTCAATGACCAACTCTTCATGACCCCATGGACCAGAGCACGCCAGGCACTCCTGTCTTCCACTGCTACCCGCAGTTTGGTCAGATTCATGTTTGTAGCTTCGAGAACACTGTCCAACCATCTCGTCCTCTGTCATTCCCTTTTCCTTGTGCCCTCAATCTTTCCCAGCATCAGCGTCTTTTCCAGGGAGTCTTCTCTCCTCATGAGGTGAGATCTCAGGATCTGTCCTTCCAGTGTTGTCTTTGTCCACGGAGTTTTCTTGGCAGGGATACTGGAGTGGCTTGCCAGTTCCTGCTCCAGGTGGATCATGTTTAGTCAAAACTCTCCACTGTGACCTGTCCATCTTGGGTGGCCCTGCATGGCATAGCTCATAGCTTCTCTGAGTTATTCAAGCCCCTTCGCCATGACAATGCAGTGATCCATGAAGGAGGTTCCAAAAGGTAGATGCTGCAATACCAAAGGCATCACTCCAACATCATGCACAATGACCACCTGATATGATGGTACCTGCAGAAGGCCCTCTCCTGCGGGCATCAGAAGAATATATAAGGGGTGAGATTAGTATAGCAATTAAAGCTTCACACACTAATTGGCAGCCAGTGTAATATCTTTCAGCAGCAGTGTAATCAGGTGAGCAGTTGATCAATCACATTTTGCAGTGGCTGCAGCATCTAGAGCAACCACAAGCACAATTTCACATATAGAACATTCCAATAATCCATACTGGAGCTTGCCAGTGCACAGACCAGTGGTCAGCTTATCTCAGTCCAGAAATAGCCATAGTTGTCTTACCAGTCAAAGTTAATAGTCCCTCACTATGTTGATAATTTCTCACTGAGGAACTCTGGATAGTTCAGCTGGTACAGCATGAAACTCTTCATCTCATTGTTATGGATTTGAGTCTCACATTGTGCGAAAGATTCCTGTATTGCAGAGAGCTGAACTTGGTCCCTTCCAACTCTACAATTCTATGGTTGTATGAGGTCACCTGGTCACTTGTGACAGAGAAGGATCAAGGAGCAGACTACAGACCTGCTCCTTAAAGGGGAACATGAGCCAGAGCAAAGCAGGTAATATATTAATGCTCAGGAATTTTTGATCCATGGTGCCTCCATCTTGTCAGGATTCAGACTTGATTTGTTGGCCTTCATCCCTCCACCTGCCAATGTTCCCTCCTCTATGGAACTATAGGGTTGTCACATTCAACGTTTGTGCAATCAGTGTACACAATATTGGAGCTTTACAAATCAACAAGTGTTCCCTCTTTGACACAAGCACTTGTACACATGTGGTGACAGCTTGGACTACTGCAATGCACTCTGCATGGTGCTACCTTTGAAGGTGACCCAGAAACTACAATTGATCCAGAATGAGGCAGCTAGACTGGTGACTGGGAGTGGCCGAGACCATATAACACCAGTCCTGAAAGACCTACATTGGCTTCCAGTATGTTTCCGAGCACAATTCAAAATGTTGATGCTGACCTTTAAAGCCCTAAATGGCCTCGGCTCAGTATACATGAAGGAGCATCTCCACCCCCATCATTCAGCCTGGACACTGAGGTCCAGCTCCGAGGGCCTTCAAGCTCTTCCCTCACTGTGAAATTTTTAAAGTTTGATGTTTTATCATGTTTTTAATATTCTGTTGAGAGCCGCCCAGAGTGGCTGGGGAAACCCAGCCAGATGGGTGGGGTAGAAGTAATAATAATAATAATAATAATAATAATAATAATAATAATATACCTGTGTTAAATATAATATGTGAACAGGCCTCATCAAATGAGTCTTCCACTGCACCAGGTCAACAGCTTCACTTTTGTATTTCAGCTTGTTAGAAAGCTCTGGTGCTCTGTCCATAAGAAGGTGACAACTCTCCAAGAAGATGGAGTAGTGTCCACAAGATTCATCGAAAATTCCAAAAATGGTTGTGAATAGGTACTGCGTTAAACTGATAAAATAATATCTTGCAATCGAGTCTTGCCATTATTACCTTTTCTTCCCTTGTCCAACATGTTGCACAACCTGAAACAATTTAATGGGATTGTCAACTGCTGTTCACATCAGACCCAGGGTTGAAATATCACAGGTGCAGCGGGTCAGGACTCCAGGGCATGGAACTGTAAGAAGCAGGCAGCTTTCATTCTGCCTGCCTGCAGAGCTGTCTCCAGAGTTCCTGGTCTTTTGCTTTCCCGAACACTTCATTCAATCAAAGAAAACAAACATCTCGAGTCTGCCAGAAAGTGCATCACAGCTCAGAAGTCATAATCAAAAATCTAAAGCCATTTCATCATCATGAACAAAGCAATATGGAAAAGTCCCAAGTTAGCTCTAAAGCAATTCCTGTTGGTGAGGGCTGGATTAACGTGTTTTGCTGTCTGAGATAGAACAGCAAATCATACCCTCCTCCAGCAAGTCAAGGGGATAATAGTAGTCAAAGTTGGCCAAGTTGGCACCCAAGACTGGGAATAGGGGAATAGTAATAGCATTGGAAATGTTAAAAAGTAACAATTTCATGGCAGCCCAAATCACTTTTCTAACGTGCCTGCCTCCTTTTTCCAAATAGTAATGCTGGCTGCAACAGACTCCTAGGTCTGTGGTGTTTTTCATTAAGACTAAGATACACATAACCAGCTGACTGAATTTCAGCTATCTAGCCAAGGCGGAGGCAGCAGTTTGTGTGTGTTCTGCTCAAGCGGGGTGCAATGGTTCTAGGGGTTGCTCGTGCGTAAATCGGTGCCAACACCTGGCTGGGTTGCCTGAGTGAACTTTTCCTGTCCGGACAGCCATTCACCCGTGGCTGTCTCAATCGCTGGCAGAATCCGTCAGTGGGCGTTTCTTGAACTTCTTCCAGCATAAAAGTTCTTTGACGCCTAGTCGTCATCTACTCTCCCTGCGCGGAAGCCTTCTGCGCAGGGAGGGTGTGGGCATCGGAGGACCCATGCTCTCCCCGCTGGTTCCCGGCGAAGAGTCTTGGAGCCACCTTGCCGATTCCCCCATCTGCCCCCCTCCTCCACTGGTGCTACTCTGATTTCCTTCCCCAGAAGATGTGCTGCTTCTCTCCCTCCCGGGACACTCTCCGGAATCCCTCTGGAGCCCCCTCCCTCTCCTTCTGGCTCTGATTGCAGTTCCCTGACACGGGGACATGCGGATGTGGTGTGTGGGTGCCCCGTGGTGTGCATGCATGACTTGAGCATGCCCCATGGTGTGCGCAAACCACGTGTAGAACTTTTGGGGTGTGGCCCCTTCTTTGAGAATTTGTGGGTTGACAAAGAGCTGCCATCTTGCAAAGATTATTGGGGGAGTTGCCCACAAAGGACATCGGGATGTCATGTTTGTGAGTTCACGTGCTGAACCCTGTCCCTGGGGCCTACCCCCCGCCCCCAAGAAGGACACATGGCACCAAAATATGGGTTCAAATCAGGCCACAGCTTTATTGAATTTCAGATGTAGGAAACTTGGCATAGGCCTTGGAAGGCATCCCTCTCAACCCAATAGGGACTGAGGATGTGCAGGGCAAAATAAGGAGCAGTGGGAGGGAACTGTAAAGTGTGAACTTACACAGCGTGCCCTCCCACCTCACCTCAGGCGGGAGTTTGACCTACTTGCCATCACTCTAGGGCCGGTGGCTCCCATAATCAACCCTTTAACGGGGCCTGCAAAAAGCCGCCGCGTGGGGGTGCATGAGATACTCCACCCAACTTGAAGATAGACTATAGGATACCTACTGTCAGGGAACTGCCATCAGAGCTGGAGGCGGAGAGGAGGCTCCAGAGGGATGGCGGAGAGGGTCCCAGTAGGGAGAGAGGTAGCCCATCCGCTGGGGAAGGAAATCAGCATAACACCCGTGGAGAAGGGGTGCAAATGGGGGAATCGGAGAGGTGGCTCCAGGACTCCTCGCTGGAGACCAGCGGAGAGGACACGGGTACTCCGCTGCCCACACCCTCTTTGCGCAGAAGACTTCCGCGCAGGCAGAGTAGGAGGAGATTGGGCGTCAAACAGCTTCTATGCTGGAAGAGTTTCAAGAAACGCCCACTGACGGATTCTGCCATCGACTGAGGCAGCCACGGAACTTGAGGCTGTCCAGACAGAAAGGGTTTAACCAGGCAACCTAGCCAGGAGTAACGGCAACTTACGCACGAGCAACCCCTAGAACCATTACACCTATTAAGGCCCAAAGATAGACTATAGGATACCTACCAAGGCCCCAAAACCGCCAAAGTTGTGATGAATTGGTACAGGGAAGGGAAAACCTGCCAATGCAGGGAAAATTCCTTCCCGGTTCTGAATACAGCAACCATATTACAACCATAGCAGCACCAGCTGACCTAGGAAGCAAGAAGTTAGCCTGCAAATAAGGTGTTATTATTTAAGGAGGGTTGGGTGGGTGAACTTGGAGCGGGAAAAGCAAAGTGAGTCTTGGCCAAAGCATCGGTCCCTTTCCTCCTGGCCCTCACCAGGGGGCGGGTGGGTGGCCCTGGCCAGGTGAGTGTTGAGTGGTGTTGCAAACCCCACCCATCCATTGGGAGGGGTTGGGCAGAAATTGTGATATCAGGCTGTTGCAGTGTCAGAATGCCAGGAGGAGCCAGGGGCAGAGAAGAATGTGGTAGCAGTGTGGCCTCTTTGGTTAGCAGCTCCTCCTCCTCCTCCTCCTCCCCCCCTCTCTACTTCCTCCTCCCCTCCCAGTACTGCCCCTGACCAGGGGCTGCTTTCTCCATCTTTCCCTTATGTAGGAGAAAGAGGAGCAGGAGCCACCAGCCACTGAGGTCGTGCCATACTCAGCTCTGCAATAGGCCTCCTCCATCCCCTGATCATTCTTAACATTGGGGGTCCAGTCAGATGTGCAGCATAGAAATAAATTATTATCATCATTATCATCAATAATAATGAACCAGGCAGAGGGCCATCTCGGTAGTGGCGCCCGTCCTGTGGAATGCCCTCCCTTCAGATGTCAAGGAAATGAACAACTATCTGACTTTTAGAAGACATCTGAAGGCAGCCCTATATTGGGAAGTTTTTATTGTTTGATGTTTTATTGTGTTTTTAATTTTCTGTTGGGAGCTGCCCAGAGTGACTGGGGAAACCCAGCTGGATGGGCAGGGTATAAATTATTATTATTATCATTATTATTATTTTACATTTATATAGCTATATACTAAACAAGCATATATGGAATCGTAGCTGCATATATAGTGATATAATAGACCTTATTTCCCTTTTTACTTTTTATTCACTTTTTTATTATTTTGTTCAATTGAAATAATAATAATAATAATAATAATAATAATAATAATAATAGTACAGTTGAGCAAGTACAATTTACATCTTTCCACAAGGCCTGCAAGACAGAGTTGTTCCACCAGACCTTTGGTTAGGGCCCAGCCTGACTCCCTCCTCTGGCAACCTGCACAGAATTTTGCTTAACGGTTGCCATTAATTTGATTTTAATTAATTTTTATAATGAAATGTTTTTAGAATGTTGGATTATTTAACTGTTTGATTGTTGTTAGCCGCCCTGAGCCCGGCTTCGGCTGGGGAGGGCGGGATATAAATAAATTGTTGTTGTTATTATTATTATTATCATCATCATCATCATCATCATCATCATCAAATAAAGCAGGAACACAAAAAAGCAGTGTATAGTGATTCGAAGCCATGGGAAAGAGGTGCAACTTGATCATTAACATCAGCAGGTGCCTCTCTCTTGGAAGTCTTACACTTGGGCAGGCTGATGTGACATGTGGCCTTCCTTCCAATGCAAGGATGAGCAGAGCCTTTGTATGGATTGTGGGCAGATTAAGAATCCGTGTCTCTTGCAGATCTCCACCTCAAATGAATCTTATTCCATGAACTGATTCTCATTTTTAAAATAAAGTTCAAAGTACACTATGTATGTATCTTTATTTTAACCAACAGGCTTCATAGTTTCTCGCGGAGCTTTGTTTAAAAGCTAGACTGAAAATGGTTGAATGGCTGCTTGACAAAGTGAGGTTGTGGCCTGGGAGGAAACAGGAAGATTCGCCAAAGTCTTGCACCAGTGAAAGAAGGATATAGTTGACATTGGGAGGGGGTGGATAGGAAATGCCTTTTAACCTGGAGGCGGAGAGATATTCATCGTTCAGTGCATTCTGCAAGGAACTGAGCCTTTAGTGAAGGTAAAAAATATAATAGGCATAAGCATAAAGGCCAAAGGCTGTTCTCCAACTGGGGCGCTCACAGGCCAGTGTTTCCCAGTTGTCAATATTTATACAATGGTACGTCGGGTTACATACGCTTCAGGTTACATACGCTTCAGGTTACAGACTCCGCTAACCCAGAAATAGTATGTTGGGTTAAGAACAGAAATCCGGCGGCGCAGCAGCAGCGGGAGGCCCTATTAGCTAAAGTGGTGCTTCAGCTTAAGAACAGTTTCAGATTAAGTACGGACCTCCAGAACGAATTAAGTACTTAATCCGAGGTACCACTGTACTACATTTTTTTAAGATTTGCCTTGAGCCAGTCTTTAAACCTCTTTTGTTGACCACCAGCATTACACTTTCCATTTTTAAGTTCGAAATAGAGTAGTTGCTTTGGAAGATGATCATCAGGCATCCGTACAGCATGACCAGTTCGACAAAGTTGATGTTGAAGAATCATTGCTTCAACACTGGTGATCTTTGCTTCTTCCAGTACACTGGTATTAGTTCGCCTGTCTTCCCAAGTGATGTTTAAAATTTTCCGGAGACACCGTTGATGGAATCTTTCAAGGAGTTGGAGATGGTATTTATAAGTGGTCCATGTTTCACAAGCATACAGTAAGGTTGGTAATACAATAGCTTTGTAAACAAGCATTTTGGTTTCCCTGAGAATGTCCCGGTCCTCAAACACCATTACTGCTGTTCTGCTTGCAAAACAGTTAAATGGAACTTCTCCCTCTTCTCCTCTCTACTCCACCTTTAAAATCTCCAGAGGGAGGTGAGGGAGAAGGCCAATGAATACCTGTCATGCAAGCAGCAGGTTGCTCATGCAGCATTGGCTATAACCCACATGTTGTTGAGACCATTCTCAGATAGCTCAGTCAGTAGAGCATGCGACTCGTCATCTCAGGGTCATGGGTTTGAGCCACGCATTGGGCAAAATATTCCTGCATAGCTGGGGCTTTGGACTAGATGACCCTTGTCGCCTCTTCCCACTCTACATTTCTATTATTCTATGGTTCCTATGCTTTGGAACCCATAGGGATAAAAGCACCGTATTTTTTGCTCTATAAGACGCACCAGACCACAAGACACACCTAGTTTTTGGAGGTGGAAAACAAGAAAAAAAAATATTCTGAATCTCAGAAGCCAGAACAGCAAGAGGGATCATCCGCTGCACAGTGAAAGCAGCAATCCCTCTTGCTGTTCTGGCTTCTGGGATAGCTGCGCAGCCTGCATTCGCTCCATAAGACGCACACGCATTTCCCCTTACTTTTTAGGAGGGAAAAAGTGAGTCTTATAGAGCAAAAAATACGGTAAGTAACTGAAAAGGGGGGGAAAGTGGGAGGCGTAGGCAGAAAGTAGCACCAACAACCATCACCTCGCTGCTCCAAGTTGCTTCTTTTAAATTAACCCTCAGACTATCGCAAGAGGGTGCATTATATGCTGTTCCATCAGGAATTTTCAAATGCTCATCTGAATAGGACATAGAGGGAGTTTTAGGATCCAATGTGATCATGAAACCACCACAAACCACTACATTGCAATAGAAAGGAGTGGGGGAATCTGACTCTTAGCTTCTAGCACTGGGATCTAGAAGCAGAGTAGAGTGCCACATTCTGAGTGGGTTACACTGAGTGGATAATAACCCCTCTCTATATCAGAAGCCTGTGCAGCACTGGAACAACAACCTACCCAGTTGTTTTGCTCATGCATAGTTCTGTGAACACCCTTCCACCTCGGTTTCTTACAAACTAGTGCTGTGCTGTATCTTCCTCTTGATTCTTTCCCCCTTTTACCATTATCCGTCACTTAACGGAAAAAGAAAACTGTCAAAGGTTGAAGAAAATGTTGAATTTCTCATGGATGGGGTATGGGCTTTTTCTTTGCTTACCTTATTTTGAAGTGGCCAGGGGGTTTTGTGAATAGGGAAGGGGAGAAATGTCTTTCTGTTTGCATTTAAAGGGATACAGACATAATTCACACTTTCTGAAATGACATGCAGACCAAAACACAGTAATTGCACAAAATTCACACGTCTTCGAATTTTGCAGTGCAGTTTTCCTGACAAATAAAAAGTGTACAAAATGGTATACAGTGCTACCTCGGGTTACAAACGCTTTGGGTTACAAACACTTCGGGTTACAAACTCCGCTAACTCGGAAGTAGTACCTCGGGTTGAGAACTTTGCCCCAGGATGGGAACGGAAATTGCGTGCCAGTGGCACGGCAGCAGCGGGAGGCCCCATTAGCCTCTAGTTAAGAATGATTTCAGGTTAAGAACTGAATTCCAGAATGAATGAAGTTCGTAACCTGAGGTACCACTGTACTAGAATAAAGAGTGCACAGAAATGCACATGTCAATGGAAATGACATGCAAAATTTGTTATCACAGGAAATTTGCAAAAATGTATATCAGGTAAAATTGCACACAAAACATATGCAATGGGGGGGGTCACACTAAAATGCTGATGAATTTACATGTGTTTTAAAAATGTAAACTGTTGCAGAAATGTGAAAACTGAAGCCTGGAATCATTAGAAACTAGGAGAAACCAGACCCTGCAAATTCCTCTTTGTCAGAGTCCTTCCTTTCATTCTACAAATCATGTCTCTGGTCATCAGCATTCTGCAGATTTCCCAGTAGCCATTCATGAGTGGTTGTGGTTGTTTTTAAGTAAGTTTTTTGGGGAAGGTTGCTTTGTTTAACTTTTTGTTAAAGTTAAAAGAAAGCAGAGTGGAGAGCAGGTTTCCTCAACCTTGGCCCTCCAGATGTTTTGAGACTACAATTCCCATCATCCCCGACCACTAGTCCTGCTAGCTAGGGATCATGGGAGTTGTAGGCCAAAAACACATGGAGGGCCGAGGTTGAGGAAGCCTAGTGTAAAGTCCCCCCTTTCCTTTCTGAAAGGTAGAAGTGAGAACTTACTGTGAAAACAAACTGAGAACACTGCTCTCAGGTGCTTGGTAGATAGCACAGGAGCCAACTCCAAGAACCAAAGTCCCTTAGCCCACCCCCAATAAAATATTTGACGGAGGCAGGCATTGGACGTTGTCATTCAAATGTTGTGTATACACTGCAACGTGATTGATTATGCCCAGCGGTGCTTACCTGCCACCCGTAATATTATATTCAATTTGGCACCCCTGGGAGATAGCCTCCCAACTTCCCTGTGCTTTGGTGAAAGTTGAGGAGGAATGTTATGGGGTAACTCATCCCATGGCTCTTTGTCAGATTAGGAATCATCATCATCATCATCCTGTAATAAGAATCTATCTCATATACCCCACCCATCTCTTATACCCCAGCCACTCTGGGCGGCTTCCAACAAAAATACAGTAACAACAACAACAATTAATAGCTTCCCCAAACAGGGCTGCCTTCAGATGTCTACAAAAAAATTATATAGTCATTTTGACATCTTCTGGAAGGGCATTCCTCAGGGCAGGTGCGACTACCAAAAAGGCCTTCTATCTGCTTCCTTGTTGTTCACTTCTCTCAGTGAAGGAACCGCCGGGAGGCCTTGGAGCGGGACCTCAGAGTTCAGGTTGACAGGGAACTTACATAGCACTGGAAAAATGTTTAGTGGAAAGAGAAATAACTACATATGACCCCCACTCATCTCTACCTTGCCATTATAAGATAAGGTCAACACCTCATTCAAATTCTAACGCATCCTTTGAACGAGGCATACACAACCTTTTTTCATGGGCGGAGAAAACCTTTGAGAAATATGGACAGGTTTTGACATAGCAAGGGTTTTGTTTGTTTGTTTTAAAAACGAATTTATTTCTGGTCTTATCCATTGCCCTTTTCATATTTTGATAGAAAGGGGGTTGATCTTCTTTTTCATTGTCCATTATAGAGTGATTATGATGAATCAACTGAAACGATGTTATTATAGCCACTTACAGCTGCTCTTAATGATAAATTAATAGGCCCACTGAAGGTTTTATTAACTCCAGATAATAGCAGTACTGAAGTACATTCTATCATCTTTCAATATTTTACACAAACATCAAGAAACTATAAGGCAGATAAATATTATTGTTGAGGCTGGGGGGGGGGAGGTAAGGAGAGAAGATCCCAGTACATTTTGAAATATGACAATTAAACAAGTGATAGGCATCGGTTTAAAGGTAGATGACAGGAAATAGAAGATAAATGCACCGTAATAATTTTCAGCACTGTTGGTTTATAACTCTTTTGTTTATCTATTATAGCAAACAAGAAATTTCCAAGTGTGCAGTTCCTGAGAAACAGCTTAGGCAAAACTCCAGGAACTGAAGTTCAGCAGATTTTAACGAGTTGTAGAACAGAACCCCTGCTGTAATTAATTTGTAGTTAAGACTCCTTTTACACAGCAATCTGTTTTGTCATTTACAAAGAAATTTCTGCAGCAAAGTCAACGATAAACCACATTTTGCAAAACATTGAGATGAAGAAAAAAAGATCACATTTTAAAAGTGGGGAAGCATTTAGGGATTGAAAACATAATTTATGTTCTTCAAGGCTTTAGCACATTTTCTTCATTTCGCTCTCCAAAATGTTCATTTGAGTTATACCAATGTCAATACAACAGACAGGTGTTTGAAAACACATGTATCAGGCAGCAACACTCGGAGAAGCAGGAATGGTAGCAGTTCTGCAGCAGAATTCTCATTCTCTTGTTAAGTCAGCTAAGTGTAGAGCCCATTTTCACAGAGTGCTGTTGCATGCAGGTCCTGCAACTGGGCTTCCTATGTGTATATGGCTTGTCACTGTAAGAATTGTCCTCTTATAAATGGTATATAACACCGGTAAAATTAGCGAAAATGTATAAGACATGCAATAAGTGTTGGAAATGTAAAGAGAAAGAAGGTTCATTTTATCACATGCGGTGGGAATGTAAGAAAGTGAAAGGCTTCTGGGAAATGATATACAATGGATTAAAAAAGATATTAAAATATGCATTTATAAAGAAGCCAGAGGCCTTTCTGTTAGGCATTCTAGGAAAAGAGATAAAGAGAAAGGATAGCAAGTTCTTTCCATATGCAGTGACAGCTGCAAGGGTGTTACTGGCTCAGAAATGGAAACAGCAGGAAATACCGACAATGGAAGAATGGAGAAGGAAGCTGCTAGACTATGCTGAGTTGGATAAAATGACTGGGAAGATTAGATACTTAAGAGACCAAAAGTTCACAGAAGACAGGGGAAAAATTGTGGAATATCTGGAGAGTATAAGTGATGGTCAAATAACACTAGAGGGATTTAAAAAAGCACTGTGAAACGCGAGAAGTATTGTTAAAAGGGAATAGAAAAAGAAAGGTTCAAATAATGACAATACAAACCTAAGAAATGCGTAAATTAATAATGACTACGAAAGATTTACGGAAAAGCTGAAGGAAGTCCAGTAAAGAAAGATTTTGTGAAAAATTGGATGTGAAATTATTGTATGATTTGTTTTTGTTGTAAATTAATAAAAAATACTATTAAAAAAAAGAATTGTCCTCTTTTTCCAGGACGCATCCTCTTTTTCCAGGACATGCCCTCTTTTTCATGAGTAGAGCTGTTCATAGCGATCCATAGTTAAAAGCAGAAGTTGGCAAATGCGTCCTCTTTTTTGCTCTTCAAAGTATGGCAACCCTAGACATTCTCAACACCCAGTCCTTAACATTGTCATACTAGGTTCAAAGGACACTTCTATCTGAATAAGCCTTCCTAGAATTGTAGTTGCATCATAAAAGAATATATAACATCACAAGTGTTTACATGTTGATTTAACAATGGGGAAGTGAATTGGCTCCCACTACGTTTCCGAGCACGATTCTAAGTGTGGGTGCTGACCTTTAAAGCCCTAAACAGCTTTGGCCCTGCATAACTAAAGGAGCTTTTCCACCCCCATCGTTCAGCCCGGACACCGAGACCCAGCTCCAAGAGCCTTCTGGTGGTTCCCTCACTGTGAGATGTGAGGTTACAGGGAACCAGGCAGAGGGCTTTTTCGGTAGTTGTGCCTGCCCTGTGGAATGCCCTCCCATCAGATGAAAAAAAACAGATAAACAGCTGTGTGGTTTTTCAAAGATGTATGAAGACAGCCCTGTTAAGGGAAGTTTTCAGTGTGTGATATTGTGGGGTTTTTTTTACTTCTTCTTTTTTGGTTGGGAGATTCCCAGAGTGGCCAGTCACATGGGTGGGATAGATAGATGATAGATAGATAGATAGATAGATGATAGATAGATAGATAGATAGATAGATGATAGATGATAGATGTGTGAGAGAGAGAGAGAGAGAGAGAGATACCAGGACATTACATGTGAGGTTGTTGACCATTTTGACTCACACCACTGTCTTCTCTCCCCCCCCCCTTATCTTGCTTTCTTCCTATGACACCCCACCTCTTTTCCCATTCTTGAAGAACCATAGCCCTATTTGTGTGCTATCAATAGAGCTTAACCAAACATGTGAGAAGGGGAGAACATGCACGAACTCACCAGCTGTCCTCCCTAATCCCTGTTACTTTCTGTGTATTCCAGGCCAGTCCCCTGGAAGCCTTCTGTACCCATGGATACTTTCGTGTATTTTGGAATCCCTCCTTGCACATTTAGTGAAGCTTTATTCAGTATGTCCGAACACTGATAATGACTTCACCCAAGCTGTGCCTGTAGCTACAAATGAAAGAGGGGAGAGCGCTCCTGGCCTCAGGTCCTCCTTGCAAGCTTCCTATAGGCCTCTGGTTGGCTAATGTGTCATAAGTGGGGAACGCACCGAAAGTTATTTTGTGAACATGACTAGACTTCCCTCCCCTCTGGTTCCACAGTCCTCTGGAGCAGATTTCAGTAACTTCGAGGTGGGGTGGGGACTACAGAAGATAGAAGAGGAAGGGTAACTCTATATGTCACCCATTGATTTCAATAATAATAATAATAATAATAATAATAATAATAATTTTTATTTATATCCCGCCCTCCCCAACCGAAGCCGGGCTCAGGGCGGCTAACAACAATAAAATAGTACCACATTCTAAAATCATTTCATTATAAAATTAATTTAAATCAAATTGATGGCAACCTTTAGGCTGTGAAGATTGCCAAAGGAGGGAGTCAGGCTGCACCCTGGCCAAAGGCTTGGTGGAACAGCTCTGTCTTGCAGGCCCTGCGGAAAGATGTCAAGTCCCGCAGGGCCCTAGTCTCTTGTGACAGAGCGTTCCACCAGATTGGAGCCACAGCCGAAAAAGCCCTGGCTTTTTTGAGGCCAGCCTAACCTCTCTGTGGCCTGGGACCTTCAGGATGTTTTTGTTTGAAGACCATAAGTTCCTCTGTGGGACATACCAGGAGAGGCAGTCCCATAGGTACGAGGGTCCTAGGCTGTATAGGGCTTTAAAAGTTAAAACCAGAACCTTAAACCTGATCCTGTACCCCACTGGGAGCCAGTGCAGCTGGTGTAGCACCAGGTGAATGTGATCTCGCAGCGAGGACCCCTTAAGGAGTCTCGCCACGGCATTCTGCACCCGCTGGAGTTTCTGGGTCAGTCTCAAGGGCAGCCCCATGTAGAGCGAGTTACAATAATCCAGCCTGGAGGTAACCGTCGCGTGGATCACAGTGGCTAGGTCAGGGCGACAGAGGTAAGGAGCCAACTGCTTAGCTTGGCAGAGATGAAACCTCATATATTTTATGGGGTTGAGGATGGGCTAATTCTTTTGTGCCTGCTTGGTAAGCAATATGCATTTTTTAAAAACCTGAATCTTACAATATTTATTGTGCTTCAAGTGGGCCACTAAGATGGCATTTGTTCTAAGACACCAAAACATGCTGTGACGGAGGTTTGGAATTAAATTCCCTACAGGTAAAGAGGATAATTGGGCAGTTTGTCTTCGGATTAACTTGTCTAAATAATATGAAATTATAATAGGCTCAGGACTATTAGGATTAATTTGCGTAATAACAGCACACTCATTGCTGAGGCAATCTCTTAGATGCTCCACATGTCTCCAACACTGAATCAAGGTAAATGACCAAAACCCTTAGGAGTGCATAGAGAAATGGAGACAACTTTGGGGGAACCACATGGAAGCCAGAACACATTTCCTGTCACTCACAGTCAAATTTTATACTCTGCAGGGGAAATGAGCTATGGATAGTGCCACACAGGCAATTAGTTCAAAGCCCAAGTTTGATATATAGCTAGCACTGCCACTTCAACTTTAGTAGATTCAGATACGTGCGGCCCACTAAATTTCAAATACGCAGGTTCCTGCTTTTGCAAAACGTCTGAACAATTTGAAGAGAAGTTCTGACAGAACTAGGAATGGGCAAATCACTCCATTTTGGTTTCTCTTGATTCAAACTTCAGTTTTGCAGCCCTTTGCATTTTTTCAATCCCCACAAATTTTCATCAGCGTATTTGTGTACTTTTCTCCAAGTGTGCACATTTCTGAATGCTGTTTTGTCCGACGTACATTTTCTTTTTTTCCAAGTTTCTCTTCATATAATGCACTCTTGGGTGCTATTTTCAGGAATGTGTGCATTGTAATACACATTTTTGGAGAACTGGATTGCATAATTCAGGGAACTGCAGAATTGAAACGGCAGCTGTATCTCCATTCACATATTGTTTTTGGAAATGCAGATTAGGTAGGTCTCCATGAAAATGCATGTTGTTGTTGTTGTTGTTTAGTCGTTTAGTCGTGTCCGGCTCTTCCATGGACCAGAGCACACCAGGCACTCCTGTCTTCCACTGCCTCCCGCAGTTTGGTCAAACTCATGCTGGTAGCTTCAAGAACACTATCCAACCATCTCGTCCTCTGTCACCCCCTTCTCTTTGTGCCCTCCATCTTTCCCAACATCAGGGTCTTTTCCAGGGAGTCTTCTCTTCTCATTAGCTGGCCAAAGTATTGGAGCCTCAGCTTCAGGATCTGTCCTTCCAGTGAGCACTCAGGGCTGATTTCCTTAAGAATGGATACATTTGATCTTCTTGCAGTCCATGCGACTCTCAAGAGTCTCCTCCAGCACCATAATTCAAAAGCACCAATTCTTCGGCGATCAGCCTTCTTTATGGTCCAGCTCTCACTTCCATACATCACTACTGGGAAAATGCATACCAAGCTGTCAGGGGTTCAGGAGCAGAGGCACAGGAGAGGGAGGAAATAGAGAGCGAGGGGGAGGAGTCCGAAGGAAATGTCAGCGATGACAGCAATCCGAGGTCTCTGAGTCTTTCCAGTGAATCGGAAGATTCACAGAAAGAGGCCCCCATGGTCAGGGCAAGGGGGGTGCCGAGGGGGACACCTCAGGAAGAAGGGGCCAGGGGGGACTCAGAGAGCAGCAGTTGGAAATCTGGACCAGCGTCCACACCAGAGTGCAGTAGAGGGGAGGAGTCCCAGGCATCGGGATCAGGCAGCGCGCTGACAGCGGGAGGACATGAGGCAGGAGTGGCCACGCCTCCATCGGAGAGCGAGGAAACGGTCGAGAGGAAGGTGGAAGGCTGCGCGTGCGCGCCAAGTTCAAATGTACAGGAGGGTGCAGCAGTTGGCAGCCCGGATAGGGAGCCAGGTCCTAAAGCCCGCCGAAGAGAGAGGGAGGAGTCAGGGGGGTCCACGTCTGCGTCGGAGGAATCCAGGAAGGAAAGGACCCCGGGGGGTAGCAGGACCCAGAGGAGAAAGGAGAGACGGAAGAGGTGGAGTAAGGCTAGAGTCTTAAACTGGTGTACAGGGGGCGGGGATTCAGATGGAGCTTCGCCGGTCTAGACCCTAGACGTAGAGCTGGGGCGCTGAGGCTTGGAAATGGAAACTATACTTCAATAAAGACTTTGATACATTACTACCGGCTAGCGTTGGTCCTCTGTGAGCTGGGACCAGGAGCCAGCTCTGACACAAGCTCAATATCTTTCCCCTCCTTAGATAGAATTGGTGCATTTTCAAAGGCAGGTGGTGACACGTCACACAGCTGTCTGCATCTGTCTTCTCAAAAACTGGAGAAGAAACTCGGAGATTCTTGCTTGGCAAAACACAGCAATTTTAAGGAAAGCAAATGCATTTTGATATGTTTGATCAGATTTCTAGGGAAGGGGAAGGGTTTCACACACTGTTAATACGTAGGAGGACAACAAGGGGTTGATGATATGTATGCAAAAAAATGTCAAAAAACAGGGGAGTAGAAAATAAGCTGGGTTTGGAAGTAAGGAAATTTATCTGCCTGCTTTCAGTACAGGTTTGTTTTTCCACAGCAATAAGATGTGTCACTCAGTTTCTAGCAGTTGGAGTTATAGTGTTGCTCATCCTTAACCTTCCTGCATCTGACTTCAAAACTGCTTGCTGCACAACACGCTTCTGATTGATTGGCGAGGGTCCTGGGCGGTGAAGATGGAACATTTAAATTAACCTCTCCAGCCATCCTTATATGGAGGGCGTAAAGCTGTTTAGTTCAGACTGAAAACGTGAACCCCAGCTTGCAGTTCTCTGCATTAGTTTGTATAAATTCCCAAGCAGAGTGCCGCAACAGATTCATCATCATAATCTCAATTACTTAGGACAACCTCTCTGACGGGGGGGGGGGGGGGAGAGAAGAAAGGAGAAAGTTTGAGAGTCTAGTGTTCAGTGTTTTCATTATTTACTACTCTATCTTTTCACAGTCTAGTTCTTTAGAGTGCTTTAGGTTGCAATCCAAAAAAACACAGATTTGTAGAGTTGGAAGGAAGCATGCGGGTCATCTAGTCCAACCCTTTGCAATGCAGGAATCTTTCACCCAACATGCAACTCGAACCCACGGCCCTGAGATTAAGCATCACATGCCAACAAACTGAGCTATCCCTCGGGGCTTGCTAGGGAGCAAGAAGCACCACTGACATGATGGGATTTACTTCCAAGCAAATATACCTAGGATTGCACCATTAAAAGCTTTGGGGAGTGTTTACCATAACACTAAGGAGATAAGGAGATTATTCCATCCAGCAAGTAGTGCTTGAGTTTATGGAAGTAGCACCCCTCTCTTCCTTTTCACGATGTCCTGTGGGCTGTCCTGACCCTTTAGAGCAGGCATGGCCAAACTTGGCCCTCCAACTGTTTTGGGACTACAACTCCCATCATTCCTAGCTAACAGAACCAGTGGTCAGGGATAATGGGAATTGTTAGCCCCAAAACAGCTGGAGGGCCAAGTTTGGCCATGCCTGCTTTAGAGAAAGTTTGGCAAAAGTGTGAGGGCACACAAATCAAGGAAGGGAGACAGTTCTGCTGGTGGAGTCCCCATACTAGCTTCCATTAGTGAACCCAGCCTTTAAGTATCATTCATTTAGACATCTTAAAGATTTCAAAATAAAACATTACAAAGGAGGTCAACTACACAATGGACATTTAATGCAGGAAAGTTAACAAAAGAAAATGCACATTTCAAAATTAAAGATTACTAAAGGAAAACAGATATAAAATGCATATTTGAAACAGAATAATTAGCAAGAGAATAAAATATCATTATAAGAATGGAACATGTCTGCTGCTGTTGCTGCCAATCCTGCCAATGGTGATTCATGGTGGGCAGTGACTATGAAAACTCCAGCTTGATGACCTGGGTCTGCACTAAGAGACAACCTAGGCGGTCTCTGGCCTCTTCAACAGCCTCAGTTTTTGTAGCTGGATTCAACCACTGTCCCAGGCCAGTTAGGAAAAGGCCTGCAAGGCAGAGAGCAACTCTTCCAGGTCTCACAGCTGATATGGTCACTTAAAAAAAATGACCATGACCATTGCTTAAAACAAAAAAAAAAAAAAAAAGATGACACTAACCCTTTCCCTAAATTTTCACAAAGCCTCTCCTCCTACCAGAGGGGAGGGGTTGTGAGCGGGAGACGATTCTCGCGTCATGCAGGGGGTGCTCTGCCCCTGCTTCGACTCCAAGGCTGGCGTGCCACGCCCCTCCCCGGTTGGGCACCCAATAGAGAAGCTCAGCGGGGGCGTGGCTTGCCATTCAAATGCGGCCGCGCCAGCCATCCCCACCATTGCACACACATTTTCTTCGAGTCACCCACCCTCCACTCCCTTTAGATTAGCTTTTCCTGACTTTGCTATGGACCTCTGGTTGGTCACCCTGTTTAACCAGGGGGCCCGGTAGGAGTTTTTTCCAATTGGCTAAATTGGCCTGGCTTCTTGGTTTTTTTCTCCTACCTCGTAGCAACCGTCACAACTTTCATGGTATTTGGCGGTGAGGCATTGGAATGTGTTGTTGGTGTTTCGGGGGGCAAGGTGTGGCCATCGCCTTCCCCAACAGTTTTGGGTATTCCGCTAAAGGAATCCGGCGGTCGTGGATCCTGTCCGATGCCCGTGGGGGGGCCATGGCACGACCCGGTGACATCAGGAGAGAGCCTATAGTTGTATTAGCATCAACAGGCTCCACCTTCTGGTGAATAAACCCCCTTTGGGCTTTCCGAGTGGGTGGAGTCTAATGTTCTGTGGTCCAATGCCTAATCCAATACCTTCTCACATGCGGTAATCAATAAAGTTGTGGCCTTTTCCTTACCCATTAACCTTACATACTGTGCCCACGTGTCTTTATTCCCCAAGCGGGGATCAGTCCTCGAATTACAACTGGATATTTTGAAGACTTTGCTTTCACAAACAGCTGTCAAAATATTAGTGAATGATCCCGATGCACTGAAGCTGAATAAAGTCATCCGTGATTTACTCGCAGGATGCAAAACATTCATTAATCACATCTTAATGCATAATTTAACAATGAGGTTTTTTTCTCCAAAGCCCAGAAAGTATAGTCCTCAGCAAGGAAAATGGAGAGCAGCTGGAGTGGCATACATAAATAACAGGTTCAGCTAGTCAGACATATTAGTGTTTCTGTGGTGGCAGTAGTAAGAACACTGCTTGAGGTATTGGAAGCCCAGAGATGGCAAGCCTAAAAGGCAAATCTGAGACTGGGTAGGAGAGTTGAATTCAAGCACCCTCTTGATCCCAAGAGGTGGAGTTGGGCAGAGGAGGGTACAAGAAATTCAGATTGCATCTCAGTCTAATATGACACTGTCCAAAATTTCACAGATTTAGAGAAGAACACACTAGTGCTGGAGTGGGTGGGGCTAGGGATGGAAGCTTGATGCCCAAGGCCACGTCGTGGTGGACAGCGGTTGGCCATCACAATCCTCATGTGCTAGAAGCAGGAAGGTACAAAAAACCAAACGGTTCCATGTGACAAAAGCGTAGAGGCAAACCACACATTGCCAAGTCAATGAGTGGAAGAGTGGAATTGTGGGAAGTACTCAACTTCTTCATCATGAAGCCTTCACGTGGTACAACATAACAACAACAGTTCTCTCTCTCTCTCTCTCTCTCTCTCTCTCTCTCTCACACACACACACACACACACACACGAGCCAGAGTCCTCTATAACTCAAGCTCTGGAACGAATTTAAGCCAACTCCTCTTAGCCTGCAATTCTAACTCTACTTATCTGGGATTAAGCCCTGTTGAACTCAGTGGCATTCACTTCTGAATAAACAGGATTAGGATTAGGGATGGAGGAGGAATCTGTTTTAAATGGATTTATTTGTGGAGTTTGTCAGTTCTGACCTGACTGAGCTTTACCTCTAGTGTGGAGTGCCCACTTATATCTGAGCTGCTCGTGCATTGCTGCTACTCTATATTTTATTTTAAAAGTCTGACTGTTTATATGCAAAAAAAATGCATATTTTATGCATAGATCTACAATAGAGTCTAGTCCCATGTGCTTTTACAAATTGCATTCAAAGTTGTATCTATCTGCTTAAGTGATGGTTACTTTAAGAAACTTGGAGCATATATCTATGCACATAATAATGCAAATTTTAATGGGACCATTAAAAAAAACCTTGCATCTCATCAAGATCAAGTCAGTATTTTTTTTAAAAAATAATATTTATTGAGATTTTCCAACAGCATAACACCAAAACAAAACATATCCGCAAAAAACAGAAAATAGTAAGAATAAAAAGGAGAGAAAAAAGAAGAGAAAAAAAAGAAAAAAAGAGCCCTCTTCCCCATCCCCCAACACAAAAATCCCAAAAACAAAACACAAAAATACCCCACACAACACAAAGTCTCACATTCCCTTTTTTCCTTTAACTTGTTTCCATGACTTCCTCCCACCTCCCTCTTTATATTCCAGATTTTAATCTAATCGGCAAATTCCATCCAACTTTTAGTGCTTTTTCACTTATTTACCTTTACCCCTTTTAAAAAGAACGATAATAATAGAAAAAGAGAATTTATCTTAAAACTTCTAATCTTAAACTCTATAGTTGTATACCCTTATATCTTAATTTTTCATTTTCCTTATCTTGCTCCCTGGAACCAGTTAAATTCCTTCCGTCATCCCCTCAAAATGCTTATTAAAACCATATTTTGTCAAATTTTACTTAATAATCTCCAATTTTTCCCCCATCTCATCCCCCCGGTTTCGGGTACTGCCAATCCTTTTTACAAATTTTTAAAGTCTTTCCAATCCATAAATTCATAAATCCATAAATTCAATCCATCAGCCAGGTTGTCTTGTATCCGAGGCCTTTAAATCATCTTTCTGGCCTGTCTGGAGAGTCTTTTTCGAGCCTAAAATTATGTCCCAAAGCACATTCCCCTCAACATCTCCTTTAACCTTTGTGAACAAGCTTGCCCAGACTCTGTAATTCCTCTTGTAGACCAAAGAATTGTTCAAAGCTTGCTCCACACTCTCTTTAAGGTTGCTAAATTTCACTAAATTTCAGTATTTTTTTTGGGGGGGGGAATGGCATTGAATGTTTCAGAAAATGCCATCCCTACTTAGAATAGCTCAGTCAAAATGTGTATCTACTCCATATTGATGATGCTCCTGAAGGAGCAACTATTTAAGTCAACAGTCTTGAACTTGTTGCATCCCCTAACACTATGGGTGTCTTTTTCTGTCCTATGAACTCTGGGAGAAGCAGAGGAATATGCTTGCATGTTTGGTAGAGTTACACAGTCAGAAAGGTCCCAAAGGTCAACCAAGACATGTTTGATGTGAAAGATATCTAATGGGGGTTATGTAGAAATACGCGAGCAGGCACCCCCTAGATTTCTGTTCCAGGGAAAACATATGTATCTCCTGCCCATACAAGAGAAAGGTAACACAGCTAAACAAGAATAAGTGTTTTCCATTTTTATGCAGTAAATCATGGTCCCACATTGAACTGATACTGTTAACAGCTGAATAAAGTGATTTTGGATTTATAAATCTAATACTTTAATGGTTTCTGCAACCACTGAAAGTGAGATTGAGGAAGCACGCTGAATAGAAGTAGTTAATGTGAATTCAGAATCTGCTTGCGAGCTGAAGTATTTTGCTGAACGACTGTGGGAGTATAATAACCACTATTCAAAATTTTTTTTAGTGATTGCCAGAGAGCATTTTTCTTCTGTTTGTCACATGTAAATGTGGGCGGCAATATTTTTGCCTTTAGAGAGAGCACTATGTTTCTGTGGCAGTGATCTCTTCTTCTACAAATGCCAACCTCAGTAAAGCATGTTGTGATCACCAATAAAAATCCACAGACAGTCCCCTTATATTGGGGGGTGGGGAGGGGTGGCAGATTTTTTTTTGATGTGACTGGAATTAACAATAGAAACTACTCAATGAATTAAATTGAGTGTGTTTTTTAAAAGCATATGTAGGTCCATACCACCCTACTATGGTAACAATAGTTGTTTTGTTTTGTTTTTTGAGACACACACCGTGTAACACCTAGGGTGATTCTAAACACAGGAAAAAATGCTATAAATAAATCAGAAATTAGATCCTTTTAACAAAAGAAAAAAACTCTATGGAAATTCTTGTTTAAAATTTCCTGCTCTCTGGCGGCAGCTGGTGTTGCAGGTTTATAGCGCATTCAAATTGCTGTTACTTTACTAATGTAGTTGAGTCCCTGGTTGTATTCAAAACTGTGTGAATTTTGCTAACAAGACTCCCCTAACAGGACTCCCTCTTCCTTTCTCCAACCCCTGGGGCAGATTTTGAGGTGCAGGTGGGACTGCTCGAGAAAAAGTGGAAATAGCAATCAAAGGGACACCCTATTACTTCATAAGTATAATCTAGGTATATTTTCATGGGCAATAAAATAAACCCTTATTTGCTGACAAACATTCTTACCTGATCATCAGTCATATTACAAAAGGATATTAAAATGCAGCGTAAAATTACCGTAACACAATTCCTACTTTTTAGATTTTAGTTTAAGAGGAGATGACTGAATTTAACTGTTCTGTCTTGCCTTTAAAAAAGCAGCACACTGCAATGTTTACATAAGGGACTGTATAACATTTCTCCCCATGTTTTCCCAAAACTATTTCCCCTCCTCAACGTCTTTTACTTGTGATGAATGAGCATGACTAATAGATTTAATGCACAGCAATAATCCAGAATTTTACTCCTAGCATTTAGTTAATCAGGAGACAGAACAGGACCCAAAGAAGATTCTTCATGCAGGCTACAACATTAATACAGCTATTAGTAATAAAATATTAAGAATGTAATGCTTGATGTCTGTGCCCTTATTTCATATTTGCTGCGCATGTGACTTTCGGAATGGTAGTCACAGAGAATATTCCTGGCTCAAGGAAAATGCAAAAGCAAAATAGTTTTGAACCTCACTGTATGTAAATAAGGTTAGCTATACATGTGACATTCAGGTCTACGGACATGTGATGCATTGGATATGTTATATTTGGCTTAAAATGATTTCTTTTAATAACCATTATCAATTTCCAGGAACACTGGGAAATGGGTAAGGGTATATGATTCTGATTGAGCAAAACAATTATTTCAATTCCAAATAAAATTCTGTCCTTTGTTTGGGATTGGGCAGGGCAATGACAGACTACTTTATTTCTGGTCATTCTCAATTTCACATCTGGTTATTCATAAATCATGGGCATGTGGGTGGCTCTGTGGTCTAAACCACGGGCCTCATGGGCTTGCCGGTCAGAAGGTTGGCAGTTTGAATCCGTGCAACAGGGTGAGCTCCCGTTGCTCTGTCCCAGCTTCTGCCAAACCAGCAGTTCAAAAGCATACCAGTGCAAGTAGATAAATAAGTACCGCTGTGGTGGTTAAGTCCAGTCAAATTTGGCTGCGGAGTGCAGCACTCATCTCTGCTTTCAGGCTGAGGGAGCTGGTGTTTATTTATTTATATTTATTTATCGAATACCTGGAGGTCTCAGGGCAGTTCCATCATGGAGGGGGGGTGACAAATTATCAAGAAACAATTACTGCCATACTAGGGCGGTTCATAGGAAACCTTTTTTTTTTTTTTTTTTTTGAAAATGCCTGCTCCAAAGGTCTTATCTTACTACACTAGGGATTATACAGCTATATCTGAAATTTCATGCATATCAGTAAATATCTTGACCATCCTCCATGAAAATAGCTGTTTACTTGGCATTTTTCCTATGTTGTGAAGGCTGAAATTTCAATTCTGTGGAGCACTTACTGTTCCCAACCCTAACCCTGAGGAAAGCCATCTAATTAGACTTTAATTTGATTTTGACATGTTTTTAGGAGGTAATTTAATTATTGTTTGATTTTATACCAATGTTATGTATCTGATGTTAGCCGCCCTGAGCCTGACTTCGGTGGACTTCAGTGTCCAGACTGAATGATGGGGGTGGAGATGCTCCTTCATGTATACTGGGCTGAGGCCGTTTAGGGCTTTAAAGGTCAGCACCAATTGTGCTCAGAAACATATTGGGAGCCAATGTAGGTTGCAGTTTCTGGGTCATCTTCAAAAGTAGCCTCACGTAGAGCACATTGCAGTAGGGCAAGCAGGAGATAACTAGAGCAGGCACCACTCTGGCGAGACAATCTGTGGGCAGGTAGGGTCTCAGGCTGCGTACCAGATGGAGCTGGTAGACAGCTGCCCTGGATGCATAATTGACCTGTGCCTCCATGGACAGCTGTGAGTCCTGCAGCAGCCCTGCTCCCACAGTGGAGTCTTCATCTTTTTGAATCTGTGCGACTTTACCTGCAAGAAACTTTGCAAAATGATTGCAGGAGATCTTGGGGTCCTTACCGATGGTGGTTCAAGCTAATAACTTCCTAAAAGTCCCTCGGGCAGCTCAGGCAGGGAATCCTTGGTGCAGTGGGGAGGTCGGTACACCAAAACGAATCCAATACTGCTCCTATTGCCCAGCTTCCAAAATATGCACTCAGAAAACTGGGTCTTCCCAATAGGACACATGGTGTGACGGTGCAAGCTAATGACTGGATCTTGCTTCTCACATCGTTTCAATCCTGGATTCAAAGAGAAATCAAACATGCTCCAAAATGTGGCTCTGTCCCTCTGCAGCTTGCTTACTTTTACAGACTGCCCCACCAGTGCAAAAACTCCATCCTAAACTCTCTCTGTGTCTTTCAATTAACTGCCGATTGAGGGAGGAGAGGTCTCCCTTTATCTCTTCAGCAGAGAGCCACTGCTTTTGTCCCAGCCAGTGACTCATCTTAGTGGGTCATCACCAGGCTGGCTCCTGGCTTGTGTTTTAACATGCTAAATTCAACGTCTGGCACCCTAGAATTAGATGGGGAATTCAGGCACACCACAAACTTATAACAACAACAGAGGTGCACATCAAATTTCAGGCCATGGCAGTCCCAGATTTACAGAAGCCATCTCAGTTTCTGATTTGATCACCGAATGTCCGGTTTTCCCCTATGATGCCCCTATTTTCAGTGGAGAAATGTTGGAGGGTATGGAGTTATGTGACCCCCCCCCCCAAGCGAAGGAGATTAGTAGAAGGCATAAGAAGGCAGCCCTGTATAGGGAAGTTGTTTAATGTTTTATTATGTTTTTATATGTATTGGAAGCCACCCAGAGTGGCTGGGGCAACCCAGTCAGATGGATGGGGTATAAGTAATAAAACTATTATTATGGAATAGGACGTCCCTATTTTCATCTCAGAAATGTCGGACGTTATGCCACGGTACACTATCTTGCAAGAATATAATCTAATAGTTGCAATCATTTTGAGGCTTCTGACAAACATTCATTGGCATAAATATTGCTATATGGACAAATATTAATATATCATCACAAAAGACGTTGGTCAAGACAATACCTGCCACAATGGAGTGAGCAGAATGGATACAGTTCTGATAAAACAACTGGTTTTCAGTTTTGGACAATGAAAGCAGCTAGTCAGATTGACAATGGAAGCCACAGCATGCTTTTGCTCTGTCCTATGGGAGGGTCATGTGTCCTCTATTTGAAAGGCTGTCCAGTTCAACTCCAGTTTAAAGATAAAGAAACACAAAAAAGAGACCTTGAAGTTGCCCATGAAGAGCTAGCATGTGGACACTGAACTAAGCACTCAGGTCACTTGGTCACTATCTTCCCCACCACGGTTTAAATGCTCTCTCTGTATTTGCTAAAAGTTCAGCACATGAACACCAAACCAACCAGGCACATAGGTCACTTACTCACAATCTTCCCCACTATGACTTAGATGCTCGCACTGGAAGTTAAAAGCACTCAGCCGAATTACATCCTCTAGTTTAGTAGAGAGAGAAATATCCCTGAAATACTGGTAGATGATAGAGACGGGGAGGCAATCGGTTATACCTTTCGTGTCATTGAAATTGACCTACTGATTTCTTCTCTGTTCCAGTAGGTCAGTATTTCACAGCATAGTCCAAAAAAACACTTACCAGGGACAAGTCCCATTAAACTTGGTGTGGCTTACTTCTAAATAGAGAAATTCTCAGTCTTTTTTCTTTCTATAGCCCCTAAAGTGGCTCAAGCAGCATTTCCTGCTCAAGCTTTTTGTTTGCTCTCCATGCAAAACATTTGGTGACCAGTTGCCATTGGGATAATCTACCTCATCCCTAGTTTGACTGACGTTTTCATGCGTACATCAGAATCCACCACACACATGACCCCTAAAACATGTTTCCTGAAGAAATGAGATCTTCTTGGGAAAACGTTTTGTATCTGGACCACACTCACGTGCACAATTAGGCAGCTCAAATGTCTTTGTGGGATTTAAGTAAAAATAGCTGTGTACAGGCACTGAAATTCTATGCGGCACAGTAATCCAAAAGATCTTTATGAAATTCAGATCCCACTAATTTCAATGGAACTAGTAAATGCCATTCTAGTGTGCAGGACTGTCCCAAGTTGACATGGTTCTGCAGATTCTCCTCAAGAATACTCCCAGGACTTAACTTTAACTGAATTAAAGTTAGTTCTTCCATCTGTTAAAACTGTTAACCTCTACCAGGGTCAAGAAGAACGAGGCCTGAGAAGTAGCATTTCATAAGGAAAAATAAAAGACAAGCGTACCTTCTGAAAGACACCATCTTCAAAGACTGTGACCTGCTGATCCTGTTCTAAAATTTACCTCTTTAATACACACTGTGTGAACTCTGATCAGTCAAAGGACAAAGAGAAGAGAGGCTTCAGTTTTTATTACATATGCATATGAATGATATAAATTACAGACAGGGGTCAGCTAGTCAGGCTTTTTAAATTGTGTGGGTGGTAGCGCAGATAGATATGCCAAAGATTTGTAATAAGAATTTGAATGCTCACCTGCAGGACCGGGAGTAATTTAAATTGCCCCAGGCCTGGTTTGCAACTGGTGTGAAACATAGCTATATTGTGAAAAACAGCTATCTGTTCTTGGTTCTTGGCATGTGTGCACTTCATGAAAGATGGAAGGCTACTTCCAGAATGAATTAGTTAATAGGTATGCTTCAACATAGCTTGTTTCATTCATATGTATGAAGCAATGTTTCAATGACCATAAATTTACGAAGCCTCAGAGCTATGGAAGGCAGAATCTATATGGAATCTACAGTATATGGTTATAAACTTGTAGCGCCTGCTACAAAATATGATGCTGTGGAATGCTCCTGTTCAGCTTACTCCATTCTACCACCACCACCACCCCACAGTCATTTAGATTTGTGTGGCTGCTGAGGGTGTCTTTTGGGTTCCCTTCCCTAATAATTGCCCCTTACTTCTAGAAATGCTTAGCGTTGCCTAAGCATGTCAATAGAACACTCTTGCACGAAGTGCTGGGAGCTCTTGTTGGACTCTGCCTGCTTCCCCAGCCATCCACTTACTTAATGCTATTTCTTAGGAGAAGCGCAAACTACCGCTTTCATGGCATCCCACAGGAACCCATTTGAGATGTCTTCCACTTTGTTCCTGCTTACTGCTTTGCCTAGAGGCCCCAGAAGACACATCCACTGCTACACAGGCTCAGGGCTGGCTCACACATTTGTAGGGAGAGGGTAACACACACACACACACACACACGTGTGTGTCTTTGTGGAAAGTCCTATTTTTGAAAAATTGCGAGGGGCAGGGGCAAGGGGGGAAGGGAAGGAGGTGAATGGGGGAAGGGAGTAGCGAGGGACAGTTCTGGCACCTTTTCTGGAAAAGAAGCACTGTTCATAGTGAATAAAAATTATTGCTCTGAAAGTTGCTTGCCACCCCAAATATATCCCATGTGGTGAGAAGATTTCAGAGGGGGGTATGTTTAAGTCTGTGTCTATTTCAAGGGGTAAAAATTAAATGTGAATATTAAGTGGCTAATTTTAGAGTCAAATGAGTATTATTATTATTATTATTATTATTAACCCCTGTCTAGTGAAAAATGATGGAACATTTTAGGTTGTGATATCTTTTCAGAGAGCTGTTGGTGTTTCAATGTGAACCTTGTGAATATCAGTCAAATCAGTTTTCTGAGAAGTATAACAAATATATCCTGTAGTTCAGGACAGGAGGTGGGGGAGGAAGAAAGAGGTTTGCTCTATTATAACTCTGAAAATGATTGATGATTTGGCATGGCAGATTTGACAGTGATGTAGGAACTTGTTCGAAAGGGAAACATATCCCTTTCTGTATTTCTCACCTTGGTTGTTGTGAGGTTTAAGAATAGCATTATGTTGTAAAACAAAATGTTAAATTTCCAGGTTTGGGGGGGTTTTCTGTGTGTGTTTTAAGATCATATAAAAGCTTACACAAGCAATAAAAAATAAATAGCAAAGGTAACCTTGACAGGCACTGTCTGCATTCCTTGTTTCCAGCATTATGAAACTATAATGCAAGGGCTTCAGCCTGATTGATCAGCATTTGTTTCCCCTCTGTAGCTTTGTACACTTGTACCTGCTTTGATTGTTATGTTCTTTTTCAGGATTTCAAACAGACGTAATGCAATGGGGATAATTCAGTCAAAGCTTGTCACATTTTCATTCCCCTCAGGCAAGTATCATACCTCAGGAATTGAGATATCAGCTAGCTAGGAAATAAAAGGTCTCTCATGAAGGAAGTATACATGCCTGAGCTTCATTGTGGATTCAGATAGGTAGTAACAAAGGCTGCATTCATATGGCACTTTATTCCATTTTCACATTTCCCCAACTGTTGATTTCCACATTATATTTGAGCTTTCAATTGATGTAAACACCATTTCCAGAACTGCAGTGGAATATAGTGGAACCATTGTGAAATGGTTATATCTATCTCATTTTTTTTTTTTTAAATATAGTATTATGAGAGCTTGACAAACAATAATAAGACAGGCTATTTATCAAAGGTCCTACAACATTCTGGATGTTGTAGGATGTCACAATTAAACTTCCTGAAGAAACCTGAAGAAAACTGCAAAAGCTTTTGAGGCTAAAATTTATTTGTTTTTCTTTAATATCCATAACAAACTGAAGAATTTCTACTCATTCCAATGGAAGGGGGGGGGACAAGTTGATAGCATTTCTTCAGAAATAGGGCGGCAATCCTATGGCAAGATCTGCTGAAACGAGCACTTCAGCAAGCAGCATGAAAAGTAAAAAGGTAAAGGACCCCTGGACGGTTAAGTCCTGTCAAAGGCAACTATGGGGTTGTGGCGCTCATCTCGCTTTCAGGCCAAGGGAGCCGGCGTTTGTTCACAGCTTTCCAGGTCATGTATACAGCTTTTCTGATGCAATGGGACATCGTGAGGGAAGCCAGAGGACACTGAAACGGCGTTTACCTTCCCACTACAGTGGTACCTATTTATCTACTTGCACTGGCGTGCTTTCAAACTGCTAGGTTGGCAGGAGCTGGAAGAGAGCAACAGGAGCTCACTCTATCATCGGGATTCGAACCACCAACCTTCCGATAGGCAAGCCCAAGAGGCTCAGTGATTTAGATCACAGTGCCACCCACACTGAGCATATCTCCAGCTCAGCCGGTTGATTCCTGGCTCAACCAAGCTCAGCCAGCGTTAAGTCTCCCATGCTTGCTCAGCTGAATATATACTGGTGTAACTTGCTTATCCCAAAGCTGACTGAGCCTACATTGGTGTAAGTTCCCAAAATGAGGTGTTCTGGGGGTGCGGCGGGTTAGGACCGGAGAAGTGAGACTAAAGTTGAATTCTAAGCCCATTCAGCTCAGTCTTGTGATCTGACAACCCAGCACAGAACACTTTTTTAAAAAACAAAACAAAAAAGTTAATATGTGTTTATTGATTTTTGAGAATAAAGCTGTAAAAATTCAGTAAGACGTGCAAATCAATCTAAAGAATTTTTTTTAAAAAAAAAAAAATAAATCATAATGGTAGCCATAACTGTGACTGAGGAAAGTAAAGAGGTGTTTACATCATATTTAATATTAAGTAATAACTATGGAGCAATTGTTCAGAATTTATATCAGAATGAACACTATTTTTAAAGAGGCAACCTAGCTGCTGGCTGGCGTTTGGATCTGCTATAACTGTATACCTAACTAACTCACACTGACTTGCTTTATGCTGGTTTTATGTGCAACAGGATTGTTCCCTTGACATATTTGACTCATATTTCAACAGCGAGTCAACAGTGTGATGCAGCAACAAAAGAAGCTAATGCTATTCTAGGCTGAATCAGCAGAAGTATACTGTCTAGATCAAGGGAAGTAATAGTAGCGCTCTGTTCTGCCTTGGTCAGACCTGGAATCCTGCATCCTGTTCTGGGCATCACAATTTAAGAAGGATGTTGACAAGCTGGAACGTGTGCAGAGGAGGACAACCAAGATGATCAAGGGTCTGGAAACCAAGCCTTGTGAGGAATGGTTGAAGGAGCTCGGTATGTTTAGAGGAGATATGATAGCCACCTTCAAATATCTCAAGGGCTGTCACATGGAAGATGGAGCAAGCTTGTTTTCTCCTTCTCTGGAGGGTAGGACTCAAACCAATGCCTTCAAGTTACAAGAAAGAAGACAAAACATCAGGTAAAACTTTCTATCAGTAAGAGCTGTGCGACAGTGGAATGGTTTCCCTCAGGAGGTTGTGGACTCTCCTTCCTTGAAGGTTTGTAAGCAGGGGTTGGGTGGTCATCTGTCATGGATGTTTTGCTGAGATTCCTACATTGCAAGGGATTGGACTAGATCATTTTTGGGGTCCCTTCCAACTTTACAAGTCTATGATTCTATTTTACATATTTAGCTCCCTTAGCATATTTAACTCACCATCACAATATGTGGTATGCCCACTGACCTAAAAAAGCTTTTTAAATGCTTTAGAGAAACTCACTTGTCTTTCAGGGGCTCTTACCTATGATACCTAAATGGAGACTCCATATTAAAATTCAGAAGGTAAGTGAAGGAGTACAGTGAGCATAACCTATAATTATCTTTGTTTTTGTCTCTATTGGCTTAAGCAGCCTCCCAAGAAATTGCTTTGATTTGCAGTTGGGTATTTAATGCCACCAGTCCCATGCTGTGGAATCCTCTTCTAGTAGAGATTATGCAAGTTTCCTCACGTCTAACCTTCATACATCTCTTGAGAACCTTTTGTGTCACCAGGCCTATTTAGTGGTTAAAACCTCTAAGGCAAACCAGTCAATTTTATGGTAATTTTCAATGGTTTATCATGATATTTTATTTCTTTTGAAAATATTGGGGTTTTGTTTGATGGGAGCTGTATAAATAATTTCATATTATTATTTTTTTTGGGGGGGGGACTGGGTTAGAAAAGCATTGGGGCAGCAAAGCCTGTTTCTTCCAAAGCCTGGGAGATCACTGGGACCTAAAATTATCACTGAGGTTTTTATTTCTCTGTGTGGTGTCCACTAAAGGTAAAGGTAAAGGGACCCCTGACCATTAGATCCAGTTGTGACCGACTCTGGGGTTGCTGCGCTCATCTCGCTTTATTGGCCGAGGGAGCCGGCGTACAGCTTCTGGGTCATGTGGCCAGCATGACTAAGCCCCTTCTGGCGAACCAGAGCAGCACACGGAAACACCGTTTACCTTCCCGCTGGAGCGGTACCTATTTATCTACTTGCACTTTTGACATGCTTTCAAACTGCTAGGTTGGCAGGAGCAGGGACTAAGCAACGGGAGCTCACCCCATTGCGGGGATTCGAACCACCAACCTTCTGATCAGCAAGTCCTAGGCTCTGTGGTTTAACCCACAGTGCCACCCGCGTTCCCGTGGTGTCCACTACTTGGCTTAAATATACATGGTGTGTTAAATCACCTATCAACTGTGCTGTGTGGAGCTCAAGGGAGTTGTACCCAGAAATATCTGAAAGGGAGAAGGTTGGTGAAGACTGATTTAAATTGTATCTGGGGGCAATCCCATGGCAAGCTATATTTTGATGAGCAGCATAGGATGTACTGGGTTTCCAGTTCCACTGGCTAATTCCTAGCCCAGCCAGGTTCAGCTGTCTTGTAGCCCCAAATCTCAGCTCAGCCAAAGATATGCTGGTGTAACTGGTCCGTCCCAATTTAATCAGGGTTCAGCTGGCTGAGTTGAGACAGGTGTAAGTCCCCCAAAAGGGGGGACTTGGTCACATGACCTGATTGGTCACATGACCTGATGACCCTACTTGGAAGACTGCCAGGCTTAGGCAGAGCAGCAGAAACAGCTGCCCTACTGCTGAACGGGGTTTGGATGTGTTCATCAACAGGACTGTTGGTTAACTATGATACTATCTCCTGAGCTTCACCCAACTTCTCTGTTTGTAGGTATAATTGACTGTTTGCCTTGTTTTTAACAATGATACATTAAAGACATGCCCCTTCTTTTTCAGTGCCAAAAATCTAAGCCGTTTCCTCCTTTTGCCCTAGTAGGAAAAGGCAGTAAGTGGCGAAGAGCCATAGCATATGATAGAAAACTGGAACTGCCCCTACCACCTCCTGCCTCTGTACGCAGTTGTAGGGCAAGTTCTTTCCCCTGCAAATACTCTCTGTATCTGGAACACATTTGAAGTGTGTTTTCAGTGCTACAAGAGTTACGCACCATCCACTGCTTGCGTGACTGCAAGGAGACCGGCAAGCTGAAACATAGACATTTGAAAGGAAAGGTTCTTGCACTGCCACAAATACTGATGCGTAGAATTTGACGTTGACATTGATGGCTGCTACCCATTGACAGCAAGAGATGGAAGAGAAAAATAAGGAACCCTCTGGACAAAGAATCCCACAGCACAACCATGCTTGACAGCTGTAATTATCTTGACTGGGAGATGAATGACTAAATGCCTTTGCTGGATTTTTGCATTTCTTGTACTATGGTTTGTCAAAACCGTTATGTCTTGTTAAAGTGGTGCCTTTGCTTTTCATTTCTCCTGGAACAAAAAAGGTCGGCATCTCCATCTCTGACAAGCTCAGGAGGGAGGGGAAAATGTCAGAAATAACTCTTTTAATCATACAAGAACTTTTTCTAGATGTGATGTCCCATGGAAGTAGGCATTCGAGTTTCATTTTGGCAAAAACATTTCCAGTGGAGAAAGAAAGAAAAAAATATAGAGTATCACATGAGCAATTCCATCAGTTTTATTATTATTATTGAAATGCTTCTTACTTTGGAAAACTACAGGTAGGCATATTAAGCTAACACCAACCCGGGTTGTGAGGAACGGACAACTGATCTTTCTTTCAATAAAATGTGGGCTATGGATGGTAATTTCCCAATGCTTTAAAATTTGCATCATTTGATATGGTGCTGAAATTGAGTCAATTGAAAGTATCATTTTTGGGGGGTTCTTTTCAGTCCTGCAAAGGGACTCTCATTCGTTCCACAAAGGTCCTTTATCAACTTTATCAAAGGTCCTTTATTCAACCATGTTGAATGGAGGCACTGCAGCCCCCCTGCCCCCAACTCCTTAATAATTTCAGAGGTCTTGTGCAACATGGGAAGAACCCATGATACGGCTCCAAACCATGCCAAGATTGTTCAACACTCCAGAAGGAGTAACAGTGTCATGATAAGAAACCAAAGGATAGGCTTACTTTTGTGGTGCTGTAAGTAGCTGGGTTTTAGCACCTTCTACCATATGATGGTCACATAAGAAGGGACACTGTGTTATGTTGAGGAGATCCTATTTCTGAATGCTAGCTCATGTGTTTGTTTGTTTGTTTGTTTGTTTGTTTGTTTGTTTGTTTGTTTTAATAGAATGGGATTGAAGTATCCCCCAGACAATAGTTTACCACAGTTGTAGAGTGGGGCCCAATATCTCCTCTTAAAGACTACCTGGTTTTGACAATACTGAACTAGATACTCCAATGGTCTGTTTCCTTCTTTTCTTGTCTTGGTGAAATCAATGAGGCTTATCCCAGTAAAACTTGGTTAGGTTTAAACAAATTTTAAAAAATCCTTCCAGTAGTACCTTAGAGACCAACTAAATTTGTTATTGGTATGAGTTTTCGTGTGCATGCACACTTCTTCAGATACACTGAAACAGAAGTCACCAGACCCTTCTATATAATGTCCAGGTTATTGCATTTAGTCAGAAAGATGTCAGTCTGTACCTGTGCAAGTTTCTTGGTGAGGTTGATGGACTTCCATTTCATGCAGCTCAATGTGGTGCCTTCCATAGTTCTAGTTACAGGTAGGTAGCCGTGTTGGTCTGCCGTAGTCGAAACAAAATAAAAAACTCCTTCCAGTAGCACCTTAGAGACCAACTAAGTTTGTTATTGGTATGAGCTTTCATGTGCATGCACACTTCTTCAGATTCACTGAAACAGAAGCCAGGTTAGGATTGAAATTCACGCATTCAAATTTCACCTAGCTGCCTCAGAAGGAGAGTTGATAAATTAGTTCAGCTAATTATCTCTTAGTTCAGCTGGAACCATTGCTCTTTGGGTTTTCCTTTCTCAGACCTGTCTTCTGCCAGGAGTGCCAGCTTGAATAAAATATTTGGGGGGCAGGTGAGCCCCACCCTGCATAATTGAGCACAAGATGCCTTGCACACACATTTGAATGGCAATGCCCATCAACTTGGGGGGGGGGCAACCCCCTCAAATATTTTATTAGGGGGAGCGAAGAAGCCTTGGCCCCTAGGAGTTGACTATTTTTATTATTGATGTAAACCTCCAAAATGTATCTTGCTTTACTGGCCAAGCTTTACACGCTTTACACGCTCATCTTGCTTTACTGGCCGAGGGAGCCGGCATACAGCTTCTGGGTCATGTGACCAGCATGACTAAGCCGCTTCTGGTGAGCCAGAGCAGTGCACGGAAATGCCGTTTGCCAGAGCAGTATCTATTTATCTCCTTGCACTTTGACGTGCTTTTCAACTGCTAGGTGGGCAGGAGCTGGGACCGAGCAACAGGAGCTCACCCCGTTGTGGGGATTCGAACCACCGACCTTCTGATCGGCAAGCCCTAGGCTCTGTGGTTTAGACCACAGCACCACCCACGTCCCATCAAAGGGGCCTTACTTAAGACATATTATCTTAAGCATACACTATGGTAAGGAATAGTGAATTGTGGTCCTTCAAATGTTGCTGAATTCCAGCTCCCTGCCAGAATGGCCAATGAAGGATGATGGAAGCTTCAGTCTAACAGCATGTGAAGAGCCACAGTTTATCCATTCTTGCACTATGAGAATCACTGCTCGAGTTTCATAACCACGTCTTACCGAATTCTATCCCCTGTGTACTTTTTTGTAGACCGTAAACCTGTAGTGGAAAGGACAACATCTTTTATGCAAATCCTGTTTATTTTACCTGCTTATATGATTGCCTCTGCTCCACGCTTCGTTCTGCTGAAGTTAAAGATCAGTAAAAATTAATAGCATAAAAATGATATTTATTACTTTCATTTCTCTTATTGGAATGTGGGGCCCTGAGCATTAAGCAGTGTTTTACCATTCGATCATGGGCTCTTTGTTGTCAAAGAGTAAGCAAGCCAGAGGAGCCAAACACAGAGTGGCTTGTTTATACAGAAAGATGGATTATCTCATTTTACAGATGAATTAAGTTTATGGGTATATTTAAGCACATAGATGTATTGCATGCTCAGAAAAAAAGCATTGATTACCTGCCCGAGCCTTAGAACATTTGTTGACAAAACTGTCACTCCAAAACAACAACAATAATAATAATTGAAGTCATATTTATTTTATACTGTAATTACATCACATATAAATCAGATGCTACATTCATTAGCTACAAGCTTGCATGTAAGATAAATTGTACGAATTCCTGTATGCACAGAGAACTGGATAAGAAGCAGATTTTCATTGGCCTCCTGTAGAATTGTCCCTTTGAGCCCGGCACACCTGATGCTTAGTGCACTGCCATTGTCATGGCAGGGCTGGGCGGTGACACACCAATTACTTCAAACTGAGACCTCACACCTCTCTGTTGAAGCAGGGATGGGAAACCCTTGGCCTGGAGGCCAAATATTGCCTGTGCCCATGTCTATCTGGCCCTCAAGAGTCTGTCAAGGCCACTCGTACCCAGGCCATGCTCCTCACTAGACCTGTTCCATGTTTTTCTGGTTTTCCCTAGCTGGAACTGTGATAATACAATTTGCTGGTGTTTATCTGACTAGAGCCACTTTTGCCACAGCCATCACTGGCTTGGGGCCTCTGGAAGGTTTCCCATAAGAAAATGTGCTGTCCTTAGGAGGAAAAGGTTTCACACCCTTCTCTTCAAATATCCGGTAGATCAATTCTCCAGCAGGCTCAGCTCAGGTCCATTCAGCTGAAGTCTTGGTAGATGGTTGGACTTAAATGTTTCCGCATCACGCCAACTGCCATGAAATAAGTTGAAAGTTATTGGAACTGCTGTGGTTTACTATGCCCACAATGTTACTGTATGCAGTATCCCTGCCACATACACCATAAATTGTAAATACCTTATTTCATAATGCCATTTATCATCCCAGTACCACCATTTAGATTCAAATAACTTATACCTTTGTACTCTTTCCTTGCAAATGGTTGCTGACCACCAGCATGGAATGAAGACTAGGGTTTGGAAATCAAAACAAATGCCTTATAATGTACAAAAACTTAAAATAATATAAAATATGATTATGTAAGTGTTGATTCTATAACTATACTTGACTTGAAGAAGGCTTTCATATATATTAATGTTGCTCTGGGGTTTTTTTTTAATGATGTTCTTTTACCTCAAAGAGATCACAGAATCATGGATGAAAACATCAACTTTCTAAACATCTGGACAGGCTTAGAATCATAGAATTGTAGAAGGGACATTGAGGAGCATCTAATCCTCATCCCACCCCCATCCCCAGCAATGTAGGAATATGCAGCAGTCCTATATAGGGATCAAACTTGCAGCCTTGGCGTTATCAGCTCCACTCTTTAACCAACTGAGCTATCTAGACAGTATATCCAGATATATACTTGTTTTGGTTCCTATCCCTGTACTAATGCCACTAGCCAACTGCCCTCTTTTAGTGCTCCCCTCCAATTAAATCACAGACTGATTAAAGAGCTTCACATGAAGTCTTCTCCTTTCTGGACAGGTTCTCTTTCCACACAGTTGCTTTGTAAGCTTTAGTTAGAAGTCATCTCTCTGGTTAGAGACTCGGTTTTTCTTTGTGTTATTTGCTAAGTTCTGACACACTGGTCTCAGCTCACCTCCAAAGGTGAGCTTCTTCCACTCCTCTTTACAGACCCCCTAGTTCCTTCCTTTGATGATTTTCAGCTTTAATGCATTGGCTCCACCTGAATTCCTTAGCTCCTAGTCTCTCTTGCTATCTTTCCATGGCCACTGCTGCTTCCAGCCCCAGACTCTCTCATGCTTGTCTCCAGCCTCTTTGGAGTCCTTAAAACCCTTACTAAATCTCTTCACAGTTTTACAAAGACTGCCTGACTCTTCTGTCCTACTGACTGACCCCTGAGCCTTTTATTCTCTCCAGCTAGAGTGCCCAGACAATCAGCAGGTTCTCACTGGCAAACCTAAATTTCATAGGCCTATAACAATGGACCAATAGGTTTGAATTAAATTACTACAAAAGGATGTCTCACATTCTGACCCTCTCATATTCCATTGAATCATATAAACATCAAATTCTTCAGTCAACTGACATACTGGAAACTTCATAAGTTATATATCCTTTCTTCAGCAACAGTAACAATTCAGCTGATTTTGGGCAGCCTGCCCACTGAACCCCAATAAAATATATCTCTGTGGCTTCAAGACCAGGGTTTCCTTTTATCCTTAAGACAGTTAACCATGTACAATCTAAACAGCATTTCAAAAGAACATTTAAATTTCTCCTCAAAAATATGGTTTCTTGACAAGCCTGGTCATAGCTTGTCCAAGTTTGTTGCTCTAATATAGAGATGGGGAATTTGTGTGTTGATGGGCTCCATTTCCCCTTAGGGACAGTCCCCCTAGCCAATGGTAAGGGATGTTGGGAACTGATGTCCAACAGTATCTGGAGGGGAAGAAAAAACTAAATCTTCTCAAACTACTGCTCTCATAGTTCAAAAATAAAGTTGGTGCCATCTAAAAGGATGGGTTTCACAATAGTTGTAGCTCTAGTATGCATGTATTCATAGCTGGGGCATTACAAACTCTGCCACAAAGAGGTAACATTAATGCATGGACTTCCTCTGTTTCTAAAGCTTGTGTACCTCTCAGTTTTCCTTATGAGTAGGATTGTGAGGGATATCTTCATTCAAAACTTGGTAGGGCCACCAGGTGCCAGATATAAGAGCTTGGGGTTCTGAAGATGACCCAGTGGTTGACCTTGCTCTAAGTGTGGTGCAAGAACATCTGCTTGAAGTGAATGGACCATTGAGTTGTAGTGTAGTAATGCGAAGACATCTGGTGTGGTAGGAAGGGTTATAGTGGAGCCAAATTAGAAGTTACCGTATTTTTTGCTTGACGCACCAGACCATAAGACAGACCTAGTTTTTGGAGGAGGAAAACAAGAAAAAATATATTCTGAATCTCAGAAGCCAGAACAACAAGAGGGATCGCTGCGCAGTGAAAGCAGCGATCCCTCTTGCTCTTCTGGCTTCTGGGATAGCTGCGCAGCCTGTATTTGCTCCATAAGACGCACACACATTTCCCCTTACTTTTTAGGAGGGAAAAATGAGTCTTATAGAGCAAAAAATACGGTACTTTTCACCTTGCCCTCTGCATGTGCAGTACTGAACCATTTATCATAATATTAAACAAGTTCTTATTAGCAAGTTACAATATCACTGCATGCATTTATATTTTTATACATTTCCTATGACTAAGGTATGGAAGCTGGATTGACAAAGGTAGAAAAGAATCATTATTTTTCATCACGGTGAAGCTACATCAATCCTGCTTCTGATTCTGGTGGCTTATCTTGGCAAACACATCTGGGCAAGAGGGCTTAGTTGTCTTATTTGAACAATTAAAGCCAATGGATAGTGAAAATATTCCAACTTGTATTACCTCGGCACATCCCCAGCTTTATAGAAGTTCTCTTTATGGCTAATAAAATTTCTTTGATGAAGATGCTTTTCCTTTGACCCCTGTCAAAGGGAAGAAGTGGCACTGAAACTGTCTTCAAATGGATAAAAAATAGACGGCTGTTTAACACAAGGCTTTCAATAAAAGATACATCAAAGGGCACTCTTTCATTTCAAGAAATATATTGGCAAGAGAAGAAATAATCTAATAACTGATATTACTGTATGTAAATCTTAAGCATAGAGGAGAGAATATCATAGAGGGAAGGGAGGTGGTGTTATGGCCTGGCTGGTTGAAGAGGAGAGGTTGGAGGCACCAACTGAAGAACCCCCAGGGAAGAAAGCTCAGAGCCAGAGGTGTTGGTGGTGGGCATAGTGGCCGAGGTCCCTTTGCCCCTGCAAATAAAATATTTGAGGATGCCGCCCCTCAAGTTGATGGACATTGAAATTCAAATGGCTTGTGTATGCCATGTCTTTGATTGATTGTGTGGAGCAGGGCTTACCTGCCCCCCCCCCCAATATTTTAATCAAGTTGGTGAGGAGATTTCACCCCTCCCATATCCAAGAATCTCCTGAGGAGTCTGCTGATTCTGCAGAGAGGAGGAGGCATGTTCCGCTCTCTACTTATTCTGCTCCAGCACCACATCAGAGTCAGTCGGTGGTCGGTCGGTCAGTCAGTCAGTCAGTCAGTCAGTCAGTGTGTCGGAGAGAGAGAGTGTTAGAGAGAGATTGTGTGTTTAGATAAGGTTGCTGCTAAGAGCAGCTGCAGACACTCAGTGCGGTTTAGCATTCATTTATGCTTAGGCTCATTTAGCTCTGTATATAGTTGTATTATAGTTGTAGTTATAGAATAAAGAAGATATTCTACAGAGCTGCTGTCCGAGTTTTTTATATACTCTGCTAGACTCTGCTGTACTCTGCTGTGCGACGACTGTCTACTTGTGGAAGTGAATCCGGTGCTCACAACTCTAAGCTGTGAGTCCACAGCACTTTGACCTGTTCCTGTGCAGAAGGTCATCTCTGGAAGTGCTACCCAGCTCGCCTAGCCCAGTCGGGGCTGAAGTGGATGAGTCCAGTTAGTGGCACTGGCTCAAGGGCGATGCTGACAGTTGGCACCCCGGTGGTGGGACAATGATGACTGCTCATAGCGAGAAGAGACAGCACACTGGGAAGGGAGATATTGGAAGCTGAAGAGGTAATAGGGTTTAGTGAGCAGAAAGAGTTTGTGGGAGAGAGCAGCCCAGGTGTTGCGCTCTCCAGCTTTGGCCTTCTGAGCTGCCTTGTTTCTTTGAATGATGAGTTAACTTCACAGAAGCTGTGTGAGTTATTGCTGACCTACTCCTGGTACCCACTCCTGTAGCTACATTTACACAATATCTGTGCAAGCGTTAACTGAAGAGACCAAATTTTTGTAATACCAATTAGTAAGGAACTACTCAGTTTCCGGAACTGGTCCACCAAGCTTTAGCTCAGGGGTCAACAAATGGCCTGAGGTTCATAGCATGCTGAGAGTAAAACAACACTGGAACACTGGGAATTGATTTAATCAGTACTAATCAGTAACCATTGATCTTGGGGATCAGACATTTAGTTGCTTCAGACATTATTATTGTGGGCCACGTCAGACAATTGCTGGGCTATCAAACATGCAGAAAATATCACGTGTGACCTGGACACCCAATTTTCATGACCCTTTCTTCTTTTTTTGAAGAATGTCAATTGCATAAACTGGGTGAGTGCTTATTGTGATACACATCAACACCAGATACACACATAAAACTCCCTTCTGCATCACAATTAAGGTCCCCAACAAGCCTAATAGGCCTTATGGCAGAAGACAGTCTGAAATGTTGGCTGTAGAGTTCGGAAGAGCTGTTCTTTGTTGTTGTTAGAGCAGAACAACATTGTGTGTGTGTGTGTGTGTGTGTGTGTGTGTGTGGTTTTCTTTTTCTTTTTTAAAGTTCTCTGCTACTCTACTTTTAACAACAAGAAAATCCAGACCTCTTCAGTGCTCTGGGGGCAACTTTTTGGACCTAGAGAAATATAGAGATAGAAAAAAAAACCATTGTTCAGAAGAGTACAGAAATAACTGAGTGACATGAAAATTTGTGGAGGCTCTGATCCAGCTTGGGGGTGGATATTGACATCCCACTTTCAGGAGGGGGTGAAATCTTTCAATCAACCAGAGTTGCATTGTTATTTTGCTCTCACACAGAGCCAATGCACACTCTTAGTATACACTCTTAAACCCACTTACTTAGGAGTAAGTCCCATTGAATTCAGTGGTATGTGCACCTCAGGTATAGGACTGTTCTGCTGGGTTCTATATTTTGGTTGCTCCAAAATAGCCAGTTTAGCGGATGACTTTCCTTGTTAGTAGCACTTTCCTAATTTTCATTTAACTATCTAACAGTAATGTCCTCTGAAAGTAAGCTCTGCTCATTCCCCAGTAAAAGTTTAATAGCCATATAAAGCTGTACTGAGGGTTAATATAAATAAAATTCCATTTCTGTTACAATATCCATTATTGTGGTTTTATAGTACCATTAGATGACTAGGATGAAGTTTTAAGAGAGAGACAGATCAAGATGAGATATTGGACAAAAGGTGAAAGATGGGATAGGAAAGGCAAATTGAGGAATGAGAATGGAAGGGTGTGTGTATGAAAAGCAGGAAAGAAAGAAAGAAAGAAAGAAAGAAAGAAAGAAAGAAAGAAAGAAAGAAAGAAAGAAAGTTCGAAAGAAAGAAAGAAAGAAAGAAAGAAAGAAAGAAAGAAAGAAAGAAAGAAACTCATAATAAGTATCCATGCATTGGATATCAAGTACACGTGTACATCAAGAATCTTAGATTGTCTGTTTTGTGTAGGAACCCTACATATCTATAGTGGTGTACATGCAGCTACCAAATAAATGGCAAGCAGGGATCCTGAACTTAGGGATAATCAAAACAAAGGTTGGATATGAGCCCAAAGCAACAAAGAGACAGATGTCATAGGCTTGTATTCAACTATAGCATAATTTGTGGTAACACCGTGAATTATTAAAACTGAAAGGACAACATAAATTTACCATAAATACATTTCGTAGTTCAATGCTGATGTCCACTTACCTCTCCAGTAATTTGCAAATCTCATAGTTTCCCAAGTCTTCTCGGACACTGCTATGAGTTAGCAAATTTCAACAGTATAGAACTAGTTTGCTAAGCACAGAGAATAACAATATTACTGTGTTTTATTAAAGCATGACTCAGGAAGTAATTAGCAGGCACTGCTATCGCAAATATTCAAACAAAGCACATTTGTCTTCAGAATTGCCCTCTATATAGGACTATGTTCCTAGTTTAATGTTGCTTTATTTTCATTCCCTGTAGCATTTCTCCTATGAAAATAGGGATGTCCCATTCCATAACAATAATTTTACTATTTATACCCCACACATCTTACTCGGTTGCCCATTTCCAACATATATAAAAACATAATAAAACCTTAAAATTTTTTGTTTTTTAAACTTCCCTATAAAGGATTGTCTTCAGATGGCTTGGGGGTTGGATAACTCCATGCCTTCCAACATTTCTCCAACAAAAATTGGGACATCCTAAGGAAAACCAGGACATTCTGGGATCAAATCAGAAACTGGGACAGCTTCTCTAAATCAGGGTCGTCCCTGGAAAATAGGGTCACTTGGATGGTCTATGTTTTGCATCCTCACAAAGATGAATTTTATTTTTGAAAAGCATAGCAGATACTGGGATATTTGAGAGTTATGTTCACAACAACATTTTTTATCATTCGGTTTTTGAACCCTATACTCACTGAAATTTTCATTTCAATAGCTCCATGGAACCTAATAAATGGTCATATCCTGCAGCACCAGAAGCAAAGGACTCTGGACTTCTTTTCATATGAAAGTAGGAAGCTGCCTTATACCACAAGTCAGAGTATGCAGGTCAGAATTGGACCCTTTGCTTGCACAATATATCCGGTAGCCTCTACACTTTGTTGTTTAGTTGTTTAGTCGTGTCTGACTCTTCGTGACCCCATGGACTAGAGGACACCAGACACTCCTGTCTTCCACTGCCTCCCGCAGTTTGGTCAAACTCATGCTGGTAGCTTCGAGAACACTATCCAACCATCTCGTCCTCTGTCGTCCCCTTCTCCTTGTGCCCTCCATCTTTTCCAATATCAGGGTCTTTTCCAGGGAGTCTTCTCTTCTCATGAGGTGGCCAAAGTACTGGAGCCTCAGCTTCAGGATCTGTCCTTCCAGTGAGTACTCAGGGCTGATTTCCTTAAGAAAACGGAGAGGTTTGATCTTCTTGCAGTCCATGGGACTCTCAAGAGTCTCCTCCAGCACCATAATTCAAAAGCATCAGTTCTTTGGCGATCAGCCTTCTTTATGGTCCAGCTCTCACTTCCATACATCACTACTGGGAAAACCATAGCTTTAACTATACGAACCTTTGTTGGCAGGGTAATGTCTCTGCTTTTTAAGATGCTGTCTAGGTTTGTCATTGCTTTTCTCCCCAGAAGCAGGCGTCTTTTAATTTCGTGGCTGCTATCACCATCTGCAGTTCTTCAAACCCCTTCGCCACAGCAAGGCAGTGGTCCATGAAGGGGATCCTGTACTATACTATCTGCTTTTTGAACTAAACTGATTTAATACATGCATACGTACATTGCTTCATTTGCATTGCCACCTTTCCACAATTCAAACCATGCTCAAGGTGGCTCACATGAAAAAATATTTCATTTTATTTAGTTATTTATTGAATTTATATACCACCCTATACCTGGAGGTCTCAGGCGGTTCACAGAAAAGATCACAATATACAAAATATATAATTGCAACATAACAAAAATAGTTATAACATCAAAAAAATACCCAATAAAACTGGATAAATAAATCAATAAATCTGTAGGCTAAAGAATTTGAAATACAAACACCCTTAAACCTGGCCATGTATTGTTGTTAAGTGTACAGTTATTGCATTGGTATATCTCATTTTAAAGAATCTGCTTTTTAAGCTCCCACCCTATATTTACTTCACAGGCAGTGCCGCCATTATCAGGCTCAATCTGCTTTTCCTCAGCTGCTGGTGCCATCATTAGTGGCCATGCTGTGGATGTGGTGGTTACTCTATCACTCTGTAAAGCCCCATGGGTGAAGGGTGAGGCAGCTGGACTGCTCTGTATGTAATGAACATGAATGCATGGAAGCCTTACCACTTTCATTACAATTGTCACCCTGGGGTTTTGCAAATAGATAGCATTCAATCGCTTGTTCCTTTCAGGCCAGCTTGGTCAGCTGCCAGTATAATGATGGTGCTTTCATTCATCATGAACTGATGACCGGTTTGATTCTGCAGCCACTGGTAATTTTGGGAATATGAGGACGGAATAGCAGGATAACTTAAAAGAGCTTATTTTTTCTTCAGCTTTGTTTGGCAGATGTATTTGTAAATATATAATTTTAAACCTTTGATTGGCCAGTATTCATTTTTGGAAGAAGAAGAAAATCATGATTATTTTTTTCAAACTTTATCTAGGACTAATTTGTTATTTGAGATAAGAAATCACCTCAAATGTTATTTACAGAAGGTGACTTCTTATAGAATTATTTTGTTTCATATTATTTTTAAAAAGCTCTTTTTTCAAATTAAACCCTAACTTCTGCCTTAATTATGGCAATGCCACTACCATTCAGTAATGACTTGCATTGCTTAAATGTGGGAGAGTTATAGTTACCATGGGAACAATAACTCTGAAATTTCTGAGGGAAGAAAAAAACCTCACATTTACCTTTAGATAACACAACCTGTTCTGCCTTAAAAAAAAATCAACAGCTAATTCTTCTCTTTATTAATGAATTTATTTTTAGCACCTTTCTCTCTCTCTCTCTCTCTCTCTCTCTCTCTCTCTCTCTCTCTCTCTCTGTACCTTGGATCCTGAGCACCTTGCGAGTTGAAGGTTTTGCCTCTCAAACGCTGAAAACCCGGAAGTGAGTGTTCCGGTTTGCGAATGTTCTTTGGAACCCGAACGTCTGACATGGCTTCTGTGGCTCCTGATTGGCTGCAAGAGCTTCCTGCAGCCAATCGGAAGCCACACCTTGGTTTCTGAATGTTTTGTAATGTTGTACTGGAGCTCTATATAAGCAGGCTGACTGAACCCTTCAGTTCAGTTCTGTCCTGGCCTGTGAATAAACAAGAGCTGTTTGAAGAATCGCTGTGTTGTTTGATATGCTCACCCACAACTTAACACAGACTACAATTTCCATCAGTCAACATGACAAGCTAGGGAAGGCTGCTCCATGATTTCCCACAAGCCCGGAGAGTATTGCATGAAAACAACAGTGCAATCGTTAGCATGCATACTAGGAGTTAAGCCGCATTGAGTTTAATAAGGCTTACTCTCAGATAGTTTGTATAGGATTGCAGCCTTAAGCGAACAGTAGACTGGGTCATTGCCAGTAGTGCGCATCAATCACACAAAAAGCCATCTGGGTGAATAAATGCGCACACTGAAGTCTTTAATACTAATCTGGTTTTTCCCATAGCAAGTGTGGAGAATCATGCACATGACGGAAAGAGGTTTTTTAGTTTAAAAAGTGTTTTGGCAGAAGTCCGTCTCTTATGCCTCAGATGGATGTAGCTTTTGTTCTTCTTTGGTGCTTTGTGTATAAAACTGCACTTCAGACTCCAGGTTTCCGCAAAGGTGTCCTGAGGCTGTCCTGCTTCCTAAAGCAAACAAACAGCATTTCTCCTGAAGAAACAGTGTTGACTCATGGTCTAGTTCTGTGAGGCATATTCCCTAGCTATCTCTATAAAATAACTCCAAGGCACATAAAGATTTAGCTCCAAAGAGCCAAAGAACACATGATCCGATGACAAACAACCTCTGTCAGAGAAGCTCACAAGGGACACAATGTTGCCCCAACGCAACGCTTTAACTTCCTTTTCTGAAAATGTAATCAAACTAACACTCTCAGAATCTACACTGTTGAAAATGTATATTTTCACCTCGTTGCCCTTTCAAGAAAGATACAAAACTGTGCTTAATCCCTCTTCTTTTGCTGGAAAACAAATTCTGTGTCTAGAAGCAATGGTCAAAGCGATGGTATCTCTGGCAGGACCAAAACTCTGGCAGGAACACAGATTCTGAACAGGAAAGACATAACCTCTAGCCAATTCCCATATATATATATCTCAGGTGGGAAATGTGTACTTTTTTTTGAAGATGCAAGATATGTCCTTCAGTTCTGTGCAAAGCTTCTGGACATAACTCAGTTGAAGTTAACTCAGTAGAACTTCCACACAAATATGAACAGTGCCAGGCTAATAAGTCAGTTTCATACAGCAATGCCACACATATAAAAGGATCACTAGTCTAACAGGAAGAATAATAGAACTTTATTGGCAGTTGGGTGGTTAACACATCAAAGACAGTGGAAGTGATTACTATAAAGACAAGTGGAAGAATAATTGCTCAATTTAGAAAAGTACCCTTTATATTTGATAGAAAAGAAATTTGAGTCAAAGGATGGCTGATATTTTATTCCAATATACAGCTGAGTTATACAAAGCATCTTGTTCCCTCAACCCATCTGTTGCTGGACTAGATTAGTGATTATTTGGCTATTTTATTGCACGTGGTCAATATGAGAAAAGCTAATTTTATGATTACTGTAGGACAGTATACTTCAGAGTGTACTAATTGTGCAACCTGACATACATTGAAGTGGAGAGGACTTACATAGGCTGTTCTGCAGCCCAGGTAAGGAGCTTGTCTTATTTGTAACTCATACTGACATTTGTGTTGCACCTATATACATCACCTTGCTAACAAAGGTCTGTATAGTTAAAGCCATGGTTTTCCCAGTAGTGATGTATGGAAGTGAGAGCTGGACCATAAAGAAGGCTGATCGCTGAAGAATTGATGCTTTTGAATTATGGTGCTGGAGGAGACTCTTGAGAGTCCCACGGACTGCAAGAAGATCAAACACATCCATTCTTAAGGAAATCAGCCCTGAGTGCTCACTGGAAGGACAGATCTCCAATACTTTGGCCACCTCATGAGAAGAGAAGACTCCCTGGAAAAGACCCTGATGTTGGGAAAGATAGAGGGCACAAGGAGAAGAGGCCGACAGAGGATGAGATGGTTGGACAGTGTTCTCGAAGCTACAAACATGAGTGTGACCAAACTGCGGGAGGCAGTGGAAGACAGGAGTGCCTGGCGTGCTCTGGTCCATGGGGTCACAAAGAGTCGGACATGACTAAACAACTAAACAACAACAATATACATTAACAGTAAAAGGTAAAGGTAAAGGACTGCTGGACGGTTAAGTCCAGTCAAAGGCAACTATGGGGTCCAGTGCTCATCTCACTTCAGGCCAAGGGAGCTGGCACTTGTCTACAGACAGCCTTCCAGATCATGTGGGCAGCATGATTAAACCACTTCTGATGCAATAGGACACTGTGATGACTCCCAGAGCACACAAAATTGCTGTTTACAATCCAACTGTAAGCTCAATTAAGTTTTCCTATAAAGAGATGGGATTGTGCTAGTATGCCATACCACTGAATAGCGTTGTTCCATAGAAACCTTTTAAAGTATGCTTTTGCTTATAACCCCAGTGCCACTTATTGTAAAAAGGTAAAGTTACCCCCTGACCATTATGTCCAAACGCAGACGACTCTGGGGTTGTGTGCTCATCTCGCTCTATAGGGCGAGGGAGCAGGCGTTTGTCTGCAGACAGCTTCTGGGTCATGTGGCCAGCATGACAAAGCCGCTGCTGGCAAAACCGGAGCAGCACACGGAAACACCGTTTACCTTCCCGCTGCAGCGGGTACCTATTTATCTACTTGCACTTGATGTGCTTTCGAACTGCTAGACTGGCAGGAGCTGGGACTGAGCAAAGGGAGCTCACCCTATTGTGGGGATTCGAACCGCCAACCTTCCGATCGGCAAACCTTAGGCTCTGTGGTTTAGACCACAGCACCACCCGCATCCTGCCACTTATTGTACTTATTGCAAATACCACTAAAAATCAGAGTGTGTGGGTTGGGGGGCACTATTGTGGTTTTCTCTGTGTGTGTGTGTTCTATGTTCTCATACAGTATCTTATTATTATATATATATATTGTTGGATATTGCAAAGCACATTTGTTTTTTTTAGAAATGCCTTTCTCTCTCTCTCTTTTTTTAAAAAATAATATTTATTAAATGTTTAATAGTTACAAAAAGAAAAAGAATAAAAAAGAAAAGAAGAAACAATAAAAAATTTAACAAACAATACATCAAAAAGAAAAAGAAAAAACAATGCCAAAGAACAACAAGAAAAAACTAAAACATTTAAAAACACATCCAAATTTCATTTCTTTATCTTTCATATGCTTGTTTCCTCGACTTCCTCGTGCCTCCCTTTTTTGTAATCTAGTTCAAATCAGCTGGTTCAATAAATACTTTCCCTCTTTCTCAATTTTTGTTCTATAATTTATCCTAACACAGTTTAACTTTAAATTTTCCACTTTAACGCATTAACAATTAATTTTTGTATAATTCTTGATAACACTTCTGCTAAAACCATGTAACTTCATTCCAATATTCTTCTAACATTCATTAATTTTGCAATATTTCTGTAAATATACTTTAATTTTTTTCCAATCTTCTTCCATCGACTCTCCTCCCTGGTCTCGGATTCTGCCAGCCATTTCCATATAGTCCATCAGCTTCATCTGCCATTCTTCCCGGGTGGGTAGCTCTTGTGTCTTCCAATACTTTGCGATGAGTATTCTTGCTGCTGTTAGAAATGCCTTTTCTCAAGTCTACTTCCTGAAATATTTTATGTCCATGTAACACCTGCCAGGTACACATCCTTGAGTGATCATATATTGCAGGAGTAGGGAACCTTTGGCCCTCCAGATGTTTCTGAACAACAACTCCCATGAGTCCTAGCAGTGTTGGCCAGTAGTCAGGAATGAAAGGATTTTTTGTTCAGCAATATCTGGAGAGCCAAAGGTTATGCAGTGCTATATTCCCTACTTAGCTGATAACACTCTTAACTGGTATCTAAACACCAGGAGGTAAGAAACTATCCTAAAAGTGGCACAAACAGGACATATGACTACAGCATATTTGTCCACAATCTGTAGTTATTTATTTTATAGTTGAAAGATTTATTTCCTATCTCGTGATGCACTCTCTGTCTCTTCCTTCATCCCTTCCGAACCAAAAACCAGCACTGAAAATTGCCGTGGCATTTCATATATTTTGAGCTTCCTCTGAAACATTAGGAAGTGACCACTGTTGGAGGGAAGATATCAGACTTGATGGATCAGTGGTTTAATCTTGTATGGCAAATCCTATGTTCAGTCTTGCAAGTAATTCCATGATACATCTTAGAATTCTTCAGTCATTTGAGACCAAGAAAACTTCTACCGTTAACACGGAAATGGAGCAAGGGAAGAAATGTTGCTGCCTCGCTGCACAATAGAAAACTTCAGTTCAGCTCGACCAACCGATGTGAAAATTGTTAGAGCAATAGAAAAGCATAGAAATACCAATGTTTCCCATATTAAAAGGCTATGTTGTTGCAAGTTGATTTTCCTTGGGAATACACTGCTAATCGGTAGGTGTTCTTGGGTCTTACGAAGTGTAATAATAGAATGTGCCCCAGCGTGGTTTGTGCGGGACGAAAAAAGTGCAGCCTAGAATTTTGCTCCAACATATTGTTGGAGGTGCAATAGGAGGGATCATTCAGTATGTAATTTGTGAGTTAACTCTATTACAGTGGTACCTCAGGTTAAGTACTTAATTCGTTCTGGAGGTCCGTTCTTTACCTGAAACTGTTCTTAACCTGAAGCACCACTTTAGCTAATGGGGCCTCCTGCTGCTGCCGCGCTGCTGGAGGCCAACTTCTGTTCTTATTCTGAAGCAAAGTTCTTAACCTGAAGCACTATTTCTGGGTTAGCAGAGTGTGTAACCTGAAGTGTATGCAATCTGAAGCATATGTAACCCGAGGTACTACTCTAGTTTTAAAGTCAGCTAAGCATAAGGCTGTGGTGGAGATGTTGCTTAGTCATCAGGGCATGAACCTTGGTGATGTTTTGTAGACTCTAACCCTGTTTTCAACAAAAAAAGAAAAAGCTCAACATCTTTTTTTCTGGAAAAAAATCCCTGCCAGTATAGTATAAGGTTCAATTTTTTTTTTTCTAGAACTGATTAAAATATTAATATGGCACTTCATTCTCTGTACAGTGATACCTCTAGTTGCGGACACAATCCATTCCGGGGTGCCATTTGTACCCCAAAAAGTCTGCAACTAGAGCGGTGCTTCTGCACAAGCGTGGAGCATGATAGAGCGCTTCTGTGCATGTGCAAAGCGCACAGAACATTTCTGTGTGTGCATGTGCGGCGAAACCCAGAAGTTCACAAGCCGAAAAGACACAACATGAACCTAACGCAACACGACATATGACTGTGCTCAGAATGCTGGTCTTTTTGGTCTTTTCAAACCAGAAAGCAGAAAACATGTCTAATCTATTATTCAATTCAATAGTTCAATTCAGTTCAGTTCTGTTCTGTTCTGTTCTGTTCTAAGGTTACCAGACATCCCCATTTCCCTGGGACAGTCCCCGGATTTACAAATCAGTCCCCATACAAAATCCACTAAAGTTGAAAAGTGTCCCCAGATTCATTGGGGAAAAAATCTGGTAATCTTATTCTATTCATATTTCACAAATTGTATGTACAGCATGTAGATCATTTTCTTTCAAAAAACACTTGTGTAGCAGTGGCGTAGTGTGGGGGGTGCAGGGGGGGCGACTGCACCGGGCGCAACATCTGGGGGGGGGGGTGCTCGCACTCGCAGCTCTCTGCCCCTACCTGGCTCACTCACTCTCTCTCACTGCAGTGCTGGCTGTGTGAATCCGATCCGAGCTGCCGGGTCGCCGCCCACTGTGGAGGGGAGGGTGCCAGGCGTGCGGTGCGGTGCGAAGAGAGAGCGAGGGACTATCTGGGGGAGGGACAGTGCAGCGGGGGGGGGGGCGCAAATTACTTGCCTTGCCCCGGGTTAGGGGGCTCAAATTACTTGCCTTGCCCCGGGTGCTGACAACACACTCTACGCCACTGTGGTGTAGTTAGATAATTTTAAACATGTAGGTTAATAAGGCCACTTTAGAGCAGAGAAGAGGAACCTTTCACCGTCCAAATATTGTTCTACTGCAGCTCCCATCATCCCTGAGCACTGGCCATGCTATCTACTACTGATTGGAATTAGAGTCCGACAACACCTGGAAGGCTACAAGTTTCCTGTTGCTGCTTTAGAAAGTTGTATATATTACTTCACTTACTTCACTCATAGTGTCTTTCAGGGCCATCCTATTCATCCTGATGAGCTGAGTCCTCTAGTTCTGCTACAACGTCCTGTCCTGGTGGCTTTGTAAAAAAAACAAAACCAATAACAACCATGATTCTTAAGGAACAGAATGAGATTTTTGTTACTTACATACAGTGGTACCTCAGGTTACATACGCTTCAGGTTACATACGCTTCAGGTTACAGACTCCGCTAACACAGAAATTGTACCTCGGGATAAGAACTTTGCTTCAGGATGAGAACAGAAATTGTGCTCCGGTGGCGCGGCAGCAGCAGGAGGCCCCATTAGCTAAAGTGGTGCTTCAGGTTAAGAACAGTTTCAGGTTAAGTATGGACCTCCGGAACAAATTAAGTACTTAACCCGAGGTACCACTGTATGTTAAGACCATTTGGTACTTACCCATCAAGGGGATATCATATGCATGTAAGAGATGACTTCAGATTGAGATGATATGAGCAACATATGCATGTGTGCCACATTGCAAAGATTTACTTCATCCTGCTGCAAAAGTTGTTTTCCAGTTTGGCTGCAAAAATGGTCAAGCCTCCCTAAATATTGTTTGAACATCATGCATACAAGGGGTGAGCAACACTGAGCAGACACGTTGCTCCTGGTTAGAGCACAGGGTTTTTGTATTTTAAGATTAGTCATTATTACAGTGACTGCTTGAGATGATAGGTCTCCAAAAAGAGAGAGAGAGGGAGGGAGAATAGACCAGTATAAGAGATTTCCTTATTGTTAGTTTACTCATTTACTGCCATTTACTCATATTATTGCTATTTCTGCCCTCAAAAACTTGTATATTATATTTTGCATTTATTCATAATATGGTATAGCAAAATGGTAAAATCTTTATGCTGAAATTGAGCACCCAGCAGTTCCCTTATTTGAAGTCCTCAATAAAGCAAAGCAGCTTTGCTGTCAATGCTTCGCTATCCATGTTCTCAGTGATTTCCTTTTTATATTTTTTTGCAAAGATGAAAAGAGGGCATGAGGTGTGTGTTTTCCCCCCTTGCAGATGGCCCATTAAGTTCTTACTTGAAGCATTCGTCTGGAAGACAGTAGAACAGGGACACAGTTGGCTGTCTCTTCCAGACACTAAACATATACAGAGACAGGCACATCATAATCCTGGCAATTAAACCAGTCATTCACTTTTCACAAAGTGAAGCCCTGAGTTTGCTTTCTTTGTGAAGCTTTCGTTTCTTTTGTTGGTTCTGTATCAATGTTCAGTGAGCAGAGTGGATATTTTAAATGAAGGGGCCATAAATATCTAGCACAAGGTTATGCACAATGTGAAGCACTAAGTTGATGTTAGTGGCCCAAACTATTTGCTGGAGTTACTGCTTCAGTAACATACTGCTTGCATTTTAAGATCTGCTTTGGAGGCTGTTCTCATATGGTCACTCCCCAGGTCATAAGGTGGGTGACCGCAAGAGAGTGAGAGGTCCTTTTCTGGAGTGACCTTGCAGCTATGGAATTCTTTCTCATTAAATCAAATTTCTTTGTTGCTGGATTTTGGGAAGGGCATGAAGACTTCTCTTTGTCAACTGACCTTTGTGTGTGTATGTGTGCATTTTTGCCAGAGAGCTAGCTAGTCATTTAGCTAGATACAGCTACAGCTACAGCTACAGATAGATATAGATATAGATGATATAGATATAGATATAGATATAGATATAGATATAGATATAGATATAGATATAGATATAGATATAGATATAGATATAGATATATAGATATATAGATATAGATATAGATAGATATAGATATAGATGATATAGATATATAGATATATAGATATATAGATATAGATATAATATAGATATATAGATATATAGATGATATAGATATAGATACAGATACTATGGGAAATGTGCATTGAGCAGTTAATGTACATTGAGAATAGCAACCAGCTGTTCAGCACATCCACTAGGCCGTATCATATTGATCAACTGTCCTGATTTAAGCGAGACATCTCAGAATTAGCAATAATTCATTTATTTGTAATTGGATCCTGGGATAGCCCATTTTTTTAGTTCGGTGCCCTGGTGTGAGTCAGCTGCCTCCCACGAGAGTTTGACCCCCCCCCCCAAAAAAAGTGCCAATTTGGATCACCTGGATGTTGGAGGGTATGCCATATCAAGAACGTGCGCACGATCTTCTCCATTTACAGTTTTGCACTTTAAATTATACGTGTTACTGGGATTCACAAGAACCAAGTTCTCTTCCCGAAAATCACTAGAGGTGGTAGTTTTATGGAAGGATTTGTGGATGCAGTAGTGCTACTCCCAGTTCTGAAGCCAGCCTTACTGTTCTGCTGCCAGTGACTGGGGAAGCCTTGGCAGTATTTCCAACTAGAGGGGAATGTCATTCTTATAATGTGCTTGGAACCATTTGTTTCATTGGGAAGCAATCCATGTTGTTGTTGTTGTTGTTGCTGCTGCTGCTTTCAAGATAGGGCCAATATTAATTCATACATTATGCTATTTACAGAACAAGCAAACAAAAACACACTGATCCCTTCTTCAAAGATTTGCAATTAAAAGCAGGCCTACAGAATTTGCGAGTCACCAAGTCAAATGTGCTCCTGCATGAGAATCATAACTGTCTACCTGGCGTTACTGGCTAGCTCTGTTTGGCTTACTGAGCTTTGCTTGCAACACAATGGTTGGAAAACGCAACATGTCATGATATCGTGAAATGGGAAATCAGGGACCTTCAAAGCTGGATGTAAAAGAGCACTGGGGCAGGTAGCAGTTCTCAGTCATGGAAATGCAATGCTGCAGCTGCTGAACTTCTCTATAATATACTGCACAACCATGAATGGTACATGAACTTCCTAGATGACTGCAGCTATGATCCAGCATCAGTACATAAATCTGGTTTTCTGTGTTAATCCACGTTGATTTAATTTTCTGAAGCTTGGACAACGGACATCACACTTCACATTGATTTGAGGTTTTGCACAACCAGTTTATAACACTAATAATTAAGTTCTATTTCATATTAAAACTACTTTTGATGGTGGTGATGATGACAGGGCTGTGGGTTTTTTTAATGTGATGAACTATGACTAGAATCCTATTTTTGTAAAGCATTGCAGGAGTTCGGGCTGCCATATGTTCAAGTTTTCCTAGACACATCTGGGAATCAGACTATCATAATGGCGTCCAGGCAGATTTTTGCCAAATCGGCAAAATGCCCAGGAAACTAGGGTGATTTGTTTTTTGGGGGAGGGGAGATGTTCCCCCAAGAATGTTCAACAACTCCCCCTCTCAAAAAAGTCAACAACTTTGTCTGTATTTTCACTTTGGAGAATATGGCAACCCTAGCAGGAGAGGAAGCTCTGATGAAGAAGAAAAAACAACACCATCACTTCAAAAGTGCAAATGTCAATATGTGGAGAGAGAAAACACCCCACAATTCAGCATTGTGTGTTATCATTCTATCAAAGGGTTGCATAACATGTCAGAAGATTGTGGGTTGTTTTTTCAATGAATATACAGAGATGTATGATAGAAAGCAGGGACAGCGGGTGGCGCTGTGGGTTAAAGCCTCAGTGCCTAGGGCTTGCCGATCGAAAGGTCGGCGGTTCGAATCCCCGCGGCGGGGTGCGCTCCCGCTGTTCGGTCCCAGCGCCTGCCAACCTAGCAGTTCGAAAGCACTCCCGGGTGCAAGTAGATAAATAGGGACCGCTTACTAGCGGGAAGGTAAACGGCGTTTCCGTGTGCGGCTCTGGCTCGCCAGAGCAGCGATGTCACGCTGGCCACGTGACCCGCAAGTGTCTCCGGACAGCGCTGGCCCTTGGCCTCTTTGAGTGAGATGGGCGCACAACCCTAGAGTCTGTCAAGACTGGCCCGTACGGGCAGGGGTACCTTTACCTTTTACTATGATAGAAAGCATCTATCTGTTCCCAAGAGGCTTCAGCGCTAAGATCTTGTAACATGCATATGCTTCTTCTCTAGTTTTATCATTGACCTCTGGATTTCTACGAAGTCTCCAGGCTGTGGATATGGATGTGCCCTTATAGATATTACATTTTCATCTTAATCTATCTGCACTTAAGCATTTTTGTATGCATAATGATATTCCTGGCACAGATCATTTTCTGAAGTTGCTTTAAAGTGTCCTTGGTTGCTAAGTTCTTAAGGAAGTCATTTGTAACAGATGATTTGGTTTCATTAGGTACACTTTCCCTCTTTGAAATATCTGCATGTCATGGAAGAAATTAACTTCTATTTGGAGCTGTTGTATTTTCTTAGAAGATATGAAAGTGCTCAATTGAAAACCCAGGTGGATGAACAGCAGAGAGACTTACCTTTTTGATACGGTTAGATAAAAGTTCCATGTATTTCTTAAATCCAGATTCTCCATCAGGATGGATTTTTATTCTGCTCCACAGGGCATCACAAGGGAAAAAAAGAGGAATGTGTTTTTTGGGGTAGTTCAGTTTTCAAGCTGCTTTAAATGAGCATTCACATGGAATCCCAGTTACTTAATAAATCCCAGAGTAATCCTTGTTACTGTATAAAATGATGCTTCGGATCCAAAATATCCTACCTTAGAAAAAGAGCACGGATTATTTTTTATCCAAATAATCCATTCTACCTTTATCAATTTATTGGTGTGTGTGCATCTCAGATCTCCATTACTACTGGGCAAGGGTAGTCAATGTGATGCCTTCCAGTTGTTTTTGGACTCCAAATATCACCAGCCTCAGCAAGCATGGCCAGTGCTCAAGAACTATGGATACTGGAGGGCAGCAAGATATGGAGGGCACCAGATTGGCTACCTCTGCTACAGGAAGTTGACTTAAAAAGAGAAAGTTGCATTTAAGTTCCATTGGAATTAATGGAAGCAGTTCCTCACATATAGCTCTCTCTACATTGGGACTTCAAAGTGGATCACCAGAACTTAAGAAGAGCCTGCAGGATCAAGTCGGTGACCCAATAGTCCAACATCCTGCTTTCACAGCTGCCAACCAGATGCCTGCTGGAAACCCACAAGCAGGTTTCAAATACAAGGGCAATGTCCCTTCCTGTGGCTTCCAGCATATTCAGAAGCATTGCTGCCTCTGACCATGGAAAGAAAACATACCCATCATTTCTAGTAGCCATTAATAGCTTTAAAAGATAAAGGGACCCCTGACCATTAGGTCTAGTCGTGACCAGCTCTGGGGTTGTGGCGCTCATCTCGCTTTATTGGTCAAGGGAGCTGGCGTACAGCTTCCGGGTCATGTGCCCAGCATGACTAAGCCACTTTTGTCGAACCAGAGCAGCGCATGGAAACACCGTTTACCTTCCCGCCGGAGCGGTGCCTATTTATGTACTCGTACTTTGACGTGCTTTCATACTGCTAGGTTAGCAAGAGCAGGGACTGAGCAACGGGAGCTCACCCTGTCACAGGGATTCGAACCGCTGACCTTCTGATTGGCAAGTCCTAGGCTCTGTGGTTTAACCCACAGCGCCACCCGCGTCCCATTAATAGCCTTATCTTCCATTAATTTTCCCAGTCCTCTTTTAAAGTCATCCCAGTTAGATCCCTCAGTGCTTCATTCCAACAGAAAGAACACGATCATTGAACACTATCTATATCTTATATCCAAAGGTGCTCGTTGACAGTATTCTGCAAATGAAAATGTCTAGATGTTGAGACATCTAGACATCCCACACAGTATCTAAGCACCAAACTACCTCCTGTAAATCAGTGACAGAAATGAACAAATGGATCAGCTGCTAAATTTAACCATTCTGCCTGTGTCTGACTACCATATTTACTTGAATGTAATGCACACCATTTTGGGCCAAATTACGTTGCGGAAATTAGGGTGCACATTAGATTTGATGGTGCATTAGATTCAATTGCAAACTTGAAAAACATCACTGACATAGCAAATACTTTTTTTGGTTTCAAGGTTTTGAAAGTTGAGGTGTACATTAGACTCAATGGCACATTAGAGTCGCGTAAATAAGGTATTTCACTTGCTACACATGTATACTTGGCACTATACCCTGCTATGCTCAATGGGACAGAGGAGTTTCTGTATATGTTCTTAGGACTGTGGCCTCAGTGTCAATGATTAAATGAAGGGGACCCTTCACATGACAAAGGAAGCAATGAGCAAAATTCGGTAGTCTTGCTTCACACCACTAGTGGTGTTTTTTTTTGCCTGCCTGGAACATTTCTGTTAATGCCTTTTGCTTGCCTGGATAGAGAATAGAGAGGGATGGGTGTATAGCCTACCATACAAAGGTAAAGTGTTTCTTTGTTGTTCATGCTACCTTTTTCTCTGGTCCCAACTACCACTGACATGTTGCCCTCAGAAGGTTTCCCACTCCTGCTATATGGAGGAAAAAGAGGGGAAAGGGTCTCCCCCTTCTTTTATTTATGGTATAAATCCCTTCACGTTTCTTCCCTCTTCCTGGAAGCTTCTTAAATTATTTTACAGTGGTACCTCGGGTTACATACACTTCAGGTTACATACGCTTCAAGTTACACATTTCGCTAACGCAGAAATAGTGCTTCAGGTTAAGAACTTTGCTTCAGGATAAGAACAGAAATCGGGCTCCGGCAGCGCGGCGGCAGCAGGAGGCCCCATTAGCTAAAGTAGTGCTTCAGGTTAAGAACAGTTTCAGGTTAAGTACGGACCTCCGGAACGATTTAAGTACTTAACCCGAGGTACCACTGTAATACGTGAGTTGCTTGAGCAGGAAAATCCCTTCTTTCCCATATTCCATTTACCCTTTTTCTTTGTTTTCAATCAGCATTCTAACTTTCAATGTTTGCAATTGCTCTCAACCCTGGCTCAATTGTTAGACTCACACGGTCTATTCCAATTCTAGTTCCTTTAGATCCCCCTCTTTATTTCCCTTCTCCAAGTGGGAGCGAGAGCTGCCCATAGAAAGCAAGGGAGACATTATGGTTTCCGTGTGGCTGTGGTTGAGTAGCAGTATATTATCCCTTTCCCATGCAGCATGGCAGTGGCGTAGCGTGGGGGGTGCAGGGGGGGGCCGGCCGCACCGGGCGCAACATCTGGGGGGGGGGCGCTTGCACTCGCAGCTCTCTGCCCCTACCTGGCTCACTCACTCTCTCTCACTGCAGTGCTGGCTGTGCGAATTCGATCCGAGCCGCCGGTTCACCGCCCACTGTGGAGGGGAGGGTGCCAGGTGTGCAGTGCGGTGCGGTGCGGAGAGAGAGCGAGGGACTATCTGGGGGAGGGACAGTGCAGCGGGGGGGGGGGCGCAAATTACTTGTCTTGCCCTGGGTTAGGGGGTGCAAATTACTTGCCTTGCCCCGGGTGCTGTCAACCCACGCTACGCCACTGCAGCATGGAGTTTCTGTCTCTGACATTCAGTGCAAACCTGGAAGTTTCATATCCAGTAACATCTGCTGTTACTCGTCCTTTTCTTAACTTTATAGGCTCAGCGGCCACTCAAATTGCCACTCACAGTCTGCCTGCCATATTTCAAAAATTCTTGACACCCCCAAAGTTGTTGTTGTTTTACCCAAAGTTGTATGAAGGAGAACTGGGGACACCTAACCCACCTGCCCCAAGGGTAGGGCTAGAAGTGGAGCTGAAGCCACACCAGCATGTTCAGAATACTTGTGTACAGGGGAGCAGCACTGAGAGCTACTTGGGCAGGGAGGAAGAAGTCAAGGGGGAATAATAGCCTGATGACCCACCCACCACCCTGTTGGTTATACAGACGTATAGGGCTGACACTTACCGTATATCCTGCCTCAAAAACTGACACGGGTGGAGATGGTGGCGACTCCCTCCTCCTACTGCTGCTGCAAGGGAGGCCAGAAGGGCAGCAGAATATAGCCCTGGCCTCAGTGGAGCCCTGCACCCAGGCCAAGGTAGCAGCCCCCACCCCACATTCAAGAGACTGAGCATGAAGGCCTCACTGGAACAGCAATACCAGAGGCCGGATGGGGGTACAAAGGTGGAGAGGACATCCAGAGACCTCTGTAGGAGAAGGACCGAAGAGTCCCTCAAGGAAGGGAGACAATTCCCTCACTACCCGCCCCAGGAGCCCAGAAAGAGAGGCGTCTGAGGAATGGAGGTGCTCCATGGCCGGAGTAGGCCCTCTCCACAGAGCACTTCTCCTCATCCATGCCTGTGTGCGCCCCTCACTCTTTCTTCCCTCCAAAGGCAGCGGTGACAATGGCGGGAAGGGCCAGAGCAGTGGGCCAAGTGGATGCTCCAGGAGGTGGAGGACGGGGCTGAAAGGGAAGCTGGTGGTGGCCAAAGTGGGTCAGAAAGCCTTGGTGGCATACACACACACACATACACACACAAAGAAAAAACAGAAAGCAGAAAAAACCTGGGCTGCCATACATGCAGGAAATTCTGGACATCTCTTAAAATTCAAACATTGCCCCCAGTTGCCATATTAGGCATCCAATTTCCATACATGTCCAGAATTTTCCAGACATATGGCAAGCTTAATATATCCTGAAACCTCACAGGTAGTTGGTGGGCTGTGTGTGTGTGTGTGTGTGTGTGTGTATTTCTCTCTCTCTCTCTATCTCTCCATATATGCACATACACAGAGAGAGAGAAATACACACAAACACATTTCACCTGAGTTTGCTGTAAAAGAGAATAATACTTCTCTGCAGTATTTTGCATTAAAGTCTGCTTCCGTGGGTAAGGAAGTTTATTAGTGACCATTTTATAGGTCCAAGATCTTGGTCCTTTTTGTTCAGAAATCCAGCATGGCAGTTAATGATTAATCTTTTTCTGCATCTGATGAATTCCACAATCTTGAGAGCAAAGCTACAGCTGTAGATAATTCTAGTAATGCAAGATATGTTTTGCTTTAATTACACATGGTGTATGAATTGTTCATTTTGCAGTACAGGAAAAGGTGGCTTCAGATGTGGATGCTTGGATGAAAATGAATGATCCGAGTGCTAAAGTTCTATGTGCTTTCATCAAATGAAGAATGTGATACATTCAGCTGAAAGTTTGGCATGCTACCTAATTAATAACCTTCTCTCTAAATGGTAGAAGAATGGAAATTTTGTGATATCGTTCTGTACCAAAAATGTAGAACTCAGGATAAGTCTTTGGCACCACGGTATAACTAATTCACCTGCAAGGGGAAAAAAATTATTACAGATAAGTTAACGCTAGCCGTCTCATTAGGTTTAAATGATTAGCATTTGATTTTCTCTCCTTTCATCTTGGCATACTTCCAGTTAGCATTATTATCTACAGAAGAAGCAAAATTCAATATCCTTTCCCAACATTATCTTCTGGATAGCGACTTCTTAAAAGTAAAAGTAGATTTCATAAATCAAGAATTTTGTTCCAAGGGGTGAACTATGAAGGTCAAAAAAGTTAGCAAATTTCCAGATCACAGATGTTTTAGTCAAAAGGAATAAAGGGAAATGGTCTATTTTAGGAAGGTGCCTACATGCTCTTGAATTACAGCTAACAAAGTAGTATAAGATGAATTTCCCCAAAGCTGATCATGATCACAACCTCAAGGTTGTGAAGAACTTTTTTCTTCCCCCCCCCTTCCTTTTGATTTTGTCAGATAGAATGGTATTTTGTTTTGTTTTGTTTTTCATGAGAAATATATAAACCACTAGATTGTAGAGGAGACCAGAGATTGTGGGTATGGGTATGGTAAAATGGAAACCACCTTAAATTAGTTCAGTCTCTGTTAAGTTCAATAAGTTCACCAAGCTGGTGCCCTCCTGATGTTTTGATTTGTTGTTGTTGTTTAGTCGTTTAGTCGTGTCTGACTCTTCGTGACCCCATGGACCAGAGCATGCCAGGCACTTCTGTCTTCCACTGCCTCCCGCAGTTTGGTCAGACTCATGTTTGTAGCTTCGAAGACACTATCCAACCATCTCATCCTCTGCCGTCCCCTTCTCCTTGTGCCCTCCATCTTTCCCAACATCAGGGTCTTTTCCAGGGAGTCTTCTCTTCTCATGAGGTGGCCAAAGTATTGGAGCCTCAGCTTCATGATCTGTCCTTCCAGTGAGCACTCAGGGCTGATTTCCTTCAGAATGGATAGGTTTGATCTTCTTGCAGTCCATGGGACTCTCAAGAGTCTCCTCCAGCACCATAATTCAAAAGCATCAATTCTTCGGCGATCAGCCTTCTTTATGGTCCAGCTCTCACTTCCATACATCACTACTGGGAAAACCATAGCTTTTACTATATGGACCTTTGTTGGCAAGGTGATGTCTCTACTTTTTAAGATGCTGTCTAGGTTGGTCATTGCTTTCCTCCCAAGAAGCAGGCGTCTCTTAATTTCGTGGCTGCTATCACCATCTGCAGTGATCATGGAGCCCAAGAAAGTAAAATCTCTCACTGCCTGGTCTGTAAACCAAACGTTATGAGGAAGGGTTAAAGGATATGGGCATGCTGAGTATGGTAAAGAGTAGACTGAGAGAAGATATGGCAGCCATCTTCAAAGATTTAAAGGCCTGTCACATGGAGCAAGCTTGTTTTCTCCTGCCCTGGAGGCTAGGACCTGAACCAATGGATTGAAGTTACAAGAAAGGAGATTATGACTAAACATCAGGAAGAACTTTCTGATGGCAAAAAGAGCTGTTTGACAGTGGAACAGATTCCCATGAGAGGTAGTGGACTCTCCTACCTTGGAGGTTTTTAATTATAGGTTGGATTGTCATCTGCCATGGTTGCTTTAGCTGAGATACCTGCATTGCAGGGAGTTGGACAAGGTTACCATTTGTGTCTCTTCCCACTCTACAATTCCGTAATTACATAATCAGCTAAGGAAAGGTGACATGCTTGACAGGGCTTCGGGATTTATTTATTTGTTTAACTGTGCACTGATCACAGTCCAATCAACCTGCAGAAAGCAGACAATGATTTCAACCCTAGAGGTCTTCCAGTTCTGGAATAGTTTGACTAAAGAGGGTCTGCCCACCTTCTCCCGCAATCTGAAAATATTGGCCATCTCTGAACTAGAGCACAGAAATCACGGTTTGCCCTCATTTCCTACCCCCATCCCTTTGCTTTCTTTTGCAGAATATGGCATGTTTCCCTGCTGTTTTCTCACTCACCAGACACTCCGATAAATACTTTGGTTCAAGAGACAGCTTAGAGCTGAACTGTAATCTCCCCTCCAAAGTATTTGTACATTCACATAACACCAGGACTACTGACAAGTGATTTACATCAGGGTTTAATGCTGATTGTCTCCCACTGAATGAGAAAATAGCTCCTGTCATCAAAATGATAAACTTAAGATGCCCTATTCACCTCTTGTTCTTTTACCCATCACATATAATCATTCCACTTAATTAAGTGCACTGAAGCATAATGTACACTAATAATATTTTTTTAAGAAAAATGATGCACATTGTACAATGAACTGGTGGTTTTTAAACAGTGATAAGAAAATCCCCCAAACTCCCGAGATAAGAATTATTATTTATCATTCAAGGTTTATATAAATTAACTGTATGAGCTAATCCTAATCCCAAATAAGTCAATACCACATTCAAAACTATTCTTATTTAAGAGGTTGTTAATCCTGCAAGAAAATGATTTTTATTTCCTTTTTTGCCTTTTTCCTTCACCCAAAAAGAAATTACTTTTGCTACATAAATCAACTATTATGGTTGCATACACACTATGCCTTTAAAGCACACTAAAATCATATTTCTTCCCCCAAAGGATTCTGGGTACTGTAGTTTACCCATCACAGAATTACAACTCTCAGCAATCTTTTACAAACTACAGTGCCCAGAATTCTTTGAGCGGGGAAATTTGGGTTGAATGTGCTTTAATGGTATGTTCTGTGCACAACCTTTGCCTCAAAATTTGTCACGCATCTGCCTCTGGCTGTGATTTTGGTTAAAATATATACATTCCTCTGGTTATTTGATAGAGCTTTACCAGAAGAGAAGAAGAACTGGGAAGCTCTCAAACTATTGTTTTTGGTATAATGCAAAAGAAAAACAATGTTTTCATTTTTCAAATGGCCAATCAAATATTTGGAGCTAGATGTATATGCACACTCTTAGGGTTGAATTAGGACCAAAAGACATCCCAAAAGTTAGACTGCACAGCAATCAAAGGCTCCAGGAATGCACCATCTTAAGGAAAGTGTGACTAGAACGAGAAGCTTTCCTATAGTCCTTCCTATCCCAACAGCCACTTTGAGTGAGTCACCACACTGGGTTGCTGTGCATAAACCCAAAGATTCCTATTTCAATTTCCAGTAGCTCCTGACACACAGCCTCAGAAACAAGAGGTTCCCTGCAGACTGTGAAGCCATGGCTTCAAAGAGTCTCCAGAAATGTGGGTATGTAGCCATTGTCCCTCCCATTGGATTAGGAGCAGCAAGTATAGCTCAAATCAGACAGCTATAATTCTTGTTCATCGCATACACAACAACTCACACCATTAAGCTACTACATAAATAGGTACCACTCTGGCGGGAAGACAAACGGTGTTTCTGTGCGCTGCTCTGATTCACCAGAATCAGCTTAATCATGCTGGCCACATGACCCGGAAGCTGTACACTGGTTCCCTCGGCCAATAAAGTGAGATGAGCGCCGCAACCCCAGATTTATCCATGACTGGACCTAATGGTCAGGGGTCCCTTTACCTTTTTAAAATCATGACATAGGTGGTACCCTTAGCTATTGCTATCAGGATACTTACTAGACTCTGTTCTTATCAGTGTCAGTGGTGTTTTATTCTGGCATGCATATGGCAGCAGCTATGGCTTCTCAAATGGCAAGGTGCTCAGTCGCTGTTTGTAACATACTGAAGTTACTGCTGTGTTTTTCAGACAATTCTTCCAAGAAAAGGGCTGCCTTCTCACTTCAAAAGAGAAATTTGCCTCCTTGAGGTACCTTTAAAAAGTAATTCCCTGCCCCACCCCTCTTTATATATAGTGGTACCTTGGTTCTCGAACTTAATCTGTTCTGGAATCCGTTCCAAAACCAAAACATTCCCAAACCAAGGCGCGCTTTCCCATAGAAAGTAATGCAAAACGATTTAATTCATTCCAGGCTGTTGAAAAACTACCCCTAAAACGCTTCTCCCCACTTCCCCAATCAGCACAATCTCTCTGAAAATGGAAGCACAACACTAAAAACAGAAGCTCAGGACTCAGAACATGTTCATCTTCAAAAAAAAAATTTGAGAACCGCAACACTTACTTCCAGGTTTGTGACATTCAGGTTCTAAGTTGTTCTTGAACTAGGCTGTTCAAGAACCAAGGTACCACTGTACTTCAATAAGGTGTAGCAATGATGGATTCAGTATTATGAGAATCAATAATTCCCTGGACGCAGCATTCATTCAGCCAATGAAATGGTAAGGTAAAGGTAAAGGTACCCCTGCCCGTACGGGCCAGTCTTGCCAGACTCTAGGGTTGTGCGCTCATCTCACTCTAAAGGCCGGGAGCCAGCGCTGTCTGCAGACACTTCCGGGTCACGTGGCCAGCATGACAAGCTGCATCTGGAGAGCCAGCACAGCACACGGAACGCCGTTTACCTTCCCGCTGGTAAGCGGTCCCTATTTATCTACTTGCACCCGGGGGTGCTTTCGAACTGCTAGGTTGGCAGGCGCTGGGACCGAATGATGGGAGCGCACCCTGCCGCGGGGATTCAAACCGCCGACCATGTGATCGGCAAGTCCTAGGCGCTGAGGTTTTACCCACAGTGCCACCCGCGTCCCACTAATGAAATGGTAGTCAGACTTAATCTTGTTAATGACATGGTGCAACTTAGTAATGTAAAAGACTACCCTCAACCTTCCCTGTTCACCTCATTATCTGGAGTATACATCAGTGGCTTGTGATGAAGTTATTCACAGGGGAACTATTAGGGCCAGAGGTGCCGGCTTGATGTCCTGATGTTGTGTGCATGAGCATTGTGCCTACCTCCCTGAGCTGGGAGGAAGCTTCCTAGGTGTTTGGGGAAGAGGCACCAGGGGACAATTTAGGGGACTAGCCTTGTCCCCCTAATTCACTGACCACATGTTGACTGTTCATTGACAATGCCCACCCCTACTGATTCCATTTCCTGATCTGAACTCTATTACCAGCTTTGTGGAGCACAGTTCCACCTGGCTCTTAGGGCAGATAAAAGCTCATCCTGTATTCCCCTGGACCCACATAGCTCATGCTCCAATGTTCAGTCATCAACCAATTAAGATGCATGCAAGGTCACTATTGGAAGTCAGTATCATTGGGCTCCTCCTTGCTGTTGCTGCCTGCACCACTTCATCTGTAAGTGAATTGATGGTTGTAGGAATAAGGAGAAGTAAAAGCAGTTGGCCTCACTTTCAACAGCCTTGTGTATTAGGCTCAGAGAAAGAGGACAAGTGGTGACAGAGGACTAATCTACATTGGTGAGTTAGAACGTTAAAAAAGCATTATAAAAATGTGACACCAGAGGGTGCTGTTGTCAATGAGAAATTGCATCGGGAGCTATTTTTATACAGTTTTTTTGAATAGTGTTTTACAGATCAGTGTAGATCCAGCTAGTGTCGGAGAAAAGGGAAGTGCATTGGTTGCAAAATGCCCAAAATGCCCAATGACCCCTAAAACCTAGAAATGTAATTGAATACACATGGTGTATTGGTGTAGTGGTTAGAGTGCTGTACTAGGGCATTGAAGACCTGGGTTCAAATCACCACTCAAACATGAAGCTCACTGAGTGACCTTGGGCCCAACACCATCTCTCAGCCTAACCTACCTGACAGGATTATTGTGGAGGATAATATAGAGATGGGAAGACTTATGTATGGCACCTTGAACTCCTTGGAGTAAAAGTGGGTTTTAATGATAAACCAGCCAACAAACAAGCACCAATATTTGCTAGTGTCCCTAATTTATGCTTCTCTCGAAGAGGTGAGCAAAGTTGAAACAGTTTTGCATTGTTATCTATAACTCATTCCATTTCTTTTCTAGCTGCTATGAAAAGTAAAAGGATGAATTGCAGGTGGAAGAAGAAAAAGAAGATGAAAGGGGAAACTAGAAGGGGAAATAAATAAATCAATACCTGTTTGAAATACATTTAATGTACTTATGCATTCCAAAGGACCAAAGCCAAGTGTATTAACAAAAAATGCACTGCTCGCAAAGTCATGTACAGAGAGTAAATGCTCATCTCGCCATTCCTTATTGATTCAAATTAAAGCTTCTACACATACGGTATTATGGTTACTGCCTCGTTGCCATAGTGATGGATGCTTTGAAGTAGCTGGTAGATACCATCATAATTAAATGAACCAGCATTTACATTCGATCTTCCTTATTTTGGTTTCCACACAGGCATTCATGTTTTGGTTGGTTGGGGAGATAGCTTGGGGTGAAATTCTTGGCTACAAGAAGCTGCCAAACCTTGTCTTCAGATTTAACTTTGTTTATTTATTTGGAGGTTGCCTCTCTTTGGTACTGGGATGAAATATACTAAACATAAGACAAAGAGATCAAGCTGGAATTTCAGAGATTATCACTTTTGGTGTTCATAAGAACGCTGCGAGCTACTGTGCATATCGGAGCTTGCATAAATTAAATCCAGGCTTTCGTGGTCCAAGCCCAACACTCAGATCCCCTCTCAATCATTTAAAACTGCCTTATACAGATTCTTTCACAGAGATCTTTCCTAGGAATGCTTGAGGGATTTGATCTTTGTGAATTCCAATAGAAACTGACATGGTCCATATCTCCTGGACTAGTATGCAGCTCACAACTGACAGAGCTACAGGAAGCCAGTGTAACTCGGACTGGTCTAATTCAAACTCATTCCAGCAGATCTTGAACGAACACATGGAAAGGTGTTCATCCCTAGTCTTTAACAGAATTTTCAGGGACTGAATTTGGGATTGTATAAGCCTGCATAGAACAACTAAGGCAGGGTTCCCCAAACTTGGGTCTCCAGCTGTTTTTGGACTGCAACTCCCATCCTCCTTAGCTAGCAGGACCAGTGCTCAGGAATCATGGGAACTGTAATCCAAAAACAGCTGGAGACCCAAGTTTGGAAACCCTGCACTAAGGTATGGTACCTGCTTTTAAGGTGTCACAACCCCTGGGAGCCTGAGGAAGAATGCTGTGTGATCCATTTGTGCCATTTGTCTGAATTGCTCTTTGCTTCTTTGTTCTATGTGACTGACAAACAATAAGATGATTAGAACTTCTACATACAGCCCAAGAAACCAATGATCACACTTCAGAGAGAGAAGGTTGAAATGCAAAGCCATGAAATGAATCTGAAACTGCTTTACCAACGCTTCATAATAGTGCTGCCCAGTAAGATTAAATATGTCTCCCTTTGAATGAATATATATATATATATATATATATATATATATATATATATATATATTTTCACAATACCATTCTTTTTAATTAACTCTTTCTCTTAAGTGCATTTGACACATGGAAGTCTGAAGAACTCTTAAATATTGTAGTTAAACCTAACGCTTCAGAAAATAATTCAACATGAATTCAGAACAGTAACATGCAGACGTGCTTTGCGTAGCCATTGTTACTAAACCAAAAATGCAAATACACTGAATGAATATGTATCCTATCCTTAAATGTAAATGTGATTTATGACTTTATGCAGTGCACATGATTTTAATGTCTCATACTGCATCTGGGTTCCAATTCTGAAATGTGTGTGTTCCTGTTATCAAAACATAATTTATAATCCTATTAAATCAATCACATTTACCTAAACAGTTGTTGTTGTTGTTGTTCCACTCATCTGACTGGGTTGCCCCAGCCACTCTGGGCAGCTTCCAACATATATAAAAACATAATAAAACATTACACGTTAAAAGGCTTCCCTATACAGGGCTGCTTTCAGATGTCTTCTAAGGGTTATATAGTTCCTCATCTCCTTGATATCTGATGAGAGGGTGTTCCACGGGGGGGGGGGGGGCGCTTCCTGGTTCCCCATTGCTTCACGTCTTGCAGTGAGGGAACCACCAGAAGGCCCTCGGAGCTGGACCTCAGTGTCTGGGCTGAATGACAGGGATGAAGCACTCCTTCAGGTATACAGGGCAGAGGTTGTTTACGGCTTTAAAGGACAACACCAGCACTTTGAATTGTGCTCAGAAACATCCTGGGAGCCAGTGTAGGTCTTTCAGGACCAGTGTCATATGGTCCTGGAAGCCGCTCCCAGTCACCAGTCTGGCAGCCAGATTATGTCGCATTCTAGTCTATTTTTTAAAGAACCCACATTAAAGTTTCCGTATTTCCAACATCTGATTATCAAATTTTAAATTATACTTCATCATTTTAGTTTGACATACCATTGTAAAAGAGTCAAGAAGCTACCTTTCATATTAGAGGCACCCAAAGTATAATGAAATGTCTTTAGCTGTTTGAAGTGTTGATTATTATAACACCAAATCTCTACTTTTTGTGTGTGACTTGATAGCAGTTGTAAAAACCATACTGATCTGAATATAAATGTTAAAAGGTGCTTAAGTCATGATGCTTTTGACATCATCCTAAACTATTGGAAGGTCAATGTGTATTCTGTGTTAGTCAGGTATTCTAAACCCCTCAAACGATAAGCGGAGGATGATGCAAGCATGCTAGTCCTATTTTCTCCCATTGCATCCCCATCACCTTCCACAGATTACCAGGGAGCCTGGATCATGTTCTTTTAAAAATAATTTTAAAATTAATTTTTCAGTAGAAATATAAACATGAACAGAAACCTTATCAATGCAACTGGTTTTATATCTTCCCACTCCACCCCTAAAACAGAATAGTATTGCGTCAAAATTTCCCATAAATCTACATGCATGGTTTGTGGGTGCTAATCATTGGGATGTCCATTTGAATATTTGATAAACAAGTGCCAAATTTCAACAAAATTGTTCCTTGTGTAACAAGGCTTGATTATTGTAACTCACTCTATGCAGGGCTGCCTTTGAAACTGACCCAGAAACTCCAGCGGGTGCAGAATGCTGCGGCAAGACTCCTTACGGGGTCTTTGCCGCGGGATCACATTCACCCGTGCTATACTGGCTGCACTGGCTCCCGGTGGAGTACAGGATCAGGTTTAAGGTGCTGGTTTGAACCTTTAAAGCCTTATACGGCCTAGGACCCTCATACCTATGGGACTGCCTCTCCTAGTATGTCCCACTGAGGACCTTACGGTCTGCAAATAACAACACCTTGAAGATTCCGGGCCCCAGGGAGATTAGACTGGCCTCAACCAGAGCCAGGGCCTTTTCGGTCGTGGCCCCGGCCTGGTGGAACTCTCTCTCACAAGAGACCAGGGCCCTGAGAGATTTGACATCCTTCTGCAGGGCCTGCAAGATGAAGCTGTTCCGCCAGGCCTTTGGTCGGGGTCCAGCCTGACTCATTTTCTCCTTGTATAAGAAAAAGCACAAAGGAGGTTTCCCAGCCTGCTCAAAGGTCCTTATAATATCAGTGGAAACAGCTGGTCCTGGCGAGTATTAACCGCTTTCAGTTTTAACCTGAGGATTGTCATTTGTCCAGTTTTAACTTTAAATTTAAATTTATTCCAATTAATTTTCGGATGCATTTTAATCGATAGATTGCTTGTTTTTATGCATATTGTATTATTTATATGATGTTGGCTGCTCTGAGCCTGGCTCTGGCCGGGGAGGGCGAGGTACAAATAAATTATTATTATTATTATTATTATTATTATTATTATTATTATTATTATTAAGTTCAGTATCTCTAAAGATTGTTAAGAAACCTAGGCATGGATTACATTGTACATCCTGGTTCTTTTCCTGACTGCCTCCTTCATGTTCTGTGTCTTGGAGTGGGGACAATCAGGATGTTATTATCTGAAAATATAATAAGTTTAATTAATCACTCCAGCAACACATAGCGGAGTAGGTTTATTTTTAAGGTTTCTTTCTTTTTTTAGTGTTTTTGCACATAAATAATTATAAATTTGGACTTTCTTCCCTTCTATTTTAAATTCTGTTGATTCTCGTGCCGCTTTCACATTCAAAGTTGGAAATTGCTGATTTAGCCAGTTTTTTAAAAAAGGCTTTCATATCTGTTTTCTCAATGCCTTCTGGAGCTCCTTTCTGCCATTAATTATTTCATCTACTCTCATCCTCCCAACACTCCATAGGGAGTTGTAAATCTGATGTTCTTTTAGTGGGTGAGTCCTTTTAATGGCGGATTTATGGCATATTCCTAATTCCAGAGCTTTGCTAGTTGAAGCAGACAGTTCAGTAAATTTTGTAGATACATCTTTCAATTCCATTTTGATCTTTGTCTCTAAAGTCTTTGAAGGCTAGGTTCCATTGTTTTGCTAAAACTTTTGAAAGTGTTTTATAAGGCCCTGGGAGGGTTCGAAGTCCTCTTTGGAGAGACACTGAGGTTTTAGAGGTGTTGTTGATCTTGCTTGATCTTCATCTGCTATTTTTGGAGCCAAAATAGCTTCTGGGTGATATTTCTTTAGATATTTGGGATGAGGCATGCTTATCTTTTAAGGGTCCGGTTCTTCCTTGGGTATTTCTGGAGGTTGGAGGGTTGGAGCCAGCAGATTGTTTCATCCCCATTCTCCCTGAACCATGTTCTTGAAGTGGTGAGAATTTCTTCTTCAGAAGTTAAACCTGAATACAGTCGTACCTTGGAAGTTGAACGGAATCTGTTCCCTAAGTCTGTTCAACTTCCAAAACATTTGAAATCTAAATCATGGCTTCTGATGACTGCAGGAAGCTCCTGCAGCCAATCAGAAGCTGTGGAAGCCCCGTCAGATGTTCAGGTTCCAAAAGAACATTTGCAAACCGGAACAATCACTTCCGGGTTTACGGCGTTTGGGAACCAAAACGTCCGAGTTCCAGGGCATTCAACAACAAAGGTTGGACTGTATATTATGTGAACTGGATCCACTGAAGACAAACAAGGGGAACAATGATGGACTAATCAGTGAAGGAAGGCAAACTTTAAGTAATCACAATATGTTTATGTGTACATTACAGAACAGCATGAACGCAACCTGTGATTTTGTGTCTTTTTACTGACAATTCAGCATTATACTGAAAAATCTCAAGACTGAATACTTTTCATTTGAGTTACAAGGAAAAGCTTGGTTGCAAAAAATTAACTACAAAAATACCATTCACCCTTCAATGAGTATGTTATGTGGATTTTTCCTACTCATTCACTGAGACTATTCAATATAAAATTAAAATACTGTGAAGTTAATAATTAAATTGAAGCAGAGAACCAGATTTACCCTACAGTGACATTGTTTAAATTACATCTTGAGATCAGTAGCATCAGTCATCCTTATAGCGGTTTATGGCAAATGAAACAAATGAGACATTAGCTACTTAGTATTTTGTGGCAGTGCATTTGCAATGAATGACTCCAATCCTATTTCAATATCCAGGTTTCCTGAACCATTTCAAATAAGCAAACTTTGAAGAGCTTTTGGAATGATACAAAATGTTTTGATACTTAATTAAACAACTGAATAATGCCTTCAAGGACTTTGAATAGATCACTCCTTAAGTAACAGCTTATGTAAAGTGCACTCTGCTCACAAAATCTGATTTGTATATGTAGATTTGAGAAGTAGCTTCAGCTGTTCAGAAGCTACTCTATAGCAGGGGTTGCTAACTCCCAAGAGACTGCGATCTACTCACAGAGTTAAAAACTGGCAGTGATCTACCCCCTTTTGGGGGGTTCAGGTCAAAGTTATCGAACTTTTTATAGGGAGGAGGAAAGCCCATTTTAGGGAGCCGAAGTTGTTTAGCTTCTTTGGGGGGAGCCAGTGATCTACCAGTGATCTACCACAGACGTCCAGTGATCTATCGGTAGTTGTTCCCAATCTACCTGTTGGATCTGCCTGCTCTATAGCTTTTCAATTGAGCTCATTATTCAGTACTGAAATACATATGTTTAAAACGATGCTCTAATCCTCCTCCCCATTCCCTATATTTATTAGGTGCTTATTAATTTATATACTGCTTATATTTCCCTATAACCCTTTTCCACCTTTGGACAGAAGTCGATGAAAATTGCAGTCATAGAAGCCCTTCCAGAGTGGATTAAGTCAGTCAAATTGTAGGCAGATACATCCTGTGGAATCACTGCATCTCAGGGATGAGGTCTGCCAGCTTTCAGAATGATAGCTGCTGTGGTTCTTCTACAAGGTTACAATGTATAGTATGAATTCACGTTATCCCAAAGCAATTCAACTACAGTCACTTTTCAAAGAAAACTATGATCCATCAAAATTCTGTCTTACTTGATACTTGATTTTACAGTACAGCAATAATGATGTTGGCATTCTGTCTCCATTATACCTTAAGTTGCTTCAGAAAAAGCCCAAATATTTCTGCATTAGGGTGCTGGTTAAATTATTGTTTAAGCATTGCTTAAGGTTTCATTTTCATTTTCAAGTGTTGATCTCTGTTTTTTTGTAGGCTGCCTTGTGGTCCTAAACAATGTATGACAATTGACCAGCTTGCTGTATCCAACTGGGGCAGTGAGAGGGAAGGAAGGAGATCTCTTTCATCCTTCTCCCCCATACCTGGTGTTGCAGCAGTGAGGCATGTTCTAACAAGATGTTGTTGTTGTTGTTGTTTAGTCTTTTAGTCGTGTCCGACTCTTCGTGACCCCATGGACCAGAGCACGCCAGGCACTTCTGTCTTCCACTGCCTCCCGCAGTTTGGTCAAACTCATGCTGGTAGCTTCGAGAACACTATCCAACCATCTCGTCCTCTGTCATCCCCTTCTCCTTGTGCCCTCAATCTTTCCCAACATCAGGGTCTTTTCCAGGGAGTCTTCTCTTCTCATGAGGTGGCCAAAGTATTGGAACCTCAGCTTCACAATCTGTCCTTCCAGTGAGCACTCAGGGCTGATTTCCTTCAGAATGGATAGGTTTGATCTTCTTGCAGTCCATGGGACTCTCAAGAGTCTCCTCCAGCACCATAATTCAAAAGCATCAATTCTTTGGCGATCAGCCTTCTTTATGGTCCAGCTCTCACTTCCATACATCACTACTGGGAAAACCATAGCTTTTACTATACGGACCTTTGTTGGCAAGGTGATGTCTCTACTTTTTAAGATGCTGTCTAGGTTTGTCATTGCTTTTCTCCCAAGAAGCAGGCGTCTTTTAATTTTGTGGCTGCTGTCACCATCTGCAGTGATCATGGAGCCCAAGAAAGTAAAATCTCTCACTGCCTCCATTTCTTCCCCTTCTATTTGCCAGGAGGTGATGAGACCAGTGGCCATGATCTTTGTTTTTTTGATGTTGGGCTTCAGACCATATTTTGCGCTTTCCTCTTTCACCCTCAATAAAAGGTTCTTTAATTCCTCCTCACTTTCTGCCATCAAGGTTGTGTCATCAGCATATCTGAGGTTGTTGATATTTCTTCCAGCAATCTTAATTCCGGCTAGGGATTCATCCAGCACAGACTAGAATATGCTTTTTTTTTCCCCAGAGCTCCTGCCACAGATCACCCTGCGTCCCCCCACTTCCACCAGACAAGAAGAAGTAAAATTAGTGAAAGAAGGGGCAACTGCAAGGAAGAAAGTTTGGAAGCAAGTAGTAGTTGAAAGTTTGGAAACAAGGAGGTAGTTGATAGCAAAGATGGAGGGAAGAGCTGAGATTTCCAGGTCCAGTTATATCTGAGTGGGGAGCAAATTCAGAGGGAGCATCATATTCAGAAGCAGATCACTGGATGAAATGGAGCCACTGTGCTAGCTCTTTGGAAAGTGAGCCACTATTGCTTACCAGAGAAAAAAAGGAGAGGTGAAAGGTAGTAGGGAAGGAGGTGCTGCTCTGTCAAACACCCTGCCACCTTGCTTCTCCCAGCAAGCAACAGTGACCTATCTGCCAGGAAGCTCGCATAGTAGATCTGCCTGCCTTCGCAATATACTTTGGGTTATGATTCAAGACAAGGATCACAAGCTGCCATATTTCAGTTGAGCCTGCTGCACAGTGACTGCAAATACAGCAAGAAAAATTCTGGGTCAGTCTGCTTCTATTCCGTAAAATGTCAATTTGCAGGATTCCTTTTAAAATGCAACGCCCACACCAGGGTCTAGAGCATCTGCTTTCTAATTTTAATCCTTTGGAAATTGTCCACTGGTCATACTTTGAACTACTGGCAGCATTTTACCCTTATTACAGCCAGTTAGCCACAACAATGATCTCATTCATTTCCAAGCATTTAATTAGATTTCTAAAGCAGACTTTTTAAATATCATTCTACACCTCTTTACTTTAAGTGGTGGTGACATGAGATTAAGTTCCAGCGCTGTAATAAGAGTAAGAAGTCCATCAGTTGTGCAAGACAAGAAATGTCTGGGCAAGGGTGATGTATCCCCCAAATCTCTCCACTTCAAAGTGAAAAGTATTTGCTTCCCTGCAAAGATCATAGAATCATAGAAAGAATCATAGAGTTGTAGAGGGACCATGATGGTCATCTAGTCCCATCCCCTACAATGCAAGAATCTTTTGCCCAATGTAGAGCTTGAACCCAGGACCCTGAGATTAAGAGTCTCATACTCTGTTGAGTCTAGACAGCATCTTAAAAAGTAGAGACATCACCTCGCCAACAAAGGTCCATATAGTAAAAGCTATGGTTTTCTCAGTAGTGATGTATGGAAGTGAGAGCTGGACCATAAAGAAGGCTGATCGCCAAAGAATCGATGCTTTTGAGTTATGGTGCTGGAGGAGACTCTTGAGAGTCCCATGGGCTGCTAGAAGATCAAACCTATCCATTCTTAAGGAAATCAGCCCTGAGTGCTCACTGGAAGGACAGATTGTGAAGCTGAGGCTCCAATACTTTGGCCACCTCATGAGAAGAGAAGACTCCCTGGAAAAAACCCTGATGTTGGGAAAGATGAAGGGTACAAGGAGAAGGGGGCGGCAGAGGATGAGATGGTCAGATAGTGTTCTCGAAGCTACCAGCATGAGTTTGACCAACCTGCGGGAGGCAGTGGAAGACAGAAGTGCCTGGCGTGCTCTGGTCCATGGGGTCACGAAGAGTCGGACATGACTAAACGACTAAACAACAACAACAACTCTGATGAGTGAGCTATCCCACAATCAGTCTGGTCATCTATATGGGCTGTGACATTATTATGTTTATTGTTTGTAGATGTCTAAACATGTAGGTCCTCCCCCCCCCCCCCCCACAGAACTCCCCAACTAACCCATAAAAGTTGAGGGACAAGCCAGGAGAAGCTATGTGTACAAATGATCAGTCCATATTTTGGAAATAAAACAAGAAACCATGAATAATTCATTGCATCCAATTTGAAACCATATCTTTGTAAATGCAAGAGAATATCAGAAGCATTCCCAGCAATTATACAACATTTTAATCCATATTTGCATTAGTGTAAGGCTGAGACTAATTGCCAAGTCCTTGAAATAGATATATACTTCTTGAAACAGCGTCACTATTGACAACAAAGAATAAGCTCATAGAACCTTCAGTTTCCAACTGGAAACACTATTTTAAGGCATGAATGAATTGATGCATCAAACAGATTGGACTTCAAGAAATTGCCCTCTTCCTGGGAAATTGTTTAAGTAAATGGTAATCAGTATTTATGTTATTTGGCTTTAATTAAAACAAAAGGGGGAAAATGAAAAGGTGTCCAGTCATCAGTCATGGTGCTCATTAGTGGCCAGTCAAGAAGAAATATTAAATCCCAGATCATTACCAAGGGGAAGCTAAAAGAATAACTAATTGATAAATGATTGCCCTCCTTGGGACATAGGGGTGGGTATTTTTAATTACTGATTTTCTTCATGATTGTATTGTCTAAATGCATCTTCACATGAAAGCCTCCTGTGCCTAATTAACCTTCTTTTATGCCATAGCTGCTATTGAAGAACTTTTCAGTTTTATGCAGTAATAATTTCAAAGGGATTGGCATCCTGAGAACTAGATCTTGATGACTCCTGGAAAAGATCAACACAAATATTTAAGTCTGCAGTCCTGCAAATACTTACTTGAAAGTAAGTCCCATTGAATTCAGTAGGTCTTCTTTCAGTGTAGGCAGGTTTGGGCTGTTTGAGGATCTTGATTCCTTGCAATTGTAGTTTTACAAACTCCAACAGCTGATTTTGGAGTGTGTCAAAATTGTTAGGTGTATAATTTCTTATTTTATTGCATTGCAGACAATATGAACAAGCTAGGGAACTATTGATTAAACCACTATTGGCAAAACGGCCGGGTCAGTCTGAAGCCTACTATACCAAATATCTTCTGGATGACAAGTCCAATGATATCACAGTGGCCATGGCAAAGTTTCTTTCTGTAGTCATACGAATCAAAGATCAACATACCCATGACTAAACAAATAATGCTTCAGTCTCTCTTCCCTGGAGGGGTGTCTGTATGAATCTGTTTTTTATTCTGAATCCATGTTATGGGTCGTTGGACCGCAATAAGGATTATTATTATTATTTTATCATTCAATTATTTTTCTCCAAGGAAAAGACGCTTGTGGGATTTTCTGTCCTGGGTGCCAAAATAACTTGGGCAGCCATAGGGGTCCTATACCTAGATTTGGGGAATGAGACATTAATTGCTAGTCCACCTCATGCAGCAAAAATGGGCTTCCCTTGAGGCCACCCAGTTGCAAAGGCTTTCAGAATCCTCTACAGGGTAGAGTTGCTACTTTGAGGAGCTGTTGGTAGCCACTCCAAACTTCAGAGGCACAGAAAACGGTTTAGTACTGCTTTTACCAATTGTCTGTGCTGATATAATAGCAGTTATGCTGCATGGAGGCAAACTGTGGGAATGGCACTTTCAAGAGAAAGTGTGGTGTGATTTCATTGGCAAAATGAAATAATAATAATAATAATAATAATAATAATAATAATAATAATAATAATAATAATTTATTTATACCCCACCCATCTGGCTAGGTTTCCCCAGCCACTCTGGGCAGCTTTCAACAGAACATTAAAAACAGAATAAAACTTCAAACATTAAAAACTTCCCTAAACAGGGCTGCTTTCAGATGTCTTCTAAAAGTCGGATGGTTGTTTATTTCCTTGACATCTGATGGGAGGGCATTCCACCGGGCGGGTGACACCACCAATAAGTTTTTGAGTTACGGGTTTCCATAAGTCTGGATTTCTCCACACATTTCAGTGAATTCTGCCTTGACAATGTTTCAGACAGCTGAATCCTGGCTATGTCCAGGAAATTCTGAATATATGGCAATGCTAACTACTTTGTATACAGAAATCAAGTTGGGACTGAAAGGCCTTATTTTGTTTATAAAAATGAGCTGAGTGTTTGTAACTATCATAGGAATGATCAAACTAATATTTTAAATGGCATTTCACCTGTTTAATAATTAGATAACACTGTACTCCGTATATAATATAAATGTGCATTATGAGCTACTGCAAAGGATAAATTATCTGGAGGTGAAAACTGCAGGGTCATCACTCCCTAAAATAGATATGGCTGGGATCTCCTAGGTCCAGCTGTAAACTGCTGCTCTCTATTAGCTGCTGTCTTGAAACACTATATTAATAAAGGTGTTTTTGCAAGGAAAGTGTATAGGATAGCCACAAGACTGCAAATTTATATCTCCCATCTGTTCACTATCAGCAATACATTTTCTGAACAAATTATCTGAAAGATATCTTTGAAGGGGAAAGAATAGAGGCATATACCAACTTGGAAAACCACAATGGCATTTTGTGTAGTTAATTTTCATCAAATCATGTTATTGGCTTCAAATTCTCTAGGAAGAATCATGTGGAATCAATATTTTCCTTAAATTCATGGTTCGCAGCACAACAGAGTCTTGACAGCAACTATTTTCAAGAATTAGGAGTTAAGGAACTGTGTTTTTTACAAGGCCACGCAACAGTCTTTTTTTGTTGGTGGTGCGGTTCTGTTCCGGATAATTGATTTATTGTTGACTTTCTGTTCTGCTGTATTTTTGCTTTTTCATTTAAGCTGCTTTGATTGCTTCCACTAAAAAGCAGTGTATGCATAAACTACATTGTTCTCTGCGTCTCTTCACTGTGCATATATGTGCAGAAATCTTTGTGCAAATAAGTGATTGACAAGATCAGGTTAGAATTTGTTCGTTAAACATTTTGACTAACACCAGCAGTGTTCTTTTATATATATATATAATATTTTATTAAGATTTTCACAAAATAACAATGAAAACAAACAATAAAGAGAAAAAGAAAAAATACCAAAAAAATACAAAAAATTAAAAAAACAATTCCATCTTTCAAAACATATCTTACGTTAGCTTGTTTCTCGGACTATCCCCACACCTCCCCCCTTTGTATTCCATTTCAATTGTTTGTTCAGCAAATCCTTTCCCTCTTTACCTTTATCTTAATTTTGGTCTTAATATTTTTAACTTTAACTTTCCCTCTATTAACATTCCATTTTTTCGTAGTCTTTCAAACATTATTGCTAAAAACCCCTTAGCCTCAATCCAACATCATTCCATCATTCATTAATTTTACATTGTTTCTGTAGATAATCTTTAAATTTCTTCCAATCTTCTTCCACCAACTCTTCTCCCTGGTCTTGGATTCTGCTGGTCATTTCTGCGAATTCCATATAGTCCATCACCTTCATCTGCCATTCTTCCAGAGTGGGTAGTTCTTGTGTCTTCCAATACTTCGCGATGAGTATTCTTGCTGCTGTTGTAGCATACATAAAAAAAAGTTCTGTCTTTCTTTAACACCAATTGGCCAACCATGACCAGCAGTGTTCTTGCAATGGTCTTTCTTCCACGTGACAACTGCTTATCCGTGAGAAGTCCCATAGGCTACGAGAATGCAAGGCCAATCTTTTTGGTCTTTTCCATTTTCTGCTTGTGTTATATGCAAATTAATGTCAAATTAAGGATGATCTTCATTTTAATTGCTGGTGTGCATTTCTGCCTTTCTTAAATTACTAGGGAGAGAATTAGGAACGTCTAAGAAATGATGATGCTTCATTACTTGTTTATGTAATTTTCATAAAATATATCAAAATAATATATCAAAATAGTGCAGTAAGACTGCACTAAACTGCAACATTAAAAATACATTGAACATACAACAAAGGCAGAAACCTCAGATAAAACATGACCTTTACAGCAGATGCTTAGAGAGAAAAGCCCGGCAGAATATAGACATCTTCACTAACTTGTGAAAGACAGCCAGAGGGGGCCATCCATATTTCATGGGACAATGCATTCCATGCATACAATATGGGAGTAGTCTTATGATAAGACAAGATCTGCCAGGAGAAGCAGCTTAGCATACACTGGGTCTCTGGCTCATCTGTCTTATTCCTGACTCAGCCAGGGCTCATCTGAAACAGACTGAGCTGAAGATGGTGTAAGTCTCACCAAATAAAGTGTTCCAGTGGTGTGTCAGGAGTGGGCCTGGGGTGGGGGCCTTTAGCCAGTTCCTAAGCTTGTTCAGTTTGTGATATGGTAACCCAGCATAGAACAATATTTTGTATTCTTATTCTGTATTTTTCTGTTGTGAAGTGCCCTGGGATCTTCAGATGAAGGATGGTTAAAATAATGAAGGAATGAAAATAATAATAATAATAATAATAATAATAATAATAATAATAATAATAATATATTTATTATTTATATCCCACCCATCTGGCTGGACTTCCCTAGCCACTCTGGGCGGCTTCCAACAAAATATTAAAATACAGTAATGCATCAAACATTAAAAGCTTCCCTAAACAGGGTTGCCTTCAGATGTCTTCTAAAAGTCTAGTAGTTGTTGTTCTCTTTGACATCTGGTGGGAGGGCGTTCCACAGGACAGGTGCCACTACTGAGAAGGCCCTCTGCCTGGTTCCCTGTAACTTGGCTTCTCACAGTGAGGGAACCGCCAGAAGGCCCTCGGTGCTGGACCTCAGTGTCTGGGTAGAATGATGGGGGTGGAGACACTCCTTCAGATATACTGGACCAAGACTGTTTAGGGCTTTAAAGGCTAGCACCAACACCAATGGTGCTCGGAAATGTACTGGGAGGCAATGTAGGTCTTTCAAGACCAGTGTTATATGGTCTCGGCGGCCGCTCCCAGTCACCAGTCTAGCTGCCGCATTCTGGATTAGTTGTAGTTTCCGGGTCACCTTCAAAGGTAGCCCCACATAGAGCGCATGAAGTAGTCCAAGCGGGAGATAACCAGAGCATGCACCACTCTGGTGAGACAGATGAATGAATGAATTACATGTTTTCCTTCTGCTAGGCTCAGATGAAGCAGCAGCAGCTGTCCTGCTGATGGACAGGGTTTGGATCTGGTATAACTTTATGCTGGCTTAATTTATGCTGACTTGATTTATCCCAGCTTCTTCTGCTCGAGAGGCTTAGGATCCAGCCAAAAGTTTGCTAAGGAAAGTGAAGAAGAAGAAGAAGGAGGAGGAGGAGGAGGAGGAGGAGGAGGAGGAGGAGGATTAATTCTCCATGAGTCAGCAGAGATGGCTCATTCCCCACAATGCAGATATAGGCATCTTGTGAATATCAGTTTTGCCGGGCAGAATTGGCACATAATACTAAGGAGCTCCAGCTACAGCATTTGGTGTGTGGGACCATAGGAGAATTTGTGTGTTTGAAATGAAGAACTGGGACTGTGGACAAGACTGAAGACTTTGTGAAGAGCTGTAGGACTTTGAAGGCAACCAAACTCAGGACTTGGCTGTGGACTTTGACACTGAAAGGACTTTGAAGCAAAGAACCTTCTCTGGGCTCAGAGAGAGAAGACTTGTAACATCTGTAATGTTAGGAGATTTCCGTTCCACCTTAAAAGGGAGCAGGATGTTTGTGTCACAGCCTGCGTATTTCCTGTTCACAGATGTTTCTGTTGTGTCTTTGATTTCGTTTCTCTCTCTCTGTGTCTGAGACACTGAAGCAGGCAGTCATGTTTTCTTTGTTCTGATCAACGCTGAATAAACTTGTAAATAATGCTCTCCTGAGTGCATCTTTCGCTGTGCATTATCTGCTGATAGAGCATGCATCAGCTCTGGAATGTGGCAAGCTATTTCTGGAGCTTGTGTCACTAATTGCTGATACTGCGTGTCTACGGGAGATCGATGGATGTCCGGAGACGAAGACGACGTGGAGTCATGATGGACTTTGTCTCCCTGGCAGTATCCCTACATGTAAATGGTGTGTGTATGTATAGCAGTGAATGTTGGTGCTGGCCCAGTAAAGACAACAACAACAACAACAATTTTGTTATTTATACCCCTCTTATCTGTCTGGATTTCGCCAGCCACTCTGGGTGGCTTACAGCATATATAAAACATAGTAGAATATCAAACATTTAAAAATCTCCTGATACAGAATCTGCTTAATGGCTGATTTCTGTGGTGAGCTTAACTGCTTGACTGAGTTCCTGCAGCACATTCACCCAACAAGCCCCCCCCCCCGCTCCATAGGATCCTGCCATGCTCCCAGAAAGCCCATTTTGTGGGGCCATACACTTGTCTCAGCTCAGTCAGCTGAGCTCCAGCCAAGCCAGGACAAGCAAATTAAACTGTTGTATCTTTGTACCTGGCTGAGCTCAGCTGAGCTGGTGATCCACTGCATCCTAAATTGCTCATCCCAGTGGTCTGTGCCAGAGCATTAGCACCTTAGGAATCATGATGCCTTGGGATATGTGCATTTCAAATTTCATCCTGGTTATAAATTTCACCCTTTGGGAATTCATACTGTATCCCTCGTTGTTGTTGTTGTTTAGTCGTTCAGTCGTGTCCGACTCTTCGTGACCCCATGGACCAGAGCACGCCAGGCACTCCTGTCTTCCACTGCCACCCGCAGTTTGGTCAGATTCATGTTTGTAGCTTCGAGAACACTGTCTAACCATCTCGTCCTCTGTCGTCCCCTTCTCCTTGTGCCCTCCATCTTTCCCAACATCAGGGTCTTTTCCAGTGAGTCTTCTCTTCTCATGAGGTGGCCAAAGTATTGGAGCCTCAGCTTCACGATCTGTCCTTCCAGTGAGCACTCAGGGCTGATTCCCTTAAGAATGGATGCATTTGATCTTCTTGCAGTCCATGGGACTCTCAAGAGTCTCCTCCAGCACCATAATTCAAAAGCGTCAATTCTTCGGCGATCAGCCTTCTTTATGGTCCAGCTCTCACTTCCATACATCACTACTGGGAAAACCATAGCTTTTACTATACGGACCTTTGTTGGCAAGGTGATGTCTCTACTTTTAAAAATGCTGTCTAGGTTTGTCATTGCTTTCCTCCCAAGAAGCAGGCGTCTCTTAATTTCGTGGCTGCTGTCACCATCTGCAGTGATCATGGAGCCCAAGAAAGTAAAATCTCTCACTGCCTCCATTTCCTCCCCTTCTGTTTGCCAGGAGGTGATGGGACCAGTGGCCATGATCTTCGTTTTTTTTATGTTGAGCTTCAGACCATATTTTGCACTCTCCTCTTTCACCCTCAATAAAAGGTTTTTTAATTCCTCCTCACTTTCTGCCATCAAGGTTGTGTCATCTGCATATCTGAGGTTGTTGATATTTCTTCCAGCAATCTCTATCCCTCAGTGAGAAGTAAACATGTTCCCCTTTAAAACTTTCCAAATAATCACGTTATCATTGGCAACATGTACTTATTTTCAATTTTCAACTTCCAGGCTAGTGTGGGAGTAGCTTAATCATTTGGAAATGTCTTTTGTTGGAGACCCCCGTTTTGATGGAAAGAACTACAAATGTCGCAATTTGTATGTGTTCTTTTTGGTTTTTTAATAAAGGAACGGGCCGTCTTGCATTTGTCGGAGAATAAGGGAAACACCGTATCCAATTGGCTAATTCATTTGTGAAGCATATTAGATGGGAGACAATTTAATTTTCAGTTCCAGTTGTACCAAAGGAACAAGCTTATTGCAATTCTGAATTCAGTGCAACCAATGTCTCCTGTTGTTGTGTTTTTATCTGTCCAGCAGTTCCTAGTATCTAAGCAGCATTCTATTATTTTCTTCACCTTATACTTTCTTAAGAACATTTGTTCGGGATTTTTTTTTAAAAAAAAAATCAATACACATGGAAAAGAACATGTTCTGACAACCATGTATTGATGGCTCTTTCACTGTGTACAATAGATTTGCTACATATCTGCTGCAATCCTTTAATTGTATTTGTGATGCTTTTGAACTACTGTGCTTACAAGTCCTGTGCTATCTAGAATAACAAAACTCACACACACCCTTTTTTTTACACTGCAGGTCTCAGGCAAAGGAGAAAACTTCAATAACTGGGCAGATTTATATATATATATATATTGGCCATGGCAGAAGGAACACCATATTGTTTAATAGTGACCAAATGTATCTGAACATATGTGTGTCCAAATAACATTGTTTGATATAACAAGTGAAACCTGGGAGATCACCTTACCCTATAAATATCTACTATAACACTTCAATATGTAGAACTGGTGCTGTTTCAAGAGTCACATAATATTTATTTTACATTTTAGTGTGGCACCTCCCATACTTTGGAACTTCCTGCCTATTGACATCAGATATGACACCTTCATGGACTATATGGAATTGGCTGAAATGACTGGCAGAATCAGAGACCAGGGAGAAGAGACGGTGAATGAAGATTGGAGGAAGTTCAAAGAATACCTACAGAAGCATTATAAGGTAATGAATGTTTGATGACATCAGATTGAATGTAAAAGGTTATTAGTAAAAAGTTTAAAGATTAAAAAAGACCTAATATTTTAAGATATAAGAAAATCAAGATATATTAAGATATTAAAATTAAGACAAAATTAAATTAAGACAGAGGGAAGGAATTTGCTGATTGAATATATGATTTGGAATACAGAGAAGGGAGGTCTGGGGAGGTGGGAGAAATATGTTAATGCAAGGAGTATAATGAAAATAAAATTGTTTTTATTTTTTGTTTCTCTTTTTTGATATTTTTCGCTGTTCTGTGTTTGTGTTTTACTGTATTTCTCTTTATTTTTGCTGTGTTGTTGTTTATTTTTTGTCGTTTTATTTTTTTAATTTTTTTATGTAAAACCTAATAAAATATTAAGTTTTAAAAAAACCAGATATGACACCTTCAATGGACTATTTTCAGTACCTGGCCTGCTGAAAACAGTTTTGTTTAGACGAGCTAGTTCAGACAAGCCTATTCATGCAGAATCTTTGCATGTGTTTTAATCTTTGTTTGGCTAGTCAGAAAAGACAGTGAAACAGTTCCCTCCCCCAAGCACTGTGATTGGAAATAAAAAAATGAGCAAAGCTAAAGTCATTCCCTAGTTGGAAGTTTGAACTGTCAGTCATAAATCTATTCCACTCATCTCTCCCTAATCACCCTGGTCTTAAGCTCAGGAAGAAATGTTGCAATTTTTGCAGAAACACTGCCTGACCCTCACTTTCTGCATAGATGAAACTCTGCCAGCAGCTCAGGGCACTACCAGAAGTCCTGCCTACTTAAAATTCATCCTGATTGGCTTGTGAGGAGATCAGTCAACATTAAGTAACCAATAAGCATTCAATCTGATTTATTTGTGGGGAGGTTAAATAACCTTGCGTCAAAACATCATCCCACACTTTTCAGTGCATTTTCCCATCACTTTTCCTAATCACAAAAAAAAAAAAAACAATCTTTGGGGGAAGCAGGTTAGGCCTCTCAGTCAACTATATTTGTGCAGCCTGAATTTGCCAGCATTTGATTGAATCCTATCCCAAAATAGTGACAGCCAGGAGGCACCCTCAGTGCCTCATCCCCACTCTCAGATGAACTTCCGCATTGGCCTGTTGGTGAAAATGAATGAGCAAACAGAGATCTGCTAAAGTCACTTTTCTTTAAAAAAAAAAAGTATATAAATATGTGCTATGCAATTTAAGACCAGTCATGAAAAACATGGCAATAAAAACGTAGTTGTGATTCATTTCCATGCTTCCTTTGCATTTGCTTTTGAGTTGACTTCCTGACCGGGATGATGCTCAGAATTTCTGCAGCACATGAGGAAGAATGATTAATGCCTAATCCCACATAGGACATTGCACCACAAAGATGCCATCTGTATGACAGAACAGTGATTTGTATAATATTTATTATTACTCAAGATGTTGTTCTCACCCAGTCACCCTCCAGACTTGCTTTGCTTCCTAGAAATATTTTCAGGCTGGGAGGGATGGGAAAAAGGATACCGTGATTTAAAGTGGTTTCAGGAGTGAAGGATTAATGTTTCATACCACAGCAAAGACCATCTGAACCCAACAGGGGCTCTGATGAGGACACAGAAATCTGAGCACAATCCTCAGATTGCACCACCCTTATTTCTAAACCGGGACATGATAAGCATCCATAACTTATTCCCTGACATAGAAGATCCCAAATGTGTTATTGGAGTGTATGCAGCTCAATGGAAGCTGAAATCATGGCACTTTACATCTGATGCACTGGAAAGAGGCGGAAACAGAGGTATTTGGGTTGCCACAATATTTATCATCATGTTAACCCTACTAGAACCAACAGTGATGAGTTACCAATAAAAAGGAAGTGAGAAATGGGTATCACAACTGAATAGGTCCAAACCTCAAAGTCTATTTCAAATCAGAACCACATGCCTCCAAAGACAGGGCCAACATCAGATAGGCTTGTTTTACCTAGCCTCAAGTACTCTCTATTGCTCATTTTGCCTGTTTTACAAATTGATTCAGATGACATGGGTGGTAAAGAGGGTTCATAGCTACTGTAAGCACCAGGATTGAGGCCCAGAAGCATGGGCAACAGGCAAGATGAGAAACATGGTTATAGCATCGTCAAAGTTTTGGTCCTGAGTATTTCTATGGTATGCAGCCCTTCCTATGCTCCATCACCAACATAAGATGGCTTTGGGGAAGAAAGCAGGTGGAGAATATCATAGCTGATGTTGTGCAAGAGATTGTCAGCAGATGAGTTGTTGCAGGAAGGATAGTCTGACAACATGATATATATACTCAGTAGTTGTCACATGTTCTGTGTAACTCAATGCCCATCCTATAGGACTGCACTAAAATGGTAGAAAATTTGAAAAACACGGATATATTAAAGGAATATAAGGGGCATTTGTTCCCTTGCACTAGGAAAGTACTAAGTAAACTGTGTGCCAGGAACAGATCTTTGAAGCCCTGCTGTTTAAAACTTTCTAGTACGTGCTGGTACAAATCACAAGGAAAACATTTGGCACAGACATGAATTACTCCTAGATACCAGTCATATTTTTCATGTGTAAGCAGCACTGTGTTCCTGTAAAAGTTAGGGAAAATTGATTTATCACCAAGCTGTTTGTAAAGAAAGGATCGTCAGGTTGTTTATATTGCTCTGCCACTTATGTCGGTCGTAAATCGTTACATTTTAAGTTAGAACTTGCAAAAAACCAAAAACTTGTGATTTAATATTGTGGACATTTGATTGAATTACAGGGTTGCAAGGCACTCACCATATTCTTTACAATGACATCAGCTTAATGGGGGCCTTTGGTCTTTTACAAACAAAATGGCACCAACCCAGGTGTGCTGGCGGCAACCATTTGTATGGTCTCATGCAATACTGGGGGCTCAGCCCCTGCTTGTTTCACTCACCAAACCCCCCTTGCTATTCTCCCACATTAACCCCCTACATTTTCTCCACCCCTTGAAAATACTGAGATGGCTATTCACCTTCCCAGCCTTGTTTCTGAAGCCACTTCTCTCTTCTATTCTGCAGTCCCACTTCACACCACTGTTTTCACCTTTGCTCCATTGTCCGTACCTCCCCTTCCTTTTGTGCAGCTTTCCCTTGTGCACAAACTACCCCCATAGTAACTTGATGCATCTTCCTCCTCCTACGCATTGAAACTACTAAGCCTCCTTTTCACATTCTGCTCAACTACAAAGACACCATCCCCTCTTATTCTTCAGAACCATTCATGCTCTTTCTTTCATCTTCAATCCCATTTTCGTGCTTCCCACTCCCTCCTTTTTTCATCCCTCGGCACTCACATTTCCACCTTCCCTCCCTTTCTCCCTCCACCCTCCTTCCTTTTCTCTTTTCCTTTCCACACACATCACCCCCAGTTCCATGTCTCCTCCTCTTTCCTATTCTGCAGCCCCTTTTGCACATGTCCGCCATCGCTCCTGAAATATACTCAGTCAAGAGTGGATTTCATGCTCTTTATTCAGCTCATAGTGGTGAGGAGGAAAAGGATGTTTCCCCAAAGTATCTGCTTTATATACATTATTTACACAATGGGCTGCACGTGATTGGCTAATTCCGGAATTCTCCTGTAGGCCAATCAGGTTGTGGATTCACTTCCATCTGGAGTTGGATTGGGTGGCTCCTGTAGACCAATCATACTGCTGCATTGTTCTAGGACCAATCATACTGCTGCATTTTGGATCCTATTGTTCTAGGACCAATCCAACTGCTGCATTTTGGATCCTATTCAACTCAGTACATAACACCTCCCTTTCTTTTTACCTCTTCCTTCTTCTTTCACCTCTCCCTTGTACAAGACTACCCTAATTTTCATGCCTTCTCCATGTGATAATAATAACCCTCCACCCCAGAAAGAAATAAGATCATCGTGTTTTAATAATCATAAACAGAACTTTAAGAACTGTGTGGGATGGAATACAATACAATAAGAGAAGATTGAATGGTGAGAAAGAGGGAAATTTTTATGACGCAGTTAAAAAAAATGGCGTCTCGCCAAGACAGGCTGGTCGGAGAAGAAGAACAGGGGGAGGGGAATCAGGACTGTTTGAAAGAGAAGGAATGTTGGAATGTAAGTTTGACCTGACAGAGCCCCCTGATTTATTTGGTTTATTGGGCTAGCCTGAGGAAAAATAACGGACAGACCGAAGATTAACTTTGTTTATGGAAGCATTCAACAGAGGCTGTTCTTGAATAATATGGGCTCGGAAGAGCACAAAACCCACACAGAGATGCCAAATTTTCAACCTGTTGGTGAAAATCATCAGAGATCGCAAAGAAAGGAATATATGATAACAACAAGAAGAGAAAGAAAGTAATAAAGGACTATCCGAATTGAACTGGATGGAACTGTCTAATTAAAGCAGCAAATAAGTGATGTCTGGAGTTATCCAGAATTTTGGACTCGTGCGGAGCTTGATGTATGGGTACCCCCCCCCCCAAATTTAAAATTTGACTGTATAATTTGGAACTAATGTGATTTGAATAATGTGATGTGATTGGCCTGTTAATAAAAATTATTTTTTTAAAAAAAAAAATTCATGCCTTCTCCTATCTCCTATTCTGCAACCCCCTTTGTATATACACCCCATGCTGATATTTGCCACTGTGCCTTAAGATTAATAGAAACTTAAGAGCAAGTATCTCTCAAGAGAAGCTGAAGTTCAGTTGATGAATGTGGTTCATATCCCTTCTTACTCCCATGCCATGCATGGCCACTGGTGTTGTGCAATCTGCCTTCACTTTGGTTTCCTTATCTTACCCTCACAAGTCCAGCATTGTGTTGCGGCACTGCAAATCCTCCAATAGGGGCTGTGTGATGACAACCTTATATTTTTATGTATATAACAAGACATCCCAGCATAGTGCATGTCTAAGTGCACTGCGATACTGATGAAAATATACAACTTTTGACACCACATAGTGTGAATGGAGCATGCATCAGGTGCAATGCCTGAGGACATGTCATCATGATACACAAGCTCGTTCACATCCAACCTCTGTGTGCTGCTTCTGAGCAAAAGAATTTTTAAATGGAAAGTATATCTAGCTGTGCAGCTCTCTTGCTGGATCATGGCAAGCTACCTAAGCAGGAACACATCAATTATTACTTTAATCTCATCAAAGGATTTTATCAACACAACATGTACATTTATAGCCTGAAACTGTGCTCTGTTCGGAGAGGACAGGATATGGTGCTATGTTCCCAGTGTTGTTACAATTTTTGTACAAATGTTATTGCTAATGGAACCACACCTTGAGGATATGCAATGATTTGTGTTTTGAGATGCTTAAGGATGAGGATGGACAACCTGTAGGGATGGTCAAATCTCTCACTATCAATTTCTTTCAATTTCTCAATTTTTTTTCAATCTTAAATTCAGTTCTGCACATATCTGCAGACATTTGGTTTTTTAAATTAAAAAAAAATGCTCTTGAAAGTCTGGCAGCATTATAATGTGAATTTCTCCCAATAAATACATTTTGACTATCTCAAGCACTTTCCCCTGATACATTATATGCTTGCGTGCATTCTTCAGCTCAGAGAATTGCATCTAAAAATCCAGAGAAGGGTAAATTTTGAAGGATAGCTGTGTTTCATGTTATGTATTGTGTGAGAAGTATGCATTAGATAGTCTCTGATTAAAATGCAAACAAAATAAAAATTTCTCCTTCATTCCTAGTAACCTGTGATCCTCCAGATGTAAATGGATTCCAACTCTCATCAGCCCCAGCCAGCATGGTCAGTGGTCAGAGATAATAGGAGTTGGCATCCAGCAATCTGAAAAGCCACAAGTTCCACCACACCCATGTTTTGAAAGCAAGTCAAACAGAGCTAGACTGTACTGCATCATCTGAAAAACCTCCTTCACTGGAGGTTCGGATGGTCATTTGTCTTTGGTGCTTCAGTTGAGATTCCTGCATTGCAGGGAATTCCATTAGATGACCCTTGAGGTCCACTCTAACTCTGCAATTCTGCGATTCTATGAAATGGAGAAGTTAAAACTATGAGAGGGAGATGGCAGGAGAATAAATGTGATAGGAAGTGATTTCCCTTGAAGGATTAAGACCTTCTGGGAGATGATATATAATGAAATGAAAAAGGTATTTAAATATACCTTCCTGAAGAAACCAGAGGCCTTTCTCCTGGGCATGATCGACCAATTGGTGCCAAAGAAGGATAGAACTTTTTTTTATGTACGCCACAACAGCAGCAAGAATACTCATCGCAAAGTATTGGAAGACACAAGATCTACCCACCCGGGAAGAGTGGCAGATGAAGCTGATGGACTATATGGAAATGGCGGAAATGATGGGCAGAATCCAAGACCAGGGAGAAGAGTCGATGGAAGAAGATTGGAAAAAATTTAAAGAATATTTACAGAAATATTGCAAAATTAATGAATGTTAGAAGAATACTGGAATTAAGTTATATGGTTTTAGCAGAAATGTTATTAAGAATTATGCAAAAACTGATTGTTAATGGGCTAAAGTGGAAAATTTAAAGTTAGATTGTGTTAAGATAAATTATAGAACAAAAAATTGAGAAAGAGGGAAAAGATTTGCTGAACCAGCTAATTTGAACTAGAATACAAAAAAGGGAGGTGTGAGGAAGTCGAGGAAACAAGCAAATGAAAGATAAAGATATGAAAATTTGGATGTGTCTTTAAATGTTTTTGCTTTTTCTTGTTGTTTTGTTGTACTGTTTTTTCTTTTTCTTTTTGATGTATTGTTTGTAATTTTTTTATTATTTCTTCACTTTTTTTCTTTCTGTAACTATTAAATATTTAATAAATATTATTTTTTATTTTATTTTTTTTAAAGTGATTTCCCTTGCTCCAACTATCGTGTGACAATACTTGGACGACAAAGTTTTAGTTCCAGCAAAGCATATTACAGGATTTGTGTAATGGTTGCAACTGCACATGGACATCTACTCAAATTGGACTTCAGTGTATCACTGCAAATGCCAAATTAGACCCAGTTGTGATGGCACACTAAATGCCAATCAACCCAAAGCAACTGGCACTTCCTGCCAAGGTTGGAACTTGAGGTGAGTGAGTAGATTCTAGCAATGAAGGGGAATCACCTTCCAAGACCCATTGCACTTGCAATTTCAGTAAAGTATCCGTCCCTCCCTTCCTGCCTTCTGGGTCTTCAAAGCATGTGTGTGTGTGTGTGTGTGTGTGTGTGTGTGTGCATGTATGAACTTGATCTTAGTACTGGTTAAGGGGTATAACTCAGTGGTGGAGAAGGTCTCAGGTTCAATCTCAGGTGTCTTTAGGTTGTGCTGGAAAATATCCCTATCAAAAACCCTGGAGAGTTGCTGCTGTTTAATCTTCTCTGCATGAAGAAGGTCCCAGGTCCTGCCTCCACATCTCCAGGTAGGGATGGAAGACATCACCGTCTGAAACCCTGGACGGAGACTCCCTGTGTTTCTCTCCCAACTGTGGCAGCTTCCTTGCTTAGTTTTCTCTTCCATCCCTGTCCCTTTTCTCATTCTCACACTCATCCACACTCCGCTTCTTACAGATTCTTCAGCTCCCTCATCTCTCCTGCTCAAGTCCTTCAACTCCACAGTACTGCATGGTAAAGCAGCTTGAGTGGGGCTCTATTGTTCTTCCACCTTCTTAGGTTACTGATGCTTACCATGAGGTGCAGCCATGAGGTGGGGAAATGTGGCATACAGTGGCAGAGACAATCTGATGCTCCTGCTGCCATACAATGTGTTATCCTTCCTGTGGATCGCCCCTCCAGTCTCGGTAAGCTGTAGCAACCTAGGGCATTGGGAAGTGCCTTTTTTCTTTTGCCACCCATGACTCTGACTCACTCCACCTTCCTGCCTGGACTGCCAGCTCTCTTGCTTGCTCTGTGAGCCTCCTCACTTGTTTCTTCTGCCTTCTTGTTTCCCCAAGGCTAGCGAAATATGTGACCGGACTTGAATGACTTTGCATAGCATAGGTTTCTTCATGTTAAAGAGGATGCAGTGTAGCCTTCATTTTTACAGCATGTAAATCAATGTCTTTTACTTGTGTGAAATCTCTTTGAAGTTTCTGCAGCCCACTTGAGTGGTTCACCGTTTTGGAATCTACCCTCCAATTAAGAACGTCAGGCTTTGTTTTGGTGACACTGCTCTTCTCTCCAGTAATATTCTGTCAATTAACACTGAGTACTATATAAGTGTGTATTCTGCAAGAGTTTTTGTCCCAGTCACTTTCATCGTCTTAGGCAACTGCTCATCAACTGAATTGTCAGGCAAAATGAAAATAAAACCGAAACACATTGGTATTATTATTTGCTTCTTCTTTTTAGACTACCTAAAGTAGGATAAATTATCTTGACCTCAAGATACTCACCACAGATTTATTATAGTAGAACAATGTGTAGGAACACAGGAAACTTTTGTCCAATGTGGGGCTCACAGCAATAAAATTTGCAGCTCCTTAAAGGAAATAATTGTGTGAAACATACAGACAAGAACTAAATACTGCACAATGTGATGCAGTTCTCAGACACACACACACACACACACACACACACACACACAACTCCCCAATTATGTTACACACAGAAATTTCCCATATACTGAAACTACTGGTGTATAGCTAAACTAAGTCACTGTCACTATTAGAATTCACTTTATAAGTCACAGAATGATTCAAAAGAGAAATGAAATGAAATGTGTGGATTGGTGATTGTATTGTTGTGTGCACGCATGTTCATATTACTGTATTTTTCGCTCTATAAGACGCACCAGACCACAAGAAGCACCTAGTTTTTGGAGGAGGAAAACAAGAAAAAATATATTCTGAATCTTAGAAGCCAGAACAGCAAGAGGGATCGCTGTGCAGTGAAAGCAGCAATCCCTCTTGCTGTTCTGGCTTCTGTGATAGCTGCACAGCCTGCATTCACTCCATAAGACGCACACACATTCCCCCTTACTTTTTAGGAGGGAAAAAGTGAGTCTTATAGAGCAAAAAATACGGTAATTCATGTATGTCTTTAATGCTCCAGTTAAAATCAGTACCAAAGGAATATGTCCTGTGGTCTGGGAGGGGTTGCACTCCTCCTGAAAGAACAGATTTGAAATTTGGCAATACTACTAGTGGTCTCAAGTGGCTTCTGTAGCTAGGAGTGCTAATGCCCACCTTTAGGCTGCTTTACTAGCCACAGTCATTCCTGAGCCAGGATAGCCTAGCATTTGCTGTCCAGAAGAGGTGACCTTCTGCCTCTTCTGCTGTAATGTAATCTATGTGGTGCTGCTCTTGAAGATGACTGCTAGGTTGGTAAGTGGGACAGTCTGTCAGGATCATGTCTGACCACCGTTGAAACGCTGTAAGACATTCAAGACCACTGATTGGATGCTGCCCAGTTGACATTGATCTATGACAGGGCATTCTCCACTGCAGTACCCAATTTGTGAATTTCCCTCTTTGGTTAGGTGCTTCTGTCTCCCTCATTATTCCATTTCAGAAGGAACTTTGAAACATCCCTCTTTACTCAGACACTGGATAGCTAAAATATACTGTTCTGGCAACCTTCAGCTGTGAGGATTCTGTTATTGTTTTACTTGTTTTTAGGTGGTAGAAAGATAGGTGGATCGAGGACAGTTAAGTTTTAATTGTATTGCTTTATCATTTTGTTGTTTGTCACCCTGGGTGCCTTTGGGAGAAAGGGTGGGATATGAGTTCAATAAATAAATAACCAGTTGTAATAAAATAAGTCATTTGAGAAGCAGCAAGAACCTATACTTTCACCGTGCAGAAAGCAATCAATCAGAATTACTACCAGGCAGACAGGAACGATATTGTGCATTCTAGTCATTCCCATTTTACCTGAAATTGGCATGTGAAAATAGCTTACTTGGCTACTATCACACTGGTAGCTGGCAAGGAGCTATAGACATTATATCAAAGCAGGCACACTGTGTGTTGGACATCTGTAGAGCTCTTTATAGTTCTGGCAAACCTTTGAGACCTCAAGAAGCAGCCGAGAATAAATGAGAACCTTTCTTCCACCGAGCACTTACCTGTGCTTGAGGTTTGCAGCCACTAGTTACATAAAGCCTGAGATGTGTTGCAATTGACAGTTTATAGCCACACTACACAATAAAAGGGAACTGCATTGTGCTTTACATTTTCCCATAGCATTTCCTTTGCCAGACTCTGTGTAGACTGGCATCATGTTTTAGCCTTGCAAAAACTCCATATTTGTGTTAAAGCATATCCCAATGACCAAAAGGAATACTGGCAGATCTCAGCTGCAATAAAATCTCAATAATGGTAAAAACAATTGCAATCCTGGTTCTCATTGTTTCAGAAATCTTGGAAACATACCGTAATTGCATTGCATTTTCTGGAGTCAATTTCTCCCCCCAAATTCTCTTCTGTGAATTTTGATGTCTAGTAATCAAAGGATAGTCCAAATATTCAACTATGGGATTGCCACTTCTGCTTACAGGTGCTTGAGGAATGTTATCATTATGAATTCTAGTATGAGCTAACCTGACAGCAACCTCCAGGACTGTTCAGCAGAAACACCAATCCTGCCTGGGGCATAGTTCTCCTTTGCAAGCGGCTTCTCTGCAGAGAAGCCACTTGCAAAGCAGGGCACTGAGGCTGTAGCAGTGCTTCTGCTGAACAACTGCTCAGCAGAGGCACTGGTGCTATTCCTTTTGCAAAAGGCTTCTCTTCAGGGAAGCTGCTTGCAAAACAGCACCCTCCATCGCACAGGAAGGGTAGTGAGGCAACGGGCTCCCACCATGTCCTTTCTATTCATCAAGCAGTACCGTATTTTTTGCTCTATAAGACACACTTTTTCCCCTCCAAAAATTAAGGGGAAATGTGTGTGCATCCTATGGAGCGAATGCAGGCTCCATGGCTTCAGTGAAAGCAACACGAAGCCTCCAAAGTGCAGAGGGAGCACACCCGCCGCACTCCGGAGGCTTCGCATTGCTTTCGCTGAAGCTTGGAGAGTGAGAGGGGTCAGTGCGCACTGATCCCTCTCGCTCTCCTGGCTTCGCTTCGCTGGAGAGGCTCTGCGCAGCTTACCCTCTTTGCGCAGCGCCCCTTCAGCGAAGCGGGAGGAGAAATGGAAGTTTCTCCCCCTCTAAAACTAGGTGCGTCCTATGGTCGGATGCGTCCTATAGAGCAAAAAATACGGTATATACATTTTATGGAATTATGGAATCGCACAAGCTTTGTTAAAACTAACAACAACAAGATGGATGCTGAATAAACAGGTTATGTGGAGGAGACTGAAGATAGCTTACCTAAAGTGAGTTTTTAGTTTCCGTATAGTTTTTGCTGAGATAAACACATACACACACATTCTAACAACTTCTTAAAGTTAATATATGACCATTTATCATTTTCCCTATTTATCATTGCTCATTACTTCTACTATTCAAAGAGCTTCTGTGCAATACTTAAAATGTCCCTGAATTTTCTCTCTAGTTTTCCCACAGTTCAATTTGTCTACCACCCATACTCACAATTATGGATATTAACATAATCAATTACTCGTCCTCTGTACTAGCTCATCTGTTCATCACCTTCCTATCCATATTTTTATATCCAGGAAATCAAGCCAATATCTCTCCTGCCATTTTGCTTCATGCTTGAGAAAGTGTGTATTATTTATCTTGCGAGATATAAACAGGAGTAT